>NW_028318478.1:9019166-9673333 GCF_062004578.1 Staurois parvus
GCCCATAAGTGAAGGAAACATTTAAATTATATATATAGATATATATATATATATATATATATGCACACACATATACAGTGCTTAGCATAAATTACTACACCCCTTTTGAAATGTAAGATTTTAATCAATATCTCAATAATTGGATTCAGATCAGAAGACATACTTGGCCACTGAGTCACTTTCACCCTGTTCTTCTTCAGAAATGCAACAGTGGCCTTAGATGTGTGTTTTGGATCATTGTCAAGATGGAAAAGTGCACGACGACCAAGGGCATGGAGTGATGGTAGCTTCTTTTCTTTCAATATCAAGCAGTACATCTGTGAATTCATGATACCATCAATGAAATGAAGCTCCCCGACACCAGCAGCTTTAATGCAGCCACACCACTGCCACCACCATGTTCCATTGCAGGCACCATACATTTTTTTTTGTAGTCCTCACCTTTGCTATGTCATACAGTTTTGAAGTCATCAGTTCCAAAAACATTTATCTTGGTCTCATCACTGCAGAGTAGAGAGACCTAGTAGTCTTCTTTTTTAGTATGAGCCCTGGCAAACTCTAGGCATGCTTTTTTGTGCATGGGCTTTAGGAGAGGCTTCCTTTGTGGATAACACCCATGCATGCCATTCCTCTGCAATGTACATGGTATTGTGTCATGGGAAACAATCACCCCAGTTTGGCTTTCTACTTCTTTAGCTAACTGCAGTGAACTTGCATGGTGATTTTCTTCAACCCCTCTAATCAGAAGACGCTCCTGGCGAGGTGTTAACTTCCGTGGATGGCCTGGATGTCTGTGAGATGGTTGCAGTTCCATCTTTGTTAAATGTTTGTATCACTTTTGCTGCAGTATTCTGATTGATAAGTAAAGCTTTTAGCCTTCACCTTTCTTTTGTAAAGAAATGATTTTCTTTCTCAGGCCTTGTGAAATTTCTCTTCCATGTGGTGCCATTGCAGACAGCATGAAATAGGAAGGTGTTTTCTTTGTTAAGTAACATCCTTTTATAATCAACTGTCTGCTGGAAACCTGTCTAATGAACAATTAGACTCACCTGTAGTTGAAGTCTGGTTAGTTAGGATTTTGTTGTCTAAAAGTTAGCTTTGCTCCTAATGCAGGCCATAGAAGGGGAGAAAACCGGCCGGTTTCTTAACAAAAAAATGAAAAATCGATCGTTCAATAGGCCGACGTTACCACCAACAGTAAAAAAAAATCGGCCGATTTTCTTCCCGTCTACTGCCGGCATTTAATTACTTCTGTCCCTGCAGAGAGCCCCGCTATTATATTTGACATTAAAAAGTATTGCGGTTGCAACATTGTATCTATTTGTATCCATTTTGGATACAGATGTTTTTCGGATACAAATAGATACATTGTTGCAACCACAATACTTTTTAATGTCAAATATAAAAATGGACTGGAATTCTTCTTCTTCTTTCTCTTCTTCTTCTTTCTCTTCTTCTTCATCCTCTTCTTCTTTCTCTTTCTCTTCTTCTTCTTCTTGCTCTTCTTCTTCTCCTCGTCTTCTTTCTCTTCTTCCTCTTCTTCTTTCTCTTGTTCTTCCTCTTCTTCTTCTTCTTCTTTCTCTTATTTTTTTTTCTTCTTCTTCTTCTTTTTCTTCTGCCTCTTCTTCTTTTTCTTCTTCTTCTTTTTCTTGCAGGTTGCGGCTCATGCGCAGATTTTTTATTGGTAAAAAGATCGGCCGATTTGCCCACCATTGCCGTGAAAATCGGCCGATCGGCAAAATCGGCCAATTTTTTTCCAACTTTACCGATCAAAAAATCTGACAAAATCCAGAAAAACGGCTGACCAAATATATATAAATACAGTATGTTTTGCCTTTTCAGCTTCACCTCTCGTGCCTTCATATTCCTTAATGTGGTTATACAGTCCCAAGGTTTTTCTCCTATATTTAAAACCCTGGGATGGTTAAGAACGCTACAAGTAGAGAAAAATACATGTTGATCCTGCCAGTAGTCCACCAAGCTTTTAACTTTAGGTTATTGCTATCAGCCCTGGCTGAGTTCTCCTCTGCTGGCCTGTAGAACAACAATCCCCCCATATGTTATGGAGATAGAGAGAGAGGAAGGTGAAGAGACGAGAGTTACGGAGGTCTCACAAAAAGGAAATCATCACCATACTGGATTTCTGGTAGGTCAGTAGGTACTTTTCTATACTTGCAGTTTGTAGACACAGTAAATGTGGGAAATATACATGTATTAGAGAGTTGTACTGAATTTATTTATTTATTTTTACTCAGTCATTTACTACTGATCTCTTTAAAGGATAAGTTCACCTGTGGGAACATGATTTTTTTAGGGTGGAACATGTAACATGTTCCCATAGCCGCAGCCAACGCCTGCTGTCCTCCCTCCCTCTGACAGATAAAACAGGGAGAAGTCTCCCAGTACTATCTGTCAAATTTTAAAACAGCGTGACCATGCGGGCTCCGCCCACACAGCCACATCATTCATTCATGGACTTCCGTGAATGAATGAACATCAAGTCCCAGCAGCCTTAGTGGCAGTTTTCAATTAACTACCATGGAGCTGTGGACTGCTGTGGTAGTTCATTGAATCTTCCTGTCAGAATATCTGGTTGCTCGTACATCCTGTATGCTCCTGTAGACAAAAATAATAAATGCACATTTTTTTACCTGCAAAAAAATGTGCATTTATTGTTTTTGTCTAAAAGGTGAACATATCCTTTAATCCCCTTTGCATACACGTTTTACATACATTAGCTCAATTAAGGGCTTGTTTACACCAAGGGTGCGTTTCCCACACCACTCACAAAACACACTGCCTATGGGATCTGCCGTGGGTGCCATTAACATTGTTAACCGCTTGCCCGCCACCCTATAGTAGAAGTACTACTACAGGGAGGCAGGGCTGCCATTAGCAGCTAGAGATGTCAATCACTGGGTCATGGCAGGCGAATTCCCCATCGGTGATCTTCGGGAGAAAACTGACAGCGAGAGACCTGTGTGTAAACAACACAGGTCTCTCCCCTGTCAGCATGAACATATTGTATTTCTCTGTACAGCAGAGAAATACAAAGCAGCATATCTCCATTGTAAAACAGCACATATCACATGATGTGAAACACACACAGCACACACTTAACCCTTTCATCGCCCCAGATGTTAACCCCTTCCTGCCCAGTGTCATTAGTACAGTGTCAGTGCTTTTTATTAGCACTGATCACTGTATTAGTGTCATTGGGGATGTCATTGGCAGTTAGTTCCCCCCAGTGTCAGAATGCCTGACACAGTCCTGCAGTCCCGCTATAAGTCGCTGATCCATTACTAGTATGAAAAAACAATTTAAGTATACCGCCATTTGTAGATGCTATAACTTTCACATAAACCAATTAATTTACACTTATTGGGAATTCTTTTAGCTGACATGTAGCAGAATACATTTCGGCTATTATTATGATGAAATTTTATAAAAGTTTTTTAACTGGACATGTTTTATAGCAAAAAAGTAAAAAATATTGGGTTTTTTTTCCCAAACTTGTCGGTCTTTTTTTGTTTATGACGCAAAAAATACAAAATGCAGAGGTGATCGAATATCACCGAAAGAAAATTCTATTTGGGGGAAAAAAGGATATAAATTAAATATTTGTACAGCATTGCATGCACAATTGTCAGTTAAGGTAACACAGCGGCATATCGCAAAAAATGGACTGGTCAAGAAGGGGGGTAAATCCTCTAGAGGGCAAGTGGTTAATGGCACCCTAAACATAGATCACTAATCCAGTGTGTTTGCAAGCACCAGATCGCATGGTACCACTGATTTGGTGCAGCACATTTTTCAAAAGTAGAGCATGCATTCATTTTTGTGCATTCAAATAAATTGGCTGCCAAATCGCACTGCAGGAGAACACACAGGAACTGCATAGGAATGCAGACAGCTTTCCTGTGCAATTTCCTGTGCAATTCTAATATGAATCCTAATAATTACCTGGAATTTCTCAGTAGGTTTCCTGTTGGTGACATCCTCATGCTATGTGCAGCAGCATGACTGCTTGTCATCTTGTTCAGAAGCATACATGACAGAGTGACAACGAAGGACACAGCATTGTCACCCTATAACAGAAAGTGCATGAACAAGAAACTTGACAGCATGATCACCAGGTATAATTCTGATGAAATCTGCAGATTCAAAACGACTGAAAATTACTTTAAAATTAAATTTTGAAACATAAGATTTTAGTGATTGTGTTTATATCTACTTTAACAGCAGACACTGAAAAAGTATAAGAGGACTGAACAGTATTTAAAACAAAAACCATTACCTACATACAACTGCACAATCAAATACATTTCTAGGGATTACATCTACCAGAGTTAATATTAAAAAAACACTAATATACTGTATGCACGTAGGAAAGCATTATTCTTTACAAAAAATTAGAATTTCAGTTGTTCAGAAGTCAGTGTTAGCATCTGATGCCCAGGCTGCCCTCTATGGTTACCTAAGGATAGGCAAGAAAGAACACAAATTGAACAGTGGGGTGAATACAAGTTGTGGGGTTGGGGGGAGGGGTGTGAACTCAATATATTAAGTCAGCCATACATGGATCAAAATTTGGTTGGTTCGGCAAGGACAGGCTGAATTTTGATATATGGGCACCCTGGTTGTATAGAAGTTGTTTGATTGCTTTCTGTACAACCACCCTGTCAAGTTTTTTCCAAATGCTCAGTGCTGCCAGCTATAGCCGACAACACTGATTATTGTGTTCTGACCATGGGGAAGTCTCCCTGCTATGAGAACACAACATCACAGTCAGAGTGATCTACCTTGAATGTATGAATAGGGGAATCAGCACATTTTTTTTTTCGTTCAATGTGCTGGTTGAATGGAAAAAAATGTATAATGTATTGCCTTGTCCATTTTCTACTAAGGACCCATTTGCTATGGCAGTCATTGAAAATCCTCTCCCTAGACCATTTTCATACAACGTAACCATAGCTGGGTCTGTTTTAAAGAAAACATAATGAATACTTGATTATTTTAACAGACTATGCAATCTATAGCAATATCATAGTAGGATATGTGTTTTTCGTGTTCTTTTCAGTACAGTGATAAAAAAAATCTTATTTTGTGTTGATGTGAGATGACTAAATCCTGTAGATCAGAGATTTCTGTGGAAAAGGAAAAGGTAAATGCCTGAGAAGCTTCATAGGGCATTCATCATGTGAGACTTCGGAATGATAAATGCTTCTGTCCTACTCCATTCCTGAGACTCTATTTTAAAGCTCTGAAAATCCAATTGGGTGATCTGTCAAGCTTTTAGTGTGACTGATTGTAGCGAGGAGACAAGCAACAAAGGAATCTCCTGTGCTATAGGGATTCCATGTCCTCGCTAATGAAAATCTCCACAGTGGAAGCAAAGTGTCCGCAAGGGCCCTAATCAAATTATTACATAAAAATTGAAGAACAAATGTCAGTGGTAGCCCCATAATCCTCTCCGCGTCTGACTCTACACTCAGCAAAAATCTAACTGTGAAAACAATCAGTCTGTAAGGGTATTTAAAAGTAGGAAAAATGATACCAGGGACAAATGTTTTCCAATGGGATATACACAGCCCTAATATTAAATTTGTAATATGTTATTGCCACCTGAATAGGATGGGATACAGAATTTCCAATCCTTGCAATCCCCAAAATGAGGTTCAGCGTCATGTACACATCCGGTAATGGGTTTTTGTACTGCTCACACTAAGAAATTAAACCTCACAGGATGAAAAAACAATCTATGGAGAGAGCAGCTACAAACTGTATAGTACACAAAGTGCATATAGATGTCACATTTATATACATTCTCCTTGCTATATATGTAAAATGAAAGTGGCCTACACCAGAAATCCAGCCATGTGTACAGTGTTTCTGGAGTAGGTTTTGATTCTGGATAATTTCCTACAATTAGTATTTCCCATCAGTTCCTCTTCCTGGTCTTGGAGAGTTCCCTGTACCTGTCTCATCCCATTATACTGATCAGAACTCTTAATTGGGCAAGGCAATAAACCCTGAATCTGTCAGCTGTGGTAATCAGTGGATTGAATGAGCACAAAAAACACAGCCCCCCCTCCCCCCCACCTTCCCAGCATGCTCACACTGCATCCTTCCGTATCCACCTTACCCCTGCTCACACAGCATCTGCTCACCTCACTGCCTACTCACACTACCCCCTTCCCTAACTTCATGCCCCCATTCACAGCACATCCCTACCCAGCCACCCTACAGTGCGTACATACCTGACCACTTCACCCCTCTGTCTCACAATGCATCCCTCTCCAGATACCTCTATATCCTGACGGGCCATCTCACCATCTCACTCACTCACACTGCCTCTCTCCCCACATCTTCTGGCTCACAGCACTACCTGGGCCACCTCATAATGCATCCTTAACTGACTATGTCACCCCTCCACAGCCCCTCCCACGCTTACTTGTTCATCCCTATTTGGCCACCTTTAAAGTGCATCCTTACCTGGCCACCTGACTTCTCAACAGCCATCCTCATCACCCAACCACTCAAACATCCCTATCCAGCCACCTCACAGTGCATCCCTACCCTGCCACCTCACCCCTCCACAGCCCTCACCTCCACCCTCTCACATATCCATACCTGGCCACCTTTACAGTGCATCCCTCCACATCCACCTCCCCAACCTTACACAGTACATCACTCTCTGGCCACTTCTTTTCTCTATTCCAGTGCATCCCATCCCAGCCACCTCATCAACAAACTCACACTGCATCCCTCCCTTGCTACCCCATCCTCCAGTACACCACACTTCCTACATGGCCATCTCACCCATTTGCCTCACAGTACATCCCGACCTGGCCACCTCTCCCCCTCCAGTGTAAACACAGCATTCCTGCCCAACCACCTCAATTCCCTGGTGCAGTGAATCCCTCCCCAGCAACCTCAGTTCCCTACTGTAGTGCATCCCTCCCAGTAACTCTCACCCACTGGTCTCGGCACATCCCTCTTCATGTTACAACACTACCCACGTCCAGCAGTAAATTACTCACAGCCCCCTCTATGCTGTCATAACTACCTCCTTCACTGTATTAGTACAAACAGCACCTCTGCTTCTTAAATGTCGCCCTCTGATTCCTCTATCTCCTGCCATTTGCACATCGTTCTCTGCTCTAACAATCAGCACTTTTTTTCATTAGGTAGACATGGAAAAAAGGGTAATGACATTACAAACTCATCAGGTGGCACTCTAGTCTCCTTTTCACATCACTAACATGGATACTTCTCATTAGGAAAGATAGTGGCCATACATGGAATAATTTTATATATGAAGGTATGGTTGATTTACTGTCCAAGAGAAAATTACAATTGTAAAATCGAAAAGATTGCTCAGTGTGACATACAATATCCTCGTCATGCTGTTCTAGCTTCTCCAGTGTCTCTTTACACAATCCACACTACCATGCCCATAGAAATCTTCGCCAAGCATCAAGAAGTTCTCATACCCTAACTAGGCATTATTTACCCACATATTTGACTCCTCTACTCTCTCCTCATCCTCTTTCCCAAACCTGAGAAAAACTTTTTACTCCCTGAACCCTACCGACCCATTTCACTCCTTCAAATGAATTTGAAAATTTTGGCCGAAATTCTGGCTCTAAACCTCAATAAAGTTGTACTTAGTTTGATATACCCTGACCAAATAGGGTTTATATCACGTACCTGGTGATGGAGGCCAATGGAGAGAAGGCTTCCCTTGCAGCTAAGTTCCGGACTCCCCTGAGAGTGGGACAGCGGGAGTCAGGCCCAAAGGTGCACAGGTTGCCTGTAGAAGTGCTGGTTGGTGGTCCACTCAGAAGCACAGCTGGTGCACGGAGATAGGTCTGCAGACAGGAGGCGCCTGTGCGTGGTATGCAAGCCCTTCTGGGATTTAGATGTTTACTTGGTAGTCGATTTGAAGCCAAGGTCAGGTACCAGGTGGGAATCAGAGCAGACGTAGTCAGATGGGATAGCCGAGCTCATACACAGAGGAGCGAGAGAAAGAGTATCCGTAAGCCAAGCCGAGGTCAGATCGGGGTAAATCAGAGTAGACAGGTCCAGGAGCAAGCCGAGTCAGTATTAGGAAATCACAGGTCACAATCACAGGAAACAGGAACAAGGCACGGGGAGCTAGAGATCATTCAGCAACTTGAGGAAGTGATGAGCCTCCTTATAAAGGCCGTCTGGCACCAAACTGAGGCTGATGCATGCTTCTGCGGCCATGCAGGGTACTAGCAGAAATGCCAGATCTTCCAGAACTTCTGCCGTGGACAGGACCCTGACAGTGCCCCCCTAAAGGGCAGCCTCCAGATGCCCACCTGGGCCATCTTTTCAGGATACCTGGAACTAAATTCTTGGAGAAGCCTGGGGGCATGTACATTGCCCTTTGGTTCTCAGGAACTTTCTTCAGGTGGGTACCCCTTCCATCTGACCAGGTACTGGATTTGTCTTCCCCGCCTTCTGCAGTACAGAATTGCTTCAACCTCGTATTCTGTCTCCTCCCCAACTGTTATCGGCGGAGGAGGTGGTTCTACTCTCCCTGTAAAAGGATCAGGAACAGCTGGCTTGAGTAGGGAGATGTGGAAAACTGGGTGGATCTTGTATGATTCTGGAAGCAACAGCTCAAACGCCACTGGATTGATTTCCCTCTTGATCCGGAAAGGGCCAATGTACCTTGGACCCAACTTACGTGACGGGCATGGGAGTTTTAGATTGGCAGTTGATAGCCAAACTTTGTCTCCAATCTTCAGAGGAGGGTTTCCTCTCCATTTTCTGTCATGGTGTTTCTTATAATCATCCTGGGATTTCAGTATAGACTCTCAGAGGACTTTATAGTTGTTCTGTAGCATGGAGAGTCTGTCCTGTACTGCGGGTACCGAAGCTTCAGGAATGGTGTCAGGTATGAAGGAAGGGTGGAATCCATAATTGGCCCAAAATGGCAACTGATTTGTAGCAGAATGGACTGAATTGTTGTAGGCAAATTCTGCTAATGGGAGTAGGGATGCCTAGTCATCCTGAGAAAAAGCAGAGAAGCACTGTAAATATTGCTCCAAAGTCTGGTTCGTTCACTCCGTTTGCCCGTTACTCTCGGGATGGTAGGCGGATGATAAGCAGAGTTCCACCTTCAGGGCCTTGCAGAGGGCTCTCCAGAACCTGGACGTAAACTGCACCCCTCAGTCTGAGACAATATTACTGGGCAGACCATGTAACCTGTCAATCTCTTTGATGAAGGTTAGTGCAGTCTCTGGGTGGATAGAATACCCACCATTGGTAAAAAGTGGGCCATCTTGGATAGCCGATCCACTACTACCAAAATGGTAGTAAACCCCTCCGAGGGTGGCAAATCCACAATAAAGTCCATTGCGACCATCTCCCAGGGACGATCAGGAATGGGCAGGGGCCTCAGCAACCCCCAGGCTTTGTCTCCCTTGTTCCGCAGACACACTGTGCATGACTTTACATGGGCTCTACAGTCATGATTCAGAAGGATCGCTGGATTAGTACCATTGTCTTACGGGCTCCAAAGTGTCCAGCCAGATGATGGTCATGGAAAGCCCTGAAAACTTGAGACCTCACTTCTTGGGGTACAAAGATTTTATCTTTGTGCCAAAGAAGACCATCCTGCCTTCTAAGTGAATCTTGTTCGGGTTCAGGACATAGTGCAGAGGCTTGCTTGATTGAAGACTTTAGGCTGGGTTGGATCAGCAAAAAATTCTGGGCCAACAAAATGGTGTTGGGGGGAGAAAGCTCCTCTGGGTCTGGGAACATGCAGGAAAGGACATCTGCCTTCCCGTTTTTCGATCCTGGGCAGTAGGTTATGTGGAAGTTAAACCTGGAGAAATATAAAACCCATCTAGCCTGTCGAGGTCTTAGGCACTTGGCGGACCTTAGATACTCCAGATTTTTATGATCTGTGAAAATCATAATTGGGTGGCTGGTTCCTTCCAAGAGATATCTCAATTCTTCGAAGGCTATCTTAATCGCTAAAAGTTCCCTATCACCCACATCGTAGTTCCTTTTGGCTTGGCTCAGTTTTCTAGAACAAAAAGCTATTGGGTGAAGCAGAGCCTTTGGGCCCTGGCACTGGGAGAGTACGGTTCCTGTAGCAACTTCAGATGCGTCCACCTCCAGGATGAAGGGGAGTGTTGGCTCTGGATGCTGTAACACAGGAACGGAGGTGAACTGATCTTTTAATTGCTCAAATGCTCTTTGAGCTTCCTAGCTCCAGCAAAAAGGTGTATGCTGGCGGGTGAGTTGAGTAATAGGGGCAATGATTATGGAAAAGCCCTTAATAAATTTCTAATAGAAGTTGGCGAAACCCTTGAATCTTTGGACCCCTTTCTTGTCTGAAGGTGCAGGCCAATCCAGGATAGCAGATACTTTCTGAGGGTCCATGGAGATTCCCTCGGTGGAAATTATGGGCCCCTGGAACTGGATGGACTGCTTTTCAAACTCACACTTCTCCACCTTGGCGTACAAGCCATGCATCCTTAGAGTATTTAGCACTTTCCTAACGTGATCACGATCGAGTTCCAGTGAGGTAGAGAAAATTAGGATATCGTCCAGGTAGACAATCACAAAAAGGTCAAGGTACTCTCTAAAGATGTTGTTCACAAAGTGTTGAAACATAGCAAGGGCATTACATAGCCCAAATGGCATCACTAGGTACTCAAAATGTCCGAAGCGTGTTCTGAAGGCTGTCTTCCACTCATCGCCCTCTCTTATACGTACAAAATTGTAGGCCCTTCGTAAGTCCAATTTAGTAAACACTCGGGATGTACGAAACCTCTGAAACAACTCGGGCACCAAAGGAAGAGGATACTGGTTTTTAATCGTAATTTTACTAAGTTCCCTGTAGTCAATGCAAGGTCTGAGAGACCAATATTTTTTTCTGCAAAGAAAATAACAGCCCCGGCAGGAGAGGAAGAGGGGTGGATGAATCCTTTAGCGAGATTCTCATCTAGATAGTGCTGGAGGGCTTCCAGCTCAAGTTTGGACAATGGAAAATTTCCCCAAATGGTATTTCTGCCCCTGGGAGCAACTCAATTGGGCAATCGTAAGACCGATGAGAAGGCAATGTGTCGGCCTTCTTCATATGAAATGCGTCAAGGAAGTTGTGGTAGGTGGAGGGAACTGATTGACTGGCCTCTGGTGGAGGTTGGACTGAGAGAAATACAGAAGAATTGGTGAGAGCAGGGGCACCACAGTGTTGTAGACAATATTCTGAAGAAAAGATGATTTCCTTCTTGGGCCAATTGATCTGTGGGTTGTGGGTTTGCAACCAGGGTATTCCTAGGCTGGCTGGAAACATGGGGGATCTGATCATGTCAAAACGAATAAACTGCTCATGGCCAGAGTCGGTGGTTGCAAGAATAGGAATGGTTTCCTGGGTAACAGGTCCAGAACTCGGAGCAGTGCCATCCGCAAGTAAGACGTCAAGTCTCTGTTTCTTAGGCAGAAGAGGGATGTGTAAGTCCTTGGCCAATTGGCTGTCTAAGAAACAGCTACAAGCTCCCGAGTCAACGACTGCTTGCAACTTCTAGCCCCTTCTAGCCACCTGCAATGACATGGGGAGAATGACATGGGTGGTTAAAGTCCCGAAGTAGCTGAAGGTAGGAAGGATGGGGCTGGCTGGACTTACTTGGTCGTACTGGACAGTTACACAGGAAGTGGCCCCACAGTAAAGACAGAGGTTGCCTTGCTGTCTGTGTAGCCTTTCTTCCGGAGTTAGGGCAGGTCGGAGAAGGCCGATTTGCATAGGTTGTACCTTCGAACTGTTGATGGGTTGCGGAGCAAGGGCAGGAGCTGTTGGTCCTGGAACTTTTGGCAGAACCCAAGTGGGCCGAAAGGTCTGAGTACGCTCAGCGCATCTTTCCCGTAGACGCCGATCCAGCTGAGTAGTGAGCAGGATAAGGTTCTCCAAGGAGGAGGGAGCTTCTGCCCTAGCTAACTTGTCCTTGAGGGACTCGGACAGGCCTAGGAGGAACTGGTACTTCAACGCTGCATCGCTCCAACTGGTGTCTGCAGACCATTTACGGTACTCCACTATGTAGTCCTCCACAGGCCGCCGACCTTGTAGTAGAGTATGGAGAGCAAACTCAGCAGTGGAGGTCCTCTGGGGATCATCGTAGAGGGCAGTCATGGCTTCAAAGAATTCACTCACTGAATTGAGTGCTGGGCTCTTTTGTTCCAGAAGACTATGTGCCCAAGACTGAGGTTCTTCAGACGAGAGAGATGATGAACCCGACCTTGACCACTTCCAGAGAAAAGGTCCTGGGTTGCAGAGCAAAATATAATTCACAGGCATTCTTGAAAGCTCTGAACTTACGTCGATCCCCGAGAAAACGTTCAGGAGTAGGAACTCTGTGTTTTGGAGGTGGTAACACTATAGCAGGAGTGGTGGCAGGAGACTGACTGGCAGGTGTGGCTACTGGGTTGGAACTGGCGGAGGGATCCTGGTCCGCGGAAGTAGAGAGGGAGTGAAGACGCCCTTCTACCTGGAAGTATCCTTGCTGTAGATCCTTCACTGCTTGGGTAAGTGCCATCATCTGTTGGCACAGGGCCTCTAGTGTGGAAGAGCCTCTCTTGGCCTCAGACATACTGGCTGGATCATACTATCACATACCTGGTGATGGAGGCCAGTGGAGAGAGGGCTTCCCTTGTGGTTAGGTTTCGGACTCCCCTGAGAGTGGGACAGCGGGAGTCAGGCCCAAAGGTGCACAGGTTTCCTGTAGAAGTGCTGGTTGGTGGTCCACTCAGAAGCACAGCTTGTGCACGGAGATAGGTCTGCAGACAGGAGGCGCCTGTGCGTGGTATGCAAGCCTTTCCGGGATTTAGATGTTTAGGTACGGTACCAGGTGGGAATCAGAGCAGATGTAGTCAGATGGGATAGCTGAGGTCATACACAGAGGAGCAATAGAGAGAGTATCCGTAAGCCAAGTCAAGGTCAGATCAGGGGTAAATCAGAATAGACAGGTCCAGGAGCAAGCCGAGTCAGTATTAGGAAATCACAGGTCACAATCACAGGAAACAGGAAAAAGGCACGGGGAGCTAGAGATCATCCAGCAACTTGAGGAAGTGATGAGCCTCCTTATAAAGGCCGCCTGGCACAAAACTGAGGCTGATGCGGCCATGCAGGGTACTAGCAGAAATGCCAGATCTTCCAGAACTTCTGCCGTGGACAGAACTCTGAAGTTTAGGTCCGATAAGAACACGGCCTTTAACCTTAGACTGTTTATAAACTTACAGACTCATCATCACTATGTAGGATCGAGAGTAATAGATTCCTTGGATGACACCAAGACAATTGACTCTGTGGAATGGGATTGTCCTTTTGAGATATGGAATAGGGCCTAAGTTCATTAAGTGGCTCAATATCCTATATCAATCCCCGATTGCTAGGATTTTGGTTATGGTAGAGTCTCTAGAATGTTTCCACTTTCCAGGGGCACGCAGCAAGGATGTCCCTTATCTCCTTTGTTCTATGCCCTGGCCATCAAACCCCTTGCCATAGCCTTTAGATCACAATTGGCAATCCATTGATTGAAAGTGTGCCAGTTGGAGGAAACCATCAGCCTGATGATTTTCTTTTGTACTTGGCAGATGCAGAACCTTTTTTGTTAGCTGTATTAGATCACATAGACCAGCTTGGAGCATATTCAGGGTTGAAAATAAACTGGGACAACTACCAAGTCCTCCTCCTTATTGATTTTTGAATAAATATTTAGTGTATCTGTATATACTGGTGTTTATCATTTGAACCCAGAGTTCAGCTATTAGCTGGCTTCCGAGCTTCACATTATGCAGTATGAAGCAAACAAGAAAGAGGTTATGCATGCCTGGATTTAAGATGGTATTGTGCACATCATGCACAGCTACTAAATCCATAATTTTCTGTACACCTCACACAGTACAGCAATTTCTAACAAAACCTTAATCAAAAAGACATTGCTGCTATTTGATGCTAAATTGTACATAAATGTTTTATTTAGTTTAGCATGCACTAATAATATTCTTTCATTGATTCTCAGCGTCCTTTGTACCTATCACATCTTAGGATCTGACTAGACTAAGAACCTAACAACACAATTGAACAGAATACAGAAAATGGCCAGGAGTTGATCTATCTGATTTCTCCCCAGAACATTCTTTAGCTCTATCCACGAGCATTTATTAAAATTAATAGGTCCCATTCTCAGAATTCAGTAACTATTTTCAAAATGATATACTATGTTGAAATGGCAATATTTGATAGGAGCTCCCATCAGGTCTTATGGATGGCATCTTTGGACTGTATTGCTAGTATAATGATAATGGCCTTGTGGCGGTATGTAAAGGGATGAACTGATGCTGATGCTGTATCTTCATAAACTGCCAGTCCATTATCTTGCCATAAACTCCATCTTTTCCGACACTGCGTCCATTACTCCAACATATTATAAATGACTACAAACAATAAAATCTTGAGAGCAGCCTTCTGAATGTGCAGTGCTGTTTATCATGTTCAGTACATTATTTTGGTTGAACTTGTGGAAGGAATCAATCACAGGGAAAAATGACATTATCTACATTTTAGTTTAGGTCCTAAAAATATCAGCATGGATATATATTTTTGTGTACAATATACACTATATTGCCAAACGAATTGGGACACCCCTCCAAATCATTGGATTCAGGTGTTCTAAGCACCTCTATTGCCACAGGTGTATAACATCAAGCACCTAGGCATGCAGACTGCTTCTACAAACATTTGTGAAAGAATGGGTCGCTCTCTAGAGGTCATATGGCCTTCAGATTAGCACCACAGCAGTGCGTAGAGTACTTCATGGAATGGGTTTCCATGGCCAAGCAGCTGCATCCAAGCCTTACATCACCAAGTGCAATGCAAAGCGTCAGATGCAGTGGTGTAAAGCACGCCACCACTGGACTCTGGAGCAGTAGAGACGTGTTCTCTGGAGAGACGAATCATGCTTCTCTGTCTGGCAATCCAATGGATGTGTCTGGGTTTGGCAGTTGCCAGAACGGTACTTGCCTGACTGCATTGTACCAAGTGTAAAATTTGGTGGAAGGGGGATTATGGTGTGGGTTTGTTTTTCAGGGGTTGGGCTTGGCCCCTTATTTTATTCCAGTGAAGGGAACTCTTATGGTGTCAGCATACTGAGACATTTTGGACAATTTCATGCTCCTAACTTTGTGGGAACAGTTTGGGGATGGCCCCTTCCTGTTCCAACATGACTGCACACCAGTGCACAAAGCAAGGTCCATAAAGACATGAATGAGTGAGTTTGGGGTGGAGGAACTTGACTGGCCTGCACAGAGTCCTGATCTCAACCTGACAGAACACCTCTGGGATGAATTAGAGTGGAGACTGCAAGCCAGGCCTTTTCATCCGACATCAGTGCCTGACCTCACAAATGTGCTTCTGGAAGAATGGTCAAACATTGCCATAGACACACTCCTAAACCTTGTGGTCAGCTTTCCCAGAAGAGTTGAAGCTGTTATAGCTGCAAAGGGTGGGCCAACTCAATATTGAACCCTACGGACTAAAACTGGGATGCCATTAAAGTTCATGTGTGTGTAAAGTAAGGCATCCCAATACTTATGACAATATAGTGTACTTATCACCCATATGAAAATTAAACTGCAGTGAAAATCTTTTTTCTGCTCATTGTGGAGTTAATAAAGCAAAATGATGCTATAGGAAAGAATTTTTGTTGCTAATACCCACTATCAATGTTTGTAATTTTTGGTGTTCATCATGTTGTTTTGAGTATCTGAGTAGAACAGTATAATATCACATATGTACAACAACCTTGATGTGCCTGTTGGAAAGATTTCCCCTCTCTTTCTAAAAAAAAAACCCCTAAGACTGCTTTTAAAGAGTATAATTTTTTTCTTTGGCTACCTAGTAAGGGTGCTGGAAAATGTTACATAGTTAACGTGTTATTAAACCCACAACATTACAATCAGTCTGTGTATGCAGCAAAGTATGCTTGTTCCACTCACTGTGGAACCTAAGGGGTTAATCCTCCATATTGTGGAAAAAGGATGTTTGATCCTGTCTTCTCTGATCCTTCCCTTCTTTCAGTGTCTCCTAAATATCCCCTGGTAGAACAGAGAGGGCAAGCTGCACATGCACAGTTTGGTGTGTATTGCTACAGAGTTTTTCTTGTTCTTGGGGGAGTGCATGTGATCAGCACAGGGCCAATCAGTAGTGTCCAGACAGAGGGTCAGGGATCCTGTATCCTCCTACAAGAGAATGAAAACTCCTCCTACAAGCTGTAACCAGTGCTCTGCTGGCAGTTTATATTTACTAAGTAATTGCATTTCCATGCTCTGTGTACTGTGGGAGACCAGATATAGTGAATGCAGGGTCCTGGGTTTAGTAACACTTTAAATAGTTGGTAAAGTTGAAAAAAGGCATTGGTCCATCCAGTTTTACCTAAGTAAGTAGGTGTCATGTCTATAAGCAGGTTGAGATGCTGGTTAGTGAGATAACTTCTGCCCCAGCTGGGAAGGAAAGAGTTGACTTGTTTTTCACACTTTTTGCTGAGCTCTGCCTCTCTCCCTGTGCTGATAACAAAACGTGGGAGGGCTCTGCCCAGACATTCAGTCTGCATGGGAAAGAAGACATAGAACAGCCACAGCAAGTCTGCCTGCTGTCACATCCACCATGTATGGGGACTGCTGGGACATGCGGTGTGCCCTTAAGAACCACTAGCTGGATACTGCCAAGATAGACTTTTATCTATGCAGGTATGCTGGGACAGCCTCAAGCCTGAGTTGGGGATTAGGGGCATTAGGAAAAGACTGTGCACTTTGTTCTACTATGCTGAGAGTTTTGCAGTAAAGCATTTTGAACTTTTATCCATTGCTCGGTTTGAAGTTATAAAGAAGTGTAATGCAAGTGACTGGCACATTCAACACTTAGTCTACAGCTATAAGTCATTAAGCACATAGGGGTATGAAGGCAGCACTACAAGAGTTAACACCATGTGGAGTACACATATGTGGTTACCAAGGGTAACAAAGGTTTATCTAGCAGCCTGCTGCATTTGTGTACATGCGGCAGGTGGGAAAGCCTCTTGCAGGAAGAGTTGTTGTTGGCACTCCGTGAGCAGGTCCATCTCCCATAGCAACAGGAGCAGATCAGCACTGCAGAGGTCCCCAGCCTGTACACAGGTATGGAAGAGGAAGAGGTAAGTGAGTGCATGCATGGAGTCCACACTAGGTGCTTGGCGGGACCCCATTCCATTACTGGTGGTGAGGTAGCTGAGATACGCTGGACAGGTGAAGTTGGCGTAGGGCTTTGTATGTCCCTCCTAAATGCAACAAGTGAAGTAGTGGTGCATGTTTGTGTCTAGAGAGTCAATTACAGTTCAGTCATCTGTTCAAGTTAAGGTACCTCTTGTGTAAGGGAGTGACCAGTCTCAGGTGCCTAGCATAGCCCGGAAGAACCCACTCTGTGGCCTCCTATGTGACCCAGACTTGGTGCCCAACGAGGAAGGAAAGTATGGAGGAAGCATCATCCACCTGCCCCACACAGCCTACATGTCATTACCATTTTCCATATCCCTGTGCATTATGTTTCCTGAGAAACACATCTAAATTTTTTTTTTATGTATCTGCATTCCCCACTGACACCATCAATTGTGGAAGGGAGTTCCACATCTTTACTGCTCTTACAATAAAGAACCTCTTAAAGAGTTTATGATTGAACCGTTTCTCATTAAAACTCATTGTGTGGCCATGTGTCTTCTTTATAGACCTATACATATATTCCCCAGCACACCACGAATCATCTAACATTATCTGAAAGATTTATTGGAGAATGATCACAAATGACAAAGTGCAATATTTCAGAGATGAGCAGTGCCCCTTCATCACATGCCTGACAAACGGGCCATGCACAGCTCTGAAACATTGCACTTCTTCAGTAAATCCTTAGAATGATATTAGATAATCCGTGGTGTGCTGGGGAATATACTGTATACATTGATCTGTGATGTCTCCTGTCTCCAGCTAGCATTTGCTGCATCACCTGCTACTTCTCAGCCTATTCCAGTAACGTGTGCAGTGGGAACATTGACACTTTTTTGAAGTCCTAAGATTAAAGTTTCCTCCCAATCAGGGGCGGACTGACAACTCATGGGGCCCCTGGGCAATAAGGGATCATGGGGCCCCTGTGTCCTTGCCCAAACTCAAAAAAGCTTATGAAAAAGGTACCAGGGGCATCTCATGGGGCCCCCTATTGACCCTGGGCCCTTGGGCAGTGCCCGAGTTTCCAAATGGTCAGTCCGCCCCTGCTCCCAATGCTAGAGTCACCATTCTAAGTTTTGTATATTGTTATCATATCCCCTTTTAAGCTTCCCTTCTCCAGAGAAGTTGTTCTTCATAACTCCTCCACTGCCCTTATTAGCTTTGTTGCCCTTCTCTGGACTATATCCATTTCCAGCACATCCTTCCTGAGGACTGGAGACCAGAACTGAACGGCATACTAGAGATGTGGCCAAACTAGAGTTTTGTAAAGTGGTAGAATTATAGCTTTACATCTTGAGTAAATAATTTTTTTATGCAAAAACAAGTTTGTATAGTGTTTGTTAAAAAGCCCTTCCATGTGGACCTTACTTTTAAATGTGCTGGCCTCACACATGTATGTGGCATCACAGCGGTGAGCTTTCTTCCAAGGTGCTGCATATATGTGCACCTGTGTTTGGCTGGAAACCTGCTCCGAAATGTCACTGCCAGCTCCTGGTTGTGTACTAGCTAGGCCTAAGAGAAAGATACAGAAGCGCCTCTAAATTTAGACGTACACCTGAGACGAGGAAGCATGGCAATGCAAGCAGCTTTTGGGGTGAATTCCTGCCCATGATGGATCATGATATGTCTTTATCAGACTACTTAAATGTAAATTTCCAACTGTAATTGTTTTTAACAATAAATTTGTATCATATCTACACTTAGAGGCGCTTTTGTACCTGTCTCTTTTTTTCTGCATGTATTAGAGATCGCTTCTGCTCCCCATAAGAGGCTTGACCTAAGTGGATGGATATTTGCATTTTATAATTTTTGCCTTTGGATGGACTTTTCTCATAACCATTGGGACTATTACCATTGTATTTTATTATTCTGTTAGCAACTGCTTCCTTTTGCTCCTTTTTCTACTATTATTACTAACTAGGACTGACTCCCGATCACTTGATTACTGTGATGTCCTGTGATTGGCAGTGATCACTCAGTATAACCCACCCCTATACTGTCTTTCACATCTGAATGAAGAAAAAGATACGCAGTATCTTTTGTATCCTAGCCAGAAGAGGATGCAAACACAATAAATAAAAAAATAAAGATAAACTAGCCAGATAAGGGCTTGACCCAGGAGAGTGTCAGTATATTGTCAGGGTTCAATTCAATCACTGTCAGTAGTGTGTTTTACCTTAGGTTCACACATGTGCATTTTCTGCAGCATTTTGCAGAAACGCAGTACAGTCCATTTAACATAATTTCCTATGTTCACACTTGTGTGTTTTTTAGAAAGGGTCAGGGACTTTTTTTAACACAAAAAGTTGTGTTTTTGTTTCTATAGACTTCAATGAAAACGCTGCAGAAAAGCATGTACTGCATTTTTTATGCGTTTTTGCCACGTTTTGATGCTATTTGCATTTTAAATCTGCCTAGCAACAAGAAAAATGAAAAAAAAGAAAAAAAACCCCCACAAAAAACAAAATGCATCAAAACGTGTAAAAAACGCAAGTGCAAAAACACAAAACACAATGCAGAAACGTCTCAAATGCAACTTGCATAGATGTGAACCTGGACTTAGGTTGGATAAAAAAGGTTTTTATTTAGTGATGTTTAGTTAGGATAAAATAACAAAGTACACTATTGTTTCTTGGCCTTGCTAAGGGTAAAATGAACAAAAAATGTAATGGCACTGCTGCAAACATCAGGAGTACTTTTTTTTGGTGGTAGGTCATAGTAATAGCAAGAAACATGTTGCAACGTTTTATTTATGTTTTTTTTTTTTTTACTATTTTGGGACAGTTTTCCCTTGGCAAAAAAAACAGAATATGTCCATTACTATTTATCACCAAATGAAGGCCTTGCAAAGTACAAATTCATCTGGATACACTGAGTAGTTGCAATGATATGTACAGTTTTACTAGCATATGCCAAGGTTGCAAAATGGGGTTCAGATGTTAAGATTTGTTTTACCTTCCCTCATAAAGGGGTTAAAAGCTCATGAAAATTAACTGAAGCGGAGGCCATTTTTGTTTAGCTTTCAGGTTACTACACAGGAACTTAGTGGAAATCTTCCTTTCAGGGTCACAGACAGCAATACAACCTGGCAAATATCCTAACCTTTCTCCCTTCTACTCAGAAGTGCTGATATTGCTCTCTGCGGGCCCACTCTGTCCAAAGCTGAACAAATAAAAAAAATTGGCTCAACTTCTACTTTGCCCAGAACAAGAACAACTAGAACAAGTATATTGAATACTTTAGATTTAAAGCCCAATGTCACCTGTCTGGCAAACATTCTACTGTAAGGCAGGGCAGTGAAGTAATCAAATATGTAAATGGACTTTACTACCTAAGTTGTTCTTCTAAACTTTTACAGGCTTTGAAGAATTTATTATGCTTAGTGAAAAAAAGTAAATTTGTGCCTATGCAAGCATTCTGCAACCACACAAAATCTCTCTGCATGTTCCAAGACTAACATCCTCATCCTGGATTTACTACCTAGTGAGTCACTGATCTGGGATGAGCATGCAGCCAATGAAGTCTAAAAAGTCCTAAATGCTGTCATTCTGTCCTACATAATTGTTCCAGGTAAATGGATGTAAAAAGGTTGTACATTTAAAAGAGAAGTATGGCCAAAGCTTTTTTTTTTTTACTTCTCTTGTGGGTCCTAGGAGTGCACCTATTTTTTCTCTCCTGTGACCCAGAATCCACTAACAACAGGCTATAGCCCACTATTGCCTGATGTGGCGAAGCTGCTCCAGGCTCTGGAAAAATCTTGACAATTTTGTTTGTCGGTCTACCCAGCTGTCTGATTGACAGCTGGCTCCACCTCTCAGCATCCAGCTAGAGCCAGCTGTGCACACCCACTTCCCTTCCTGGTACTCCAGTGCCTTCCATCAGGTGATTGATAAAAAGGGTATTCCCCCAGAAACATGTGTCTCTGTATACCGGCATCTCAGCACCTCTGGCATGTGACGTCATCCAGGAGGTGTGTAGGCACTGACAGCAGCAGCACAGCATCATCGGAGTCATCCCAGAGCTGCAGCATACGTCCCATCTAGCCATGCTTCCCCGGCACTCCTGAGCCTTGGAGCACACTTGTGGTTACGTTGGCTGCCAGTATACCACACTACATGCTCTATTTTTCACCATGATTGTGAGAACATTTACATGTTTTATTATTTAAATAATTATATATATATATTTTTTTTAATCAATAAATAGTTATATACACTTACTGCACTATGATCTTTTTGTGCTGGATTTCTCTGTCTTTTTGTTTGTCTACACGATCTTCTCCCTCTGGTCATTTGAATTTAATAGACCACAGGGGAACAAATCTGAGAAGGATATTGTTCAGGTTTACATACACAGAACTCAAGGAAAAATTCAAAACTACCCTTGCAGTGGGGCTCACTTGTAATGAAAGGGTTAGATGCTTGTTTTTGTCCGAGGTATTAATAAAAAGCAGCCTTTCCCCTCGCTCCTGCAGCAGCCCACCCTTCCCGCTGCCCTCCAAGGCTCCAGGGCCTTTGTGGGGCATCTGGGCTCTCACTTACAAGGCAGGATTGCTGGTCCTGCACTGTACATGATGAAATCAGAATGCCTGTGACCAACAGAGCGCCAAAGAGAAGTGACTTTAGGGGACCAGTCACAAGGAGAGCAGGAAGACTAAGAATGAGGTAAATAAAAGTGCATTTAATGGTACTCTGTGTGGCAGGCGCAGCACCCTTTGGTGCCTTGTGCGCTGTGGCATTAGAAAAATTATGCAATTGCTTTTTCTTTGTTTGATTAGACTGACTTTACTCTGTAATTCCTCCAATGCCGCTCTATGGATGCAGTAGGTTTAAAGAGCACACCGAATACTTTAGTTAACTTCTGTAATAACTTCAATCTTCTTCATATAACACTGCTTACAATGGCTTGTTTCTTTCATATTACAATGGTTTAATTCGTATTACATTGGGTTGATTCGATAGATTGATAAATTCACTTGGATTTATGAATTCGATAGGTTCGTTAGATTCATTCTGTATATTTCGATAGATTCAGTAAATTCGATTATGATTACTCTACAGTGACTTGATTCGTAAGTTCGTAAATTCGATAAGTTCGTAAGTTCGGTGGAACTAAAGTAAACACATACAACATTTTTACACACAGATCTACCTGCACTGTTAAACAATAGAGGAACACACAAGTGCATTAAATACCTATTTGGCCTTCTCTGCCTCCATAAAGCTTTTCTGATTGGAACTGTCTGTTTCCTCTTCTGTCTGGTGAGCATGTGTCTCTAGGAAATCCTAGCAGGGAGTTTTACACAGGCATAAATGTGAAACTGGCTGGGATTGGTTAAGGCTCTGTACAGTGTGAGGCTGTCTGTGATTGGCTCATCTTTAACTAACTCTTAAAGGCATATTTTCCTTTTCTGCTTCTGCTAACACAATGAATATATAAATGTCATATAACAATCAAAGACATAAATTACAGCAATGATTTTGCTTTTGGCTTTAACATACACACATATATACTATACTGAGGTTATTGGCAGGTTTGGTATACACATATATGTGAACCATATTAACAACCTAGGACTGGTCTTAGCTGGCCAGCTACACTCTGAAACAAACTGAGCATTTAACCCATACAGTGCAGAAGGGGAGCTCGTCTTCAACAGTAGTTTTGATTTTTTCCTTTGAGTTCAGCTTTAAGAAAGTAAAAAATATAAATGCCTGTTATTTGCCACATTTTGAGAACTGCTATACCTTATACATACTGTATCTTTATTTCCTTCATAGAAGATAACTACACAGAAGTAATATCTAGCTTTAAACTGTTACCAGTGATAATGATTTGTAGCAGAACTGTCAGTTACATTTTAGAATCTTCTCCCTGATATGGTGTAGTTGTAAAAATGATACTTTGTTGTTTATAGCAAGCAGTATATGATTGATGTGATGCAGAGAAGGTGAGACGATTTGTGTTCTGTGTAATTTACTGGCCATCCCTCAAAGACAGCTGTATTGGCAGCCATTTGTGTTGCACTGGAGCCCAGCGGACGGCTAGAATACTGATGGCAGCATTAAGATGACTTGCCCTCTGGCATGCTACAGGTCTCTGACTTCTCCAGGACTGAAGGGAAATGAAAAACAGTCAGTATGAACATCACATCCACCAGGGGCTGTCTGCCGATTTTTCATGACTTTAACATGACAGGCGAAGTGCTATAAAGACCAATGCATGACGTATATTCTCTTTGTACACAAGTAGTTTAATGGAAATGTTTACATAAATGTTTCTGTAGCAGAGTTGCTTTTCATACATCAGAAGCTATTCCTTTAGGGGGTAAGTACTAAATGTGCTCATATAAATGATAAATTCAATCACCAGCCAAAAACAGCTAATGTAGTCAATGTTATACTTATGCTAATGAAACTTCAGCTCTTATAAATGATTCATTTAATTCCATAGGCTTGAAAGGGCTTTCTACTTTTAGTGGTTATCAGTTGGGAAAAAGTCAAAACAGTACTAGTTTGGAAAGAATTGACTTTTTTTAGATCTGCAAGGAATGTTTCTTGAGGGTTATAGAGATATTCTGTAGCCTCTCTTTATTGATAGAGGAAATTGCTGTGGTGGCTTCTCCTGGCATATAAGGTGTTTGCAGATAGTGATAAGTAGATGAAAGGGAATGTTAACAGCTTTCAGATGTTCAGTGAATGATAAACTGGAGAAGTTTCAGTAGTTATCTTTTTCCTATGGAATAGCTTATCCTTAGAAGCACATACCTTTCAGTCCTAGCATAAAGCCCGCCCAGGCTCAAATGATTGTTAGGAGGTATCCAGGTACTCCCTTGGGCTTCTTTGGGTGATCTACATGTACAAGCTATTGGGATTTGAGCACAGGTATATCTTATTTCTAATGCATTGCAAAGTTTAGTGTGTCCTCCAAGTGCGTCACCAGGCCCCTCTGAGAGACCATCTTTAATCTTGGTTCTCTCCAACAAGGGTCCCCCCCTGGATTTTCTCTCCTTGGCTTGGTTTCCTCCACACTTGGCAGGACAGCCTCAGAACCCCTTCAAAGCAGGCAGGCCTCACAGACTTCTGGGCCTAGCACAGAGTTCTTTCCAGCAGCAGCTCCTCAGGCCTTAGCCCGGGGCAAGAGAGCCAGCAAATGGCCCTCCCCAAATATATATATCATCTCCCAGAATGCACCAGTGACCCTAGAACCTCCTACTGGGCTGTCTGCTACAGTAGAATTTGCATTTTGCAGAGCAGTTTCAGGACTGGCCATAGAGGGATTACTTTGACACAGTTGATCAGCTTAACACGTATTGCAATATGTGGGAACCAGAATCCCTGTTTTTTCATTATAAAGTTTTCTAAAAAGGGTATATATCAGTGTGCAGAGGGTTCATCCAGAGTTTCTTTAGAAGAACACTAGACATGCAAGACATGACATGAATGACAAGAACACCACAGCTCATAAAAAACATTAAGGCCTGCTCTTGTCCTTTGCTAAATACTATACAGTTATTTGCTAATTCAAGTTTAGGTTATTTCTATAAGAATAAATAAACAAGTGAGAGCAGGAACTCAAGGTGCATTGATGAGTACACATAGTCACAAGCCTCACCTTAGTGTAGAACTGAGAAAGGCTTCATCGTTTATATGAACAACAATGACTCAGCTATCTATTAGAAACAATCCCTGAAATTCATAAAAAGTTTATTGATGCTCTTTAGCATTCTTCCATTCCTCCCCATTCCGTGTGATTGGCAATGGATTGCAGTGGGTAGATTCTATACCCATTAGACATCCCAATAGACACTATGGAATCTGCACACTGCTATCCACTGTCACCCACAAGAGAGGCAGACCTGATGGGAAACTCTGAGAGACTAGTTCCCCATCAGGTGCATATCAATTTTATGCCTGGAGGCCTGAGTAGGGGCACAGTATGTGACATTACTACTATATGTGTGTTACTGCAATAATTGAGTTTGTGCAATGCTTGGCTAAAAGATAGAAGAGTAACATGTAAACCCTTCTCTTTATTTAGTTTTAAAAGTTTAATCCTGCCCTATGGCTTCTAAACCAAACCAGGATACAAAGATGGGAGACTCTGGGGAGGTGACTCATTGGCAAGCCATGCTTGCATTTCTAAGAAAATCCATTAGCTATAATGCATAAAATGATATGGAACCTTAGTGATGTCAATGGGAGCCCAAGGGAGTCCCATATGCCCTTAAACCAAACCCCAGATGGGGACTGCCTGAATTCTCAGTAAAGAGCAAGGAGGTAAAAAAAAGGTTAACCTGTTCTGTCTGTTTGCATATATGACCACACTCAAAGACTGACTGAAGTTTAAAACTTTAGGAAATATATCTGAAACAAACATGGACTGGCAACAGACAATGCATGGATAAAGCTAGCAGTGTTCTAGTTCAAGTTCTTTGAGCTCTGTCTGGGAAATTTACACAGGTAAGTGTACTTAGTACACTAAACTCCTACTGTATTTTTCATATATAGTTTATTGAATTGTAGTTTAAGTTAAGCTTAGTTTACAAATTTTTTTATGGTAAACTTCATCTTTGCAGTATACCAGCACCATGGGCTGCTCACAAGACAATTATTCTTCATTTTCCCTTTAAGGTACTTAAAATGCATAGTTTGTTGGTATGCAGTATTGCTTATTTTCGCATACATATACAAAGTATTTCCATGTGAATGATATCATTAAGAGTGTAAGGGGGTTACTAAAGGCTTCAACATCCTACTATCCTAGACAAAAATGGAGGGAAAAGCAAGGTGGACTTTTAAGGTGCCGCTCACAGCAAAACTTTTTATTTTATAGTTAAATTTTTATTGACACATAAAATGCAAACAAATAAAACACATGTACACTGTTGATTTTAATAATTTGTATTTAATTGTTTGCATTATAAGTGCCACTTTAAATTTAACTTTAAAAAAATGCTGTGAGTGGCACCTTGAAAGTCCACCTTGCTTTGCCTTCCATTTTTGTTCATGTGATGGATGAATTGTATGTTATTGATGAAGTAATAATGTGCAAAAAAAAAAAAACTGTGTACAGAAAGCTACTTTTGTG
This sequence comes from Staurois parvus, assembly GCF_062004578.1. NCBI lineage: Eukaryota > Metazoa > Chordata > Amphibia > Anura > Ranidae > Staurois > Staurois parvus. The sequence goes on from NW_028318478.1 coordinate 9,045,546, forward strand.
AATCAAGCCCAGTGAATACAAACATTATCAGCAGCAAATTATATAGTATATTAATAATAAAACATAATTGAAGTCAACAATATGTTATCCAACAATGTTCTTAGGTCTACTTTCACAAGTTATTTTACGTAAACCTGATACTATTATAATACATTTGAACAGCTGCTCCTGCCTGAGTTCAGCAAGCAAATTATTAAAACAAACCCATTTTCACCTTATTTGTAAATGGCAGCAGGCTACATTAACACACCTGATTTTTTGTAGAGTTTAGTAAAGGTCTTTGAAATGATTCAGACTGGATCTACTTAGGCAGCAATTTACTAAACACAAGTCAACAAGAGCCTATTAGCAGACAAGACTTTCTAAAAGTCATATAGACTCACACTGTGAAATCACAGCTGGAAATACAAATCATTAAACTAGTTGGATCATTTTGTAAGTGTGTTAAAGTTCAGCCTCATTTTCCCAGTTGGGGACATAAACCATATTACTTGTCTGGTAATTTTCTGGTGGGCTAAAGTGCCTTTAATTTCCACTTCTGCTCAAGCTTCCAAAATTTTCCCTAATTAATCTACCAGTTGTACTACAAAACTACCAGGGCTCACTATGTTTTCTATTAGCATAAACAGCTGAATCAATTGCCGTTGCTAGAGTTTAACAAAATGGTTGGGGTCCATGATGTATTTCTAGAAGGAAAATAATTTGCACATGTAGCGCAGGGTTTCTAATGCTTGTGCCAGGCATAATTATAATGTGGCAATGTATACAGCATGGTGTGAGGGCAACACAGCAAAAGGAATTAAACAAATATATAGCATACCAATTTGAGATTCAAACCAAAATGCTTTTTCAAATAGGAATATAGAATATACAGTAGCCAACAGCATCTAATGAGTGATTTTTTTTCTGATTTGCTGCTATAAGTATTCAAAGTCTTCATTTATTTTACTAATGCCTGCATGTTTAGGAGATAGCTGTACTGTTAATAAATTGACATCTACCAGCAACTGGTGAGAGAACCAAGAGACCTTCGGTCATGTGGCTGTGTGGCTCACATCAAAGATCTTGGAAGATTCAGGACAAATAAGTATATAAGACGACCTGGTGAGCTGCTAAACAGAGGGGAGGCATTTAAAGGCTAACTTTACTAAATCACAGTTATTCTTTACATTCTGTGGCTATAATGCTTGTGTTTTATCTACTGTCTAATTTTTCTTCTACAGTTTCAGGTAATTTTTGTTCTAGTTTTGTTCCTGGTACCTTATTCAGGGTAAATGCACACTGGACTTAAAAAAAACGCTAAAAATATCCAAAAAAATCACTAGCGCCAAAAAAGTTAAATAATTCCTAAATAAATGCTGCTGCTCATTAGTGTAAACACCAATAAAATAATAATACAAAATATCAAACAGTGCAAATAAATTATACAATATATAATACAATTAAAAAAATAATAAATAAAATGAAAAAAATTAAAAAATATATAGAATAGTCCCACTCCAAAAATATATTAGGATGAGTATGGTGAGTAAAATAAAGTTGAAAAGTCCTTATCCAAAAGACCCTTGACCCGTGTTCACACCTGTTAGTGCTCATATCACATATCGCACTCACCAGATTTTGGTGAAAAAAACTCCTTATTTCTGGGTTTTAAGGAATCCTAGACCCAATCAGTACAGCCTCCAATCACCAGGTTTAAATGGAACTCCCCCAATGCAGGTAAGATATATGCCTCAGACCTCAAAACTGTAGTATAAACCAGCCTCCAACCTCCAGGATCAACAGAGATCACTTGCCAAAGCTCTGTTGATACATCTAGGTAACAACTGCAGTGTACCACTATAGTGTGGATGGCCCCATTACTTTTTCCTCATTCTCTCTCTCTTTCTTCTTTTTTCTGACTTTCTTCTAACTTTTCTTGCTGATTTCTTTTTAATACACAATATCTCTTTGTTATAGCTTTTCATTGTTAAATTGGGTCAAATAAGCACAGTAATTCCGTGAGCTGTTGCTTTTCTTTTTTTTTCTTATATTTCGGCCTTTTGCAACCATAATATGTATATTGCCCTTTCTAATATTTTGCTGTATGCTGTGCTTTGTATTATGCTGTACATACTTTTCTGATGTTTTCGATATTTGGCTCTGTATTTTTATATGCCATTCTTCAATAAAAACCTTTGTTAAAGAAAATATAGAGCATTTTTGTACAGGTGTTTAGGAGAGTTTAGGAGCTTTTATGAAAGTTTAGGAGCATTCAGCATTTTTTTCCTGCCAGAAAACAGTTCTCAAAAATGCAAAACTCCTGTCGAAGAAGTGTTTTTTTAAGCCATCGTGCATGGAGCCTTAAACCAATTTTTCAGTTTCAGTCATTTTGCCTCCTTTCCTTTTTTCCTTTAGAATGTTATATCAAATAATAACCAAAAATATACTTTTCATTAAGGTGGAGAGTTAAACCACCTTATGGTTTCTTATGTCATGTGCGATCCCTGGTTTGGACACCTAACATGGCCATTAGCAATAGGACACTCTCTCTATACTGGATTTGACTTTTTTTGGGTTGGGATGAGTTTTCAGTACAGGCTAATGAGATGGAGATCTCCCATCCTGCAGCTGAATGTACACAAAGGGACAGGGAAGCTTGTGATATCTTTGACCTAATATGGCCACATGGCCATATTACACAAGCATAGAAAGGAGGTGCACTAGCCTTGTGCATTACTGTAAGATTCTTTAATAATAAACAAGTATTCCAATAATCTCACAAAAGAAAATGATGTATAAGCATATAGCATAAACTCCACCCCCAGCCTGGGCTGAAGTAATCCATGGGATTTCCTTCACAGTAAGCTGTGTGCAGACGTGGCTTACTTACACTGAAGGAGGGGAGCATAGGCAGTGTGATGGCAAAGGTCTATAGACATGTATAGCATGTAGATCATTGCCACCGCACTACTGGGGACAGCAGGCTGCACAAGTAACATTATAAATAAAGATTTTATAGTTAAACATACATACACACACTTACATTCAAGTAATTATTACAAAGAGTTTCCTTTTTTTTTTTTAGTTTAATGACACTTTAAAGCTGAACTCTGGGCAAGCAGCTAAAAGCACAGATGAAAATATACCTGCCAATGTATCTAAATTTCTGCTATACAGTCTTGATATTTGCCCCATATCTCTCCTGTCATGGCAGGAGATCAGATTTTTCCCTTTTAAAGAAAATCTACATTTACAGATCTTGTCCCTCTCCCAACTTGTGACTGAACAGTAAAAGGAAAAGCAGTACACAGATCATCTCTCTGTTCTGTGTTAACACATGAGCACTATAGCTCAACCAACTGATTACTTGTGGTGCTGCTTCTTCCTCTCTTAGTTGGAGGTCTGCTGTACAGGGACTACAAGAGGCTGATACCAAATCATCATTAGCATACAACATAAATAAATACAGAGCTGAATTCATTTGTGTTTTACATATATGCTGGGAGTTTAGCTTTAAATTTGAATTGCTGTTACCTGACCTGTAAAGTATACCGTAGGTTTATGATGCTCTATTCTTAACATCTAAAATTTCTAAATACAATGTCATATATAATATAATCTGTAGTACAATTCAAGGTCTACTTTTAATGTCTGGAATCCCTCCTCCTGTAAAGATTACTAGTTGTTATTATATACAAAGGTAACTATAAAGAAAAAGGCTAGATCTATACTTACCTTAACCTCCATCTTTTGCATTACTGGGTGTGATGTCAGCTTCCTTTTAGGAAGATTCCCAGGGGTAAATCTTGTGAGAAGTCCATTGCAAGAGCATATTCTCACAAGATATAGGCTGTTCAGTATTCCCCGACATCTTGCTGGAAGGAGTGTGACATCGCTTTTGTCTAGGTGCTGTGGTTTGATGACTGGGATGAGGTGTATATATATATAGAATCTAACCTTTTCCTTACAGGTATTATTTTGCACATACTAAGAGAAGGTAAACCATACAAGGGGGTGGGGGTAGTCTGGGCATTATAAATGGACTTTGGTTTGTACTACAAGGTCTGCTTTAAACAAAAAGCTTGCATAATAGCTTATTACTTAATTTCATACTAAATGTTTGGAGAGTTGCTTAATGCTCAGCTATCACATGACAAATATTTACCTTCTGTGCTGGATGTACAGGAAATCGGGTCACTGGTAGACCGGACTATACTGGCAATTCGGTATTTCCTGGCATGATGTTGCTGGATAGCCTTTTCCAGGCGTCCTGAGTGAGGTGCTGGATTTACAGGTAAGGTGCCAGGTGATGGCAGGGATTGCCCAGGTGGTTGGCTAAATACACCGCAGCACATTTTTATAGGTATGTGTGACACTTTCCTCTCTTTTGCAGAAAGCTGAGATTCTCTTTCTTGTGTGTTAAAAGTTTCAGGGGAAGAGTCCAAGGATCTGGACTGTGTATAACTGTCACACTCCTGCCTCTGAGACCTGTCTGTGGAGGCTCTGCTTCCATCATCTTCAGGTGAACATGGTGAGTTGGTGAGGTGAAGGCCACAGCGGAGACTATGTTCCAAGCTAGCACAGCTACTTCCTGTAGCAGCTGTGCGTATGGTACTGTATGGAGAAAAGTCTGCAGAACGTAAGGAGCCCTGAACCTCCAGAGAACAGAGGTCTTCTGAGGAACAGCTGTGGCCTGGAATATCAGCCACTTCAGATACCAGAATGGATGTGCTATCCACAGACACTGTAATACACAAACAGATAAAGGAACATTAGCCAACATATATTAAGCTTTAGAGGTGATTGAACATATTGGCTGAATGAAAAAACACAGTAATGGTTGGGGAAACCTTGATGGCAATATCAGGAATGTGTTATTGTCACAACTGTACACCAAATTGAGAAAATAGCAGCGTTATGACTGATTTATATTTGGTAATTTTGAAAGGTTGGCCAATGCATGCATTTTAAATTTATGGATGTGGCATGAAGAAAATAGAACCCCCGAAGACTTTGAATGGTGGTCATGTTTGTAGACAAGATCTGGCCACCTACACGACAGGTTGTAGCCCATCATTTCCCATTCCCTTGGCTCACTGCTTTTCCTAGCATCCTGCACAAAGCTTGCAGTTAAATTGCAGACATTCCTGACAACATCCTGCACAGAAAGTTCCATCTTTCATGGCATACTTATAAAGTTGTTGCATTCATTAAAAAAAATATCCTCACAGTAGGCACAGCCTCATATTTGGAAATTACACTAATTAAGTTCAATGGCATAGTAAATCTCAGTATCTACAAACTACAATTAGAAGATTGTTTTCAATGTCACTATTTTTCAACGTAAGAAAATTTAAAGTTTGTTTTAAGGGGTGTAAAGTAATTGGTAAAAGCAAACAAATGAAAGTTGGGATTTGACTCAGGTTGGGTTGTTCAAAACCAGCAAATATTTTTAAATAAAAACAATCTTCTGTTGATGCATTGATATTTATTATATTTCTTTTTATTCATGATTAAAAAACAAACCATCTCATAAATGGATGGCCTTTCTTTCTAATAGGTTACCCAGAAAGTAAATCATAGGACAGCAAGTGACCTAAATGTCAGAAGAATCTTCCTGCACTTTACCAGCCCATGCTGATATAACTTTTTGGAGCAAGCTTTGTGCAGCAATACCAGCATGCATCTTTCTGCAAAAAACAATTGTCCTTTCATTATTTTTTTCTTCAGAGTTTTACTATGATCATTATTAGGATGTCCTACTTAATTATTGAGAAAAGGGGTATAATATAGTATTCTAGCAACCATACTGTACGGTCACTTGTTTACTCTAGTCTATTTCCCTGCAGGACAACGCATCCATGTTACTGCATGTAACTGCATTTCATATGAAAATACCATTTACTACTAGGTGACTAGCTCACATGTATGCATTACAGCTTTGTTTTTAAAATATAGAATATTTTGTGTTTTTACACACACAAACCACAGATTTGTGCATTTTTAATCTGCATCATTAAAATTCCAATTCTGAATGCTATTTTCTCACTTTGAATTGGAACAAAAAAGTATAGAATAGTGTCAAAGGGCTCTAAGGCAGTGAAACATTGTAAAGGGAAATGTGAAGCCTTTTCAGGACTATTTAACTAATTTATGTACAAATAATTTTCCTTGTACAGGTGAAACTCGAAAAATTAGAATATCGTGCAAAAGTTCATTTATTTCAGTAATGCAAATTAAAAGGTGAAACTAATATATGAGATAGACTCATTACATGCAAAGCAAGATAGTTCAAGCCGTGATTTGTCATAATTGTGATGATTATGGCTTACAGCTCATGAAAACCCCAAATCCACAATCTCAGAAAATTAGAATATTACATGCAATCAATAAAACAAGGATTGTACATAGAACAATATCGGACCTCTGAAAAGTATAAGCATGCATATGTACTCAGTACTTGGTTTGGGCCCCTTTTGCAGCAATTACTGCCTCAATGCGGCGTGGCATGGAAGCTATCAGCCTGTGGCACTGCTGAGGTGTTATGAAAGACCAGGATGCTTCAATAGCAGCCTTCAGCTCTTCTGCATTGTTCGGTCTCATGTCTCTCATCTTTCTCTTGGCAATGCCCCATAGATTCTCTATGGGGTTCAGGTCAGACGAGTTTGCTGGCCAATCAAGCACAGTAATCCCATGGTCATTGAACCAGGTTTTGGTGCTTTTGGCAGTAATGGGCAGGTGCCAAGTCCGGCTGGAAAATGAAGTCAGCATCCCCATAAAGCTTGTCTGCGGAAGGAAGCATGAAGTGCTCCAAAATCTCCTGGTAGACAGCTGTGTTGACCCTGGACTTAATGAAACACAGTGGACAAACACCAGCAGATGACATGGCTCCCCAAATCAACACAGACTGTGGGAACTTCACACTGGACTTCAAGCATCTTGCAGTGTGTGCCTCTCCATTCTTCCTCCATACACTGGGTCCTTGGTTTCCAAAAGAGATGCAAAAGTTTCTCTCATCAGAAAAGAGGACTTTGGACCAGGTCTGTTTTTCTTTAGCCCAGGTAAGATGCTTCTGATGTTGGTTGTTGTTCAGGCTTGACAAGAGGAATACGACAATTGAAGCCCATGTCCAGGATCCGTCTGTGTGCAGTGGCTCTTGATGCGTTGACTCCAGTCTCAGTCCATTCCTTGTGAAAGTCCCCAACACTTTTGAATGGCCTTTTCCTGACAATCCTCTCCAGGCTGCGGTCATCCCTGCTGCTTGTGCACCTTTTTCTTCCACACTTTTCCCTTCCACATAACTTTCTATTAATGTGCTTTGATACGGCACTTTGGGAACATCCAACTTCTTTTGCAATTACCTTTTGAGGCTTTCCCTCCTTATGGAGGGTGTCAATGATGGTTTTCTGCACAACTGTCAGGTCAGCAGTCTTTCCCATGATTGTGATTCCTACTGAAAAAGACTGATAGACCATTTAAAGGCTCAGGAACCTTTTGCAGGTGTTATGGCTTAATTAGCTGATTAGAGTGGCACACTTTGAGCCTAGAATATTGCACCTTTTCACAATATTCTAATTTTCTGAGATTGTGGATTTGGGGTTTTCATGAGCTGTAAGCCATAATCATCACAATTATGACAAATCACGGCTTTAACTATCTTGCTTTGCATGTAATGAGTCTATCTTATATATTAGTTTCACCTTTTAAGTTGCATTACTGAAATAAATTAACTTTTGCACGATATTATAATTTTCGAGTTTCACCTGTATTTGAAGCGATTGTAAAGGTTTTTTTTTTACCTTCATGCATTCTATGCATGAAGGTAAAAAACCTTCTATGTTCAGCAGCTCCCCCAGCCCGCTCAATACTTACTTGAGCCTCATCGCGATCTAGTGATGTGAATAACAGCCTCGGCTGTCCTGGGTCTCTGCCTCCTCATTGGCTGAGACAGCAAGTGGGAATCATTGGCTCCCACTGCTGTCAATCACAGCGAGTCTGTCAATGAGGAGAGAGAGGGGTCTACTTGTGTGAATGGACACATGGAGCAGCGGGTGCCCTCATAGCAAGCTGCATGCTGTGGGGGCACCCGACAGATAGGAGGAGCCAGGAGAGCCTGTGGGGGACCCGAGAAGAGGAGGATGCAAGCTGCTCTGTGCAAAACCACTGCACAGGTAAGTATGACATGTTTGTTATTTTACACACACAAAAAAAAGTACATTTAGAATCACTTTAATGGGAGACTAACCTGGGCTCTTATATAAAAAAAATTACTTCTGTTTTATGCAGTTTTAGCTTTGTCCATTCCCTCTCATCTCTCTGTCAATTGTTCATCCCTCCAAAGTGATTAATAAAAGATATTCCAGACGATTAAATATTTGTTTTGCTACAAAATCAATGTCATAGTAATGCCATTGTGTTAAAAACTCTTGTCCAAGGACAAATGTTGAATTTTTTATTTTCTAACCAATAACACACTATACATGTGAAATGTATTTCTAAAACAGAATTGTGCAGTAGACCAAAAATCTGAAAATATGAATAGCTTTGAATTGGGTAAAACAAAAAAATCATTCAGCAAATGTATCACATGTAGTCATATACATACATTAATACATAAAAATAGATTTAGCAGCAGAATGACACAAACCTTGTGTGCTGAAGCCAGCTGTAGTATTTCTGTCACCAAGGCTGGATTCTGTTACCTGTTGGTCTATACTGGGCCCCTGGAAACATATAACACAATTTTAGTATATTATCCGTAGTTTATCTGTGTAGCATACTTGGGTTAAAATTTTAATTTTAATCTCATTATTTAGTTTGAAAATGTTCTACAAATTATTTTTTTTACAACATATGATTAGAATTAGATTGTTTACCTATCATGAACTAATTTACATTATATTGCCAAAAGTATTGGGATGCCTACCTTTACACACACATGAACTTTAATGGCATCCCAGTCTTAGTCCGTAGAGTTCATTATTGAGTTGGCCCCGCCCTTTGCAGCTATAACAGCTTCAACTCTTCTGGGAAGGCTGTCCACAAGGTTTAGGAGGGTGTCTATGGGAAGGTTTGACCATTCTTCCAGAAGGTCAGGCACCGATGTCAGAAAAGAAGGCCCGGCTTCCAGTCTCTACTCTAATTCATCCCAAAAGTGTTCTATGGGGTTGAGGTCAGGGCTCTCTGCAGGCCAGTCACGTTCCTCCACCCCAAACTCGCTCATCATTTGTCTTTATGGACCTTGCTTTGTGCACTGGTGCGCAGTCATGTTGGAACAGGAAGGGGCCATCCCCAAACTGTTCCCAAAAAGTTAGGAGCATGAAATTGTCCAAAATGTCTTGGTATTCTGATACCTTAAGTGTTCCCTTCACTGGAACTAAGGGGCCAAGCCCAACTCCTGAAAAACAACCCACACCAAAATCCCCCCTCCACCAAACTTTACACTTGGCACCAGGGGCGGACTGACAACTCATGGGGCCCCGGGCAATAGGGGATCATGGGGCTCCTGCGTCCTTGCCCAAACTCAAAAAAGCATATGAAAAAGGTACCAAGGGCATCTCATGGGGCCCCCTACTGACCCAGTGCCCGAGTTTCCAAATGGTCAGTCCGCCCCTGCTTGGCACAATGCAGTCAGGAAAGTACTGTTCTCCTGGCAACCATCAAAACCAGACATGTCCATCGGATTGCCAGACAGAGAAGCGTGATTCGTCATTCCTGAGAACATATCTCAACTGCTCTAGAGTCCAGTAGCGGCGTGCTTTACACCACTGCATCTGACACTTTCCCAGTTGCTTCCACTTTGTTATAATACCACTAGCAGTTGACTGTGGAATATTTAGTAGCAAGCAAATTTCACAGATGGACTTATTGCACAGGTGGCAACCTATCATGGTACCACACTTGAATTCACTGAGCTCCTGAGAGTGACCCATTCTTTCACAAATGTTTGCAGAAGCAGTCTGCATGCCTGGGTGCTTGATTTTACACACCTGTGGCCATGGAGGTGATTGGAACTCCTAAATCCATGATTTGGAGGGGTGTCCCAATACTTTTGGTAATATAGTGTATATGACTGGAACCATTCATAAGGTGTTAGATTAAGATATGATCAAATCATTTCGTGGCTTCAGAGTTACCTTTTAAAGCAGTGCATTGCCTCAACTGTCAATGTAAAGTAAACCTGTCCCTAGCCCATGTAGGGAAAAGGAATTAAGTTACTGCTAAGCAGGATTCTGCTGCATGTACTTACCTTTCACTTTCTCCTCAGTCACCTAATGAAAGTCCCCCTCCCCAGGTTTTTTCCCTGTGTTAGGTCAGGTAAGGACCCTCAGCCATCACCAAAATGACAAAAATTAGGCTGCTCAGCCACTCAGCTCTGTGTTGTGGTAGAAAGTGGAGAGCCGCATGTTCCCTAATATTCTAAAGCGTGACATGAAGTGTACCACTCTGCTCACCTGTCCATAGTAATTTTTGTCTATGGTACCTTGTCTCTGGCAATTCTGCTTTGAATTCTGCTTATCTATCCCTAGAAATCCTATATGTTGAGCAGTAACCTGTTCCTTGGGATTCCTGTATGCCGCACAGTCTCCAGTCCCTTGGGACCATGGTATGTTATACTGTGCTACTGCCCCTTCCTTAGACTCTGCTCCTCAGTGAACCATGTCATGGTGGGCTCCCTCTGGCTGTGGTTGGCAAGTCTGTGAAAGGTATTAGTAATCCAACCCAGGCTTGATATAGGTGAATGCACTGTGCAAATTGTTAGTATGAAATGCTGGAGGAAAACGTCTTCAATAATCAACAGAATTTCACAAAACAGTATACAGTTGTGCTCAAACGTTTGCATACCCTGGCAGAAATTGTGACATTTTGCATTGAAATTGAAAATATGACTGATCATGCTCTTTTATTGAAGGATTATGATCATATGAAGCCATTTATTATCAAATAGTTGTTTGGCTCCTTTTCAAATCATGATAACAGAAATCACCCAAATGGCCATGATCAAATGTTTACATACCCTGGAATGTTTGGCTTTGGTACAGACACACAAGGTGACACACACGGGTTAAAATGCCAATTATTATTATTATACAGTATTTATAAAGCGCCAATAGTTCGCTCAGCGCTGTACATTACAGAGGGGAACAGAACATGTGACAGAACAATACCAATACAATGCAAAACATGAGGGGATCGAGGGCCCTGCTCTTTCGAGCTTACAATCTAGGAGGGAGGGGATGGTGGCACAGGAGGAGATAGCTGTGGGGGATGGAGTGGTAGGAAGAGTGGAGGAGGTCGGCAAGTTAGCAAAGGGCGGGGTAGGCTTCCCTGAAGAGATGGGTTTTCAGGGTGCGCCTAAAGGAGAGGAGAGTAGGTGATAATCTGATGGGTTGGGGCAGGGAGTTCCAGAGGATGGGTGACACCCTGGAGAAGTCCTGGAGGCGGGCATGGGAGGAGGAGACCAGGGAACTAGAGAGAAGGAGGTCTTGTGAGGAGCGGAGTGTGTGTGCTGGGCGGTACTTGGATATTAGGTCAGTGATGTAGTTCGGGGCAGTATGGTGGACAGCTTTGTACGTCAGTGTTAGGATTTTGAATTTGATCCGTTGCGCAATCGGAAGCCAGTGGAGGGTTTGGCAGAGGGGGGTGGCGGAAACGGAGCGGTTGGAAAGGTGAATGAGTCTGGCAGCCGTATTCAGGATGGACTGAAGCGGGGATAGCCAGCGGCGAGGCAGGCCAGTGAGGAGGGAGTTGCAGTAGTTGAGTCGTGATATGATGAGGGAGTGGATGAGCTGTTTAGTGGTTTCTGGAGTTAGGAACGTGCGGATTTTGGCGATGTTGCGGAGGTGGAGTCTGCACGAGTTTGTTAAAGAGTGGACTTGGGGCTGGAAGGATAGGTTGGAGTCCAAAATGACACCAAGTACTCTGGCCTGCGGGGCGGGTTTGATGGTGGCGTTGTTGGACATGATGGAGAAGTCAATGGGGGGTGGTGTCCGGGCTGGAGGGAAGACAAGAAACTCGGTTTTGGAGAGGTTCAGTTTAAGGAAGTGGAGCGACATCCAGTCTGATATGTCGCTCAACAGGTGTGTGATTAGGGCGGAGACCGAGGGGGTGAGGTGGGGGGTTGAGAGATAGATTTGTGTGTCGTCGGCATAGAGGTAGTTGAAGCCGTGAGAGTGTATGAGTTGGCCAAGGGAGGAGGTGTAGATTAGTGGTTAATATCCCACATCTGTGGCTTTTTAAATTGCAATTAGTGTCAGTGTATAAATAGTCAATGCGTTTGTTAGCGCTTACGTGGAAGCACTGACTAGGCTAGATACTGAGCCATGGGGATCAGAAAAGAACTGTAGAAAGTCCTGCCTAACAAGGTAATGGATTAAGTGGGTGTGGAACACTACATGGACACACATATTTTCAATATCAATGCCAAAATTTCACAGTTTCTGCCAGGGTATGCAAAATTTTGAGCATAACTGTATGTAATTTATATACCTTCAAACTGGGCAGGATGGAAACTGCCGAAGATAGTATATGCAAATTACTGTTTAGATGCCCAAATAAGTCCACAGGTATAAAAATTAAAAAAACAGCACTATCAGATTCTAATGCTCAAATATCAGGGCAAAATTACATTTTTTCCAAATAAAAATGTATGACATACTGTATATAATATTCCTCTCTAGTGAAAAAACAGTAAAATAACTTTTAAATTATTATTACATGGACACACATGTCCTGACATACTATATTTACCAGGATAGCTTCCTCATAGATATTTTCATCTCTATTACAGAACATTTTCTAATATCCAGGCTAGGGGGGGTCATGACGTTCAGCCATCCCTCCTCTCCCCTCACCTTGTATCCTGTGAAAGGAATACAAGACATTTTATGAATGAACAAGGGGAGAGGAAGGTGAGTGACCCTCTATCATTCACTGTACTAGAGAGTTGTCACTTTCAGCACTGGAAGTTCAGCTCTTAGTGTTTGGGATACATGAAATTAATAGTTTTGTTTAACATAGCATCATCCGTACAGAAGACACCCATCATTAGGGTAAATTTAATTTTACATAGCAAATGTCCAAAAACTGTTTTTTTCCCTAAGGTTCAGCTTTAATATGTTATTTGCTGATGCTAAACACAGTTATGTTTTATTTTTTTTGTTTTTTTTTATTGAACTGAAACTTTAGAAATATTAAAAAAATAAATAAATCTATTCCTTGGTAGTGTATTTGTCATATTGCTTGTTCCCTCTTCTAGTTTTCAGAAAATACCATTTACGTCACTTATTTACAGCAGATGTGTACACATTGTTACAGTGACATTTCCCACAGCGACAGTCTCTGCCTTCCATGGTCTTTACCTGTCTTTTCCTGAATTTTCTGCACATTATGCAGCTTTAAAACATAGCAGCTTTTAAATGTGCATTAATCATGTTCATTTTGTGGCATTTCCTAATCTACAACACATTATCAGAGTTCTATTTTTAGATAATGCTACTGCTAAAGTATTGTCAAGCACAGAAAAACATCATTATAAATGTTCCTTCCCCGCCGGGAGCAGTAATATATATAAATATACATATATACCAACTTATTTAATAAGACAGTGCAAAGAGCAATGATGATCTGCTTTAGCAAAATAAAATACGAGTTTTAAAAAAATGCTAATTTAGTTGTGCTAAACATACGCTATTTGTTATAAACATAATTATGAAGTCTGCTCGGAATTTTATAAGATGGTTATTTTCAGAAAATTTTGTATCTGGTTTTATTATTTGAAGCATATCTATAGCCAATATTTTTTCCCATCTTGGATAGAGTGGAAAATAATTAAAACCCTCTGTTAATTATATTTTACCATCCAAGTCTCATTGTGCAGAATTTCCTTCATTTTCTGCCCTTTAGACATAACAGAAAATGAGGAAAATGCCCTTATGTACCTTTTGCAGCAAAGCAGGTGTCCCCATTCATAGGCTGTCCTTTTTTGCTGTTCTGGTGACAACTTAGAATTTTGGATTTTTCTACATTTTTACATTTGCTGTTTGGTGACAGTGGTCACCAGGAGAAATCGAAAATGTCAATGGCCCTGAGACACATACAGCATGTAATCAGACAGATGCAGGGGCGGACTGACCATTTGGAAACTCGGGCACTACCCGAGGGCCCGGGGTCAGTAGGGGGCCCCATGAGATGTCCTTGGTACCTTTTTCATAGGCTTTTTTGAGTTTGGGCAAGGACACAGGGGCCCCATGAGTTCTCAGTCCGCCCCTGGACAGGTGTCTTAACGCTTCACAGCTCTTAAACAAAAAAAGTTTGGCTTTAGATTTACTTAGGTCAGTATTATGTGCAGGTGAAAATATAAAGCTCTCATATTTTTTTTACTTGTTGATAAATGTAAGAATTAAAGTGACTGTAAAAATATATTTTTTTATTTTTTAAAAAATAACAAACATATTATACTTACTTGCTCTGTGCAGTGCTTTTGCATAGAGCAGCTGCGATCCTCTATTTTTTGTGTCTCCAACTAGTGATCCTGGCTCCTCTTCTTCTTGGTGTGCCACCACAGGAATCTGCTTCCTGTGGTGGCACACCTGCAGTTTTGCTCCTGAGCTGATTCTGTGTGTCTATAAGACACACAGAGCGTGGCTTGGCCCTGTCCCACTCCCTCTTCACTGGCTGTGATTGATAGCAATCAATGGCTCCTGCTGCTGTGCCAATGAGGAGGGAGAGAACAGAGATAGCCTCCGCTCTTGTGCACATTGCCTGGATTGAGATTGGGCTCAGGTGGGTATTAGGGAGGCTGAGGGGGGAGCTGCATGCAGAAGATTTTTTTACCTTAATGCATAGAATGTCTAGGGGTTTGGTAAGCAGAGATATATTTACCTAATCTGCCAATCCCCTGAGCACAAGACCTGTATCCACCACTCCTGCCCCCCCCCCCCCCGCTCGCTAGCAGTCTTCTGAATGGGCTGTTCTTGACATCATCACACTCATAGACTGGTTCTGGACATGAGGATGACAGGAAAAGTCCACCGCTGGACATGGGGGAGAGCGGTTTCCCAGAGGATCAGAGGACAGGGTAAGATTTTCCCTGAGCCCCTAGACAAAATGAGCAGTTAACCAATACAGTGCGGACACAGCCCCACTGCATGGAAAAATAACAATTTTGACTGGGGTTCTGCATTAAAGCGGAGCTCCACCCAAAAAGGGAAGTTCCACTTTAAGCCTTTGTCCCCCACTACCCATTAAGGATTGGCACCTTTGGGGAGCAAGGGGGAGGGGGTACCCAATTCTTACAGGGATCAACTCCCACTTCCACTGTGATCGCTTAGGCAATCAGAAGCGGAAGTTGTCCTCCCCCTCCCTCCCCGTAGTCTTCTGGGACACATGACAGGTCCCAAAAGACTACTGAGCCATTCACAAAGCACAGCGCTTCTCGTGCATGTGCAGTGGGCACCCGGCTGTGAAGCCGCAAGCTGTCACAGCCAGGTACCCAGGCTGAAGATGCCGGCACCTGTGAGAGAAGATGGACAGTGAAACCAGCGGTGGTGAGAACACAGCTGGACCGAGGGACAGGTAAGTGGCTATATTTTAAGAGTCAGCAGCTACAGTTTTTGTAGCTGCTGACATTTTTTTTTTCAGCTGGAACTCCGCTTTAAGCAAGTGTAAAACCCTTGTCAGGTTTCCTTGGGGTCTATGTGGTGGCAAAGTGGTAGTAAAAACAGGTGGTTGATATCTTTTCTTGCCCCATGACCACCTGACTACAAATTAACATAATAGCTACACAAGTTCATTCATAATGCTGTGGCCATGATGCTTCACAGGGCAGCAAATTTTACTTGGCAGGAGGTGCGACTTGCCAACCGAATTCATTGAAGTTTTTGGGACTATGCTGCAACTGTGTTCCAAACACTTACTGTACTTACACGTAGTATTGGCAATATTTTAATGTACAATCCTCCTTGGAATGAAAGAAAAAACAAAACAGGCATTCACGAGACAGGTATCTCCTCCTGAAACCAACGAATCATGCAGTTTGAAAGGGCCTAAGAAGGGATATCTCCTCACTTTGGCTTTCTGTATGCTTTATACTGTATATAAGCAAACAGACTTGCAGAGGTTAATGGGTCTGCTGACATGTAGCTTGCTATGTATTGGAAAATATAGGCCTTTATGTCTATACTACATCAGAAATGTGTTTTGGTAACTTTGTTTTCAATTCATAGGTGGCAAAAATGTGTTTTTGGTTTTATGACATGATATCAGCATGTTTTGTAAAATATATTACAGTGCTCATGTGGGAACTGTCAGTGTTTACAGTATTGTGCATCCTGTTTTTCCCAGTTTATTATTTCCAAGATTCAGCTCACTCAGGTTTTCGAGCTAAAAGCAGATCTTCACCCTCATTTTCATCAATCCTTAAGGTATACCTAGAGGCAAAACATTTGTTTCGTTTTGAATAGAGTAGAATGGAATTAGAGCATTGGTCAGGTTTTTATTGCTGTGTCCCCGTTAGAGTGTCCGGTCAGCCCCCATCCTGTCTGCCTTTAGGCAATCTTTGAAAAGTCACTTCTTCAGGGAAGCCTACCCCACCTCCACCTAAGAACTGTACTTGAATCACCTCCACCAGATTATCCCCCGCAGCTATCACCTTTTGTATCACCTCCCCCTTCCTTTAGATTGTAAGCTCCACGAGCAGGGCCCTCACATTCCTTCTGTACTGAAATGTATTGTAATTGTACTGTCTCCCTTATATTGTAAAGTGCTGCGCAAACTGTTGGCGCTGTATAAATCCTGTATAATAATAGTAATAGAGTGAAAGTGAAAGAAAATCACAAATTTTGGGTTGTCACCAGAACAAGAATAGAGGGAACTTCTTCCATTAGTTCTGGTGACCCTGGTGACAACTTGGGATTCCCTCACTTTCAAGTGATTTCCTCTCACTTCCTGCTTTGGCTGTGGGACAAGACGTTAAGGAAAATCTCCCTAATGGGACACAAATAAAAATAAAAACCAAAACTAATAGATTATAACCCTCTCTTACTCTATACAAAATGAACAGACACAATAATGTTGGATTAATGGGTGATCAAGACACCACATCCCTTGTTAGTACAACTCACAAATAGTTGTATAAATGGAACTTTAAGGTGCCAACACTAAGTAAAATAAAAGCGTACATTTTATTCAATAAATTAAAAAATACACAATATTCCATGATTCAAAATATGCTTCTGAATCAAAGCCCGTTATTATATCACCACTTTATATTGTTCATCTTAGCAGATATTGAATAACACAGGATATACTAGTCCCATTGCATCATGTAATTTTACTATACTATACTTCTTCAGGATATGGAGCAAGGGTGTTGCAGTTCGACATGTTTCACATTCAGATTTGTCAGGTAGACACAGGTAATATTACATCTATTAGAGCCGGGTGTGCAAGAATATCAGCAGCCAATAGGTAAAAGCATATGTGATAAGGAAGTGCTGCGCTGAAAAATCAACCAATGATAATGCAAATGATAATAGGATATATAAAGTGCCAAGGGCATATAAGCTAAGTAATAAATAATATAGCAATGTGCAATTAATAAAAAAATTATCAAATAAATAAATTAATTTGAGTTACTCAAATGAATAAATAAATCAATCAAATAAACATCCAGTGTGAGTATGATATTGTCCTTAATACGAAGTAACAATCCTGTGCTCATGAGATAGAATCCTGTGTTCAGGCAAAGATATACTCCATATAACAATTATTCCATTTGGTGAACTGCAGAAAATGTGGTAAAAATGGACACTCACCAGATGCGCATTTTAAATACGCAGTGTGTTATGTAAGATGAAATCAGCCAGAGGTCCCCTTTAAGGTGGAATGGATGTACAGCCTGGAAAGGATATCCCTCCTGTGGATACTGAAGCTGCTTTACAGCTTGATGTCACCTGGGATTCTGCGGATTTAACTGCACAATGCACTTCTGGGTGGACTGTCCCCCACAGCGGCAGCCCGGAGGTAGGTGGGAGATGACAGGACAGGGGAGCTCACTTCTGGATGTAGGACTGTACCTGGGTGCAGGGGCTGCTCTCCGGATCCCGGGACTAGACTGGCACAGCGATCTCCTTCATTGGCACACACCTTCCAACAGGAAACCCAAACGATCCCTGGCCAACGGCGGAGGGACACACGAGCGCAGGTCTGGCCGATCTCTCTGCGGCTCTTCCTGTGAGTCCTGTACCCACCTCCCATCTCTGCCCTCCTATTTATATATGCTTAATAGGTAAAAGCCCCTTTTCTGGTGGGGACCACAGGAGATACAAGGTGCTATGATCTTAGCTTAGCATATCCTGGTAAATATGATCACCCTATGGAGAACACCACCAAACTGCAGTAACAGCCATATCCAGATCACTACCAAAGTATGTCCCAGAAGTATATGCATGCAGACAAAGGAAAGCATGGATGGACAAGCAGGCCTCACTTCTACTTTTTAGCAGTTGATATAGTACTGGGATTACCTCTGCATGTTTTCAGCACTTACAACCGATCCATGCATAACCACTGCTCCAATGGGGAATCATTGGATTTACATGTTGCCATAGTAATGGCAATGAAAGTCCACCAACACTTACATTGCCAATACTATGCCAACACTTACATTGCCAAAACTATTCCCCACTAGAGCACTGTCTGCACTTGCACCAGATTAGTGGTGCACCCAACGCTCTAGAGAGGAATAGTTTTGCTTACACAATGCCTTAGTAATGGCAACATAAGTACAATGGGTATGGCATCATGGGAACACGGCAACATGTTAACCAAATGATCCTTCTAGAGCAGTTGGCAGGGCAAAATTACACAAAATGCGAAAGAGACAAGGGACTTGAAAAGTAAGCATGTATTTGGAATGGTAAGTATATACAGTGGGGATCAAAAGTTTGGGCACCCCAGCTAAAAATTTGTATTAATGTGCATAAAGAAGCCAAGAAAAGATGGAAAAATCTCCAAAAGGCATCACATTACAGATTAGACATCCTTATAATATGTCAACAAAAGTTAGATTTTATTTCCATCATTTACACTTTCAAAATAACAGAAAACAAAAAAATGGCGTCTGCAAAAGTTTGGGCACCCTGCAGAGTTAATATCTTGTACTGCCCCCTTTGGCAAGTATCACAGCTTGTAAACGCTTTTTGTAGCCAGCCAAGAGTCTTTCAATTCTTGTTTGAGGTATCTTTGCCCATTCTTCCTTACAAAAGTCTTCCAGTTCTTTGAGATTTCTGGGCTGTCTGTCACGCACTGCTCTTTTAAGGTCTATCCATAGATTTTCAATTATGTTGAGGTCAGGAGATTGTGAAGGCCATGGCAAAACCTTCAGTTTACGCCTCTTGATGTAATCCCCCGTGGATTTCGAGGTGTGTTTAGGATCATTATCCATTTGTAGAAGCCATCCTCTCTTTAAGTTCAGCTTTTTCACAGATAGCATCAAGTTACCATCCAAAATTTGCTGAAATTTTATTGAATCCATTTTTCCTTCTACTCGTGAGATGTTCTCTGTGCCACTGGCTGCAACACAACCCCAAAGCATGATTGATCCAACCCCATGCTTAACAGTTGGACAGAGGTTCTTTTCATTAAATTCTGTGCCCCTTCTTCTCCAAACGTACCTTTGCTCATTCCGGCCAAAAAGTTCCATTTTAACCTCATCGGTTCACAGAACTTGTTTCCAAAATGCATCAGGCTTGTCTATATGTTCATTTGCAAAGTTCAAACGATGATTTTTGTGGTGAGGACGTAGAAGAGGTTTTCTTCTGATGACTCTTCCATGAAGACCATATTTGTACAAGTATCTCTTTATAGTGGAATAGTGTACCACAACTCCAGTGTCTACCAGATCTTTCTGGAGGGATCGTGCAGTCAAACGTGGGTTTTGAAATGTTTTTCTCACAATCCTGCGAGCTGTTTTGTCTGATATTTTTCTTGCTCTTCCAGATCTTGCTTTAACTTCCACTGTTCCTGATGACTGCCATTTCTTAATTACATTCCGAACAGAGGATATTGACATCTGAAAACGCTTTGCTATCTTCTTATAGCCTTCTCCAGCTTTGTGAGCGTCAACTATTTTCAGTTTCAGTTTTCTAGACAACTGCTTAGGAGAACCCATGGTGCTGATTGTTGGGGCAAGGTCAGATGAGTCTGGGCATTTAAAACCTTTGAGATTGACATCACCTGGTCTTCCCAGACGATGATTGAGAACAATCCATGACACTGGCAGGTCTCAGCTTTGCAAAGGGGGCAGTGCATGCTATAAATTCTGCAGGGAGCCGAAACTTTTGCAGACACCATTTTTTAGTTTTCTGTTATTTTGAAAGTGTAAATGATGGAAATAAAATCTAACTTTTGTTGACATATTATAAGAATGTCTAATCTGTAATTTGATGCCTTTTGGAGATTTTTCCATCTTTCCTTGGCTTCTTTATGCACATTAATACAAATTTTTAGCTGGGGTGCCCAAACGTTCGATCCCCACTGTATATGACTTCTCCAGGGCTTCCCCCATCCTCTGGAACTCCCTACCCCAACCCATCAGACTATCACCTACTCTCCTCACCTTTAGGTGCACCCTGAAAACCTATCTCTTCAGGGAAGCCTACCCTACCCTCAGCTAATTACTGAACTCCTCCACTCTGCCTACCACTTCATCCCCCACAGTTGTTTCCTCCTGTAACCACTATCCCCTCCCTCCTAGATTGTAAGCTCCAAGGAGCAGGGCCCTCAAACCCCTCATATATTGAATTGTATTGTTACTGTACTGTCTCGTGTATTGTCTCCATTATAATGTAAAGCGCTGAGCAAACTATTGGCACTATATAAATCCTGTATAATAATAATAATAATATATTTTACAATTGACATTTAATAAAACTTTTAACTCTGCCTTCATTCACTTTTTAGTAGTTGGATGAAGCTCCTCTTGAAATATCTTAAACAAAATAATATGTAAGAATAATAATATCAGTAGCCATGAGCCAGAAAAGGATTTATCTGGACTCTTGAAAAATACAAATACTAATGAATGTGTAAAGATTTTATAGCAGCATGTCAATACAAATTCATAGAACATCAGGGTTCAGAGCTGTGGGTGGCCTACTCCCAAATTAAACACTGCAGCATGAGAACAGCAATATAACACTCCTTTCAGCTTTGGCAAACTTCAGGCTCAGTACATCTGCCATTCCTTTTCAGAACATATTGCTGTTTTATTTATTTTTAACCTCATCCCAGTTCGGGATAAGATTATTTTTAATTTTATTTTATGTAATAATGATAATAAGTTTGGAAGCATGATTTCTGAAGAGATTCATTATAGAATGTCCAGACCCATAAACAAAAATATAGATCTGCTTATTGCAGCTTATCAGTCATTAACCCTTTTTCTGCCAGGCCCTTTGCGCCACTTTTAAACTCAGCTTGCTGAACTACTTTTGCAATTTTTCCATTGCTTTTTTATTTTTCCCTTACAGCTTTCAGAGTTTATAAAAGACCCCCAAACCATATAATTTCTGAAAGCACATGGGCAGAATAAAAAAAAAAGGTGCTACTGATTTTTAAGGCCTCACTATATATGCGCAAATGTTTATCAAAGCAATATTCTCACTGAAAATTGTCAAGGCTGGACTTCTGCTACTTAACCTCCCTAGCGGTCTGATTATGTCAGTATTTCTGTGCTCAAAGCAGTACATTTTTTTGCATGGAAATATGTATTTTTTTATTGTAGGCCTGTAATTTTTAGGAATAACTCACTGAAATCTGTCCGAACAAGAGTCTAGTAAACATTCCGGGTATGTTAAAATGTAAAACATGAAATCATAAATTATAATTTAATAAATAATCATAAAAAATAATAATATAATAATAATAAATTTAATTCAATAATATAATCAAACCAAAAACACAGAATTTTGAAATATAGCGCCAAGTTCGCACATCACTGAGCAAAGCTACAAAATCGTTTTCAGTGTCTGATGACGAATTTCCCCACGAATCATTATCACTAAATTCTGCAAGTAGTTCTAATTTACTATCGCTGTTCTCTAGCTGGTCTAAAACCGCTTTTGACCTAAAGGGGCGCTTTTTGGGCGCCATGGACATTTCTAAGTTTCCAGGCAGAAAGAACAGTAAAAATGCAGGCAGGGCACAGGAGAAAGCACTAGGGACAAAATGTATGTGAAATGGTTTAATACAGTAATGTTTTACTATGTGATTTTACTGTATTTAGTGAATGTCACTTTTTCACATTTTTAAATCTCCCACTGTTCCGTCCCCGTATGTCCTGACGTTGCAGGGAACGGAACCCAGAAGACAGATGCCGGCATCGGCCAGAGGACATTGCAGGGAACACTGCAGAAGGGACATCGCGGGAGCAAAGGACAAGGTAAGTGAAGAAGAGATCCCGGAGCAACGCTGCAAGGTATTCTCGAGTGTAGCTTGGGGTTACCGCTTGTGATGCTGAAAATTTACCCCAAGCAACACTCGGGAATACCTCCAGGGAGGTTAACAAGCCGCTCTTTTCTTTCAGTGCTCAGAAGCTGTGCTGCTAAGCTGTCAGTTAAACTCTAGACACTCATTGTCTCCACAGTAACTCACCTGGATACCAATACCTGCCTTATTAGTCCAGCCCACAGACAGCCCTTTTTGTTATTTTAGCAGCTTCACTCATTTCCTCCTTGCCCTTGCGTGGTCTATGATCTCCAGTGTGTTCATGCCTGTGGTCATGTGTACAGCTCAGTCTGGCTGACTACTCTTCCGATTCCTGTTGATGGTTTTTGCTCCTGGTTACCATGACTTCTGGTTTCTTGAGCCCGGCTCGACTGATTACCCGCTCGGGCATCCAAACCCTGGCTTCTGTTTTTTACTACATTCCTGAACTGTGTTATTTCATTAAAGGTGTGATTTTTAACTGCACTTTCTGCCTCCGCCTGGTTTATGGTTCCTGACAAAAATACACTAAAATCGTCATTATCAGATAAAAACACAGCAAATTTTACAAACTTCCTGATAAATATAAAAGCTTAACCTGTGCTGAGTTAATAAATAACAAGTATTTGAACATTTTAAATTGTGTCTTTTTGTGAAATGGTGAAACTCAAACATATGCAAAAATTTAAATATTCAAATTTTTCAACAAATCTGAAGGTTTACCTTTGTCACTTACAGCTTTCAGAATTTGTAAAAGACCCCCAAACAATATATTTTCAGAAAGCACATGACCTGTACAATGAATAGGCCCCAGGATATTTGCGCAAATGTTTATCAAAACAATATTTTCACTAAAACTGCACTAAAATCATTATTAGCAGAAAAAAACACAGCACATTTTACATAATTCCTGCTACATTCCTTCTAAATATAAACGCTTAATAATAAGCTAATAAATAAAAAATATTTGTAAATTTTAAGCTGCACCTTTTTGCAAAATGGTGAAAATAGAACTTACGCAAAAATGTACATGTAGGTGCATGGCCCCAAACGCAGACAGTGTGAGTTTAGGGACATGCACCCACATGGATGTCAAGTTAGGAACAGTGGCTGTGTCCATGCAGCTGCTGCATCCCAATTGATATGGATGGGACTGTCTGCATAGGGATGCACAGAACACCTGTGCATTCTTGTACAGCTGCTGTGCCACAATTGACATCAATGGGACAGCCTGCATGGGGATGCACAGAATACCTGTGCATCTCTGTGCAGCTAAACACTGCCCCACTGTAGAATGACACTCATGAACGTAGGCTTAGGCCTTTTTTACACTTGCAGTTGAGGCGCAGCATGAATGTGCGATTGAGCTGCGTTTCTGTCGCCTGTGAACAACCCCCCATAAGTTGCAATAGGCAGCGGAGGGACAGTGTTGAAGACCAGGCTTTTTCTGGCACATTTTGTTTACATGCAACAATTTATTTTTTCTAATTAAAATTACTTACAACCCCCCAAACATTATATATTTTTTTAAAGCAGAGGCCCTAGAGAATAAAGTGGTGGGTTTTGCAATTTTTCGTCACATGGTATTTTTGCAGCGGTAAGTGCGCAGCGGTTTTTCAAATACAATTTTTGGGAAAAAATAAACTTTTTTGAAATTTAATGCAAAAAAACACAATACATAACTCAATTATTTTGTAAAATATGTTGATGATGTTATGCCGATTAAATAGATACCAAACATGTCATGTTATAAAATTGTGCATGACGTAAATCTCACTATTCACAGGCGACGTTTTAGAAGCCTTTACAGGTTACCACTTTAGATTTACAGAAGAGGTCTAGTGCTAGAATTACTGCTTATGATCTGACGTTTGTGGTGATACCTCACATGTGTGGGACGATTGCAGTTTGTGTGTGTGCGGGACCAAGGCCTGCGGTTGACTTTGCTCGCTAGTACAGGGATGGGGGCGCTTTCATTTTTAATAGTTTTTATTTTTACACTGTTGCTTTAAATTTTTTTTGTTCACTTTTATTGCTGTCACTAGGAATGTAAGCATTCCTTGTGACAGCAATAGGCAAGAGACAGGTATGGGGAGCCAATCAAAGCTGATCCAGACTTTGTTTGGGACTTCAGCCAGCCGTAGGATGCACCAGCAGATTGCTGGGATCTCCCGGTGGGACATGAGAGCTCAAGTGAGCTGCGGAAGGTGGTGGTTGGGGGGGGGGGAGACATCCCCTCCAACTGCTTGTAATAGCAATCAAACGGCTGATTAGCCGCTCTGACCTCTAAAACAAATGAGATGACCAACTCTAAAAAGCGGTACCGGGCTGATGCATGCAGGCATCACCCCCATACAGCCACTTGAAGCACAATGACATATCAGGTATGTGATTATGCAACAAGTGGTTAAATGCTGCGGCCGTGATGCTTCGCTATGCGCCCACAGCATAGTTGACCTGACTTGTAGTGATGCTGTCCTTTGAGCGCTACACATTCAGGTTTGTGGAAGTGCCGCAAAGGCCCTGCAACTGCATGCAATGCACATGGTTGCAGTGCGTTTGTCGGCAAAAATGGAGTTAAAACAGGTGGTTAGGAGGCATCGAATCGCTTCATGACCACCTGTCAGTATCCTCTGGAGCACGATCCCAATGCAGATCAGGTTTCAGCGGCAAGGGAGATTCAAACGTATGTGTAAATCTGCATTTACTAGGTTTTTATTTTTATTATTTTTACAACTTAATTTCTTTTTTCATATTTTTTAATTTTTTTTGGGGGGTGGGGGGGGGGGCTTTGGAGAGATATCAGGGGTCTGAACAGACCCGTAATGTCTCTTTTTTTGAGAAAGAGAAAAGGACTGGAGACAGTCCCTTTTTCTGCTACCTGAGCTGCACTGTAATGAATGAGATAGGAGCTTGTATAGAGAGTCCTATTTATTCACAAACTGACATATAGTAAATACAGTTTATTATGTGCCAGTGATGAATGAAGACTACTGATCACTTTGTTCATTCAAGAAAGAAAAGAAGCTGGTAAACATGTTTACCAGCAGCCCTCGCTCTCCATACTGACACTCCACTCTCCGATCTCCTGGGCAGCAGCTGATTCAGGGGGTGAAGATTAGATGCTGGTGGTGAAGGTAGGAGACGGGGGGAGGGGCACTGCAGGCATCTTAAGGAGTGCAGGAGGGGAGGAACCAGTGGGCGGGATGTATTAAGGTGGTGGCGGTATCGGCGGGGGGGTCATTTTAGGTGAATCACTCTGATCAACAGCTTGTTAGGTGAGCTTACTGTATAGCAGAGGAGGAATATAGATCTGTACAGCATATGGAGAGGGGCCTTCTGGTAGCAGTGCTGTAGGTCCGTATGCCATATGGACTTGGCAGCAAAAAGGGTTAAAGCCCAACTCTGGGCAGCTAAAAAATGATCCCTTGCAGTGGAGCTGTGCCTACACTGCAAGGGTTCATTGCTTGTTTTGGCTCAGGGGAACAAAGAAAAATATTTACTTACCTGATCCACCTCCTCACACCTCTTGTCCCCCACGTAACAGCTGTCTAGGGTCCTGGCATCATCAAGTCAAAAGTAGGGACCATAGCCCTGCATTGGCCAAAATGACACAGAGGCAATCTACCGCCAGAGAGTGGAGGAGCCAATCTGCCAGGGGAGCTAAGGGTAAGGTAAGTAAAACTGTTTTTCCTCTCCCCTAGAACAAACAAGCTATTAACCCTTGCAGTGTGGGTGCAGTCACACTGCAAGGGTTAAAGTGATACTAAACCTAGAAATGTTTTTTATCTTAATGCATTCCTTGCAATAAGGTAAAAAAAAATTCAGTTTCTCTGTCCTCCCCCTTCCCTGCGTGAAGCGGAAGAGAGAAGGGAGAAGAAATCCAGCGCTGTGCACGACCGCATCTCTTCACCCTTCTCTTCCTCTTCACACAGGAAATTGAGCAGCAGGAGCCATTGACTCACACAGCTCGGGATTGAGCGGATGCGCTAAGAAGAGGAGGATCCAAGATCATTGATGAGGAACCAAAGAAGAGGAGGATGGGACTGCTTTGTGCAATACCATTACACAGAGCAAGTGAGTATAACATGTTTGTTATTTTCATTTTTTTTTATTTAAATCAGACTTTAGTAACACTTTAATTTTAAATGACAACTGCCTAAGAGTGGAATTCCCTACTTATTGGGAAATTTCCTCTAACTTTCTTTTGAATTTCAGAGACAGGAAGTAAACAAAACTCTCTTCAACACAGACATAAAAAAATAACCAGACGTGTTATTTTTTTCCCTCATTTATCAAAAGCTGATCAAAAAACCTTTTGACTATTTGTGTATTTTAAGTCTAACGGAATCCTTACCATTCCTCATATACCACCAACTATAAACTTGAATCATTGATCCTGAACCAAATTCTGTGATCTATGCCAGTCAGTATCTCTATTGCAGGAAGCCAACACATCAATGTTGCAAATATTACTTATATAGATTATAAAGATTGCCTACCTACCGTATTTTCCGGCGTATAAGACGACTGGGCGTATAAGACGACCCCCTACTTTTCCTGCTAAAATATAGGGTTTGAGCTATACTCGCCGTATAAGACTACCCCTCTTCCAACGCACACCAAATAAAAATGAAAAAACATCAGATTTGATTTTAATATGGTATGCCATTTCAGTATGGTATTCCAATGATGGGGTGCTATTTCTCCCACTGACACCAATGATGAGGCACTACTCCTCCCACTGACACCAATGATGGGGCACTATTTCATCCACTGACACCAATGATGGTGCCCCATCATTAGTGTCAGTGTGTGAGGAATAGTGCCCCATCATTAGTCAGTGGGAGGAATAGTGCCCCATCATTGGTGTCAGTGGGAGGAATAGTGCCCCATCATTGGTGTCAGTGGGAGGAATAGTGCCCCATCATTGGTGTCAGTGGGAGGAATAGTGCCCCATCATTGGTGTCAGTGGGAGGAATAGTGCCCCATCATTAGTCAGTGGGAGGAATAGTGCCCCATCATTGGTGTCAGTGGGAAGAATCATGCCCCATCATTGGTGTCAGTGGGAGGAATAGTGTCCCATCATTAGTGTCAGTGGGAGGAATAGTGTCCCATCATTGGTGTCAGTGGGAGGAATAGCGGCCCATCATTGGTATCAGTGGGAGGAATAGCACCCCATCATTGGTATCAGTGGGAGGAATAGTGCCCCATCATTGGTATCAGTGGGAGGAATAGTGCCCCATCGTTGGTGTCAGTGGGGGAGGAATAGTGCCCCATCATTGGGAGGAATAGTGCCCCATCATTGGGAGGAATAGTGCCCCATCGTTGGTATCAGTGGGAGGAATAGTGTCCCATCGTTGGTATCAGTGGGAGGAATAGTGCCCCATCATTGGTATCAGTGGGAGGAATAGTGCCCCATCATTGGTGTCAGTGGGAGGAATAGTGCCTCATCATTGGTGTCAGTGGGAGGAATAGTGCCCCATCGTTGGTGTAAGTGGGGGAGGAATAGTGCCCCATCGTTGGTGTCAGTGGGGGAGGAATAGTGCCCCATCATTGGTATCAGTGGGAGGAATAGTGCCCCATCGTTGGTATCAGTGAGAGGAATAGTGCCCCATCGTTGGTATCAGTGGGAGGAATAGTGCCCCATCGTTGGTATCAGTGGGAGGAATAGTGTCCCATCGTTGGTATCAGTGGGAGGAATAGTGCCCCATCATTGGTATCAGTGGGAGGAATAGTGCCCCATCATTGGTGTCAGTGGGAGGAATAGTGCCTCATCATTGGTGTCAGTGGGAGGAATAGTGCCCCATCATTGGTATCAGTGGGGAGAATAGTGCCCCATCATTTGTGTCAGTGGGGAGGAGGAATAGTGCCTCATCGTTGGTGTCAGTGGGGGAGGAACAATGCCTCATCGTTGGTGTCAGTGGGGGAGGAACAGTGCCCCATCGTTAGTGTCAGTGGGGGAGAGGAACGGCTGCTCCTTCTTCCAGTTCGGCCGCTCGATTTTCGTGGGGCCGCTCGGCTCCGCCTCCTCGCCGGTGATTGGTCGCCTGTGTGCCTTTCCAGTGCTGGCGCCCAATCACCGGTGAGGAGGCGGAGCCGAGCGGCCGCGTGACCATCGAGCGGCCGAACTGAAAGAAGGAGCAGCCGCGCTTCCTGGACCGGATCGTCGTGGGACCGGAGCCAGGTAAGGTACAGCAGCCCCTCTGCCCACCCCTGTATTTAGTGTCCGTTGGAGGAGGGGGGGGGCGGCGCCGCGCCGCCCCGCCCCTCGAAAAAGTGCCGCCCTGACACCGGCTCGCACCGGCGTATAAGACGACCCCCGACTTTTCAGAAGATTTTCAGGGGTTGAAAAGTCGTCTTATACGCCGGAAAATACGGTATATAAACATGAAAGAAAGAGAGAAGCAAGAGATGCTGTCTAGGACACCTCCACTGTTGAGCACCTTTGCCCCATTAATAGGCCAATGATACTTGTGAGGTTCAAGTGAGGGAAGGCTCTATGTTGCAAAAGCCATGCATTTGTGGCCAGTCTTGGAGGAGGACATGAGTTCCACCCAAACTATGCCTCTGCTATTGGTTCAGGTTGCCCCTGCGGATCGTGGGTCTGTAGTGGGGAACACAGACAGGAGTGGGGGGGATTGTTAGGCTAAACTTTTTTGAAACTATTGCTAATCTTTAAATGCTGAGTGAATGAACTCTCTGACTTTAGCATAGCTGTAATATTTCCTGGACAGAATTAGCAGTTTTCCGTTTAAAAGATAGGTCATGCTTTGTGGGAAACTATGTACATCCCTATATTTTTACTATGATAGCATGTGGTCAATTTATAATTCTACTCAAAGCATTTCAAACACACTATGAACAACACAGACCAGTGTTCATGCTGTACTGAACACTTACAGAAAATCAAGAATGCAGCATTTACTAAGACATTGACTAAGTTAGGGGACCACTGAACGAAGTGGTCTCATCTTTCCTTTAGTAAATTGGGATGTTTGGGGTTTATTGTGGTTTTAAGAGTTCAGTCATCTTCACTCATGGATTATAAATATAAGATGTAAATAAGCAGATGAAGAGCAGGATTGTTGCGTGCCTGCCATACTGGGGCAGGGTCAACCCTCTGAAGGGCATAGCATCTGCTGCTGGAGATGTTATGGATTGGTCCCTTACTCTTCAGCCCCAAGTAACATTACAAATCCACCAATTGCATAATCCCCCTATGCCCAAAAAGTAAAGATTATCCTATTTGAGAATACAATATTAAGTTCACTATTGTTTTGTTGTTTGTGTCATTTGCATGGCTATATCATAGAGTTACTGGGCTATGGTTTGTTTTCAAGGACATTAAATATCATAAGGACTGATCACATTTTATCTAATGGGGGCATAGAATAACCCCTAATCAGTCCAAATTGCAATTGAAATCTCATGTCCAAAATATCCCATCTCTGGTCCATAGGGTAGAGCAAACTGTGACTTGGAAATCCTGGTCATCCATAAAAAGGCGTAAATAACATTTTATTCTCAGTTGCACTAGTGTAAACAAACATTTAGGGGTTGACTTACTAAAACTGGAGAGTGCAAAACCTGGTGCAGCTCTATATAGAAACCAATCAGATTCCAGTTTTTCTTTGTCAAAGCTTTATTGAACAAGTTGATGTTAGAAGCTGATTGGCTACCATGCACAGCTGCTCCAGATTTTGCACTCTCCAGTTTTAGTAAATCAACCCTGTCATAAATGTACTGTAACAGAACCCCTTTGTAGCCCAAACAATTAAAATGGTTCCACTCAAATGCCCCCCAAACCTCTGTCAGTTGGGTCAGCATGTGAAAAGACAGACAGGATTGGCTTGTCAGACTCTAGTAAACGTCAACAAAATGGTGACCATCTGCACATCAACTCCCTGTTGCATAAATATAAATGAGAAACAGCTCCTGTTCTCCACCTGTAAGAGACTCCTCAGACGTGTTTCACCCTTTCCGGGGCTTAATCAAAGAAGCACATTTTTTATTTTTCTCATTTATTTATGCAACGGGGAGTTTGCGTCTGTGTGCAGATGGTCACTATTTTGTTGAAGAACCCCCTGTAGTTACAGAGGTATTTAACCATCCTAACTGTAACAGTGGAATTTCCTCGATAGAAAGAGATAGGAATGGTTGATATGGAACATCTCAGAGTTGGTATGGAGCAACACCTAAAACAGAGAATGGATGTGTTTTTTTGGGGTTTTTGTAATACAAGATCATTGCTCTGTTTAAAAGTGGAGGACTGGAAAAGATTTAAAAACGAAAGCTATAAGAACTGTGAGTTTTTCTTAGTAAACAGAACTCATCCTTCACATAGACACTGATGTAGGTTAAGTGTGTGATTCATTTCAAGTATGATAGGCAATCCTATTTAAATCTTGCAGTGGGAATGTATGAACTAGCTCATATGCACTCAATCAAGAAAGTGGCATTGAGCTGAATTCATCCGAGAAAATCAGCAGATGTGGTATGTGAATTCTTAAGATTCTAAAAGTGCTGCTAAAAATGTAATAATGAAAACAAAATAGAATGAAAGAAATGCCAAATGACAGAGGATTGGGAGTTGTTTAGAGCCAGAAGTTTGGGCAATCAGCCTATTTTTGTAAATGGCAATGTACTACTGTCTATAATATGGAAAACTGGACACCTGCCAAATCAAACAGCTTTCTGCAAGCAATGTCCTTAAACTGCATCTGGGGAATAATCTGTGGTTATTGAAATCTTGCACAATATATAGTTGTCTATTTCCTCTTGTTGCCATACAATGAAATGCCAGTGTCTGGGGTTGCTGTAAGTATTCTTGCCGCTGGTCTCCCTCCAATAAATTGTCGCACAATCATGATGTTGTCTTTTTTAGCAGAACGTGATTGAAAAAAAAAACAAAAAAAAGACTTGTTTCATTATAATTTAGAGTAGGTCATGGCATGCTGGGAATACGTATTTATGATAATGGATGTCATGTACAGTTGCCAAAGTGTGCACACAGTGACTGAAAGAAAAAAAAAAGATGCTGCATACTGTATGTAAATATAAAACATAGGTAGAAAAAAATAATTCTAAAGGTGTATACCTTTCTTTGGCATCGCAACCTGCAATTTATATAAGGCACTGGGTCACAGAAAAAAAATTTGCTGATTTAACTGTCCAGGAATTGGCAGAGATAGCCCTCCTTTAGATTTTCCATTATAATTCCCTGATATTCAGTTATCTCATTTTTAGGCCATGTATGTAGACTTTATTTTATCATCCTTATGAAACAGAAGTGGAAGGAAGCATCTTTTCCTGATCTGAAACAGAGTAAGACAACAATAGCCACAGCAAAACAGGTGATTGGATTCAATTGGAAGCCAATGGTGATGTATTGCTGTCCTGTACTTAGAAGCTATTGTTGTCTCAAAGGGATTTTTTTCTTTTTACACCATGGCTTTGCCCTGCCATGGTGTAAAAAGAGGTTACGACCCATGATTTCCATCCAGACAGGCTTAGGCCTGGATGCTCCAGGGAACTTACTTTTCAGTTTCCTCATTGGTTAGCAAAATCTTGTTTGGGACCTGGAGCCTGGAGATTGGGGCTGGAGATTGGGTGGTGATGAAATCTCTAACCCTGGGTCCGTGTTTTGAGAACCACCAGAACACTATCAGGGCAGGTGTTTGCTGAGCTTCTTGTAGAGACCTGACCATGGTTCTGGGTTCCTCCCCTGCAGACAAGAGGTCATTGTCCAGGAGTCAGTAGGGCTCCTGCTAGGAGAGAGATGGGAGCCGGAGCAGCAAGAGGCTGCTAACTTTATGGGCGAAGTTTGTGTTTGTGAGAAGACTGTCTGTAGGAGACAGACAAGGGTTTAAAGTTTAAGGCCAGATAAGTAGTGCAAGTGTAAGCCAGGAGGCTGCACATGTATCTCTTTGAGAGAGAGAAATGCTGAAAACCCCTGCAAGGGAAACTCTTTGATTTATATAAATTTCTTTTAAGTAAATTTGGGCAAGAACAGCCCTTAAAAAAGAAGAAAAGTGAATGGCTATTTCCTTAACGTCCTACCATTTGAAGTGATTTCTCACATTATATATTATCTAATATATTCAGGACTGAAAGATATAATAAAAATATATATTTTTTATTTTTAAGTCATTCTTGTCAAAGAAATATGATATTTTGCATATGAATATTTTATATTTGTATTTCCAGCCAGTAGTTGGCGTTTTAGGCTCATTTTCACATGTTTTCTAGACTATTCTTAACTGTTCTACCCCTCCAAAAAAGCATGTTTACAGAGCTCCATAGTTTAAGCTCAAATTTACAAACACAGCTGAATGAATAAGAGGAATAATTCAACTCCCCTCCTCTTTCCTCCCTGACTGCTCTCTGCAGCTGTATACAAACTTTAAACTGGAGTCTGACACAAAGAGTTTATGATGTGCACTCTCTCTAGAGCCCTGTGACTCTGTCAGCTATGTGTCATGGGTGCACCTTGTATTATACTGTATATTTAGTTCTAAGTCTATCAAATAAAACAGACCCAACACAATAATAGTTACAAATTGATTGATGTTTCTTCTACTCACTGCTATACTGCAGCCAGAATTGCACATTATTTTTGTTGCTTATCGCCCATTTTGATTTTAGTATTCATTCATCACTATATTGCCTTTCTTCAGCAACTATCATGGATTGTGTAAAAAGGCAGTTTGATCCAGTCTTCTCTTATCTGCCCCTTCTTCCACAGTCCCCAATCCATCTGCTGATAGTACAGAGCAATGGGTGCCACTCTGAACATGCTCAGTTTGGTGTGTATGGCTAGAGAGTTTTATTTCTTTGGGAGGGTGCATGTGATCAGCACAGGGTCAATCACCACTCTCCAGACAGAGGGTCAGGGGTTATGCAGCCTCATAGGACTGTCAGAGCAGAATGAAAACTCCTCCTACAAGCTTTAATCAGTGGTCAGCTGGATACTGATAGAAGTCACAAGACTGCTGTATACTGCTGATGAGTAAAGGTATATAGCAGTTTATATTTAATAAAATGAATGTATTTCCCTGTTCTGTGCACTATGGGAGACCAGATATAATGAATGCAGGGTTTAGTAACATTTTTAAGCACATGGCAAACTAAGAGCACATGGTACACATTAAATATCACTATCTTATCAGGTTCTTAGATCTCAGATGCTATATGAGTTGAGCATTTTTGCTTTTTTCCCCCAACGTTTTGTGTTTTTAGATTTAAATTAGGATTTTTATTCAGGGGTGGGGGCTAGCAAATAGGTAGACCTTGCATTTTTAAACAAGGTCCATTTTAAAGGTAAATATGAAACAATTTAAATCTTTGTGACCATTAAATAAATCTTAAATACGTAAGTTGTTCTTTCTATACAGGAGCCATAAACAAAACACAAAATTCACAAGGCCGAGAGAAACACACTAAGGATGTAATGTTTGGCAAAAAACATCTTCAAAGTGCAGTTTGAGCACACTTCAGTGTTCGACATCTTGTAAAAGTGGTGGTAGATCCTCCTAAAACTCATCAATCACTTCCCAGCCAGCACTTGTGTCCAGGACTTAATTTAAATTTGACCTTTCATAAAACTAAATGTGACATGCAATTATAAAGCTATTAGGAAGAGCGCTTTCAGTTTAAGCTGAATGTTACGTCATTATGTGACTTCGAACAAAGTCAAAAAGGAGAAATTAAAAGAAAACTTTAAATCATAAATTACAATTTGTAAAAAGGATCGACATTCACTGTCTGCAACCTGGAATTTTCTAAGACAATGTGTTGAACAAATGTGAGGTTTAATAAGTTGTTTGATATGTGAAGATGCATAATCACTTTCCATTCAGTAGACATTCTGGGGTTTATTTACTAAAAATGAAGAGTGCAAAATCTGGTGCAGCTCTGTATTGAAACCAACCAGCTTCCAGGTTTTATAGTCACAGCTTAAATGGAACAAGCTGAAGTTAGAAGCTGATTGACTACCATGCACAGCTGTACTAGATCCTGAGTGCACCAGTTTTAGGAAATCTCCCCTTCTGTTTCACATTTCTATAGAATGCAATCGTGACAAGAGAGAGTGAGATATTAAAATCTAAGCTTTATTACTGAGACATTGAGAAAACTGATTTGAGATATTGCAGAGATGTTTATTTATTTTTAATTTTTAGACTGGTTGAAATTCATTTTCTGTTAAAATTCTCTAATAATGAAGAAAATAAATCTACAGAAGGCTGTTACTAGACAGATATATGATGGGTAAAATTGGCAGAATCTCTTGTTTCTATTCTAACTTTAATTTAGAGTTTACTTTCTTGTTCTCTACAACAATAGATTCTAACCTGTATTAATTAATTAAGTTTCTGAAATTTGTAGTTTAATACTTTGACATAATTAAACATTTTGTTTTCCTATACTACTTGATATACTCCTGTATTTATCCCCCCTCCCCAATTGATGAAATCCTAATCTTTTTGACTCATTTTCTAAGGCAAAGAAACCTTTTCAGAAACCGTGTGTGATGTGAACGACTCTATACCATCTGCATAGGACTGACCACGTTATTTCACTCCAAATGTTTTAATTACTTTTAACTTGCTGGGGTGGTGGGGAGTACTGTCAATCTTTGGGCTCATTCTCAAGTGCAGTGCTGCTACTCATCTGAAAAGTGATTCACACTTGTATCATTTTTCAAAGGTGTTTGACAGTTGACCTCAAGTGTGTATGAGCCCTAGAGCCCTAGTAGTAGATTGATGGCGCTGGAACCCTTAATAATTGTTAAATGCTTAATATTGATTTTAGAGTCACAGTACGGTTCACTTAAGTAATACTAACAAATGAAAAACTGCCATTATTCCGGTACATGTGCTACCAAAGATGGAAGAGGAAGTATGCCAACTGGAAGCCCATCTATATAGTCCCTGCACCTCCCAAGGAATCACCCCATTTTCGGTAGCACATGTACCAGAATAATGGCGTTTTTTCATTTGTTACTATATATTTGTACTGGTAAGTACCCCAGATCGATATAATGTCTTGGATCTCTAGGTTAATATCACTGAGTTCGGCATTTATTGCTCTATTTTTGTGTTTTATTCCATTTTCTCTAGAGGCTATTTTAAACCATATACGAGACATATTTGTCTCTCATTTCGATCGTGGCTGGCCTCCTTGTTGCGCTATTTTACCAGAGATATACACCTCATTCTCCTCTTGAGTAGAGACGTGGTTGTTTGATACAATGTATTTGGATGCTTCCTGCTTTCTATTTACTATTAAACTTGTGTAAGTATGAAGCAAATTGGGAGGTATAACTGACCTATACCTAGCGTGTATTAAACAATTTCATTCTATTTGTCTATATTCTTTTAAATTATTCATATATTGGCATTTTGAAATTGATGATACTGTGCCTATGGTTGTCCATCTGTGGTCTTTGTTGTATGCCTCCCCTTGGTCTGATTATTATCATTATCATTATACAGGATTTATATAGCGCCAACAGTTTGCGCAGCGCTTTACAATATAAGAGAGACAGTACAATTACAATACATTTCAGTATAGAAGGATTCTTGAGGTGATTATATCCTGAGAGTCTTGACACTGATTCTGTAAGTGTTTTGGTATATATATATATATATATATATATATATATATATTTGTCCCTCCCCTTTTCTCTTGGTGCTATGTGTCCATTCTGTTCCCCTTATGGGCCAGCTGAGAATTGTATTACTCATGTCATGTACCCATGCATGTAAGTGGATCTCATATATATATTTTCTATTTATAGAGATGTTATGCATATTTGTCACACTTGAGCGTAAAAGTCTGAAGAAGCGGTTTATACCGCTATTACTACTACTACTAATTTTTCACCTACAACAAGTGTAGTTTGTATAATATGACCTTTTTATTATAATTTTTTATATTTTTTTGTTTGAATAAAAATTGTGATGCATTTCATACATTCAAATCTGTATTATTATCTTGTTCTATCTATACTTATACAGATAGGTCACCCTAGATTTCACTGTTTTCCTTCCTCTCTTTTAAAACTGTACATGTCACAATTATTTACTGTATTCAGATGAATTATACCTTGTTTTTTAGGACAAATTGGACTTTCATTTGGTGGTAAATAGTAATGGATATCTAATGTTTTTTTATTATCAAAGAAAAATAGTAAAAAAAAAATTTTTTTTTTTAATTTAACGATTTATTTCTTGCTATTACCATAACCTACTACAAAAAAACAACACAACTGTCCAGTGATACCATATATGTGTATTTTATTTGTTAATACCTGTAGTAGGGTCCAGAAACAAAGGTGCACATCTTGCTTTTTTTATCCTACCTAAAACACACTGACAATGACAATACCAGACACTCATACAAATTTAAGCAATGTTTTTTAATCCTACTTAAAAGACTGACCCCAGCCTTTGACCCTGATCTTTGGCTCTGATCTTAACCTTTTACCCTGACTCTAACCCTGACATGATCTTAGACCAAACCCTGATCTAGCTATTTTTTCTTTATTTTTTTACATACTCTTATTTTGTTTATATTTTTTTCCTCTAGTAAGGCAAGGCAAAGTATATTATAGATAAACAAAGTATATTTATCTCCATTTATATGAGAAAACACACACAGAGGCGAGCTGTATAGTGAATGATCAATGTGATAGGCAATCCGAGACAATCACAGTGATCAGGTGATTGGGAACTGGGTCTCTCAATGCCCGATTGTTAGTAAGAGACCTGAGCTCTTATGAGAGTCCAGTCTCTGCACTTGGAACATGCTGCACAGTGCACTCCCAGCACAAACACATTGCAGCCCCAAAGAAGACCCACTTCAGTGAGGCCACATATATGTGTATAATCGGAGGCAAGGGGTTAATCAATAAACAGATAGTGTAAGTTGGTATTATATTCTCCACCTTTCCCAGCATTATTCTTAACAAAAAATCTGTTTGACTTGTTTCAGGACCCCGGGTGTCTTAAGGATTACATTGCGATATAATTACCCTAACTTCTTGTTATTACCTTATATGTGACATTTAATATATAGTTTTGTTTTTCTTCTTCAGGACACATTTTGCTCACATTTTATATTATTCTGACATGTATTTCTCTTTCTGTGGCTTAATTGATCAAATAAAATCATTTTCATAAAATCAGCCCTCCAAGTTGTTTCTGTTCTGAACCCACACCATCCTCTCTTGGTGCTTTATTTTGATCATTTGATAGCTCTTTCTACTTCTTGAAAGCAATAAGCAAGAAAATACTTTGCAATACTTCTCTATATTAAAATCCCAAGGTGTGTCCAAAATGTTGAAGGCAAAACACAGAGATTTGAAACACTTTGTTCCACACAGGTTAATGGGACAATGCTTCCAGTATATGACTAGAAGGTGTTGAGGGAAATGTATGGAGAGTGTGTGAGGATGGACTAAGAAGAATAAAAACAAATGAAAAAAACACAGAAAATATAGAACTACGCATTGTTGTATAAATTAAGATTAAAAGACTGAGAGAGGAAGGGTATGTAGAGATAATGGACAAAAGGCAGACATGGTAGCAGTAGGAAAGGGAGAAAAAAAGTCATATAGATGACATAAAGGAAGGCTAGAAACAACTGAGAATTCAAATGAACAAAGGGAGAAAAGTGGGCACACATCCTGAAGTAGTAGATAAGAAATTAGGATTTACAGCAAAAATAGATACAGTAAAGGAGCTGCAGAGCTTTACAGTATATCTTAACTCTTTGATTAAGGACTGGCAAAAATACTTGTCAGGTATATTTTGCTATCTGTGTCTCATTTGGGCAAAACTGCCTTCGCTTACTGCTCTGTAGAAGGAAATAGGAAGGAAAGCTTTCCACAAAAAGGGAAATCCTCTCTCCAACAGTTACCTCTGGAACAAGTGAAAGATTTCCCTCGACTCCTGTTCTGGTGGCAAGGCCAGCTCAACAATTGCCAATTATTTATGAATTGTACATTCTGTTGTGCACTTAAGGATAGCTACTTAGAACAATCAGCACCTGAAGGATAGATAGACTTTGTTTTTCTTTCTAAAATTCTTAAAGAGGAGACACTCCAGGCACTGGTTATGTGGTGTCCATAGGCATTAGATAACTAGAAGACCTGCTATCTGATTCTCACAGGCATTCATAGCCGAGGCGTCTTTGGATGAATAGCATACGGACAGATCAGGAAACCTTGTGCACTCACTGTTGATTTTTTTTTCCTAGGTTGCCAGTGAAGGTGGTTTCAGTGTGCCCCCTCCTTGTTAACAACAGTGTAGAAAATCAGGCACTATATGTGTTCATTTAGCAACTTTAAGCCCTGTATCCAGCCAACTGTCAAATGCAGTTTAAGTGGCCAATACAGTCTTTGGCACTTGATAATTAAATGACAGTGGGTGGAACTTCCTGACCCTAGGATACAAAGAATTATGCAGGCCACAGAACGGTCGTTTATCGGCCGAATTTTCTTCTGCACGGAAAATTGGCCGATATTCACGCCATTAACGGGGCCAGCCCGTCGGACGTTTTTTGCAGATCTTCTCATTTATTTTTATTGGTCATGCTGGAAAATCCACATAAAACAGACGTTTTTAGTGGAGATTGGTGGCAGCATCGGCAACGGCAACGACCGATTTTTTGTTTATCGGCCAATAAACAGCCTGTCTATGGCCTGCATTAGGCTGTTAGGTATAAGTATGTTCAGGATTTGTTTAGGTTAGGCTCAAATTAACTGTGAACAGGAACAGGAGGTATTTGAGGAACTAAAACTGTGGGTATTATTATTATTATTATTATACAGTATTTATAAAGCGCCAATAGTTCGCTCAGCGCTGTACATTACAAAGGGAGACAGAAAATGTGACAGAACAATACCAATACAATGCAAAACATGAGGGGATCAAGGGCCCTGCTCTTTCGAGCTTACAATCTAGGAGGGAGGTATAGAATTCTACCTTTTTTTTTCTTCTCTATGGTTGAACTGGATGGACTTTTGTCTTTTTTCAGCCAGACTAACTATGTAACTATGTAGAAGTAGAACCTTACGAAGTGCTGCTCCAAGGAATTGTCTACAGGATGAGATTATCAATTTGTGTCATGATAATTTTAGCCCTACTGAACCCCATGGTTTACAAACTACCTCAACTTCCCCTGTTGTGACAGCTATTCTCTATGGCAGACAAAACCCTAGAGCCCTAGAGCTCTGCTAGTTGAGAATTAAAACACCTCTTCTATCTGTCTACACGTTTTCCTATACACACATCTACATGACAAATGCTTGCATGTGCCTCAAGCAGAACACTATTTAAATCTAATCTAAATAGGCATCAACATAGATCTTTTCTTTCCCAATCCAGTTTTCCTCAAGAATACAACACACAATAAAATACTCAGGATAAATGATGCCTTCTGAATAAATTATTTTATGTTTTGTTTTGTAAGAGCTAATTGTTTAAATGCATTGTTTCTTTCTGTCTCCTGATGATATACAGCAGCAGAAGCATTAAAGTAAGCACCTTAGGCTTTTGTAAGAAGTAAACTATTTCTGGAGGTGCGCATTCAACTTCCTTGTAGATATTGCAGTTAATGTTAATAAAAGTATGAAGCTATAGGAAATACGAAAGAACCCATAGGGGTTTATTTACTACAGGCAAATAGGCTGTTCACTTTGCAAGGGAAGTTTCAGTTTGCAAGAGAAATTTCCGCAAAGCTCAGTGAATGTGGTGAAGTTTCCCTTTGCGAAGAATACCCAATTATGTGCAAGAAAAAAAAATGTGTTTGCACCTGATTGAATGATGGAAGTCAGCAGAACTTGACATACATTTCCAAGGTGATTGTGCAGCTACTGTTTTTCATGTGTAGTGTAGAAACATTCATTAATAACTCTGAGTGGTTGACAGATTTGATGATGTTTTTATTCTAATATATAGTGTGTAAACCAAAGACACCATCAAGGTGAGTATAAATGTTTGTTTCTGTTTAAATCTGCACTTCTCTTTTAATACTACTTTAAAGTGGTAGTAAAGCCTATATTAAGGCTTACCTGTAGGTACTGTAAATATTCCCTATATGTGCACCGTTTAGTAGATATTAACCTGTGTAGCAGCTCTGGCATATGCTCTCTGAAGGAATGGCATGCCCGTGCCTTTCCTTCAGAGTTGTGTGCCATAAAAAGTTACTCCTGCACGCGTGCACGGGAGTGACATCATCGCGGCTCAGCCATTCAGCCGCCAGAGCCCGCAAACCCGGAAGAAGGACCAAGCGAAGATGGAAACCCTGTCAATGGTGACAACGCGCCATTGGAGAGCTTTG
The DNA here is from genome assembly GCF_062004578.1 of Staurois parvus. NCBI lineage: Eukaryota > Metazoa > Chordata > Amphibia > Anura > Ranidae > Staurois > Staurois parvus. The sequence continues at coordinate 9,086,364 of NW_028318478.1, forward strand.
TTTTAAGGTAAGTGCATCGCATACTAGCACATTATGCCTTTGTCTTGCAAGGTATAACTCTTTTTTTCCTAGCGTTTACTACCACTTTAAAGGGCAGTTAAAGTGGACCTAGTATCATATATGCAATATATACTTTCATAGTAAGGTAGATATAAACTCTACCTGGATGACATTTAGTTTGCTAAAGCTTTTAGTATATTAACACCTTCCCGCCTGGCCTATTGCAGATTGATGGACGGGCAGGACACTCCTCGTTGTGACTGGGCATCATATGACATCCTGTCAAAACGAGCCACTCACGCGACCGCAGGGCCGCGCAGCAGCGTGATCTGTCACCGGCTGTGTCCACGAGACACAGCTGATGACATATTACTACACCGGCCCATTGCCAGTGTCATGTGACCAATCACAGCAGATCACATGTCAATTGTATACAATGGACTGCTTCCTGTCATGCCATCCATTGTATACAATTATGTTGTAAGCTGTGATTGGTCAAAAAAGTCACATGATACAGACAGGGCCAATCACAGCCCATATGTATCATGTGACCAGCTTTGCCCAATCACAGCTAATCACAACAAAAGACTGAATGAATCAATGATTGCAACAATGATTGCAAATATCAATCAAATACATTGGTATTAGTAATCATAATGTGTTAAAAAAAAAAAAGAAAAATCCTGATCACTTGCCCAGAGTAGTTCAGTGTTACTATGGTAACATTGTATTGCTTTGTTCACAATGTGTTGAAAAAAATAAATAATAATGTAATTAAAAATAAAAAAAAAATACAAATTATATTATTATTCTTATTTTTACCAAAGAAATATAGCACAATATATTTTGACCTAAATTTATGAAGAAATGTTATTTATATGCAAAACTGTATAACAGAAACGAAGAAAAGTGCAGTTTTTTTTCAAAAGTTTCAGTTTTCTTGTTTTATTTAGTAAAAAATAAAAAACTCAGTGGTGATTAAATACCACCAAAAGAAAGCTCTATTTGTGTGAAAAAAATGATAACAATTTCATATTGGTACAGTGTTGCACGACCACGCAATTGTCATTCAAATTATGAGAGAGCTGAAAGCTGAAAATTGGCCTGGGCAGGAAGGGGGTAAAAGTGCCCGGTATTGATGTGGTTAAACAACAAAAATTTATATACTAAAATAAATAATGTTCCCCTTTCTTATCTTTTGTTGTATCTTACTACTGGTGATCTCCTGAAGTCTCTTCCTGTCTACATGCATGCATGTTGGATTAATTTAATTTTTGCACATATGTTTTTAGTTTGTTGCAATTTTGAGTGGACATTTTTGTTATTTTATTACCACTGGCACATTTGTATGAACATGTATGTAAGTTACATGACTCATGCTGGGTTTTCTGTTCGTGACAACAGTATACCATGCCTGTATAATGTGTGTAGAAATGGTCAGAATGGTTAGAAATGTGTAATCTCTGTCAGAAGTCTATGTGATTGGGTGACAAAAGCAAGAGAGCAACTGAGAAAGAGTTTGTAACCCTATAACAGGAAGTGAACAAGAGTCTTAATGTTAGGATCACCAGGTAATTTTTTTTTAGCACTACCCCTGTAAAAGCTTCTGACTTTAACTGGTTCTTTCCCAGGCAGTGCAGAGGCCGCCAGTCACACAAGCAACAGTCCACTCACATTGGTTCCATGAAACAGTCTAGGGGAAGTCTTTTTAAAGTTTATTTGCTTGTAGAACGTGCAACAAGAGAGGAATTGGGGTGGTATGGGTACCCCAGTAATAGTGAATTACAACAGGAGAACACACTTGACTAAGTGAAATGTCCGCAAACAGTTTTTAAACAAGAAACAAAGGGGAAATCCAGATTGTAGAAGCAGTCTCAGAATGAGCTACAGCTGACACCCAAGAAGTAGGACAGCTCACATTCACTAAATCTTGAGCTTGAGCCAGCACTCACAATGCCCCCAGACAGCTGCACACCTCCCGGCTTTCACCAGGCACTCCTCAGTACATTCTCTGCCACAGCTGGGACCTCAATGAACATTAGCATTCTCCAGCAGGACTGCCCCTAAGGATGGAAAGTTCGCCAGCAGGACAAGACCGAGCTGCTCCAAGCCCCACACTATTTAAGTGCTCCTCCAGCCACTTAGTGTACACACCTCCCCAGGGATTGGCTGAACCACAATAAATATTCAGGATGTCTATCTGACTTTCTCAGCCCTTTATGTTCTGGAAGCCTCCAGAATGCAGGGGAAAGTAATTAAATCTGCAGCCTGTGAAATCTAGAACAGCCCAAAGAAATCAATGAATACTGAGGAGCCACAAACTAAATGTATCTAACATCCTATACTAGGAGGATGCTGCATTTTAATAATATGCTGCAGATATAAAATGATTGAAAACTACTCTGAATTACATCAAAGCTGGATCCTGGGCAACAGAAAGGAATGTGGGCATTGCCAGATGTACCCTTCCACTTTGTAACACTGGACCATGGATGAAATTAGATATAACTGGATCATGGAAACCTAATTAAAAAAATTAGATTTGCTGAAAGTGAGAGAATGGTTAAACACTTCCGATTTTTCCCATATACTGAATTCGGCTTAAAAAAATTGCATTTTACTATTCATTTTTTTCTTCAGCATACTAGTGATCATGATCAACATTGTTTAATTTCTTGCCAGTAAAAAACAGGACTATAAATGTGGCAGCCACCTCATTTTATTTCCAACGCAGACTTTGTTGACTAGCTGAAAGAATCAAATAAAATAAAATGGTATTTGTTCCTCAATACTTGACCTTTTAAAGATCCCGGTAGATTTTTGAAGTAAAACTTTCAAAGATTACTTTGTTTGAAATGGAGCATTCTCACAGAATAAAACATGTTGGCAGTAATATTGCAAATATGAACATGTACACAGCGCAGCATCACTCCTGACAGAGATAATTACTTTGGCTGCATGACCCAGTCTACCAGAATGAGGGCATATCATTGTTGTTGGGTACACGCCAGCGATAGAAGATGATGCTGTCTTGCTAGACACCTACGTGCATATTGCTTGGTTAATAATGCCCTCAAGAGACGCACCTTAATATAACCTATTTGGCACTTGCTGTCAATCACCATAATGTGATTTCACTGGAAAGCCAGCCTATGCACTGCAGGAGAGGCCTGAAGCACATTGCATGAGCCCAATCATTTATCACATACAATTGTAAAATACGCTTTTGTCTACCTTGGAGGCATCTAAACTGCATGTAGAAGGTCTGCTTTGATTCTTCACAGTTCCTACTATACACAGATACAAACATAAGCATATAAATTCCACAGCTAGATAAACATCCTTTTCTTCTTAAAACAAACCTGTGCAATTGCCATACTGGGCAAAGTAGTAAGTTGTTTTATGCCCCCTCCCTGAGCAGAACATACTCACATTTCCTTCACTCCCATGCAAATCTGTTCAGCCCCTGGGAAAAAGAAAATAACCCATTCTTCTGGGTATTGAGGAGCATATGACTCAATCCTATTCCTCTCATGTGATAGTGCTGGTGCTTAGTGATTGGACCAGCACCCAAGTGAAATGACCCTATCCACTACAAACTTAAAAGCCCAACTCCAGAAATACTAGGCTCTAAATAGTTTGCTTGGATCAAGCTGTCCCAAACAAATTAATCTCTTTACTAAATGATGCTGTGGCTGTCAACGCTGTATAAATTGTATGTAGCATCAGATACATACATTATACATCACTGTTTTGTGGCAGAGATATGGAGAGTTCTCTACCCATTTCTGAACATAACTGAGCTGGAATGAGCACTACTCAGCCATTTTCAGAAATAAATGTATTTTTATGAATGAATACATGGTTTCCTTCGATTGATTGAGGTGGAGATCATTACTTCATCATTACTTCAAGTCTTTTATTATTTCATAAAAGTATAGGGCCTCCTATGACTGGTTAAGGAGACTTCTGCTCATCTCGATTTTGTCTTGGGATCAGGATGGAAGTTTCCACCACTGGAACACAACTCTTGTATACTGTATGTAGCTAATGCCCATACAGTTTATAGAGTGCTAACAACCACTGTATGAGTTAATAAAGGAAAACCTTTGTTTGGGTCAGCTTGGTCATAGTATTCCAAGTTGTTAAAGTGGTTTTAAAGGCACAAGGTTTTTTACCTTCATGCATTCTATGCACGAAAGTAAAAAACCTTCTTTGTGCAGCAGTCCCCCCCAGCCCCCCTAATACTTACCTGAGCTGCATCGTAATCCAGTGATGAGCACAAGAGCCTCGGCTCTCTGGGGACTCTCACTCTTCATTGGCTGAGACATCATCAGGATGAGCCAGTTTCAATCACAGCCAGTGAGCCAATGAGGAGAGAGAGGGGGTGGGGCCAAGCCATGTGTGTGAATAGCCATGCAGAGCAGCAGCTCGAAAGAAAGCCTGCTTGGGTGCCCACATAGCAAGCTGCTTGCTCTGGGGGCACTCAGCAGGAGGGAGAGCCAAGAGCACCAGCGAGGGACCTGAGAAGAGGAGGATCAGGGCTGCTTTGTGCAAAACCTTTTTACAGAGCTGGGAAGTATTACATGTTTGTTATTTTTTTTTAATTATCTTTGAAATCACTTTAAGCAACCCATACATTAATCATTTTTTTTTTGTTCAACCAAATTAAAATAATGATCTCATTCACTCATCCACACATTTGAGGTGCGTGGGGGAATCACTCCTGCTGTTCTTTTGTGTTCTGATAGTGGGGAGACTTCCCCACCATCAGAATGCAATTATCAGTGCTGCCAGCTATAGCTGGTGGCACTGGTTGATCAGGAGAATCCCGACAGGCTGGTTGTACTGAAGTCAATCAAAATTCGGCCGGTCCCTGATGAACAGGCTAAATTTAAATTTATGTATGGTTGACTTTACACTTTAAAAGTGTCCTTAGAATGATATAATCTGGGAAAAAACAGAAAGTTAAGTCCTACTGAGATGAGAATATAGATCTCTGTGTGCTTTATTGTAATGTGGGAAATGTGAATGTATGACATATGCTCTCTCTGGGGATGCTAGAGACAATTAACTTTGTAATATGTTACATTCTGGATAAAGCATAAGGAATTGCACACTACTATCATAAATCAGACAGTGTCCCCATATTTGCAGATACTGTAGCATACATGCATTTATAAACTCTCTAGAGAGAAAGGCAGAGGGAGGAAGAGGCATCAAAGACCTCTTCATTATATTATTCCATTTCACTCGGCTTTTTATTACTGCCTTAGCTGATTTCCCTTTAAGATACTACCTTGCTCCATATTGCCAATTTAACACTTCTTTTGGACACATTTGAACAGGAAAGTAGTATGGAAGTAAAAAAAATAGGGTGACAGTAATGCAGAACTGTACACTAAACAAAATACATAATGCACAGAATTTTAAACTATACAGAATTAAAGTAGTGTTAGACCCTCAGTGTTTGTTAGCTTAACACATTGATCAAAACAAAATAAATATTCGCTAGTAAACAATTTGTCAATGTTCTTATCCAGGCACTTGAAGTTAACTCTCTTTGCTGTTAGCGTATATTCTCTCTTAATGCTGCTTCCCTGAACTTCTGGTTTTCTCAGGTAGGAGTTATAGTGGAACTTAACTGTAACTGAGCGTCAGAAACTAAAAACACTATTTAATTAATTTTTATTATTCAAAGCAAACTCATCCATCTATGCCTATATGCTTTATATATTGAAAAACTACATCCTAGCATTTTTTGCTGTGGCCATCTACAGATGATTCACATAACATTTTCTTCCTGGAATCCCTCTGCCTTTAGCTCAGGCATGCAGGTAGAAGGGCATGTTTAGCTGAAAAAAAAACTATTTTGCCCTCCTTCAGATGAAAACAAAATGCCAATGAAGACATCTGGGATGTATAAAATTCTTTTTGCTTAGGCCAGAAAACAGAAAGCAATTAAAGAAATGTAAAAAGAAAAAAGTTTAAAGTGTTACTAAACCCACAACTAGAGATGAGCGAATTATTCAAAAATTCGATTCGGCTGATTCGCCGAATTTCAGGAAGAAATTTGATTCGATGCAAATTTATTCGCTACGAAGTTAACTTATAAAAAGGGTTTCTAGGCTTCAGAGAGCCTTTAAATTAGTGCAGAACACTGTACCTTTAATTTAAATGCCCTTGGAGATGAGGAAGGAGAAGGAGAAGGATGAGAAGAAGGAGAAGGAGAAGGATGAGAAGAAGGAGAAGGAGAAGGATGAGAAGAAGGAGAAGGATGAGAAGAAGGAGAAGGAGAAGGAGAAGGATGAGAAGAAGGAGAAGGAGAAGGATGAGAAGATGGAGAAGGAGAAGGATGAGAAGAAGGAGAAGGAGAAGGATGAGAAGAAGGAGAAGGATGAGAAGAAGGAGAAGGAGAAGGATGAGAAGAAGGAGAAGGATGAGAAGAAGGAGAAGGATGAGAAGAAGGAGAAGGAGAAGGATGAGAAGAAGGAGAAGGATGAGAAGAAGGAGAAGGATGAGAAGAAGGAGAAGGATGAGAAGATGGAGAAGGAGAAGGATGAGAAGAAGGAGAAGGATGAGAAGAAGGAGAAGGAGAAGGATGAGAAGAAGGAGAAGGAGAAGGATGAGAAGAAGGAGAAGGATGAGAAGAAGGAGAAGGAGAAGGATGAGAAGAAGGAGAAGGATGAGAAGAAGGAGAAGGATGAGAAGAAGGATGAGAAGAAGGAGAAGGATGAGAAGAAGGAGAAGGATGAGAAGAAGGAGAAGGATGAGAAGAAGGATGAGAAGAAGGAGAAGGATGAGAAGAAGGATGAGAAGAAGGAGAAGGATGAGAAGAAGGAGAAGGAGAAGGATGAGAAGAAGGAGAAGGATGAGAAGAAGGAGAAGGAGAAGGATGAGAAAAAGGAGAAGGATGAGAAGAAGGAGAAGGAGAAGGATGAGAAAAAGGAGAAGGAGAAGGATGAGAAGATGGAGAAGGAGAAGGATGAGAAGAAGGAGAAGGATGAGAAGAAGGAGAAGGAGAAGGATGAGAAGAAGGAGAAGGATGAGAAGAAGGAGAAGGAGAAGGATGAGAAGAAGGAGAAGGATGAGAAGAAGGAGAAGGAGAAGGATGAGAAGAAGGAGAAGGATGAGAAGATGGAGAAGGAGAAGGATGAGAAGAAGGAGAAGGATGAGAAGAAGGAGAAGGATGAGAAGAAGGAGAAGGATGAGAAGAAGGAGAAGGATGAGAAGAAGGAGAAGGATGAGAAGAAGGATGAGAAGAAGGAGAAGGATGAGAAGAAGAAGGATGAGAAGAAGGAGAAGGATGAGAAGAAGGAGAAGGATGAGAAGAAGAAGAAGGATGAGAAGAAGAGAAGGATGAGAAGAAGAAGAAGGATGAGAAGAAGGAGAATTCCAAGCCGGCAAAAAGTGTATCTGCAGAGCTCCGCTATTTCTTAGGCTATTTCTGACAGTTCTGTGACATTCACTCCATACAGCGGTTGAAACATTGTATCTATTTGTTTCCATAAATGGATCCATTTATGGAAACAAATAGATACAATGTTTCAACCGCTGTATGGAGTGAATGTCACAGAACTGTCAGAAATAGCGGAGCTCTGCAGATACACTTAGCGGAGCTCTGCAGATACACTTTTTGCCGGCTTGGAATTATTCTTATTTTCACCCTACTTCTTCTTCTTCTTCTTCATCCTCATCCTCTTCTTCTTCTTCTGAGGATGAGGATGAAGAAGAAGAAGAAGAAGAAGTAGGATGAAAATAAGATTAATTCCAAGCCGGCAAAAAGTGTATCTGCAGAGCTCCTCTAAGTGTATCTGCAGAATAGAGGAGCTCTGCAGATACACTTTTTGCCGGCTTGGAATTATTCTTATTTTCATCCTACTTCTTCTTCTTCTTCTTCTTCATCCTCATCCTCAGAAGAAGAAGAGCTCCTCTATTCTGCAGATACACTTAGAGGAGCTCTGCAGATACACTTTTTGCCGGCTTGGAATTATTCTTATTTTCATCCTACTTCTTCTTCTTCTTCTTCTTCTTCTTCATCCTCATCCTCTTCTTCTTCTTCTGAGGATGAGGATGAAGAAGAAGAAGAAGAAGTAGGATGAAAATAAGATTAATTCCAAGCCGGCAAAAAGTGTATCTGCAGAGCTCCTCTAAGTGTATCTGCAGAATAGAGGAGCTCTGCAGATACACTTTTTGCCGGCTTGGAATTATTCTTATTTTCATCCTACTTCTTCTTCTTCTTCATCCTCAGAAGAAGAAGAAGAGGATGAGGATGAGGATGAAGAGGAAGAAGAAGAAGAAGAAGAAGTAGGATGAAAATAAGAATAATTCCAAGCCGGCAAAAAGTGTATCTGCAGAGCTCCTCTATTCTGCAGATACACTTAGAGGAGCTCTGCAGATACACTTTTTGTCGGCTTGGAATTATTCTTATTTTCATCCCACTTCTTCTTCTTCTTCTTCTTCATCCTCATCCTCTTCTTCTTCTTCTGAGGATGAGGATGAGGATGAAGAAGAAGAAGAAGAAGTAGGATGAAAATAAGATTAATTCCAAGCCGGCAAAAAGTGTATCTGCAGAGCTCCTCTAAGTGTATCTGCAGAATAGAGGAGCTCTGCAGATACACTTTTTGCCGGCTTGGAATTATTCTTATTTTCATCCTACTTCTTCTTCTTCTTCTTCATCCTCATCCTCAGAAGAAGAAGAAGAGGATGAGGATGAAGAGGAAGAAGAAGAAGAAGTAGGATGAAAATAAGAATAATTCCAAGCCGGCAAAAAGTGTATCTGCAGAGCTCCTCTATTCTGCAGATACACTTAGAGGAGCTCTGCAGATACACTTTTTGCCGGCTTGGAATTATTCTTATTTTCATCCCACTTCTTCTTCTTCTTCTTCTTCTTCATCCTCATCCTCTTCTTCTTCTTCTGAGGATGAGGATGAAGAAGAAGAAGAAGAAGAAGAAGTAGGATGAAAATAAGATTAATTCCAAGCCGGCAAAAAGTGTATCTGCAGAGCTCCTCTAAGTGTATCTGCAGAATAGAGGAGCTCTGCAGATACACTTTTTGCCGGCTTGGAATTATTCTTATTTTCATCCTACTTCTTCTTCTTCTTCATCCTCATCCTCAGAAGAAGAAGAGGATGAGGATGAAGAGGAAGAAGAAGAAGAAGAAGTAGGATGAAAATAAGAATAATTCCAAGCCGGCAAAAAGTGTATCTGCAGAGCTCCTCTATTCTGCAGATACACTTAGAGGAGCTCTGCAGATACACTTTTTGCCGGCTTGGAATTATTCTTATTTTCATCCTACTTCTTCTTCTTCTTCTTCTTCATCCTCATCCTCTTCTTCTTCTTCTGAGGATGAGGATGAAGAAGAAGAAGAAGAAGTAGGATGAAAATAAGATTAATTCCAAGCCGGCAAAAAGTGTATCTGCAGAGCTCCTCTAAGTGTATCTGCAAAATAGAGGAGCTCTGCAGATACACTTTTTGCCGGCTTGGAATTATTCTTATTTTAATCCTACTTCTTCTTCTTCTTCATCCTCAGAAGAAGAAGAAGAGGATGAGGATGAGGATGAAGAGGAAGAAGAAGAAGAAGAAGTAGGATGAAAATAAGAATAATTCCAAGCCGGCAAAAAGTGTATCTGCAGAGCTCCTCTATTCTGCAGATACACTTAGAGGAGCTCTGCAGATACACTTTTTGCCGGCTTGGAATTATTCTTATTTTCATCCCACTTCTTCTTCTTCTTCTTCTTCATCCTCATCCTCTTCTTCTTCTTCTGAGGATGAGGATGAAGAAGAAGAAGAAGAAGTAGGATGAAAATAAGATTAATTCCAAGCCGGCAAAAAGTGTATCTGCAGAGCTCCTCTAAGTGTATCTGCAGAATAGAGGAGCTCTGCAGATACACTTTTTGCCGGCTTGGAATTATTCTTATTTTCATCCTACTTCTTCTTCTTCATCCTCATCCTCAGAAGAAGAAGAAGAGGATGAGGATGAAGAGGAAGAAGAAGAAGAAGAAGAAGTAGGATGAAAATAAGAATAATTCCAAGCCGGCAAAAAGTGTATCTGCAGAGCTCCTCTATTCTGCAGATACACTTAGAGGAGCTCTGCAGATACACTTTTTGCCGGCTTGGAATTATTCTTATTTTCATCCTACTTCTTCTTCTTCTTCATCCTCATCCTCTTCTTCTGAGGATGAGGATGAAGAAGAAGAAGAAGAAGTAGGATGAAAATAAGAATTCCAAACCAGCAAAAAGTGTATCTGCAGAGTTCCTCTATTTCTGACAGTTCTCTGACAGCTCCTTCACATGTACAGCGGTTGAAACATCTGTTTCCGAATAAAAACATCTGTATCCTAAATGGAAACAAATAGATACAATGTTTCAACCGCTGTACATGTGTTCCTTCTGTCAGAGAACTGTCAGAAATAGCGGAGCTCTCTGCAGGGACACTTTTGCCGGCTGATCGGGAAAAATCCGATTCGCGCACCCGAAGTAGGCAAATATTCGGATTCGACGCGAATTGAATTTTTCCTGAAATTCGTATCGAATTCCGGTTCCCCTGGTTCGATTCGCTCATCTCTACCCACAACAGTAAAATCAGCCTGTATACTGTATGCAGTAAAGCATGCTTGTTATACTCACTGTGGAACCTAAGGGGTTAATCCTCTGCATTGTTTAAAATAGCTGTTTGATCCTTTCTTCTCTGTTCCTCCCCTGTTTCAAGCGACCACCACTTATCTCCAGACTGAACCATAGGCGTGCACATGCTTACCGTATTTTTCGCTCCATAAGACGCACCTGACCATAAGACGCACCTAGGTTTTAGAGGCAGAAAACTGGAAAAAAATATTCTGAACCAATGGACTGCAGACATAGTACAGAAAATGACCAGAGACTGAAGACACAGTAAAGGAGATGACCAGAGACTGCGGACATAGTACAGTAGTACAGGAGATGACCAGAGACTGCGGACATAGTACAGGAGATGACAAGAGACTGCGGACACAGTACAGGGGATGACCAGAGACTGCGGACACAGTACAGGAGATGACCAGAGACTGCGGACAGAGTACAGGAGATGACCAGAGACTGCGGACAGAGTACAGGAGATGACCAGAGACTGCGGACAGAGTACAGGAGATGACCAGAGACTGCGGACACAGTACAGGAGATGACCAGAGACTGCGGACAGAGTACAGGGGATGACCAGAGACTGCGGATACAGTACAGGGGATGACCAGAGACTGCGGACAGAGTACAGGGGATGACCAGAGACTGCGGACAGAGTACAGGGGATGACCAGAGACTGCGGACAGAGTACAGGGGATGACCAGAGACTGCGGACACAGTACAGGGGATGACCAGAGACTGCGGACACAGTACAGGGGATGACCAGAGACTGCGGACACAGTACAGGGGATGACCAGAGACTGCGGACACAGTACAGGGGATGACCAGAGACTGCGGACACAGTACAGGGGATGACCAGAGACTGCGGACACAGTACAGGGGATGACCAGAGACTGCAGACACAGTACAGGAGATGACCAGAGACTGCGGACACAGTACAGGGGATGACCAGGGACTGCGGACAGTACAGGGGATGACCAGAGACTGCGGACACAGTACAGGGGATGACCAGAGACTGCGGACACAGTACAGGGGATGACCAGAGACTGTGGACACAGTACAGGAGATGACCAGAGACTGCGGACACAGTACAGGGGATGACCAGGGACTGCGGACAGTACAGGGGATGACCAGAGACTGCGGACACAGTACAGGGGATGACCAAGAGACTGCGGACACAGTACAGGAGATGACCAGAGACTGCGGACATACTACAGGGGATGACCAAGAGACTGCGGACACAGTACAGGAGATGACCAGAGACTGCGGACACAGTACAGGAGATAACCATAGACTGCGGACACAGTACAGGGGATGACCAGAGACTGCGGACACAGTACAGGGGATGACCAGAGACTGCGGACACAGTACAGGGGATGACCAGAGACTGCGGACACAGTACAGGAGATGACCAGAGACTGCGGACACAGTACAGGGGATGACCAGAGACTGCGGACACAGTACAGGAGATGACCAGAGACTGCGGACACAGTACAGGAGATAACCATAGACTGCGGACACAGTACAGGGGATGACCAGAGACTGTGGACACAGTACAGGGGATGACCAGAGACTGCGGACACAGTACAGGAGATGACCAGAGACTGCGGACACAGTACAGGAGATGACCAAGAGACTGCGGACACAGTACAGGAGATGACCAGAGACTGCAGACACAGTACAGGGGATGACCAGAGACTGCGGACATACTACATCATATAAAGTCCCAACAGGGCCCCTCCACCCAGAATATCAAATAATATGACACCATACATCAAGGAAAAGGACTACAACTCCCAGCATCTGTCATTTTAACTTACAGAAGGCAGGCTATAGAAGGCAGGGGGCGCACTGAGCTCCGAGGACAGGCCACACCAGCAGATAGGACCAGACTGTAGAGCAGGGAGCACACTATGGACACATGCCAGGAAAGGGGAGGCGCTGTAAGGACAGGCCACACCCGCAGACCGGACTGCAGAGCTGGGAGCTCAGTACATAGACATGCCAGGAGCGGGGAGGAGCTCCGAGGACAGGCCACGCCTGAAGGGCGGACCGGACTGCAGAGCAAGCTGGCTGGGTTCGGCGAGGGGACTGCCTGCTATGAAGAGCTGCGGGGACAGCCCGCTGAGAGAGGGCAGGGTGAACTTCGGTGACAGCCTGCAGGGGGAGGGGACAGGCTGCACTGGGATGGGACAGCCACTGGCACTAACACGGCAGCGGTGACAGGTGGAGGACTGGTCAGTATTCGCTCCATAAGACGCAGACATTTTCCCCCATATTTTTTGGGGAAAAAAGTGCGTCTTATGGAGTGAAAAATACGGTAGTTTGGTGTGCATTGCTAGAGAGGTTTTATTTCTTTCTTGGGATAGTGCATGTGATCAGCACAGGGCCAATCAGCACTGTCCAGACAGAGGTCAGGGGATTTGTATCCTCCAAGAGCAGAAAGAAAACTCCTGCTACAAGCTTTAACTAGTGTTGGGCTGGATACATCACATAGATAGAAGTCACAAGACTGCCCTAACTTCTGATGAGAAAAGGTATTTAGCAGTTTATATTTACTAAAATAATTGCACTTCCATGTTCTGTGCACTGTGGGAGACCAGATATAGTGAGTGCAGGGTCCGGGGTTCAGTAACACTTTAATATCGGTTGGGAAAGTGAAGTTCTGCTTTAACAGTGGACAGTGCAGTCTACAGTCAGTCTGTTAATTTGAAGAAGGTAGAGGGGAGGATGAGTGAGGAACAGAAGAGTGTCTTGCCATGGAATTGTGCGCTTCTATTAATGCCCATAGTGTAGGGAAACAAAAAGCCAGTCCCTGCATAAGCGGCTCCATAGGATGCAGCAAAAGAAAGGAGCCATCCTGAAACAAGATTCCTGGGGCAGAGATCAATGCGTGAGAATTAACTGGAACATAGGAAAGGAATAAAAGATTAAGAATCTTTGATGAAGAAGGTAAAGGTGCTGTGTTCAGTTCAGTATCAGACAGAAGCATACACAGCTGGTGGCTCTGCAAGTGCCATGCTCCAGCCCCTTCTGGACAATCAGATTGGCTACAAGAACATGCAGAATGGGGAAAACCTTCCTTTAGTACTGGAGAAGGCTCTGAAGCTTGTCAAAGATGTATTTATTTCTGCAGCTGAGAGAGATGTGTATACAGGAGATGCACTGAAAAATTCCATTGTCACCAATGGTGGCATAAGAGAGGAGTCAATTCTTCTGAGAAAACATTAGATTGTGTCTTTTTAATAAGTCATTTAAACTTGTGCTCTTGAATGTTTTATTTTTAAAAAAGAAAATGAAACAAACACTTGAAAATTATAAATAAATGATGAAGAATCTACAGCTGAAGAAAATGCATAATTACTAAGTGCCAAAACCAGTTGCCAAAAGTGTTTAAAAATAACTGAGGGTTTGATATCTGTAGCACTACCCCCGTAGGAGTCGCTCTGCACAGCCAGGCACACACATTTTCTTCCACACATTGCACTAAGTGTCAGTAAACAGTCCTTGAGTTTGGTTTTGGGATTTTATTAAAAGGGGTTAACATCTTGGATGGGGTTGAAGTGTGTATGGGATACCCAAGGAAGCAAACTAAAGGACAAACTCATAGCTCAATAGGTTGGTGGCTGCCTTCAAGCCTTTCACTGGGCTGGCCCCTTCCCTGCTGCTCAGGATATCCTCCTTTGGAGACGGTGGTACAGTGCCTGTAGGTAGGCCCCTTCCCTGGGTCCCCTCCCAGGCTCCACACTCCAGGCTCTCACTCAATCTTCCACCCACCATACTCTGCTCCTGCAACACAGGCTCTGCGACACCTAAGGGTTGCCTTGGTCACCATGCCCAGCCCTCTGCCAGGGGATTGGCCAAGGTCCCTCAATTATGCAGATCCAAGCTTCCTCCTCTCCCTCATCCCTCCTCCAGAAAGCTCTCAGGTTTCTGGAGAGGTAGGAGGGCTCCAGAAACTCTAACCTTCAGAACCTCTCCAGCTTGTCCTGAGGTATCCTCTCTACCTCACTCCCAGGCTGACTCATCCCAGGCTGCTACTCGGCCTCTGCCTAAAAAAATTAACCAACAAACTCTGTCTGGCTAAGCTAGAGGGCATTACATATCATTTTAGGGTTATCTCATACTGCAAATGACTGAAAGCTAATACACTATTTTATACTTCTATACTAAAAAAATTATTATATTAGGGAGTACCAGACTCTACAACAATTTGATCTAGACTTTACCTAATTCTTCTAAAAAATAATCTTTTCTAAAATCATAAAACTTCTATATTTTTTTTTGGCTGTAAATATATAGATAGTGTGAATATTAAAGTCAGTGTTATTTAAGGAAGAGGTCAGCAGGAAAATACATTATAAAGCAAATGATAAAAGCTAAGGCTTGAAATGCAAGGCTTTTTTCAGATCATTTCTTGTAAAGGCTTCATGTGGAGACAAAAGTTAAGGACTGGTAAGGAACACATGCTAAAGCTGGAATATAACTCTTCCAATTCATGGTTTAACCTGTACCATGGCAGTTTAGCATAGACCCCTATTCAAGTAAGAGACTCAATAGTGAAAGTGATAGCTGCTCTTTACCATTTTATAGTGCTGTAAGGTCACAGAGGCTATGATCTTCCCTGTGAATGACTCTATCACAGTGCATCAACTTCATTATCACAGCACCATCATATATATATATAGTAACTTTTTTAGTTAATCATATAAACAGATGAGGCAGTAGTTTATAGGATTTAATAACTAAGAGTTGCAACTGATACATTTCCATTGCACACAAATAAATCTTCTATTAGAAGATTAGTTCTATTAGGAAACGCCAATATTTGTTCCAGATTTTCTGCATGATCTCGCTTGTTTTTTTTTTCTGTATATGATTCTACTTTTTTTTTTAATAAATTGTAATGTACTTAATATTTCCCTATCCCAAACCTTTCATTTGGCATGTAAAGATCTGACAGTTTTTACAATGATTGAAACAGTGGTAAATTTACACGCTACAACTCAAAGAGCTCAGAAAAAAAAAAGTATGGAAAGTGATATGACTGTGTATACAGTTGTATTCAAAATAATAGCAGTCAGACATCACTAACCTGATCAATCACTGTTTTTGGTAGAAATGATATTTCTAAATGGCAAATAATTTACTAGCAGGTGTAGTAGAGTAATAGAAATCCAACAGACCCAACAGTCATGACATGCATGCTGCTGATTCTGTGTAACTGAATCACTAATTGAAAGGGGCATGTTCAAAATAATAGCAGTGTGGAGTTCTATTAGTGAGGTCATTCATTCTTTGAAAAACAGGTGGCAATTATTGCCCTCATTTAAGGAAGGAAGGCTGCAAATGTTGTAAATGCTGGTTACAGTGCATTTCTCTCTGAAATTCTGAGGAAAATGGGTCGTTCCAGACATTGTTCAGAAGAACAGCGTACCTTGATTAAAAAGTTGATTGGAGAAGGGAAAACATATAAAGAAGTGCAGAAAATGATAGGCTGCTCAGTTAAAATGATCGCAAATGCTTTAAAATGGTAACCAAAACCTGAAAGACGTGGAAGAAAGTGAAAAACTACCATTCGAATGGATAGAAGAATAGCCAAAATGGCAAGGACTCAGCCAACAATCAGCTCCAGGAAGATCAAAGAAGGTCTAAAGTTACCTGTGAGTACTGTTACAATTAGAAGACGCCTATGTGAAGCCAAGCTATCTGCAAGAAGCCCCCGCAAAGTCCCACTGTTGAAAAAAAGACATGTGCTGAAGAGGTTACAATTTGCCAAAGAGCACATTGACTGGCCTAAAGAGAAATGGCTGAACATTTTGTGGACTAATGAAAGTAAGATTGTTCTTTTTGGGTCTAGTGGCCGGAGACAGTTTGTCAGACGACCCCCAAACACTGAATTCAAGCCACAGTACACTGTGAAGACAGTGAAGCATGGTGGTGCAAGCATCATGATATGGGGATGTTTCTCATACTACGGTGTTGGGCCTATTTATCGCATACCAGGGATCATGGATCAGTTTGAATACATCAGAATACTTGAAGAGGTCATGCTGCCTTATGCTGAAGAGGAAATGCCCTTGAAATGGGTGTTCCAACAAGACAACGACCTCAAACTCACCAGTAAACGTGCAACATCTTGGTTCCAGACCAACAAGATTGACGTTATGGAGTGGCCAGCCCAATCCACGGATCTTAATCCAACAGAAAACTTGTGGGGTGACATCAAAAATGCAGTTTCTGAGGCAAAACCAAGAAATAGAGAAGAACTGTAGAATGTAGTCCAATCTTCCTGGGCTGGAATACCTGTTCACAGGTGCCAGAAGTTGGGTGACTCCATGCAACACAGATGTACAGCAGTTCTCAGAAGCAGTGTTTATACAACTAAATATTAATTAACCGCTTGCCGCCCTGCCACTGTGTATATACGTGTGCAGGGCGGCAGTGGAGCGCAAAACCACGTTTTAAAACGGGTTCCGCACTCCCGACACTTTCGCCGGCAGGCGGCGCGCGCGCGCGCTCCCGCCGACCCGCGGGTGACACGATTTGATCCAGGAGGGATCAATCATTAGATTTCAGCCAGTGATTTCTGGCTGAAATCACATGATCGGTCCCTGTCCTATCCTGTCCTGTGTTGACAAATACACAGGGCAGGATATGATGTCATTCTTCTCTGCCTGGACACATTCCGTTCCAGACAGAGAAGAAGACATCCAAAAAGTGAGTACACAAGCACTACACTACAGTTAGAACACTCTAGGACACATTTAACCCCCTGATCACCCCCCCCCCCAGTTAACCCCTTCACTGCCCTGTCACCAGTGTCACTGATCAGTGAAGCGATTTTTACTGATCAGTGTCGCTGGCGACTTCCAATAGAGTTAGCGCCCCTCCCAGATAGCGCCAGATTGCCCGCCAGTACACCAGTAATCCCGTTTAACCCCTTGATCGCCCCCCCCCAGTTAACCCCTTCACTGCCCTGTCACCAGTGTCACTGATCAGTGAACCAATTTTTACTGATCACTGTATCAGTGTCGCTGGCGACTTCCGATAGAGTTAGCGCCCCTCCCAGATAGCGCCAGTTTGCCCGCCAGTACACCAGTAATCCCGTTTAACCCCTTGATCGCCCCCCCCAGTTAACCCCTTCACTGCCCTGTCACCAGTGTCACTGATCAGTGAAGCGATTTTTACTGATCACTGTATCAGTGTCGCTGGCGACTTCCGATAGTGTTAGCGCCCCTCCCAGATAGCGCCAGATTGCCCGCCAGTACACCAGTAATCCCGTTTAACCCCTTGATCGCCCCCCCCCCAGTTAACCCCTTCACTGCCCTGTCACCAGTGTCACTGATCAGTGAACCGATTTTTACTGATCACTGTATCAGTGTCGCTGGCGACTTCCGATGGTGTTAGCGCCCCTCCCAGATAGCGCCAGATTGCCCGCTAATACACCAATAATCCTGTCTAACCCCTTGATCGCCCCCCCCTGAGTTGACCCCTTCACTGCCCTGTCACCAGTGTCATTGATCAGTGAACAGATTTTTACTGATCACTGTATCAGTGTCGCTGGCGACTTCCGATAGTGTTAGCGCCCCTCCTAAATAGCGCCAGTTTGCCCGCTAATGCACGGGATTTTTTTTACCAAAAACATGTAGCAGAATACATTTTGGCTTAAATTTATGACTAACTTTGAGTTTACGATATATTTTTTATAGCTGAAAGTAGAAAATATTGTTTTTTTTCAAAATTTTTGTGGTTTTTTTGTTTATAGCGCAAAAAATAAAAAGCGCACAGGTGATCAAATACCACCAAAAGAAAGCTCTATTTGTGTGAAAAAAAGGACGTAAATTTTGTTTGGGTACAGCATTGCATGACCGCGCAATTATCATTTGAATTAGTGCAGCGCCAAACAGCAAAAAAAGGCCTGGTCATTAAGGGGGGTAAATCCTCTGGGGCTCAAGTGGTTAAGTGATTCAAAGGAAAGCAAAATCTTCAAACATTTTTCACTTTATATAGTGAATGTTTGAGTTTGTAAAGAAGAATACAAACACTGCTATTTTTTTGAACAGTCTAATATTCACTTTTCTTCAATTTTTTTTAGAGGAACAACACAAATGTGATATATTTTTCTTCATGTTTTGATTTGGAATAGAATGTGTAGTGTTCCCAATGCATTTGTGTGTATGGAAATAAAAGCTATTAGAAGGATTTTGAGCTTTATTCACTTTTTTCAACACACTGCTATTATTTTGAACACAACTGTATGTGATGCCACGGGCTACGGTGGCTATATGTTCCCTGATGCCAATAAATTCCTTCGATATTTGGTAAAAACTTATATTTGAACACTTGGAGCCAGCAGAGGAATAGTGTGGTTGCCAGCTTCTCTAGCTTGGTGATACTACAACCATGAAGACCCTGCTCTTACCTCACTGAACTAAATATATCTTATCGGGAAGTAATAATAAGTGTTTGAAAGAAACATATTATTTTTTTGTCTATATCACAAATGATTCAGCTTGTTGAAAATCTCTATCATTCAAGGTGAGGATTAAGCTGAGAGATTTCAGTGAAACTGATTTCCTGGTGTAATCATAGATTTCACCGTCAGGGAATTCACTGAATCAGAAAATTTCAGTTTCACTCATTAAGCTGCTTAATTGAATATTGAATAAAATTAACAAGCTACTATTTTGGCCCTTTTTATGTATTTGATTGTTATTTTTGGATTGTTGCTTTTTTACTTCTTTTTTTTTAAGGACACTAATGAGGGTACACTTTTTGGCACAAAAACAGATTCAATTAAAGCACATACACAAAAACAAAAATGTAATATATTGCAGCTTACTGGTGTATATAATGTATATGCGGTACTTATATGTGGCTGCATTTTTTATTTTATTTTCATTAATTATCTTGAGAATATACCTCCTGTCCTAGGGTGACAATGCTCACTCCACTGTATCTATGGAGGAGCAGCATTTGTGTAGCAAAAAAAAAGAAAACTAAAGCAGCCACCCCATATATAGGCTGGCAAATATCAATGCAATACATTTTTGTTCTTGGGTTTAGAATCCTTTAACCCCTTTACAACTGCCTAACACATATGTGCAGCAGCAAAAAGGTAGGCTTTAACACCCACATGCTACACATATGTGTCATTGGCGGCCAATGCTTCTGTTCTCCCAGTACAGAGACTGAGCTGTGAAGGACAGCTCTTGGTCCCTACTAAAGAAAAGTAGCAGTCAAGACCAGCTCCCAAGCATGTGACCACTGTAACAGCCAATCAGAGTGATCATGTGATTGAGAACCCGGCCCACCCAATGGTGTTCAGAACTTTTTAAAGAGACACAGGGGTGAGTTGGCAGAGGTTAAAGGCCTTTGTATCTTCAAAAATGCCTTCCTTTTGCATTTTTGAAAAATTGTGGGAAATTGAAAACTCTCAATTTCACACACCCCTAACTTTAACATGTATGCAAATAAACAAAAGTTGAAAAGGTTTCTTTTTAGAAGATGCAAAATATTATGTGGTTAATTTTCATATAAGCATGCAGTACATTAGTTATTTCACGGTTTCTTAAAAAAAGATAGAATTGCTGTTGTATACAAAGTCATGAGTGAAGTCACTGCTTAGAAATCTTGTCAAGACTCCTCCACTAGAAGGAAACAACAAACATAAAAATGCAGGATAAATCTGCTAATAAAATTAAAATCAGGACAGAGTTACTGGAACATGCAGATCCATATGAGCTGCCAGGGACAAAGCTATTGACAAGGAAAGTGGTGCATTGGGAGAAGATATCTTCCAACACACAGCTGACTTCCTGACCGATAACCCATCAAACAAAATGTATTTAGCAGTTTACTACCTGTGTTTCTTTACATTGAAAGCCAAAATACAAATATTGGCTACATAGAAAAGTTAGATAAATATCAAATACATTCATTTTTTTCATGTGTGGGAACTTCACATGCACAGTTATGAACATTATTAGTAAATCCTTCATACCAGGAATACATACTTGTCTTTTAAAAGGAATATTAAAGCATGCTTACTATAAATTTGAATATTCTTCTGCCAAAAATGTACTCAGTTTGTAAACATAAAAACACTGTTCATTTTATGAGTGATATCAAATATTTAGGAGTTTGTAACATTTCCCAGTCAACCTTGCTTATGGAAAAGCCTAAAAACTGAACTCCAATCAACTTTTTTTGTATAGAGCCTTGGAAAATTAAAGCCTGTGTAAGGTTTTAATGATGTCAATGACTGTATTAATGAGATTTTTTCTAACTTTTATTCCCTGTAACACCAGGATATTGAAAAAGGAATGGATGTCAGTTTTTTTAAAGCACACAGCAACTCGCTTCTTGTTAAGGGCCTTTTTGCCCAATTTTATTTGAAAGAAAGTTCAATAACCAATATGCTTCCCATGCAGGGGTATCCACCATCACACAAATGCAGCAAATTTCAGCCTTCTGGCTCTCTCAGGTATACCGCTTTATGTCTGTCTCCTACAAACTCCTTTCAAAAGGTTGTTTTGGCACACAGTGAACCTCTAGCACATAGCTAGTCTGGCTTCCACCTCTCCTTGGTGAAGCCCACCTGACTCCAAGGCAGAGGCCTCCTGTTTGCCAGGGTGGAGCACTCCTGACTACTGTCTGCCGGGGTGCAGCCCAGAATCATGGCCTGGCCTCCACAAAAAGGCCTGCACACACCTGTGTAATCAGCGCGCTGGTGGCTCTAAAAACATGGGCCCAGGATTGGAGATTTCATCCCTCCCAAATCTCTTAGAACTCTCCAGGCCACATGTCCCAAAACAGGCTTTACAAACCAAAGAGGAAACCAATAAATCAGTTTCCTCTGCATTATGAGAACTGCCTGGAGCCCCTCAACCTGCATGGTTGAGAATCCACCATGGCAGGATACCGCACTGCTACAGTACATACAATTAATTTACTAAAGGAGTAGAGATGGTTCATTTAGCAAATTAATTTTTCAGTTTGCATAGTGAATATTAGTAAATAAGGTAAATATGTTTACTTTTAACATCCAATCGTGTGTTACAGCTGAACACACTTGAACAATTACTTTGTTATGTGAACAACCTGTATCCTTTAGCAAATACATTCAGTTTGTTTTTGTTTCTGCTTCTGCCTCTGTTGGAGAGATTTCCATCACTTATTGTCCCCCTGGTGGAGACATTACCAGCAAATAAAATTTGATAGATGGGTATAGCCCCTTCCTACTCTGTCTGAAAAAAATAAATTGTGGCTGGAGTCAGGCTTTAAAAGGATAAGTTCACCTTTTTGGATCAGGTAATATTTATTAACTAGATTTTCAAGAACAAAAGTAAAAGTTACAAAGAACTATTTTTTTGCATGAAAAAAATAGCACACTTCACATACCTTACAGTTGATATACAATTAGGCAATAGAGGAATATACAGGTGCATCTCAATAAATTAGAATATCATCAAAAAGTTAATTTATTTCAGTAATTTCAATTCAAAGTTAATTCAAGTAATTCATATATTATATAGATTCATTACTCGCAGAGTGATATATTTCAAGCATTTCTTTCTTTTTATTTTGATGATTATGGCTTACAGCTAGTGAAAACCCAAAATGCAGTATCTTAGAAAATTTGAATATTGAGAAAAAAAGTTCACTATTGTAGACTCCCACACTGAGATTTACTATTGAGCAGTGGCTAAAAAGCAAACGCCCATGGCAGATGTCTAAAATGTGTTCTGCACATGTGCATTTATATAGGCCAAAGACACTGCACGGGCGTCTAGATTTTCAGTGTCGATTTCCTTTAAAAAAAACGATTTTTAACACATTCTTAATTTTTTTGGAAATAGCAGATATTGTTTAAAGTGAAGTCCTGATATTTGGCAAAGCAAATTTCTAAGTGAACATGTCTCTGCAGTGATTTTTCATGGTGTTAGACGTGCTTCTTAGCAAGTCTGCTTTGAGAGTCTGATTCCAGGCGTGTGTCTTGTTAGTAAATTCGATTGGGCAACTGCTTATGGGCGCTGCTCAATAGTAAATCTCGTTGCGGGGTAAAAGTAGACGGTCGCTCATAAAAATTGGACGGTCGCCCACAAATATGCGCCCACGCCCAATAGTAAATCAGGGCCCTGGTGTCATACTCTAATCAGCTAATGAAGTCAAAACACCTGTAAAGGTTTCCTGAGTCTTTAAATGGTCTCTCAGTCTGGTTCAGTAGGTTACACAATCATGGGGAAGACTGCTGACACGACAGTTGTCTAGAAGACAGTCATTGACACCCTCCACAAGGAGGGTAAGTCACAAAAGGCCATTGCTAAAAAAGCTGGCACTGCACAGAGTGATGTATCAAAGCATATTAATGGCTAGTTGAGTTGAAGGAAAAAGTGTGGTAGAAAAAGGTGCACAAGCAACAGGGATAACCAGAGCCTTGAGAGGATTGTGAAGCAAAGGCCATTCAAGAATTTGGGTGAGATTCATAAGGAGTGGACTATGTCTGGTGTCAGTTCTTCAAGATCCACCACACACAGACGTACAGTACCTAGGACATGGGCTACAACTGTTGCATTCCTTATGTCAAGCCACTCCTGAAACAGAGACAGAAGTGTCATACCTGGGCTAAGGAGAAAAAGGACTGGACTATTGCTCAGTGGTCCAAAGTCCTCTTTTTGGATGAAAGTAAATTTTGCATTTTATTTGGAAATCAAGGTCCCAGAGTCTTGAGGAAGAGTGGAGAGGCACAGAATCCAGGTTGCATGTTACAGTTTTTACAGTCAGTGATGATTTGGGGAGCCATATCATCTGCTAGTGTTGGTCCACTATGTTTTATCAAGTTCAAATTCAGCACAGTCCTCTACATGGAAATGCTAGAGCACTTCATGCTGACCAGCTTTATGGAGATACTGATTTCATTTTCCAGCAGGACTTGGCACCTGCCCACACTGCCAAAAGCACCAATACCTGGTTTAATGATCATGGTATCACTGTGCATAATTGGCCAGAAAACGTGCCTGTTTTATTTTTTCTTTATTATATTTATTGAGTACAAAACCAATATAACATAAATATATTGATACATAATAATCAAACATTTATTAATATTTTCACTACACCCCCTTCCCCCACCCTTACTTCCCCACAAATTTCACTGCCTTTTTTCTTCCAGTAGTTTTCTCTCACCTCTGGAAAAAGAAATTAGGGAAACCTCTGCTAATATCCTCAGCAAACCTGAGTGGCTGCTAGCACCTATCTCCACTACCAATAGTGTCAAAAAGATGAATAACAAAAATGGTGCTGCGCTACCCAATAACTAAAGAACAAGCAGTAGAATTATTAATATTGAGTGAAAAAAAATATAGAATTTCAATAGAAAATAGATTAAATATAAATGTGACTATATATATCAAAGATAAAAGAATAAATCACATAATATAGACATATAATCGTGACACAATAAGTGATCAATACATTTGGTGATCAATAAAAATATGTGACCAAAAAATGGATAATGATAAACAAATAAATCTCATAACATGTGCATAAACTATGTGAAAACAAAAGTGAGCAAAAACAATGTTGCCGTGCACAGTCCTAATAATCTGTGTATCTTTAAAATGTTATGACACATCCAGGGCTTCCATAACACCTCAGCAGTGCCTTAGGCTGATCGCCTCAATGCCACGCCGCATTGATACAGTAATTCATGTAAAAGGAGCCCTGACCAAGTACTGAGTGCTTACTATACTGTACATGGACATACTTTTCAGTAAGCCAACATTTCTGTATTAAAAATCCTTTTTTATTGGTCTTATGTAATATTCAAATTTTCTGAGATACTGAATTTTGGGTTTTCACTAGCTGTAAGCCATAATCCTCAAAAATTAAAAGAAAGAAATGCTTGAAATATATCACTCTGTGTAATGAATGTATATATATGAGTTTCACTTTTTGAATTCAATTATTGAAATACATTAACTTTTTGATGATATTCTAATATATTGAGATGCATTTGTACAAAGAGTTTACAAAAAGATATGATCTTGAAGCCCACAAGAGATGTCCATCATACTTCAGAAGAAATACATTTACTGTAAACAATAGCCATTAAAACAGAACCATAGTTATTAGTTTTGGTACTCCTACATTGCCACTGATGCAAAACATAATTTTCATAGTGTTCACCTAAGTCTCACAGCACATCATCTAACTATCCATTTCCACACTCTGAGAATGAGAAGGATGAAAGGGTTCATTAGAGTCTAGCCAGCAGGACCCTATTTTTTAGAAATCTATTAGAGCATTCCCTCTGTTTATAAGTTACCTCCTCTCTCCACAGTGTTAGAGTAAGTGCTTCACGGCATTGGGTGAATGTAGGGGATGTAGATGAAACCTATTTCTATAATATGAGTTTACAAGCTAAATATAGAGATATTGTCCAAATTAAATGCATTTTGTCTGGAAGTGCAGCCTCTGGAATAATTACCAGGAGGGCAAGTTAGGGATTTACCAACACCTGGGTAGAACAAAGGGAATTAGGAGATACAAATATAGACACCCAGT
Organism: Staurois parvus; assembly: GCF_062004578.1. NCBI lineage: Eukaryota > Metazoa > Chordata > Amphibia > Anura > Ranidae > Staurois > Staurois parvus. The sequence goes on from NW_028318478.1 coordinate 9,111,552, forward strand.
AGTGATGAAGCAATGGTACATCTAAGGCACAGTGGAGCTGTCCTTCCCCAAGAGTGCAGCTTCAACGATGTATAATGTACTCTATGGATAATGAATAGTTGAGTCAAGCTCTGTGAAGGGGAAAGAGTCCATTCTTCATCATTCAGTGGTACTATGTCAAGAATGAAGGCTATTCACCTTAGTCCTAACACCAGCAGCTATCTAAAGATTGGAATACAAATCTCCTATTAAGCCATGTTTAGTGCAGGTTGTAGAGATACGTTCACCTTTTAAAAAAAAATAATAAATGCACATCTTTTTACGGGTAAAAAATGTGTTTTTATTTTTTTTTATTTTTTTACCAGGAGCCTAGAAAACATTACATCCGTGATCAGCAGATCACAGGTGTAATGCAGGACTCCTGCAGACTTGTCAGTGTACCTGCTAGTACCTCATACAGGCAAGCAGACATACACTGACAGGAAGAATCAATAAGCTACCACAGCACTTGACAGTAGCGTGAGAGTTCATCGAGAACTACAATCTGACGTCAGCAAAGGCTGTGGGAATTCTGTGAAGGAATGATGTTAGCTGTCACTAGATGTAGCAAAGGTCACAGCTCCGGGAGTGGGAATATGTTACAAGTTCCACCCTAAGAACGGGTGGAACATGTAACATGTTCCCAGAGGTGAACTTATCCTTTATTGGAACCACTGAGGATAAAAATATGGGAGCTCCCATTGATGACTGGCTATTGAAGGTACAAACTCTCTCATCTCGATTCAAAGTTTTCTGTGAGTCATTGATATGGAACCAGTATGCAGGATAAGAAGTTGTGATGAACTTGGGTTTTATCTGAACCCGGAAGTTATTTCTGTCATTGTTGGGCCAATGAGTTGTGGGCGAGAGATTCCTGCACTGCAGCTGACATAACACAAAGAGGCTGGTTTGCTCATGACATCATTGACGATATAGGTACATAACCATATTTGGCCAATGTCATTGTGTGGCCTTATTTGGACATTGATGTTACAAGCATCCTTATCCTCCTGTGAGAGTGTGTGAGGATCTCCTGCCGTAGCTCACTGGCTATGAGAGCAAGCTTGGCGATCCGACTGAACTCAATTTGGACCAAACTTAAGCTCATCATTAGTGGGACATTAGACTTCAGACAGTTCCAGAGCTTGCATCTTTACAAGTGATAAGTCATGACAGTGATAAAATAATAAATAGTATTTACAATCTGACTCATTTTATTTTATTTTGTCTATATCTTTTAAAATACCTGTGGTATTCAATAAGAAACATCTACAGAAAAGGAAATGTTCACAGAAAGGTTACTTTACAGGGGGAAAATAGACAATACATACTTTTTTTAAGGCTATGCATTAAAGGGTCAAGCTTGGAGTAAGGTATTAGTAAACAATGCCTTCATTTCTTACCTGGCTTACAGGAGTTTGGCCAACCACAGCTTCATATGGTGGTGGCAGCTCAGATGGATAGAGAATCCCTGGGCTGTTTATGGACACCTCGTACAAAGTACTGAAAGGAGAGTGCGGGAAGTCCAGATGAAGTCCTCTGCAAAGAGAATGCCTGGTCATCACAAGACACTATAAATGACCTTCACAATTAATTAAATAAAACCTTTCTGACTGTATAATCATTGCAAATAAAACAGATTTACCCCTTTGCCTAAATCAGTTTATTTATCACTTCATGATTATGCCCTTGCTATCTAAATGTACCCAACACATCACATTTTAATTTATTCGAGTGATAAAGAAATTGCGCTGTCGTTAACTAACAAATGGATTTCCATAAATACAAGCTGAATATGTTTCATCTGCAAATGATAACACTGACATTCATTGGGTATATTATTTATATATCAATAATTTAAAAATTCATGGCCGATTTCTTCTACTTTAAACTCTTTCTCACTTACCTGGTCCTCAGAGGATAGCGCACTGTTAGAAACCAAAATCTTAAATGTTTACTTTTTGGAAATCAATGGCTTTTTAAAAAATTATTTTAATTACTTATATACTTTAAAAGAATAGTGTAATTTTGCCATAACGTTACTAATTAAAAGAAAAAAATGCTTATTTCTATATATAGTTTATATTGTTGCTACATGATTATATTGTGGAACAGTTGGATATGTTTAGCACATAAGCAAGTTTTGTATCATGCTTAGTAAGCCAGCAATGTATTTCTCTATTTTTTAAACAGGTGTAGGAATAGGTGTGGGCATTTTGGAATGTAGCTGGGGATATAAATCTGATATAAAAATAATATTTATGGCAATTCTGTAAAATGGAACTGGAAGTGAAGATTTACTTTGTCATAGGGAATATTTAGCCATGCTTTGCTGAACCCGGAAGGTAGCTGTCAGGGCCAATCATCTGTGGACCATTACTAAAAGCAATGCTCTTCCTGGTATGTGAGTGTGCCGAGGCACACCTGTGCCTGCAGCCTATAGCTGTGCATCTGTAGTTGAAGGTTAAGGCATTGCTGCCTCTGACTGCTAACCCCATTTGATCTGGAGTACGAGTTGATGCTGTCACTGCTGTGCAGCTCACTATTCCTCTTGCTAAAGGATCTGACTTGAAGAAGCAAACATATTGCCTTTACCATAATAGCCACCTCCACACAGACACAGTGCAGAACCAGGCATGGTAAGTTAATAAAAAATCAGCTGCAGGGAGTCAACAGGCAGTATTGGTAACTAACCCTTTGAATTGTGCCAGCCTTTTTTTGGGCACAGCTGCCTGAGTTCAGTTCCTCTTTAAAATATAAGCCAAGGCAACATTTTGTTTTTAGAGTGGATAGAGTGGAGAGTAATAGAACACCTTTTGAACAACATACAACAAAATGTGTCCTCAAGGTCCTATTCACGTGAATGTAACACTTTTTAACCACAACAATAATAGAAAAAGAAAAATAAAGACAAACCCCACAGCAGAGGGAGCCATCGGTACAAATATATCTAATAGATATTTGCACAATAAAAACTTGACTGAGGCTCTACCTCTATTATTTAGCGTAAATGATTCCAAAGATCATAATAATGGGACCTGGGACACAACTCCCCCCCCCAGCAGCTGCAAAAAAAGCACCCCTCAAAAAGCATAATGCATCCTCAATGCTGAAATAGATGTCTTCTTAAAGAGACAGGATCAACTATATTCATGGTATGAACTATAGGGTCCCCAATAAAAGCAGGACCTAAAATGAATTGAATGCTTTATCCAAAGGTAATATATGCAGTCCAACACTTACATAGAACCTCCACCAGACCACTTGATACATAGGACCCTACTCCTCCATAATTTGTGTAACTGAGAGGAAGGGTACAGACTTCAGCCTCAATGAAACACCATAATCACATGAACTCTGTATACATGTATGGGTGAGTTTTGCTGGAAGACTCCACTGGAAGAATTGTATGTGCCCCTCACTTTGGAGGGATCTCCTCTCACTTTCTGTGTTGCTATGGGAAATGAAAGTGGTAGGTAAGTTCTTGGTGAGCTTATAATAAGGCTTACCTGCAGGTACTGTGAATATCTCCTAAACTCTGTTAAGGAGATATTCACACTACATGCAGCCGGTGACGTCACTGGCACATACTGTGCCGGACCTTCAGAAGTCCATGCCACAGCCGAGGGCTCTCATGCGCATGCACGGGAGTGATGTCAACACGACTCCGGCCACTCATATAGCATCCCACAAACCCAGTGGGAAGACAGGGGGAAGATGGAAGCCATGCCAATAATGGCAGCGCGCCAATGGAGGGCTTTGTTCTAACTTAAGATTTTCATAATGTGCTAGTATGCATCGCACATTATGACATTACCTTGCAGGAGATTTTTTTTTTTTCTGCTGTGGTTTAATAATACTTGAAGTAAAGAGACATCTCCTCAGTGGGATACAGATGGCAGAAAAACATGACCCTCTGTTATGCTATTCAAAATGAAAAAAGCTTTGCCCTTAGTTCTACCGTATTTATTATAACATCTATGTATTTTTTTTTTACAAAGGACAAACATACTGTAAATACCTAAATCTTTCTAAATATTAGATTCATCTAATCCCCTGCACAGCAGAAATACTCATGCTGGGAGGGGGATAGTCAGAAGATCTGATCTAATCAGACTCTGCTGCTTTGCACAATGTTGTCTGGTGCCATGCTAAGAGTAAGGAGAGCTTAGGTATGTCTCAAGTGTCCAGTCACAGACTGGGGTGGGTTTTGGACCAGGCAGTATTAATTAAAGGGTAAGTTCACCTTTTTGAGCAGAATTTCACTTCTCATAATAAATAGAAGTCTTTTCTAATGTCCTTTCGGTCCCAGCCATCCCAGTGTATCACTCACGTATCCCATTCACTGAAGCTTTTTCACATTTCTATTTGAGTTTTTATAAAAACTTTCTGCTTGCATCACTTCCTGTCAGGGGCGGACTGACAACTCATGGGGCCCCCGGGCAATAGGGGATCATGGGGCCCCTGTGTCCTTGCCCAAACTCAAAAAAGCCTATGAAAAAGGTACCAGGGGCATCTCATGGGGCCCCCTACTGACCCCGTGCCCTCGGGCAGTGCCCGAGTTTCCAAATGGTCAGTCCGCCCATGCTTCCTGTAGATCATCTCCTATCATGCACTGCCTTGCTATATCACAGAATTGAGCATGAAATGTCTTCTTACTACTCTGAACCACACTTCCCTCATTACTATAGCACCTCTTTTTCTTTTTTTCAGCCACGTTCCTTATTCTTCCCTTAAGGTGACCATACATATTACAAAATTATTGTACAGTCTCCTTTAGATCTACCATCAGTTGTGTAATACAAGAGCCTGTTTGATTTGATAGAAATTGAGTAGATTGTGGTTGGTTCATAATTTTGGTAAATCTGAAGGAAATAGTACAGAGAACGTTCAATCAGGTTGCACAGTGTGTGGCCATCTGTATGCAAGTACATAGGAGGGAGTGGAAGGAGACACTCAGCTGTCAGGCCCCAATCACATCTTCACATAGTGGGAACTCACGTTCCTGCACGCGTTTTTTTTTTAGCTCATCATGCATAGGGCTGTCACTTGGGTGGGCGACTCTACTTGCAACAAATGCCAAAAAAAGCTCCAGAACTTTTTTTAAGAGTGGAGCATGACATGTTTTTACTGCACTTTTTGGTGCACTTGCAGCACAGTTGTCACACGGCAGATACACACCTGCTACCTGCACTTGGGGTGCCATTAACATTTAATTGCAGTACAAGTTTGATGCATGCTTGCAGTATGTTTCCAATATGCACGCCAAAGGGTGTGTATTCTGTGCAGTTCGCTGTGCTTTTGGAAATTTTTAGGCCTCATTCACACCTAGTGTAGTGGGAGCACACATATTTTGGCTCGTTTTTTCCACAACACGTATAGCGCAGCCCATGGATTTCAATGGGCTGCCCCACACATGGCAAAGTAGCTCATGGTACATTTTAGCGCGTTGAGGTTTTCACGTTTTTTACTGTACGGTTTGCTGCGTATGTCACTCGTTTTTTTGACATGGCAAAATGTGTGCTTGCTTCTGCATTTGGGGTGCTATTAACAATTAATGGCAGAAAGTGTGACTAGGTAATTTTAGGTGTATAAAAGTAAAGATACACTATAATATTATGATTGTATAATCTCTGTATGATCTCCTTTAGATTTATCAAAACTATATAACAGGAGGATCACTCTGTATCCAATCAGGCAGGCCCTTGTGCTACATAGTTGAAGGTCGATGTAAAGGAGATTGTACAAACAGATTGTATAGTGAGCAGGGGTGGACTGACCATTTGGAAACTTGGGCACTGCCCGAGGGCCCTCGGTCAGTAGGGGGCCCCATGAGATGCCCCTGGTACCTTTTTCATAGGCTTTTTTGAGTTTGGGCAAGGACACAGGGGCCCCATGATCCCCTATTGCCCGGGGGCCCCATGAGTTGTCAGTCCGCCCCTGATAGTGAGCTTTACAGACTTTGAGGAGCACACTCACTCCATATACGTGTACAAATAAAACTTCAGCACAAAAAATAATACCCAACGTCCTGTGTATACTGGGTCTGCTGACACTTACATGCCTTTCCACACACAAATAGGTATATCTTACATTAGTGCCACGCAAATAAACAGCCATCTGTTTTTTTTCTATCTTACCTTCATCTTGGATAGATTATTCATTTGGCAGAGTGTGCTGAAGCTGAACAATCATATAACAGTCTATGTGGAACAGTATATGGAGTGAGTGTATCTTATATTAGTGCCTTGCATATATCTCTATATACTGTACACAGTCTCCTAGGTACATCAAAAAACATGTTATCTAAACACTTGTGAATATAATAACCACAACTTATAGTCCTTCATATATGATTTTATCCATGCATATAGAACTTTGTGCCAAAAAGGTGCTCCTTTTAACTTGTGTCCACATATATTCTTAGAGGTGCTCCTCCACCAGAGACATACATATATACTCTCACCTCCTTCTATGACCCAAATTGCATTGGTCAAATAGCTACTTTCCCTTTTAACTCGGGTAGGTATAATGTATTGTAAGCTCCACTCTCCTCCTCACTTTGCTGCAGATGGTCTCGTCTCCTCTTTATTCCACATATCCTTGAGATTCGGGATCAAAATATGAGGACTCAAGAAGTAACTTGTTATTCCCGCGGTTTCTATAGACAGCCTGGCTCTTATTGCATCTTGTGGAAGCACAGTCCAGTGAGAGACTGTATTTATTCAGGAGGTTCCCTGCAGGGCAGTCAATGACAAAGCATTTTCTTTTTGCTCTTAGGGCTCATGTACACTGCAGCTGATAAACTCACGTTCAGGAGCTTTTTTGCGTTTTTTTCAGCAGCCCCCTGAACTCTCCCTAATGTTTTCCTATGCGTCCATGTACACTATGTCGTTTACAGGCAGTTGAGTTTACAGTTGTTTTTTTGAACACACCAAACTTGCGTTCAGGAGTATATTTTATCGGCGTTTCAAACGCCAAACACTTGTAAACGCGGTTAACCGCATTTTTAAGTGTTTGCGTTTAGAAGCTTTTTTTAACTGTTCCATGTCCAGATGTTGTCCAGAGCCTTTTTTCATTATCAGAAATGCAAAACATTTTCCAGGTACTCAAATGGAGCTAGGACACCAGCGCAGTCAGTTCCTGGTTTTGTGTGAAGCAAAAATTGGTAGAACATGCCGCATTATGCTCATGATGGGATCCATAGTGAATACAACCAGAAAAGACAGCTCATCTCAACACATACTGCTCTCTCTGCTTCTGCTTTCTCAATCTCTCTCAAAATGTCTGAAATAGTTAATTTTTTACTGTTTTTCAGTGCATTCTGGGCATTTAGGAAGGTCTCCTGAGGTTATCTTTTAAAAACGCTTCTAAGCGCAAACACACATGAACGCGGTATGCAAACACGGCTAAACTAACATTTTTTAATCTAAGTTTTCCAGCAGTCAGTTTCAATCATTCAGTACAGTTTTCCAAACGTCCCGTGTACATGAGCCCTTAGTTTCTACTGTTGCCACATTCTGTTTTGTTCTTCATCTGGCAATTACTTTCCTTTCTCTGTTCTGAAAAAAATCCTATTTGTTTCACCATGTCTGTTCTTAAACTGATTCTTGATTGGGAGGGTCTACTTTCATTCAATGAAAATAAACAGTGAAAGTAGACCCTCCCAATCAAGAATCAGTTTGAGAAAGGACATGGTGAAACAAACAGGATTTTTTTCAGAACAGAGAAAGAAAAGGAACTGCCAGATGATGATCAAAACAGAATGTGGCAACAGTAGAAACTAAGGGCTCATGTATACGGGGTGTTTGGAAAACTCTTCTGACCACTGGAAACTGACTGCTGGAAATTGTCAGTTTCGCCGCATTTGCATTTGCGTTTATTTGCGTTTATGCATGTTTGTGTTTAGAAGCGTTTTTAAAAGATAACCTCAGTAGACCCTCCCAAATGCCCAGAATGCACTGAAAAATAGTAAATACTTAACTATTTCAGATATTTTGAGTGTACTTTCTGATTGCATTCACTATGGATCCCATCATGAGCATAATGCGGCACATTCTACCATTTTTTCCTTCACGAGAAACCAGGAACTGACTGCACTGGTGTACTAGGTCCATTTGAATACATAGAAAAGACTTTGCATGCATTTTTGATGAAGAAATAAGACTCTGGACAGCATCTGGATATGGACCTGTCAAAAAAAGCGTTGAAATGCAAACACTTGTAAACGCGGTTAACAAGCGTTTGGCGTTTGAAACGCTGATAAAATCTACTCCTGAACGCAATTTTGGTGCGTTCAAGAAAACGACTGTAAACTTAACTGCCTGTAAATGACTATGTGTACATGGACACATATGAAAACGTAAAGGAAAGTTCAGGGGCTGCTGAAAAAAATGTTCAACAGCTCCTGAACGTCGGTTTAGCAGCTGCAGTGTACATGAGCCCTAAGAGCAAAAAGAAAATGAGTCCTCACATTTTGATCCCGAATCTTCTTAAGGATATGTGGGATAAGGAGGAGAGGAGACCATCTGCAGCAGAGTGAGGAGGAGAGTGAAGCTTACAATACATTACACCTACCCGAGTTAAAAGGGAAAGTAGCTATTTGACCAATGCAATTTGGGTCATAGAAGGAGGTGAGAGTATATATGTATGTCTCTGGTAGAGGAGCACCTCTAAGAATATATGTGGACACAAGGAAAAAGGAGCACCTGTTTGGCACAAAGTTCTATATGCATGGATAAAATCATATATGACGGACTATAAGTTGTGGTTATTATATTCACAAGTGTTTAAATCACATGTTTTTTGATGTACCTAGGAGACTGTGTACAGTATATAGAGATATATGCGAGGCACTAATATAAGATCCACTCACTCCATATACTGTTCCACATAGACTGTTATATGATCGTTCAGCACCAGCACACTCTGCCAAATAAATAATATATCCAAGATGAAGGTATGATAGAAAAAAAACAGATGGCTGTTTATTTAGTGAGAGCGGTGATTGCTGATTGCATTGGAAAAACATGAACCTGCAGAGGTGGGCAGGAGCAATCTCCTGGAAGGGGAGGGCAGGTGCAGGGCGTGTTTTTGAGGTCAGCTGGTGAACTCCTTCCTGTGTTTAAAAGTTTTCCCAACCTAAGGGCTATCCAGGAAGTTTTCTATACAGCATGCTGGAGGTTTCAGGTAATGCCTGGCCTAGGACATATAGAAAGCTTATTCTTTTCTGCAAAAGAGGCACATTAATGCTAAACTGATACATAGGGAAGCTGAAAAAAGTGAACTTACCCTTTAAAGGCAGAGTCCTCTGTAGAGAGGTTCAGAAACTAGTTATGGTGTCTGTTGAACTACAGTATATTGTACATTCTTTAGCAGGCAAAACAGTTCACATATAGTGTATGTATTTCAGCAGTTCAGCATGCACTAAGAAAATCAGTAGTTCAAGTGTAATCTGCTCCTCACCTTTGTACATCCATGACAGGTGTGCAGGTATATTCAGGTGGGTAATATGGTGGAGGTGGAATAGGTGGAATAAACTCATCAAAATCCAATGTCTGGTGAAGGATTGTTCCATGAGCCATCATACAGTCCATACTGGTGGCATGTCCTCTGTGTGGTAGAAACTTAAAAACAAGACATAGAATCAACATTATACAGAGAACATAAATGTAATACTATATATGTCATTTGTTATTTGTGTATGAAGCATGCTCCCTTCCGGTGTACACTAAAAATGTAATATTGACATTTAGAAATGAATTTAAGAAAAAGTCAAATAGCAGAGAAGGTCCTCAGACTGTATTACAAATATCTACTTCATAATATATGTAGTTTTGTTTTCTGTTTTCCCATATAAGTCAGCTTAATGATAAAAACAGCTAAAACTACTGTCATAGCCATACTGAGAGAAACATAAGAATGCAGCATTCAGTTTTGTCTATTTTGTTAACCCCGCTGTCAATAAAGTATATAAACACATCCTGGCATAGAGCAATAGTATAGGTAAACAGTTAGATCTTTGTAGGTATGGCCAACGTTTGCTGTAGTCTCTAGGGTGGATATACTAAAGGCAAATAGACATTTTGGAAGTGCAGTTGCACTCATCTCCCCCCTTACTTTGGTAAAGCTTCACTTTGTAAAGACTATCCAATCAGGTGCAGGGAAATGCTGTTTTTCTTCTTTTTCCTTGCACCTGATTGGATATTCCTTACAAAGTGAAGTTTCACCACATTCATGAAAATGAGTGCAACTACACTTCCAAAGTGCAGAGTATATTTGCCTTTAGTAAATCCACCCTCTGTTTACTTGAATGATGAAATAATAAAACAATGATACAAAGGTTTTACCATACCTCCCAACTTTGGAACTTGGAATGAAGGACACCTAGGGATGGAAAAAATATGCAGAGCGCACTGGGAAAAAATAGACATGGCTAGAATGCGCTATATATTGAGGTGACTTAAATAGAGTCTATAGCGGTATTAAACCCAAAAGCAAGCATTTATTATAGTTCAGCTCTCCAACTCTAAGATGTGATGACTGCATTAGCTTTCTTTTTTAGACTTTCTTCTATTTTTACCTGGTGATACAGCCAGTACCTCTGTTGTTTTTCAAAAGAACAAGCTGTCCTGCAGATGTAGCAGTTAGAGTGATGCGACAAACCTTTTACCACTGACAGGGGTGCTTACAATGAATAGCTTTTATTTATTTAAGTAAGACCTTTATCCTAAAAGAAAAAAATCTGCTTGCTGTAACTGCTTATAAAGTGTTAATGTATCTAAATCTGCTAGGGAAAAAAGCCTGAAAAAAAGAAAACTATCACAGCCACCACATTTAATGAATGATAAGCTGCAATATATTGCATTTTTGATTTTGGGATTAATACTGATGTAAGCCTCCATATGGTATATACCAAGGGCGGACTGACAACTCATGGGGCCCCCGGGCAATAGGGGATCATGGGGCCCCTGTGTCCTTGCCCAAACGCAAAAAAGCCTATGAAAAAGGTACCAGGGGCATCTCATGGGGCCCCCTACTGACCCTGGGCCCTCGGGCAGTGCCCAAGTTTCCAAATGGTCAGTCCGTCCCTGGTATATACTGTACACAGTGTGCAGTCCTTGTACCCACAAAATACGCCCTCATTTCTGTGCTATAAGTCAGAGGCTCACTGATATAAACTGGCAGGTAAAAAAAAAACAGTTCTGCCATGTATACTCTCAGATACAGTCAAGGGCTGAGGTATACTTAGTTGACCTTTATATTGGAATCTCCCCTTCACATCAGAATTCCCCCCTTTCACATCTGTTGTTCCCCTTCACATTAAAGTCCCCCCTTTCTCACCATGAGTATCCTTCTTCACATCAGTATTTCTCCCTTACATCAGAAGACCCCACACATCAGAAGTCCCTTCATCAAATTAACAGTCCCCCTTTCATATCAGGATTTCCTCCTTTCACATCAGAGTCCCCTGTTCACCTGAGGATTCCCATCTTCACATGAGGAGACCCCCTTTTCACATCAGGAGTTCCTCCTTCAAATGAGAGCCCCAGACCCTTCACATCAGAGTTCCCTTTTACATCAGGAGTCCCCTCTCAAATCAAGAGTTTCCCCTGTACATCAGGAGGCCAACCCTTTACATTTTGAACCACCCTTCAATTCAGGTATTCCTCTCTCACATCAGAGTCCCACCTTCACATGAGGAGTCCCCCTTTTCACATCAGGAGTTCCTTTCCTTCAAATGAGAACCCTACACCCTTCACATCAGAGTTCCCTTTTACATCAGGAGTCCCCTCTCACATCAAGAGTTTCCCCTGTACATCAGGAGGCCAACCCTTTACATTTTGAACCACCCTTCAATTCAGGTATTCCCCGCTCACATCAGAGTCCCACCTTCACATGAGGAGTCCCCCTTTTCACATCAGGAGTTCCTTTCCTTCAAATGAGAACCCCACACCCTTCACATCAGAGTTCTCTTTTACATCAGGAGTCCCCTCTCACAGCAAGAGTTTCCCCTGTACATCAGGAGGCCAACCCTTTACATTAGGGAACCACCCTTCTATTCAGGTGGTCCCCTTTCACATCAGAGTCCCCCTTTACAACAGGAGTCCTCTCTTCACAAATTAGAATCTCTCTTCACATCAGGCCCTGGGGGGGGGGGGGGTGCATGAGGGGGGGGAGGGGTGTTCCAGGGATATGAATTAAATAGATAGGGGCTGGGACAGGGATCCTAAGCTTAGAATGTAGACAGCTAAAAGGGAAATACTGCAGGCTGGATTACAGTGTTAAAGTGTTACTAAATCCAGGACCTGCATTCACTATATCTGGTCTCCCACAGTGCAACATGCAAAATCCAATTATTTTAATAAATATAAATTGCTAAATATCTTTTCTTATCAGCAGTTAGAGCAGTCTTGTGACTTCTATCAGTGTCCAGCAGAGCACTGGATAAAGCTTGTAGAAGGCGTTCTCATTCTCTCCTGATTGTCCTATGAGGCTGCATCACCCCTGACCCTCTGTCTGGACAGTGCTGATTGGCCTTGTGCTGATTGCATGCACTTTCCCCCCCAAAAAAAAATTCTCTAGCAATAAACACCAAACTGAGCATGTGCAGCTTGCAGATCCAAGGATCTGTTCTATCACCAGATGGATTGGGGACAGTAGAAGGGGAGGATCAAAGAAGACAGGATCAAACAGCCTTTTTACTCAATGTGGAGGATTAACCCCCTAGCATACTTTACTGCATATACAGACTGATTTTACTGTTGTGGGTTTAGTAACACTTTAAGTGGAGGGAGTTGGGCTGTGGACCAGGAGAAGTATCTGGGGAATGGAGAAATTTAGCAGGAACTACTGGTGGAGAAAGGGAAAATGCTGGTGACTGAACTAGAGTGCCTGTTGGTGGGAAAAGGAAGTAGGCATCTAATGGAGAGAAAATGGAGGTCTGGTGTGTCAGGACAGGGAGCGATTGATGACTGGGAAGGGGAGATGTGTATTAAGCCCCATACACATGAAGAGAATATTTTACGAATGATCGTCCATTTTTTTTTGCATGCTAGTCTCATATTGAAAATGAAGAGGTTATTAAAGTTACAAAAATTCTTCTGCGACAGAAAGAAAATTCAAAAGAGATGTAATGCATTTGTATTGTATTTTTGGATGAAAACAGTACTGTTTAAATGAAAATCGTACGATTTGGTATCGTACAAGAAAAATGTTCGTGCTTGTCCCTTCTAATTAATTTCAGACCAAAGCTGTGTGCTAACGATCAGATAATTGTACGATTGCTTTGAAAGTGGTATTTTTGTACGATTTTCTGATCATGTGTACTAGGCTTTAGGATCAGAGATGCTGCTGGTGGGGGAGGAGAGCGGGAAAACAGAGCTTCAGGACTAAAGTCGCTGATTGCAGAGAAAGAAGTAGCTGGAGCTGTTAGTTGCAGGGAAGGAGAAGAGGAGAGCAGAAAACAGGTGTGATGGGATGGCAGGGAGGAGAGAATGTATAGACCAAAGGAGAATCAATGAGCTGGACTGGAGAGGAGAGCTTGTGGAGGACTGTGTAGGTGCAGCAGGAGCAGAGAGATCACCAACTCGTCAGATGTCGAAGAACCAGTATGTCATGCAATGGATGTTGGCTCCCAGAATTGGAAATGAAAGCGGTGTGAGATACTGACAGACAAATGTGGAGGCAGGGTTATATTGTATGTCTGGATCAGGGGGCGGACTGACCATTTGGAAACTTGCGCACTGCCGGAGGGCCCGGGGTCAGTAGGGGGCCCCATGAGATACCCCTGGTACCTTTTTCATAGGCTTTTTTGAGTTTGGGCAAGGACACAGGGGCCCCATGATCCCCTATTGCCCGGGGGCCCCATGAGTTGTCAGTCCGCTCCTGGGCTGGACCAGGGTGTTCTGATGTGTTTGAGATCAGTTGCAGGGATTGTGAATTGGAGGTAAAAAATGGAATATTGTAAAACACAGAAATTGTGGCAAAAGATGAAGAGAGAAAAAAAATGGCTGTCATTTCTCCTGCCTTGTATCTGCTGCGCAGGAGAAGAGTGAGGGGCAGTGGAGGTGATGCGGGAAAATGCTCAGCTAAGTGGTACTGCGGGACATATATCAAAATCCAGGGCTGTCCACACAGAATCCGGGACTGTTGGGAAGCATGGTTTTACTGTTAAAGTCAAAATATCTACACCACAGCATGTATTTTTAAAATATATTTAAAAAGACTGCATTCAGGTAAGGTACCGGGTATCCCCACTACCCCCAAGTCATAGTTTTACCCAACCCAGGACAGTTTAATTGGAGAGAGCTAAATTTGAAACCTTTCCACCAAACACATAGGTTCCCATATGAAAGGTTAGCATCCTTATAAATGACCTTTGTTGTCAGCACTTTGTTGCATTCTATTTAGGTGGGTGATCATTTAATTTACAGACATGATACAGCTTATCACCCTAACTGGTATTATCACAAATTATCCTTGCATCTTTTAAGCAGTATCAATACAGCCTCATTATCTATGCTCCAGCAATCAGAATGACGCCCATCAATCCATTCTATTCCTTTTCTTCAGCCAGTTCTCTAATGTGAGTGTCAGAGGAGCAGAGACAAGACAGTGATGCTGAGGAACACTTTCAATTACATGGAAAAACAGTAGACTAATGAGCCCGTTAGAATGTCAAACCAGTACATGACTCAACAGGGACCGTTCTGGGGATCAAATGATGTAGAGACCCTTTAACCCCTCTTCTTGTGCTGTGCTAAAGAAAAACCACAGCTAAAGCCAATCGAAGAAAATTGTGTCTCTATTCCTCCCTTAGGCAAGGTTCTGTTGTCATGTCGTTTTCCCTGGATCTCTAGCAGCCTGGCTCTTTAATTCTTGCCTCTGGAAAGAACTGAGCTGATAATATTTGCTGAAGGCACAATTCTGTATTGTGCTTGAACTACTAAGTTCTTGTTTGTGCTGATGTCTGCTTGCATTACTGTGATCTACAGTCAATCTGAAAAAGACATAAGCAGAATATTGCACTTGTGGTTTTCTGGAGGTTGCAGTTGTGTACCGCACATTAAAACAGTTGGAAAAATAAGACTTTCTATTTAGAATTCTTATGGTGGCATGGTAATTAACAGTGAAGGTTTGTCATGCTGTGGTCCTGGGGTGGAATCATTCCAGAGAGTTATCTGGCATTTTCACATTATTTCTGTGTATTTGTATATTTATGGTCTGGCAATGAACCAGTAACTAACTGGCTACTGTAAAAATTCTCTACAAGATTGATGTGTTAGAATATTAGAAATAAAAACTCCCCATCCATTCCCCATACATTTGACATACACTACGTATTTATATATGTGCAGCAGTTTCTTACTGAAAACTGTCCCTACACAACACATCCCTGCTCTTGAAGATGACAACGATCTCCTTGCCATACAGCCTTGAATCATACATGCTAGGGTTATAGGCAAGGTAGGAAGTCAATCAACCTTCCTATGTGACTTTAGAGCAGGGGCGGACTGACAACTCATGGGGCCCCCGGGCAATAGGGGATCATGGGGCCCCTGTGTCCTTGCCCAAATTCAAAAAAGCCTATGAAAAAGGTACCAGGGGCATCTCATGGGGCCCCCTACTGACCCCGGGCCCTCGGGCAGTGCCCAAGTTTCCAAATGGTCAGTCCGCCCCTGCTTTAGAATATAGGTGGAATCTCTATCATTTTGAGAAAGCTCACGATAAGGGTTCATGTACACTTCAGCTGATAAACTCACGTTCAGGAGCTTTTCTGCTTTTTTTTCAGCAGCCCCTGAACTCTCCCTAATTTTTTCCTATGTGTCAATGTACACTATGTCGTTTACAGTTGTTTTTTTGTTTTTTTTTGAACGCACCAAACTTGTGTTCAGGAGTAGATTTTATCAGAGTTTCAAATGCCAAATGCTTGTAAACGCGGCTAACCGCGTTTATAAGCGTTTGCGTTTAGAAGCGTTTTTCAACTGTTCCATATCCAAATGCTGTCCAGAGCCTTTTTTCATCATCAGAAATGCATGCAAAGTGTTTTCCATGTATTCAAATGGACCTAGTACACCAGCACAGTGAATTCCAGGTTTTGCGTGAAGGAAAAAATGGTAGAACGTGCTGCATTATGCTCAAGATGGGATCCATAGTGAACACAACCAGAAAAGATAGGTAATCTCAACACATACTGCTCTCTCTGCTTCTGCTCTCTCTATTTCAAATGTCTGAAATAGTTAATTTTTTACTGTTTTTCAGTGCATTTTGGAAGGTCTCCTGAGGTTATCTTAAAAAAACGCTTCTAATTGCAAACGCTCATAAACGCACATAAACGCGGTATGCAATCGCGGTTAACAGACGTTTTTTAACCTACGTTTTCCAGCAGTCAGTTTGCATCATTCAGAAGTGATTTTCCAAACGTCCCGTGTACATGGAGCCTAACAGGTTCTTAGTGGGAATCAAACTCAGGTAACCAGAGCTGGCAGCCCACAGTGCCACAATTAAGGCACTTACTTTTTTAAAATTTAATTTACATTTTTTTTCACACACACATTAAAATCAGAACTTTTTGTTAGAAAATTACTTATAACCACCAAAACTATATATTTGTGAAAGCAGAGGCCTTAAAGAATAAAATGTGGCTGTTGCCATTTTTTATGTCACAAAATATTTTATCAAATTCTAATTTTCTGAAAAAAACACACTCAAATACATTTTTGTGCGCACAAACATAATATAATACCCATTTGTTGTAAAATATAAACGCTGAAGTTGCATGGAGTAAATAAATACCAAACATGTCAAGACTCAAACTTGCGAGCACCTGAGAAATGACAACAAACTACGATACCTAAAATTGTTAACAGGCAACGATTTAAAACAAGTGCATTAACAGGTTATTGGCGTAGAGTTAATGAGGAATAATGGTCCTAGAATAATTGCTATCACTCTGATATTTGTGGTGTTACCTCATATGTGTAGTGTGTTCGCTGCAGGACCTATGTACGCATTTGCATTTGTGTGTGCGCAGGGGGTGGGAGTGCTTTTAATTTTTGTTATTACTATTTTTATTTTTTTATTACTATTTTTATTTTTTTTTATTCAAATTAATTTTTTTACACGTTTAGAGGGGTAAAAAAATGGGATAACTTTGGGCAGTGACAGGTACTCTTTATGGAGACATCAGGTGTCTTTTGGACTCCCAATGTCTCCCTTGCCTTCCAAAACGGCTAATCGAGCACAGATCATGCTTGATCAGCAACTTCCCTGGCTTTAACAGCCAGGGAATGACAGCTCTGAAAGTGACAAAATCATCATCGCTTCAGGCTTCATTTGTCACAGAGGAGCTTGGGGAATGGATGTTCCTCCATCTCCTTTGTGTGAAAGGATCCCAGTTGTTTACTGTAGGTGGCATTGGGAGATGCGTTGTGGCCCTGTACTGTAAAAGTGATCAGGGAGCTCTATAGAGCTTTTACAAGGCAGCTGATTGCTGGATGCAATAAATAGTACCAAGATCATGGCAGCAGCTTCAGCCATGATCTTGTATTATTATTATATAGGATTTATATAGCGCCAACAGTTTGCTCAGCGCTTTACAATATAACGGAAGACAATACAGCAACAATACAGTTCAATATAAGAAGGATAGGAGGGCCTGATCCTGGGAGCTTACAATCTTGTAAAAACCTCTTACTATCAGGATGTGTTTATACGTACATTGCTCAGCAAGGGGTTAAAGTGGCAGTTCAGTCCTTTGTTCTGGATAGAATTTACAATCTAATGTTGCTGCTTCACATGCATATATACATATACCTGGGCCAATTCAGGCAGGAGTCAATTAATCTACCAGCATGATTCTGGAGTGTAGGAGGAAACCAGAGTATCCAAAGGATACCCATGCAGGCACATAGGGAACATGCGAACTTCACGCAGGTAGTGTCCTGGTTGGGATTCTAACCGGCGATTACAATACTGCAAAGCCCTAAGTCACTGAACTGAACATTATTGGAAAACTTTAAATGCTAAAAAATTTTAACTGAAATTTACTTATGTGTCCCAAAGCATGAGATGCCAACTAGCAGCAAACAAGATGGAGAATAATCTGACACATAGGGTTGTATTTACTAAAACTGGAAAGTGCAAAATCTGGTGCAGATCTGCATGGTAGCCAATCAGTTTCTAAATTCAGCTTGTTCAGTTATGCTTTGACAAGAAAACATGGAAGCTGATTGGTTTCTATGTAAAGTTGCACCAGATTTTCCACTCTCTGGTTTTAGTAAATCAACCCCATCGGTTCTGATGCTTCCCATTATTCTCTTCACCCAACGGTCATGCAATGTTTGCTTATAGTTATTATAACCATTTTACATCATACATCTACACAAAGACCTTCCCTGTAGATATCAATCTTTAACTACAGACAAAGCAGGAGCATTTGTACTAGAATCTAATGTTAAGTGACTGACAGCGCTGGAAAAGAAGATGCGCCATGGTTTTGAGCTATGTAGGAGGTAGGAAGTAGTAGATTGCGTTCATACAGGCAATAGTTGTAGCATAAGAGGAATGGGATTTGTTATCTGTAAAGGTGTACTTGTTCAGCTATAAAGATATGTTTTAAATGCTAGGTTTAACAATAATTAGGCAACTAAAACATTTTAGTCTGAGAGAACAAAACTACTTGGTTGTCTATTAATACTTGGCAAGTGCCATGAGTAGAGATTTGACTACCATTTTAATTACTAAGTTTGTTTTATATGTATAGTTGAATTTAGTGACTAGAAATGCCGAAAACTTTTTTTCCACAGCAATTTTTTTTACAGCTCTAACTATTAGGCATGTAGGGTTTCAGCTATGTAGGTGTACAATCATTCCTCTTTTAAGGGCACTTACTATTGTTTTGTGAAGTCTACAATCATATGTTATTCTGTAATACAACTCAAGTGGGATTTGCAATAAAATAAACCTGGTCCTCCTAAATTCACCGACAGCTGCATAAGTAGGGAAAATAATGCGTTGTTACTCAACACAGCAGTAACTGAATTTATCTTAACCTCCCCCTGAAATAATTATGCATGGTTATGACTGTAATTAAGATTGTAAGAGAAAGGTGAGGGTTATACAGTTTTCTCATAAGGCCTATGATTTTAAATAATAGGATTTCATTTATGGGTACATGTGGAAAAATGATAGACCTCTCCGGAGAGAATAAAGAGTACAAGATTCTTTTAATCTAGAAAAGAATACACGGTTGGGAAAATGCATGTAGATACGAGAAAGTATCTACATGCAGACATTCACCTTCAAAGTCAAAGTGAACAAACGTGTAAGCAGGTGCAGTTAGCTAGTTTAGTTCTGTCCCAAAATAGTGTGTAATAAGGAACTATGTGAGTGTTAGGTCCCCTTTGCGACAAAGCCTTCCTGTATTAATGTAATAGGTTAGTGTAAGTTAGTGTCCATGTATATGCCAGGTTGGGAGGAGACTAGTGCAGTTGGGGCATGGGAGCCAAACACCCCACATATCTGCAGATGTAGTCAGCTACTGCAAATGCCCTGAACAGGACAGAAAGTAAGTAAGGGTGAGATCTACACTCAGAATAGCTCAGAAGCTGCTGTAGTCATATTGGTTCATGAAACATGGTCTAAGTAGACTTGGAACATGGTCTAACTGGACTGGGAGTGGGATGCAAAAGGTCTTTTAGACCAGACCAAGTGTTCTCTGGCATGAGTGATAATCCAGCTGGAGATCCTGGGAGAAGTGCGCAGAATCTAGATGTGCAGCTGCAGCAGTCCTGTCTCAGGAACAACATGAAGGGAGTCATGAGCTAGATACATAAAGCCTAATGGGCAGATCAAAGCCCTAAGTACTAGTGAGTACTAATGACCATGGGACTGATAGTGGCATTTGGGAGAAAGAGAGATTGATAAACTATAGCAGGCACCTTGTGAATTTCAGTTTAAATATACAGTGCTACAGATCTTGTATACAAGGAGATGGGTGCCAACACTGTGGTGCTCCCAAGGAGAGAAGAGAAGTAGTAAAGGAAGACGGCTTATCAGTGATGAGCAATATTATTATTATTATTATTATTATACAGGATTTATATAGCGCCAACAGTTTGCTCAGCGCTGTACATTACAATGGGAGACAGAACATGAGACAGTACAGTAACAATACAATTCAATACACGAGGGGTTCGAGGGCCCTGCTCCTTGGAGCTTACAATCTAGGAGGGAGGGGATAGTGGTACGGGAACTGTGGGGGATGGAGTGGTAGGAAGAGTGGAGGAGTTCAGTAATTAGCTGAGGGCGGGGTAGGCTTCCCTGAAGAGATGGGTTTTCAGAGTACGCCTAAAGGTGAGGAGAGTAGGTGATAGTCTGATGGATTGGGGTAGGGAGTTCCAGAGGATGGGGGAAGCCCTGGAGAAGTCCTGGAGATGGGCATGGGAGGAGGAGACCAGGGAACTAGAGAGTAGGAGGTCTTGTGAGGAGCGGAGAGTACGTTTTGGGTAGTATTTGGATACCAGATCGGTGATGTAGTTTGGGGCAGTATTATGAACAGCTTTATACATCAATGTTAGCATTTTGAATTTTATCCATTGGGTAATCGGAAGCCAGTGGAGAGATTGGCAGAGGGGGGTGGTGGATACCGAGCGGTTTGTAAGGTGGATGAGTCTGGCCACAGCATTCAAGATAGACTGAAGCAGGGATAGCCTGTGGTGAGGTAAGCCGATGAGGAGGGAGTTACAATAGTCAAGGCGTGAAATAATAAGGGATTGAATGAGTTGCTTAGTGGTTTCTGGGGTTAGAAACGGATGTATTTTGGAGATGTTGCGGAGGTGAAGTCTACATGAGTTTGTCAGCGATTGGACCTGGGGCTGGAAGGACAGATTGGAATCAAGGTGGGACTGATGGTGGTGGTGTTGGTCTTGATGGAAAAGTGGGGGGGGGCGCGGGCTGGGGGGAAAACTAGGAGCTCAGTTTTGGAAAGATTTAGTTTGAGGAAGTGGAGTGACATCCATGCCGATATGTCGCTCAGTAGGCTTGTGATACGGGCGGAGACTGAAGGGGCGAGGTGAGGGGTAGAGAGATAGATTTGCGTGTCGTCAGCATAGAGATGGTAGTTGAAGCCGTGAGAGTGTATCAATTGGTCAAGGGAGGAGGTGTAGATGGAGATGAGAAGGGGCCCGAGGACAGAACCTTGAGGGACCCCAACAGAGAGGGGGAGTGAAGAGGAGGTGGGCAGCATTATAGGTAACACTGAAGGAGCGCTGTGATAGATAGGAAGAGAGCCAGGAGAGGGCGGAGTCCCTGGGGCCAATAGAGTGTAGTTTTTTGAGGAGGAGGGGGTGGTCAACCGTGTCGAAAGCCGCAGAGAGGTCGAAGAGTAGGAGCACTGAATAGTGGCCATTAGCTTTGGCGGTTAGCAGGTCATTGGTGAGATTGAGTAGGGCAGTTTTGGTGAAGTGTAGGGGGCGGAAACCGGACTGTAGGGGATCAAGGAGGTTGTTGTCGGTGAGGTGGGAACTCAGGCAATTATAGACTTAGCGCTCCAGGTGATGGGTCTAAGGTTGTTCAGGTTGGTGGGATCCAGGGAGGGTTTTTTAAGTATGGGAGTGATGTGCGCGTGCTTTAGAGGGGAGGGGAATGTGCCAGAAGTGAGGGAAAGATTATAGATGTGAGTGAGGGAGCGTAGGATGGAGGAAGAGGGTGATCGTAGGAGTTGTGAGGGGACAGGGTCAAGGGGGCAGGTGGTGAGGCGGGCTTCAGAGAAGACCTTAGTGACCTCTTCAGTGGTAGCGAGGTCGAAGGAGTGGAGTGTTGAGGGGGTTTTAGTGTGAGGAATGCTAGGTGGGGTGGGAGTCTGGGCAGTGGTGAGGTCGAAGGAGTGGAGTGTTGAGGGGGTTTTAGTGTGAGGGATGCTAGGCGGGGTGGAAGTCTGAGCAGTGGCGATGTCCCTACGAATTGCATCAATTTTGTTTTTGAAGTGGTTAGCAATCTCGTGGGCGGTGAGTGAGGTACTGGGTGGAGGTGGGGGCGGAGAGAGTAGAGAGTTAAAAGTAGAGAAGAGCCGGCGAGGACTGGAGGAGAAGGTATTAATGAGTATGTGGCTTTCACAATGGACTGCTACAAATCATCTACTAAATGTGATTGGTGAAGTACACCAGAGACACTGGTTAGTATGCCTATGTGATGTGATGTGTCACTCCCATCTTTAAACACCAACAGTAAAGAGTGGAAACTATAACTTTTGTGTGGACATTCCTGTCTTATGAACATTAAGCCTGATGGCTGGGGATGTTGTGGGAAGGCCCATGGCAAGGAATTGGGCACAATATGGTAAAGACAAAGAACTACCAGCAGTGGGTTGTCCTATACAAGAAGAAGTGGGGTGGAAGCTGGAGTGATTTGGACCAAACAGTCATAAACTCCTCTTACAATCTGGATGCACAAACCAAGATATGACCTGGATTGGGCAGTGTTGTTAGCACTAGAATACTTCTGCTGGGTGAACCAATTCACTAACCCAGAAATGAACTGGTAGATGGGACATTAAGACCCCATTAGCATATCACTTCTACATCATCACGTCTACACAGGGTCGCTGTCTATTTTCTGACAACTAGTTATATCAAATGGTTTTAAGGGGCATAAACAAGCCACAACATCATTTGTTATTACATAACTAAATAATCATTGAATTTCCTTTCTGGTTAAACTGCATGATTATGCCCATCACACTCATCCTCACTCAGTAGGAAATCCCCATTCCCCATTCTAAAAAGAAACCAGATGGAGAGAAGAGAGTGTGGGGATAAACTCCTTTACCAGTTAAATTGTGGGAAGTTAATTTTTAACCACTTACTCCCCTTCATGACCAGGCCATTTTTTGCTATATGGCACTGTGCTACTTTAACTAACAATTGCGTGGTCATGCAACGCTTCACATAAATTAAATTTATTAAATTTTTTCCCCACAGAGTTTTCTTTTGGTGATATTTAATCACCACTGGGTTTTTAAATTTTTAAATTTTGGCCAATATGTATTCTGCTACATATTTTTCGGGAAAACAGTTCCAATAAGCGTATATTGTTTGCTTTGCGCAAACATTATAGCGCCCACAAACTATGGTATATATATACTGGAATTTTTTTTTCTATACTAGTAATGGTGGTGTTCAGCGACTTATAGTGGGGGCTAAGTGTCAGGGATCTCCTCGATCCCTGCCGTGATGGTCCCGGCGCAGGCGCAGTGCACCGCCCTGTGCAGGGACACGGGCACTAGGTCCGGGCCGGCCGCGGCGTTCGAGTTCGCGCATGCGCAGTAGAAGCCGCGGCCGCCCGCTGGGCACCAATGGCAGCGCAGGGCGGGATATTTACATGGCCCTGAGCTGTCATTCAGTGCCTTCTGGTCTTCCCTGCATCCTGTGAACCTGTACCTTTGTAAGTTTTGACCCGGATTGTACCTGACCTTGCTGCTTTCTCCTATTCTGACCCTTGCTTTGCCTGACCTCTCTCTTGAATGCCCCTGATTGGATTTGACCTGCTGTTGCTGACCTGGCGTGTGACCCGACCATTCTATGCCCGCTGCCTTGTACCTTGCCGTCCTCTCTGTTACCGACACGGCCCGTCTGACCTTGCTCATCCATCCATCCATCCCTTGCAGTGGGGTCTTCTGACCTCCTCACATCAGACTCTTCCCCGTGGGAGCCCTTGGCGCATACCACTACCACTGACGGACGCACCCAGTAGCCACGACCTGGTCTCGGGGGGCTCCAAGTCCATCCCCACCATCAGGGGCCCTGGTGAACAAGCACCCTGGGACTTAGATTCCGTGCGCTGGGGACGCCTATTCAGTGGAGTGCTAGTGGTACCGCCAGGCGGTCCCTTACAGTAAGATATTGCCACGAACAGTTTCACACTAACTGATGCTTTGTGAGAACCAGTGACACTAATATGATCAGTGCTAAAAATATACACTGTCACTGTAATAATGACACTGACTGGGAAGGGGTTAAACATCTAGGGTGATCAAAGGGTTATCTGTGTGGCTAACTAGTGATTTTGCATTTACTATGTGCTGTTTTTACTAGGTAATGTGCCAGATTTTATTCCTTGCTTTGCACGGAAACAAAATCCAGCATATTGCAACTGACAAGACACAGCTCTGCCTTGTTTACATAGGCAGAGCTGTGTGCTGTCTCTCTCCTTGCTGATAAGCATGTTCTGGTGGCCATACATTGGCCAGCACACGCTGATTGGCTTTAGCTGTGACTAATAACAGCAGCCCCCTCAACCAGGAAGTGCAAAATCACATATATTTCACACAGAGCTGCAGCCTTGTAGCAGTACATCTGCTTTAGTGTGGGCGTGAACTGGTTAAATAATTGCAAGGGAACTTCGCTGCGACATTCATCTGGAGGTGTCTTTATTATTAACTATATGTACAGTACCTGGGTATATGTGTACAAATCCACCAGGACTCTTGTTGGACCCTTTGCTGATATTACCTGTTTGTATATTAAATGTATTATTAATATTTTCTTGTATAAAGCTTGTATTATTTCTGTACTGGTGTGTATGTATATACGTATGGTTAGTGTTATATGCTGGTTGCAGTAGTTCATCTGCTTCCAATTACTTTGATTAGATTACTGGTCAATTTTCCAGGAAGGGAACCCTCTCTGTTGACAAAGGCCCTGTCCTGGGTGGAGGCACTGCCAACTTTACTATCAAACCCACTCTTCCACTTAGTGAAGGTTCTGGTTCATCTATTTACCTGCAGGTGTAGTACACTGTCCTGTTTGTAGAGGGTCATTTCTAAAATCCATTTCCCCAAAAAAAGGGCTATAGATTACAAGCTGCCTATAGAATCTTGAATATAAACCTGCTCCAAACAACTAAAAGGTAAAAAATATTTGCTATGTGAATGGGAACACATAACAAGCACCTTGAGGAAGGGTTGGCTCTTTACCAGATTTTAAAGTGTATGCAAATCCTAGCAGTAAACTTCTCTTATTTGTTCCTTTGGTCGATTAGATATATCTTTGAAAATGTTTTGCAATATCTCTTTGATAAGTGCAAAACAAAAATAAATCCTGTTAATCCTGCTGGAAATCTTGTGAGATGAAAACTTCCTGTGCACTCTACCTTTGTTGCATCCTCATCTGATCAAATTGTTTCCAGTTCTGTCTATGTACAGATCACCTCCCAACTGGGTCATGGAGTTGAGCAGAGGTGTTCTGTAGTCCAGTCATAGGGTGGCACTCTGCTCCACCTTAGATACAATACAGTGAGTAACGATTGTCATGTTGGGGCAGGAAGTGTGTTACTGGCAGGATCATCAGGTTAAAAGAAAAGAAAAAAAAGTCAGGAAAAAATTCAGCCACTACATCTCCAATGTATTACAAGATGATCTCCAACATGATCTCCAATGTATTACATATTTTTCTTGAGTTTAGGAACATATTAAAGTAATTTTCAACTTTCAGCGTTTTTTAGTTCAACACATTGGGCAAAATAAAACAAACGCTCCCCAGTAAACTATTTGTTAAAATTCTTACACCAGCACTTGCAGTTTCCAACTTTCAGTGCTGCTGGCTCCTGCTTCCCTGAACTTTAGGTCTTCATAGAAAGGATTAATACTGGACCATTATGTTTTGAGGCAGCCTGATAGCTTGGAGAAGGGTTGGGGAGTGGAAGGGAGAATTAGGGGAGTGCCTTGCCATCCCCATAAGAGGTTCTGTGTTTCCATTGAAGCATAAAGTGTAGACAGACAGAACTCTAGTCCCTACATGCAAGATTATGCATATGATGCTCCATTAGTTGCTGTAAGAGAAAAGAGCTAACTTATCCAGTTCCCTACCGCGCTATAGCCGAAAGATGGCTAAAGCGCGGTTGTCTGATTCTGGAACTATGTCCATGGATGTAATTTTAGAACATGCCCCCTGTGCGCGTCCAGAGGCACGCACCTGGCAATGCCGGTGATCGTAGTGTCCTACGGACACAGTTGATCACGTGATACGGTAAGCGGCTAATCACGGTGGCCTTTTAACAAGTTATCAGCTGACACAGCAGATCACCGGGTAAATATAGTTGCCGGTTATTGGCTGCACTTTCCTCAAGCTGTCACAGTGTGAGGAAAATACTGCCAATAACTGGCAATTTTCAGAGAAGTGATCGGCACTGATGATCAGTGCCCTGATGATTAGTGCCCAGCAGTGCCACCCACCTGTGCCGCCCACCTGTGCCCAGCAGTGCTGCCCACCTGTACCCATCAGTGCCACCCACCTGTGCCCATCAGTGCCACCCACATATGCCCTGCAGTGCCACCCATCAGTGCTGCCCAGCAGTGCCGCCCAGCAGTGCCGCTGATCAGTGTCACCTATCAGTTCAGCATCATCAGTGACAGCTCATCAGTGGAACCTATCAATGCCCATCAGTGCTGCCTATCAGTGCCACCTCATCAGTGCTGCCTATCAGTTCAGCCTCATCAGCGCACATAAGTGAAGGAGAAAAATTACCTGTTTGCAAAATTTTATAATAGAAACAAAGAAAACTTTTTTTCTTCACATTTTTTTCTCTTTTTTTGTTTATAATGCAAAAAAAAACACCCAGTGGTGATTAAATACCACCAAAAGAAAGCTCTATTTGTGTGAAAAAAATAATAACCATTTCATATGTGTACAGTGTTGCATGACTGCGCAATTCAAAATGCAACAGCTCTGAAAGCTGAAAATTGGCCTGAGCAGAAAGGGGGTATACGTGCCCAGTAGGCAAGTGTTTAAATAGGAAACCAGGGGCAGAAGTCATGTTGGCAGCTAAGAGTTTAATATCACTTAAAGAAAAAGACTGCATTTGGGGAGCTACATTTTCATCCACAGCTGCTTGTAATCCTTCTGTAGGCAGCTTTCAGGCTGATGCCATAGAAAAAGTGGGCCAGGGAAAGTCTTATACCAAATGTTAAAGTGTTACTAAACCCAGGACCCTGTATTCACTATATCTGGTCTCCCACAGTACACAGAACATGGAAATGCAATTATTTTAGTAAATATAAACTGCTAAATACCTTTTCTCATCAGCAGTTAGAGCAGTCTTGTGACTTCTATCAGTATCCTGCAGAGCACTGGTTAAAGCGTGTAGTAGGAGTTTTCACTCTCCCCATATTGTCCTATGAAGCTACAGGACCCCTGACCCTCTGTCTGGACAATGCTGATTGGCCCTGTGCTGATCACAAGCACTTTCCCAAGAAGGAAAACACTCTCTTGCAATACACACCAAACTGGGCATGTGCATTTTGCCCCCAAGGCTCTGTTCTATAAGCAGATGAATTGGTGACTGTGGAAGAAGGGGAGGATCAGAGAAGACAGGATCAAACAGCCTTTTTACACAATGCAGAGGATTAACCCCTTTGGGTAATCTGGACAGGACAGGACAGTGAGTATAACCAGAATGCTTTACTGCATTTACAGACTGATTTTACTGCTGTGGGTTTAGTAACACTTTAATGCAGCAATAAATATGTAAAGCTTTGTAGGTTTAAAAACCTTTACACAGGCTTATCTACAAAGGACATTGGTATCATATGTATACAGCAAATCAAGCTTGTATTTATGTAATTTATACTTTGACACACTGAAACACTAAAACTCTGAAAAACTGTAATGATTTAAAGCTATTACTGATGCTTCATTTTAAAAATCCCCTGCAGTGCTGTTTGATTGAGATGTAGTTCTGTAAAAGAAAGGAATGATCTTTATCTAGCACCGGTCACACTTAACAATCAGTTTGGTCAATATGTGCCATAGATTTTCTGTCATATACATTCCACTAAGTATCTCCTTGCAGTCACACGACAGATTACTTTGGTATCTCCTATGAAATCTACATGACCATCCCTGGCTAATTCCAGTTGCATATTTATACAACAGGAAAGATATAATGCAGTGCATGAACTAGGGACAGGTAAGATTAAACATAGATTACTTACTGCAGGATGTATAATCAATATGATTCCTCAAGTGTGAATCTCAGACTCCTTTATTTTTATGAGCCAAATAAACTGCCATTTTGTATTCAAATAAACAAGGAAGAAACAGGGAAGACAGTTTGTTGGCTGACCAAGATAATGACCTCCGCTGCTAAGACACTCTGATGTCTGAGATGCTTGAAAACAATCATTTGGTATTCCCTTGAAAGTAAATGCTATTGATGTGATGTATTCAGATTCAGTAAGAGCACAGAAGGCATTTCTCATATGGACATAGTAAAGACTTTGAGGATGCAGTGATTGGAAGAGAATGTACATACGTAGATAACACACTAGAGACATAGGGTAACTGTGAATAGAAAATTGTCCAAAATGTGATACTTGTAGCAGTGAATACCAACTGGATCAGTGCTGAATCAGTTCCTTTCTAACCAGTTGCTGAACATGTTTTGTAGCTTTACTGCTACAGTGTGAGCCAGCTGTGCAAATTTTTTTATTATTTATTTATTAATTACAGGTACTTATATAGAGCCGTCAATTTATGCAGCTCTTTTTAGACATTTAGACAGGAGCCAATTAGCCTGCCAGCATGTCTTTGGAGTGTGGGAGGAAACCGGAGTACCTGGAGGAAACCCATGCATGCACAGGGAGAACATGCAAACACCAGGCAGGTGGTGCCATGGTTTGGATTCAAACTAATTACTCTGACACTGCCAGGCAGATTTATATATTATATAGATATATATACAGTAAGTCCCAGACTTAAGAACTTAAGATAGGAACGGACCTCACATTCCGAACATTCGTAGATGTGAACAAATCACTGTTAATGTAAAAATAGTTTATCTACAGTTGTACTTTACCACCATTTTAAGGTAACGGTTAAAGTACAAAATATTTTATTTACACTTGTACTTTACCACCATTTAACCGCTTCCCGACCGCCCTATAGCAGAAATCTTGCTTCAGGGTGGCACAGGTGTGCAAAATCCCATATATATATATATACGTGATTTTGCACTTCCGGGTAGGGGGCGTACGTAAGCCAGGTGCGCTCTACCCGCATCACCATTCGCGGCCGAGGCCACCTGGCCGGTGATTACTCGCCAGTGCCGGTTATTACTGAGGATCTCTGACGGGGAGGAGAACTGTTTTGTTTACTAACAATTCTCCTTCCTGTCAGCTCGGGCACACTGCTTTGGATGGCACAGCCATCCAAAGTAGTGTGCTTACAGTGAAGCACACAGATACCGCCCCCTAGTAAAACACTCCCTGCACATAGTTAACTCTTTTATCACCCCTCATGTTCACCCCTTCCTGCCCAGTGCCATTAGTACAGTGTCAGTGCTTTTTTTTAACACGGGTTACTGTATTGGTGTCACTGGGGATGTCAGTGACACCAAGTCAGGTCCCACAGTGTCAAAATGTCCATTGCAGTCCCGCTATAAGTCGCTGATCACCGCCATTACTAGTAAAAAAAAAATCCCACTATATATACCGCCATTTGTAAATGTTATAAATTTCATGTAAACCAAATAATTTTCACGTATTGGGATTTTTCTTTAGCAAAGACATGTAGCAGAATACATTTTGACTTAAATTTATGATGAAATTTAATTTTTTAATTTTTTTTACTGGACATGTTTACTAGCAAAAAGTAAAAAATATTGTTTTTTTTCTCAAAATTGTCGGGCTTTTGTTTTTTATAGCACCAAAAAAAAAATGCACAGGTGGTCAAGCACCATTGAAAGAAAGCTGAATTTGTGGGAAAAATAGGACGTAAATTTAATTTGGGTGCAGTGTTGCATGACCGCGCAATTGTCAGTTAAAATAATGCAGCGCCATAACGCAAAAAATGGCCTGGTCAGGAAGGGGGGTATATTATATCCTTTGGAGGGCAAGAGGTTAAGGTACCGTATTTTTTGCTCCATAAGACGCACCTGACCATAAGACGCACCTAGGTTTCAGAGGCAGAAAACAGGAAATAAAATTCTGAACTAATGGACTGCAGACACAGTACAGGAGATGACCAGAGACTGCGGACAGCACAGGGATGACCAGAGTTTGCGGACACAGTACAGGAGATGACCAGAGACTGCGGACAGCACAGGGATAACCAGAGACTGCGGACAGCACAGGGATGACCAGAGACTGCGGACAGCACAGGAGATGACTGCTGACCTTTGGGGAGGGGGGGGGATCCGGTACCAGAATTTTGACAGGTACCCGCTCTTACTTCCGCGGAGTTGTTCTTTGATCTTACCTGTTCCTCTATCCAGCGGCCTGCTGTCTTCCCGGCTTCTGTAGTGTCGGCGCTCGGCATGACAGCCGGGTGCCCAGTGCGCATGAGCAAGAAGCACTTGCGGTTTGTGATTGGTCCGGCGGCTTCTGGGATCTGTCATGTGTCCCAGGTACCGCCTTACCATTCACAAAAAGCACCGCTTCTTGCGCATGCGCACTTGGCACCCGGCTGTCAAGCCCAGCGTCCACACTACAGAAGCCGGGAAGACAGCGTGCCGCTGGATAGAGGAACAGGTAATATCAAAGAACAACTCCGCGGAAGTAAGAGCGGGTACCTGTCAAAATTCAGGTACCGGATCCCCCCCCCTCCCCAAAGGTCAGCAGTCATCTCCATAAGCTCCCGCTGCAGAGCTGAGCAGCCGGCCCGGTATTCTGACACGCGGCGGTGGAAATGCCGGACCGGCCGCTCCATATGACGCACTGACATTTTCCCCCCTTTTTTTGGGGGAAAAAAAGTGTGTCTTATGGAGCGAAAAATACGGTAACTGTAAAAATAGTTTATTTGCAGTATTATTGTGTGTGTTTGTTTTTTTTTTATGCTATACATTGTATATTTGTGTCAAAGGTGTATAAGACTCACTTTGTCTGATTTACGAACGAATCCGATTTACAAACTTTCTCCCAGAACGGAACTAGTTTGTAAGTCGGGGACTTACTGTACGTGATTTTGCCTTTCTGGGTAGGGGGTGCCCACCTACCTGCGCTACCATTGGCACCCTGACATGCCGATCAGCGGGTCCTGCCCAGTGATTCACAGCTGGGACCCACTGATCAACGGAGCTATCTTCAGAAGTAAGATCTGTGTTAGTAAACAACACAGATCTCTCTGACAGTTTTTTGTCTTCCTGTCAAAAACTGTCATATCCCCTGGTAAAAACATACACAGTCAACAAATTACATATAGTTAGGCACACAGTTAACACTTTGATTGCCCCAGATGTTAACCCCTTCCTGCCCAGTGTCATTAGTACAGTGTCAGTGCATTTTATTAGCAATCACTGTATTAGTGTCACTGGTCATGTCAGTGGCAGTTAGTCAGCGGCAGTTAGAATCAGGATGCCTAACATACTGTCACAGTCCCACTATAAGTCGCTGATCACCACCATTGCTAGTATAAAAAAAATTCCAATATATACATATATAACGTCATTTGTAGACTCTATCATTTTTACACAAACAAATTAACATACACATATTGGGTTTTTTGTTTTTTGTTTTTTACCATAGAGACATGTAGAAGAACACATTTTGGCCTAAATTTATAATGACATTTTTTTTAAGGGATATGTTTTCTAGCAAAAAAAAAACTCTATTTGTGTAAAAAAATTATTAAAATTTAATTTGTGTACAGTTTTGCATGACTGCGCAATTGTCAGTTAAAATAGTGCAGCGCATATAGCAAAAAGTGACCTGCTTACGAAGGGAGGTAAATTTTCTGGAGGGCTTTTCTATTAGGGTCCTCATGGTTGGAATAGAGTAACATTGTTATTTTTGCTTATGGATAAAATGTTATATAAAACTATTAAATCTCAATAGGATGTTGGCATATTAAAGAAAAATCTTGGCAAGATGGTGACAAAGGAAGATGATAGGAAATGGTAATAAATGTAAAGTTATGAGAAAAGACTTGCCTCCTTTGGGTGGAATGTCTCATAATGAAAGAAAAATAACTGGGCTTGTACAGTTTTAAAAAATTATTTAGGGTCAACCTAATTATGAAAAGTCCATAAAAAAGTTATATATAAAGGACTGTATATGATATAAAAGGGGACCAAATGCATATGGAGGAAACCAGATTCTTTTCTACCTTTATAACAGGACCAAATGTATGTGAAGAAAACCAGATTCTTTTCTACCTTTAAAACAGGAAGGAGTTAATGATAATGATCAATGATAATTAGGCAAATCAATGCTTTGTAAATGTTTGATTTGCTTGAGCCTTTGCATGCAGATCATTTTCATCTGCAGGGAAGCCCACAATTTTGACAACCACAGAGCTACGATCCATAAACTGTATGTTATTCTAAAGATTGGACAGATCTATATGGATACACTAAGTTGAATAAAAATCAAATAATTTTCCTGATTTGAAAACGGATTTGTCCATGGTTTACTGTGATTAAACTGTAGAATGTCCTACTGCAACTGTATAATTAATAAAAGGCTACTGGAAGAGCTGCATCTTATAGAAAATAGTGCATGTATAGTAGATTGTTACAATTATTGTTATCATCACTTAGTATGCAATTCCTTTTGCTCCTGCATTATCAGACTATGCGATAGTAC
Source organism: Staurois parvus (assembly GCF_062004578.1). Classification (NCBI taxonomy): domain Eukaryota; kingdom Metazoa; phylum Chordata; class Amphibia; order Anura; family Ranidae; genus Staurois; species Staurois parvus. Next base: position 9,144,148 of record NW_028318478.1, read on the forward strand.
TTGATGGCAAGCCAAATTCTGCAGCAAATAGTAGACCCAGATATAGAGTTTTGCAAAGTCATGCCACTACCTTTCCCTATAGCTATATACCTAATTATATTACACCGATTATAAAATAAATGCTGTTTGGGTTCATTATTAATGCCTACACGGTTATGAACTAGAACAGCCAAACGCATTCTTTTGAAAACTTACTCTTAGCTTTTCGAACACAATCACTTGATTTCATAAATTACTAACATGACATGGTACAATGTATAACTGACCAAGTCTAAAATGCCTTGTAATTATCACTATTGCTGAAGTCCCTAGATTTCTGTAGAAAATCACATATTTTGCCGTTCCTAAGCAGAATATCACTTAATTGTGACATTTATCCAGCTAGGACTTTTTCATAGATGGACGTCTATCCAAGAGCACAGATTTTCTCAAAGTGCATCAACTTGTCAGGTCTCAAAATGTGCAGGGCACCAGAAAAATGCATATCCCAACAGACATGGGCTGTGTATTAAAGGGAAACGCTCTTACAAGCATGCTTAACACAACAGATCTCTGCCCAGTATACCTTCATAATGCACTCCTCTTACACTCAAATCATTGATAAAACTTTATTCGGAATATTTATTATTACTATTAAAAGGTTTTTCCATAAAGAGTTGCTACTTAGTCGTTTGCTGTTGCCTTTAGGAGGGATACCTTTTTCTGATTACTAGTTTGCATGAACCCAGGACGTTGGGGAATTGCACAGAGGTAGAGTGAATCAGACAGTTATCCAATGTAGATTAAACCTTTTCTTTTTTTATAATTGTAAACCACCCAGATGGTATATGGGCATGTAGAAATATGTCTGGTTTATCCATCTTACCAACCATTCAGTGTCTGCTACCCCTCTCCAATCCCCCCACTGGCTTCCACTTGCCCAATGATAAAAATTCAAAATACTAACAACAACTTACAAAGCCATCCACAACTCTGCCCCCAGCTACATCATCAACCTGGTCTCAAAATATTAACCAAACTGCTCTCTTTGATCCTTTCAAGACCTCCTGTTCTTTAGTTCCTGTGTCACCTCCTCCCATGCTTGCCTCCAGGACTTCTCCCGCGCTTCTCAAATCCTATGGAACTCCCTACCCCAATCTGTCCGACTATCTCCTAATCTATCCATCTTTAGATGGTCCCTGAAAACCTCTCTCTTTAAAGAAGCCTATCCTGCTTCTACCTAGTAAACTTCCTTTTATTCCCTCCAACATCTCATCCCCCACAGCTATTACCTTTTGTATCACTCAATCCTTCCTCCTAGATTGTAAGCTCTAACAAACAGGGCCTTCTGTTTCCTCTTGTACCAACTTGTATTGTAACTGTGATGTCTACCTTCATTTTGTAAAGCGCTGCGCAAACTGTTGGCGCTATATAAATCCTGTATAATAATAATATCTGCATGTTGGTTCATTGTGTATAAAAAGAACTTGAGTCAGTAAGACACATTTGGGGTATAAAGCAAGTCCACTACTGAAGGTTAACTCAACACGATAAGGAAGAGGAATGCAGCTGCTATAGGTAGCCGAAACTAGTGCAAAGTGTACAACAGCCATTCGTTAGCATGGTACGTGGCATGGGTGAGGGATGCTCCGGTAGCGAGGGTTGGATGCACTGATTTCCTTCCTTTGTGGTCGGTTCCCTGAGTCAGGGACTGAATCTGAGTTAATAAGACCCTCGGCCTAGCCACATGGTACAGGACAGAGTAATGAGTTGATGGAGAGCATGAATGAGGTCCGAGTAACTGCTCAGCGGGACCCCATTCTGTCACTGGGAGTGAAGTGGCAGAGGTACACAGACTGTTGGAGGGAACGAGTATTTCCTCAGAGGTTTCCTCCTAAATGTGACACTCAACAGCAAGGTGTGCAAGGAAATGAGACAATACATTCACAGAGGTACTCTGTACACACAGGAGTAGAGAGAAGAGCTGAGCTCATCATTGGGCTGCTTCTCTTTTCACTGCCCACTCACAGATTGGGGCTGGGTCTAAGATGACCTGGACACAGAGTAAGTGGATTGAATGATGGTGAACTTTAGCCGGAGGGCATCTAGTAGCAGAAAAAAATACTGCGGTGGAAATCTCTGAATTGAAGGCAAATTTTGTGCAAAAGGTTTTTTGTTTTAATTAATCAAATAGAGGCAGGGGGATTTACAAAGAAAGTTGCAAATGTATGTGCTTTTGCTCATAGATCAAAATACTGATTTCAGCTCTGTAAAAAAGATCTTATATAGCAAGCAGTCTAACTCAAAGAAGTTGTTCACCAAGCCGGTCTGGACCTCTTGCAGCTCACTCTGCAAGTTCACAAATGTGGGCTGTCTAATTGTGTTGATTTACATTTTTTGCTTTTTTGTATGCTAGGCTATAAAATTTTTATTGAATATTAAGTACATCTGTTTATTTGTTTTTATAGTGACTTTTTCTCTGGTTAGACTTATTAAAATGTTAAATTCTTGGATAGCTATAGATGAAAGTTGAGTAATGTATTTCAGCATGCAGGTATTTTCTTGAAATGCATACACTGGATTTCAGGGGAAATGTAATAAAATATTTAGTGACTGGAAGAAAGGAACTCCCTGCTTCTAAATCCTTTTCATTGCCTGTTGTTTAAAAATCAGCAGCGCACGCTACGTAGCTTTAGAGCAGATGCCACAACTGGAAAACACAAGATCCGCTGGGAGCTCTGCATGCATGGGCATATGAAAGATTGCTCACTACCAAAACGAACCGCTCTCATTTAGTGTCTGCAAAACTGCACAAGGGGATTAGGAGAGAATTACAATAATTGTGTAGACGATAAAGGCAGATGCTGGACAATAAGAATTCTAAAGTAAGTCACTAAACAAACAGTCAGATATGTAAATTGGTCTTTGGGCGACCTAAGTGGTCTCTGGATGTTAAAAATTACCATGGGCAGCAGGAACTGCAATGCATCTGCGTGCACATCAACCAACTGCTACCTCCTTATGCAATTACAGGAGGCAATTAGTATAGAAGAGCATCCAGTGCAGGAAACTGAGATTTAATTTTCCAGTTATAATATGTATTTTTCTGCTTCTTTTACTTAGAATTGGTAATTAACACTTAGCTTAATTTAGCCTAAACTTTAATGCTTGTTCACGATCATGAACAAAAATATTGAAGTAGAAACAGGTCAGATCAAAATCATCAACCCCCATCTCATGCTCGGTGCTGTGTTCGCTGTGTAACGAAGCGCTCTTCTCATTGTAGATCTCTTCGCCATTTTCCTTCCGACCGTAAACAAGGCCGAGGCCTAGCTTTGAGATGAGCCCTTACAAGGGGCACGCTGCTGCTGCCACCACGTTGCTCCAGCGGCACGCTGACCTCTCCATACCCCACACAGATGACAGCTATTCACCATGGATACCCACCTTATTGTTGGTCACCAATAAACCACGTTTTTTATGCTTCTAATTATCTTACCTATGTGAGTCTTCCTACCTATATACCTAAATAAAGAGACATATTGCACTTAGAGGCGCTTCTCTCCTTCTCTCATTGGGATTTAGATAACTGAGTGAGAAGGAGTTGTTTTTACACTATAGTGGAGAACAGCTAAAACCACAAAGCTAACGGAGCAGCTACTGTATGTGCCATCACTGTGATGCACAATTACATCGATCACCAATGCAACATTTGTGAACCCCCTGCTTCCTCTCACAACAAAGGAAATAGAGAAAGAGAATTTAATCAATGACTCTTATTAGTAAATCCTAATAGCTGCAGCAGGCAGAGAAGCACATGAAGAAGTGATCAAAGGAGGGAAGGGGGGGGGGGGTGTAGAAAGGTCCACTGACCATCAATCATACAGAAGCGGTAGATTTTTTTTACATATATATCATTGACCACCAATGATTGTGGGATTGTTTTGCCACTGACAACCAGTGATGGAATAAATATTTGGGGCGGACTTTTGGAAATGCCTTTGCTTCCTTAGTTTCTGTCAGAAGTGGAGATATTCTGGCTTAGCATCCTGGACTGATGCAAGAGGAGGAAGCAGTGTCGAAGGTCTCCGCATTCTATCCCTGCTGCCTGGGGAAGATTTTTATTTGAAGAGAGGCTTGGGTCTGTGGCCAGGCAGAGTTTGTTCTGCCTTGCTGGAGTATCTGGAGAAGAAATGCCCTGCTGATCAGAGCTGGCTAGAAGCTCAGTTGGTGTACAGTGTAGAGCGGTCTTGTTTATTTGTTCCAGAAGGTGTTTGTGCTGTCTAAAGCTACTACACAGTCTGTTAATACAGATTTCTGGTCTATAGGCTGCATGGCCTGTTGCTAATAGAGAATTCTGGAGCTGCATTTTTAGGTATTATATGCCCTAACCCTAAGGGTTCATTTTTACTTGATTTGACTCTACCACGCATTAAAGCGCCTACTGCTTTAACATGCTTTTTTGATGTTTCTGTGGTGCTTTTTGAAGCTTTAAAGAAGCTTGGCAAATGCTGTGTGTGTGTTGATTGTGTTGATTTTCTGTTCTTTTTAAAGGGACCCAGTAGAGCCTCAGCTCAAAAGTACTCCGACTCAGCAGATCCCCAACTCAATAGTACCCCTGTTCAGCAGATCCTCTGCTTAGAAGTAACCCCCAACTCTGCTGATCCCCTACTCAGTGCTAACCCCCAAATTTGCTGATCCTCTGGTTTGCCAATCCTCTCTCTGGTATATTGCTCCCATGCTGCGCAGCACGTGTGACATTGATAGTTTCTACTGCTCTGGTCCCCCAGCTCTTCTGCTCAGTCCTCTTTCTCTGATCCCCACTCACCTTCCACTATAATATGTACAGTGTACCCCAAGTTGCACACCACGTGTAGCGCCTGCTAGTTGCTCTGCACGGGTCCAGATCCCACTCACCTTCCTGCTGCTCCATGCTGCGCACCATATGTGAAGTCTGCACCAGACAATTCCAGAATATATACGCATGAACCGGAAGTGACTGCTGATGACATCTTTCTGGTTCATTTGTTGGTTTCCCAGTGCATCCTGGGATATCTCATATCTGCAATACCTCCAAAAAAAAAAGAAGCTGACTCTGAATATAAGCCCCTCAAATGCTGCAGGTGCTGATAACGAGCTTTGTGATATATATTTATGGAGGCTTTGGAGATGCTTTAAAGAACCAAGAAAGTGACATGGGGTAAAAATGTTTAAGTGCAGCAAAGCAAAACAAAGCAAGTGCAACATGTAAACAGGACTGCAAGCTTATCATTTTTATTTAGTGACAGGTGCCTTGATTGGAATTCAGAGTGCTTTAAAAAAAGAGTGTTCAGTGCCACATTTGGAAGCAAGTGTATACAAGCCCTTACTCCTAAATTTATTGTGCCTTAACCAGTTCCTGCCTGGCCTACAGATAAATGATGGGCAGGCGGGCGGGACACATGTCGTTTCCGATTGGACGTCATATGACGTCCTCCCTGGAAAACCCCTCACGCATGCCCCATGGGCTATGCTGTCACCCACTGTGTTCACCAGACACAGTGGATGACCAGTCAGTGTATGGCTGCTGCTCAATATGCTCTTTGCAGTCCTTTTAAAAGTTCATATGTGAGGCCAAACTTCCATATATGGATAGCAATACTCTCCTTATACTCTCACCAGAAAATGATGAAATAAAGCCTTGTACATACACTCATACTTGTTTCTGCTTGTTTATCTCCGTCCCATCCGCTGTGTATACTCCCAAATAATACAAAAACAATGAATGCATATAGTGCAGTATGTTCCAAACTTTAATATTGTAAATATAATAAATTATTCTGCTCACATTACAAATGAAAGAAAGTGCCAAAAATCTCTTCACCACCTAAAAACACTTGCCATCCTCCTTGCTCAATATCTACTCTCAATAAGAGGAATTCTTGCATCAATACATATTAGTAATCCAAGACTCTTTCCAAGGTATGCTCTTCATTCAATGAACACTCCCAAAAAGAAAAACACTAATATAGTGTAGCATGCCTTTCCTAACCTCCCTGGCGGTATGATTATTTCCGATTTTTGGTGCTGAAAGCGGTACCATTATTTTGCATGGAAATATGTAGTTTTTTATTGTAGGCTGTAATTTTTAGGAATAACTCACTGAAATCTGTCCGAACAAGAGTCTAGTAAACATTCCAGATATAATAAAACTTGAAACACGAAATTATAAATTATAATTTAATAAATAATCATAAAAAATAATAATAATATATTTAATTCAATACTATAATCAAACCAAAAACACTGAAATTTGAAATACAGAGGCAAATTCGCACATCGCTGAGCAAAGTCGCAAAATCGTTTTCAGTGTCTGATGACGAATTTCCCCACGAATCATTATCACTCAATTCTGCAAGTGGTTCTGCTTTACTATCGCTGTTCTCTAGCTGGTCTAAAACCGCTTTTGACATAAAGGGACGCTTTTTGGACGCCATGGACATTTCTCAGTTTCCAGGCAGAAAGAACAGTTAAAATGCAGGCAGGACACAGGACAAAGCAGTAGGGACAAAATATATGTGAAATGCATTGAAACAGCAATGTTTTACTATATAATAATCATTTTTAAAAAAATGACATTATTTAAAAATGTCAAATTTTCCGCCGTCACAGGGACCGGACGTCACAGGGACCGGAACACAGAAGCCGGATGCCTGCATTGGCCAGAGGAGATGGCTGGGGACCCTGCAGGGGACACATCGTGGGAGCGAAGGACAAGGTAAGAGCTGCAGGGACTCCCTGAGCAACACCGCATGGTAAGCCCGAGTGTAGCTCGAGGTTACCGCTTTTGGTACTGAAATTTTACCCCAAGCTACACTCAGGAATACCGTCAGGGAGGTTAAGGAAGTGACTTCAGATGTAAACTGGTAGTGCCGCGGTGGCCATTTTGGAAAAGTTTCTTTCTATTCGTTTTACATGTAAACAGAATATTAAGGTGAATAAAGCGTTTGTTTTAGATATTGCTGCACTACAGTCCCTTTGTTTTAACCCTATATACCCGGAGGCTATGGTGATGTGGTGAGCACGGGAGCAGGTTGGAGATATGATGAGATAAAGTGGATCATCGGAACAATTGATGTGTGTTTATACTCAAACTATGGTAAGGTGCATGGTTTGAAGGGCGAAGTGTGGAACACTGATGGTGGAAGGAATACTGTATACACTTTGGTGATTTAGTTATTTATTCAATGTGAGTTATATTTTATAGTGTATGGTTCACAGTTTAAAAGCATACTACACTGTATTAGTGTTTTTCTTTTTGTGAGTGTTCACTGGATGAAAAGGATATCTTGCGAATAGTCTTGGATTACTAATATGTACTGATGCAAGAATTCCTCTTATTGAGGGTAAGGGTAGATATTGAGCAAATTGGATGGCAAGTGTTTTCACGTGGTGAAGAGATTTGAGCACAATATTTTATTATATTTACAATATAAAAGATTGGAACATACCAAACTGTATGCAGTTTATGATTTTTCTATGATTCGGGAGTATACACAGCAGATGGGACAGAGATGAACAAGAGTAGACCAATTTATGTTTATGTAAAAAGCTTTATTTCATCATTTTCTGGTGAGAGCATAAGGAGAATATTATTATCCATATATGGAAGTTTGGTCTCACAAATAAACTTTTAAAAGGACTGCAAAGAGCATACTGAGTGCTGTTTTGGAGTAATTATTTTGGTCTGCCCAGGGGGGCAGTTTGTTTCCAGCTGCTGGACATTTTATTACACAGTGCTCTTTAGTTATTTTACATTGATACCTATGCTATGACCCATCACATCAGGTCACATGGCAATTGTACACAATGGATGATGTTCACTCATGCCATTCAGTATAAACTATTATGCTGATCTCTGTAATTGGTCACAATGATCACATGGTACAGACAGTGCCAATCAGAACTCATCTGTACGATGTGATTAGCTGTGGCCAATCACAGGTGACTACAATAATAAACATTGAAAACTCACCATGCCTCTTACTAAATACCAAAAAGGGGTCATTTGGGAGATATTTGTACTGTCCTGATGTTTTCAGGCCTTAAAGTGTTACTAAACCCAGGACCTTGCATCCACTATATCTGGTCTCCCACAGTACACAGAATATGGAAGTGCAATTATTTTAGTAAATATAAGATGCTTAATACCTTTTCTCATTAGAAGTTAGAGCAGTCTTGTAACTTCTATGTCCAGTCCACCACTAGCTAAAGCTTGTAGGAGGAGTTTTCTTTCTGCTCTAGGAGGATGCAAATGCCCTGACCTCTGTCTGGACAGTGCTGATTGGACCTGTGCTGATGATATGCTCCCAAGAAAAAAAAACAAACCTCTCTAACAATACACACCAAACTGAGCATGTGCATGCCTATGGTTCTTCTTTTTACATAATGCAGAGGATTGACTCCTTAGGTTCCACTGTGAGTATACCAAGCATGCTTTACTGCATATAAACACTGATTTTACCGTTGTGGGTTTAGTAACACTTTAAGAAATGAAACAGTAAATCAGAATTGATCAGTTTTCAGAGTTTCCATAGTTTGTGGACTCTATAACTGTCCTACAGATTAAGTAATAAACACTGATTTGGGTTATTTTCACCAAATTTATTTTCACCAAATTTAGCAGAATAAATTTTGGCCTAAATTCATGAAGAACAATTATTTATTTGCAAAATTTTATAGTAGAAACAAAGAAAATTAGTTTTTCTGTCTGTGACGGGAGTCACTTTGGGTGGGGGGCCCATGGAACCCAGCTCACTTTGGAGAGGTGGGGAGACCCCTATCTCAGCTCCCAATATTCCTCTTATGTGTAAATCTCCCTGTGCCTGTTAGGGGTACAGGGTGATCTGTCCTAATATTGTGTAGACATGTCTAGGAGATAGGTGGGGTGGGGGGTTTTGGATTGTTTGGTGTTGTGTGGCTGCATCCCATTGTTCTATTGTCTGTCTGGTTTGGGAGGAAACTGTTATGGGATGTATGTGTTTATGTGTATTAGCTTAGTGGGGGGTGTCTCCAGCAGCCCTCGCTCCTGATGGGACTGTCTGCTGGTGTGAAGTTTTGAATACCTGTGTGTCTCTTGTTACTAAATGTAGATTGCCCTGACCTGTGTCATTATGCAGGGAGGGGGGACTGTCCCCTGAGTGTGTATACTATCTTGTATCTGTGTTTAAATAAACTAGTCTACCTCCTGGTGTTGTCTAGTCTTGTATGGTCTGCTGTGGTGTCTGTTGTCGGGAATCGGTAGTCTAACGGAAGTACTCAAGCGCAGCCTGGGGTTGGTTCTGTTACATTGGTGGCAAGCGGTGGGATTGTGCTTCCTGGCTGTGAACACACCCAAACCTCCCCCTGGATCCAAGGTTTGGATAGCAGGAGAGGAGAGACAGATACCATTTGCAGCTATGGAAATGAAGGACTTATGGCGCATGCAGCAAGTGCTGGCTTACCTAGATGATCCTGTTTCTGCACAGGACGAGCTTGGATGGAGGAATGCGTCTGTCCAACAGCTGGATGAAGGTATGGAAGATGGAGCAGTCAGCTCATTCCTCCAATTACAGATCCCAGGATGTATGGATCTAATGGATTTTTCACTGGAGGATGTTAAGGGTGATGAGTCACCTGCAGTCTGGGACATCCAAACCTCCACCGGGATCCAAGGTTCGGATAGCGGGAGAGGAGAGATACAGATACCACCCGCAGCTATGGAAATGGTAGTTTTATGGCAGATGCAGCAAGTGCTGGCTTACCTAGATGATCCTGTTTCTGCACAGTATGAGCTTGGATTAAGGAATGCATCTATCCAACAGCTGGATGAGGGTATGAAGATGGAGCAGTCAGCTCATCCCTCCAATTATAGATCCCAGAATGTATGGATCTAATGGATTTTTCACTGGAGGATGTGGGTGATGAGTCACCTGCCAAAGTGCTGGCACTGGGACCAAGGGCCACCAGCCCGTGCCCTGGACATTTAGCCATTCCAGAGACTGGGGATTTGATAGACTTCTCTGCTGAGGAAAAACAACCTGGTGAGCCTCCAGCAGAAGAGCTGGCAACAGGGCCAAACATTGCTGAGCTCTACCCAGCACGAACAGCAGTTTTAGTCTCCCTGAGAGAAGAGGCTGCCGGCCTTTCTCTTACACCACTGACAGGGACATGGGATTTCCTGCCAGCAGCATCTTTGGAGGTAAAAGAAACTTCTCCAGCTGAAGCACTGACAACTGGACAGAGGGTTCAGGACCTCTGCCCCACACCTGCAGTAGTTTCAGAGGCCCAGGGGGAGAAGGGAGAGAAGGTTGTTGTCCTTCCTCCCCCACAGTCAGCCAGAGTGGAGGAAACTGTCTTCCCTCCCAAGCCAGGATCTGTGCACCAGGGGGAAAGTGACAGAGGAGTGTCATCCCAGCAGCAGATCCACAGTCTGGGAGTGGAGGAAGCCGGCTTCCCTCCCCCACAGTTAGCCGGAGCAGATGTGGGGTCCCCAGCAGAAGTGCTGGCAACAGGCAGAGCGCCACTGGCCCTTGCCTAGCAACTACATTCACCACCTTGATACCTCAGGGATGTTGGGCAGTCAGCTCAGATCCCCAACAGCATGATGGAGTCAGCCCAGCCACCCTGTCTTCTCTCCAGCCGCTGAGGACTTCAGGGAGAAGGACCAGTCTGTACTTCTCCCCAGCAGCGGGTATGTTCTACAAGAGAGGCAGAGGTTGGCTGGGTGAGTAATGCTTTGTGTGTGACAATTTGCTTGGGGTACTGTGTGGGTGCTGGCATTGGGGGACTAGAAGTACAGACTAACTTTGGAGTCAACCTGTTTGTGGTCTCCTCCTGCGTTAGTCTCCCACTGAAAGGAGAGATATATGATGGGAGTCACTTTGGGTGGGGGGCCCATGAAACACAGCTCCCCATATCCCTCTTATGTGTAAATCACCCTGTGCCTGTTAGGGGCACAGGGTGATCTGTCCTAATATTGTGTAGACATGTCTAGGAGATAGGTGGGGTGAGGGGTTTTGGATTGTTTGGTGTTGTGTGGCTGCATTCCATTATTCTATTGTTTGTCTGGTTTGGGAGCAAACTATTATAGGATGTATGTGTTTTTGTGTATTAGCTTAGTGGGGGGGGGTGTCTCCAGCAGCCCTCCCTTCTGATGGGACTGTCTGCTGGTGTGAAGTTTTGAATACCTGTGTGTCTCTTGTTACTAAATGCAGATTGCCCTGACCTGTGTCATTATGCAGGGAGGGGGGACTGTCTCCTGAGGGTATATATCTTGCATGTGTTCAAATAAACTAGTCTACCTCCTGGTTTACTTCAAGACTGGTGTTGTCTAGTCTTGTATGGTCTGCTGTGGTGTCTGTTGTCGGTGTTCGGACAGGGAAGCGGTAGTCTAACGGAAGTATCCAAGCGCAGTCTGGGGTCGGTTCTGTTACATTGTCTTTTTTTGTTTAGCAAAAAATTATAAACCCATTGGTGATTAAAAACTGGCAAAATAAAGCACTATTTGGATAAAAAAAAATAAATAAAAATTTAATATAGGTACAGTGTTGTATGACTGCGCAATTGTCATTCAAAGTGAAACAGCGTTGAAAGCTGAAAATTGGTCTGGGCAGGAAGGGGGGTGAAAGTGCCTGTTATTGAAGTGGTTAATAAACACTTTGTTCTAAACTGACTGGTGCCCATTTTGTTCCCCACAAAGAGTCAATGATTCTGCCTTCAGGTTTGAAATGCTAGAGTGTATGTATTTATAGAATCAATGTCCAGTACAAAATAATCAAGACTGACAGCAGTTTGGGGTCTAGGGCAGCTCTTCCTCAAGCCACAGATACTAACTAGATCAGCAATTAATTATTAAGAAACCAGATGTGACTTAATCCATCCACAGGGTAATAGCAGTAAACAATATAATAAATAACACATTCATAGAGAAATATAGAGAACACAGTACCACAATATGGTCATCAATAGTACAGTAAGAGGAGTTTGTATACCATAACTGTCAAAATTCTGACATCAAAATAAAAATGTATCATAAAATAAAATATACACTACAGTTTCAGTGACCATTTAATTTCCTTCTACTACAACAGCTCTTTACCATTACTATGCCTCCTAAATTTAGGTACCCGATCTAATATCATAAACTGGGGTTGTGAAACTGACTGGGAACATTTAGTAGAGTGTTTGGAACTTAGTCAAGTTTAGTTGTAGATAGCATATTTATAGTCAGAAAATCACTTTATCATCAATGGGGCTCACCATCCAGCTTTAGAAAATGCATATGGCCATCTCAATATCCCTGATCTTTCCACATTTTAGAGCATATTATGTAAGGTATGAAACTAAAGTGTTAACAGTGCCTTTTAAGGGATTGGAAACCTGCTTCAGATATGAAATAGTGACATTTATTTTTTAGGTACTTATATAACGCCATCAATTTACGCAGCGCTTTATATATATACAGTTGTGTTCAAAATATTAGCAGTGTGTTGAAAAAAGTGAATAAAGCTCAAAATCCTTCTAATAGCTTTTATTTCCATACACACAAATGCATTGGGAACACTACACATTCTATTCCAAATCAAAACATGAAGAAAAATTATATCAAATTTGTGTTGTTCCTCTAAAAAAAATTAAGAACAGTGAATATTAGACTGTTCAAAAAAATAGCAGTGTATTGTTCTTTACAAACTCAAACATTCACTATATAAACTGAAAAATGTTTGAAGATTTTGCTTTCCTTTGAATCACTTAATGAATATTTAGTTGTATAAGCACTGTTTCTGAGAACTGCTGTACATCTGTGTTGCATGGAGTCAACCAACTTCTGGCACCTGTGAACAGGTATTCCAGCCCAGGAAGATTGGACTACATTCCACAATTCTTCTCTATTTCTTGGTTTTGACTCAGAAACTGCATTTTTGATGTCACCCACAAGTTTTCTATTGGATTAAGATCCGGGGATTGGGCTGGCCACTCCATAACGTCAATCTTGTTGGTCTGGAACCAAGATGTTGCACATTTACTGGTGTGTTTGGGGTCGTTGTCTTGTTGGAACACCCATTTCAAGGGCATTTCCTCTTCAGCATAAGGCAGCATGACCTCTTCACGTATTCTGATGTATTCAAACTGATCCATGATCCCTGGTATGCAATAAATAGGCCCAACACCGTAGTATGAGAAACATCCCCATATCATGATGCTTGCGCAGCCATGCTTCACTGTCTTCACAGTGTACTGTGGCTTGAATTCAGTGTTTGGGGGTCGTCTGACAAACTGTCTCCGGCCACTAGACCCAAAAAAAACAATCTTACTTTCATCAGTCCACAAAATGTTGTGCCATTTCTCTTTAGGCTAGTCAATGTTCTCTTTGGCAAATTGTAACCTCTTCAGCACATGTCTTTTTTTAACAGTTGGACTTTGTGGGGGCTTCTTGCAGATAGCTTGGCTTCACATAGGCGTCTTCTAATTCTAACAGTACTCACAGGTAACTTCAGACCTTCTTTGATCCTCCTGGAGCTGATTGTTGGCTGAGTCCTTGCCATTTTGGCTATTCTTCTATCCATTCGAATGGTAGTTTTTTGCTTTCTTCCACGTCTTTCAGGTTTTGGTTGCCATTTTAAAGCATTTGTGATCATTTTAGCTGAGCAGCCTATCATTTTCTGCACTTCTTTATATGTTTTCCCCTCTCCAATCAACTTTTTAATCAAGGTACGCTGTTCTTCTGAACAATGTCTGGAATGACCCATTTTCCTCAGAATTTCAGAGAGAAATGCACTGTAACCAGCATGTACAACATTTGCTGCCTTCCTTCCTTAAATAAGGGCAATAATTGCCACCTGTTTTTCAAAGAATGAATGACCTCACTAATAGTACTCCACACTGCTATTATTTTGAACACGCCCCTTTCAATTAGTGATTCAATTACACAGGATCAGCAGCATGCATGTCATGACTGTTGGGTCTGTTGGATTTCTGTTACTCTAGTACACCTGCTAGTAAATTATTTGCCATGTAGAAATATCATTTCTACAAAAAACAGTGATTGATCAGGTTAGTGATGTCTGACTGCTATTATTTTGAACACAACTGTATATATATATGTGTGTATTGTACATTCACATCAGTCCCTAACCCTCAAGGGGTGTGCAATCTAAGGTCCCTAACTTACATTCATACATACACATACTAGGGCCAATTTAGACAGGAGCCACTTAACCTACCAGCATGTCTTTGGCGTGTGGTAGGAAACCAATGTACCTGGAGGAAACCCACGCAGGGACAGAGAGAACATGCAATCTCCAGGCAGGTGGTGCTGTGGTTGGGATTCAAACCAAGGACCCTAGTACTGCCAGACGGAAGTGCTAACCATTTAGCCACTGTGCTTCCTATGGGAATCGTATTACCTTTTTATAAATTTTAAGTATCATGGTACATTTTTACAACTGACTCTGTTGCTTCTTGAAAACTTCAAAATAAATGGCCCTGCAGTAATGAAAATGGCCAGTGGCCAGTGAATCCAAACTGCATTGTGGTGAAGTGGTAAAGCTTTTGGCAAAGTCTTCAGCATTCCACCAGTTCCTATGTCCCCACAGGGCACATTTCCACAAGGTTTAAAATGTTATGTCATGGGCACTCTCATTTGTCCTAATGATGGGCAATATGGGCAAGAAAAATGACTTCTTTTGTCTCTGAGATTCATACATATTCTTATGCTGGGTATACACGCAGAGCAATGTGGATGTGCTATTGTATTCTGACAGAGGCGACTCCCTCCCGCCAGAATACACAGGTCAGTGCTGCAGCCATCGGCTGTGGTAGCTGATTGAATGCTGGCTTTCCAGCAGGATTGTTCTGCAGAACAGGGAGGGGAACACACACTAAAATTTTCCAAGTTCTTTCTAAATTTCAATATGTGTGTACACCGCTTTAGGAGATTTTTAAAATATCATTAGAATGAATTGTTGTGCCCTAAACCATCCCCTTATTCCTGCTTTTTAGGGTTATACATTACAATAATATTGAGGGGGCACCGTGACAATAATAAGGCATTGCTGACGTGTAGACAGATGCAAATACCTGTGTTAGTAATTGTATTGATCCCTGTATTCCTGTAAAATGTCCAGATCCTAGGCCCAGATTGTACATGGAAAATAGATTTCTGCCCAATTCAGGATTTTAGTGTCAATCAATAGATTCCTGTAAGAGCATATACTGCCATCTGAATTGACAGAATGATGAGCTTAGTGAGAGAGGAGGGACTTAATGTTAACATTGGCAGAAGTGAAAGCTCTATGTAGTGCATGGGCCTAGGATCCAAACAGGTTCACCGGGAGCACAAGGTAAAAAGTAACACCACTAGGTACCTAAAACATTTCGGGCCAGACCACATTTATTTTAATTACATATAACTACATATTTTTGGATGCTTTGTATAGACTCGGGGAAATCAATATCAACCTGAATGATGCATATCATATTCAGAATAGACAACTATACACAATGAGTATGGAAATGTTGGTGACATCTTTTGGAGATATTTAATTATATTCATGACCACCAATATATTATGATATTATGTTGGCATATAACACTGGTATGCGTATCCCAGTACTCCTTCTCATGGTTGGGTATTTTGTCATCTTAGATGTATTTAATAAGATGGCGTTGTATTTAGTTTATTATTCTTTTATGCCAATTATGTGAAAGTAAAACTTGTGATTTTAAAAGTTGCTTCGTGTTATGCTGATAAAGTCCATCCGTTTTGAAGAACATATTATTCCTAAGCTATTTGTACATATTTAGCATAGGGAAAAGTTGGACAATACAATGCCCAATGAATGCAAATGTTTCTTCAGCTCAGTATGTCCTTTCTTACTTGACATTTGGGGAACACTTGTTTAACTAGTAGTCGACCGCAGATAGCCGAATGACTGCTGCACTGCGGCCGGCCAGTTCTGAGTGGACGTCATATGACGTCCCCCCAGAACGCGCTCTCCTGCGCGCCCCAGGGGGCACGCATCCGGCGATCTCCGTGATCACTGTGTCCTACGGACACAGCTGATCACGTGATGTGGTAAAAGGCCAATCACAGCGGCCTTTTACCACCTGATCAGCGGTGTCTAATGACACGCTGATCAGAGGGAAATGCAAGTGCCGGTTCTCGGCTGCACTTTCCTCACGCTGTCAGATCGTGAGAAAAGTACTGCCGAGAAGCGGCAGTTGTCAGAGCGGGGATCGGCACCGATCATCAGGGCACTGATGATCAGTGCCCTGATGATCGGTGCCCAGCAGTGCCACCCGCAAGTTCCGCCCACCTGTGCCCAGCAGTGCGCCCACTAACTCCGCCCACCTGTGCCCAGCAGATCACCTACCTGTGCCCAGCAGTGCATCCACCTGTGCCACTCTGCAGTGTCACACACCTGTTCCCAGAAGTGCCACCTACCTGTGCCCACCAGTGCCACCCACCTGTGCCCACCCACCTGTGCCCACCAGTGCCACTCACCTGTGCCCACCAGGGCCACCCACCTGTGCCCACCCACCAGTGCAGCCCACCAGTGCCACCCACCAGTGCAGCCCAGCAGTGCTGCCAGTCAGTGCTACCAGCCAGTGCCCAGCGGTTGTGCCAGTCAGTGCCGCCAGTCAGTGCCCAGCAGTGATGCCAGTCAGTGCCGTCTATCAGTACCCATCATCAGTGTCACCTATCAGTGCCGCCTATCAGTGCTGCATATTAGTGCCGCCTATCTGTGACACCTCATTAGTGCTGTCTATCAGTGCCGCCTATCCGTGCCACCTCATTAGTACTGCCTATCAGTGCCCTTTAGTGCTGCCTATCAGTGCCCATCAGTGCCGCCTATCAGTGCCTATCAGTGCTGCCTCATCAACGCACATCAGTGAAGGAGAAAAATTACCTGTTTGAAAAATTTTATAATAGAAACAAAGAAACTTTTTTTTTTTTTCAAATTTTTTGCACCTTTTTTATTTATAGCGCAAAAAGTAAAGTGCCCAGTGGCGATTAAATACCACCAAAAGAAAGCTCTATTTGTGAGAAAAAAATGATCAAAATTTCATATGGGTACAATGTTGCATGATCGCGCAATTGTCAATCAAAGTGCGGCAGCGCTGAAAGCTGAAAATTGGCCTGGTAAATAAGGGGGTGTAAGTGCCCGGTAGGCAAGTGGTTAAAGTAACCCTGTCATCACAGGGTCAAGTTTTTTTTTCAATATATCATCTGTAAAAGAGGCATTTACTGTATATTTCCTGAGGACAAGGAGGGTTTCAGATCTACATCTACCACTTCTGGGGTACCTGGAACCAGGAGGGGGACCCCTGTCTACCTATCTTTTGGGGCAAGAGGGATCTCTGGACCTGGAGGTATATTGCTGCACCCAAGGCCGATGTCAGTATTTGAGAGGGATGGTCTATGTGTTCCTAGGATCTGCATGCCTGGCTGGTCATCTGGATAAGATTATACACATGCGCATTTAAAATGTGCGGTCGGTGAGTGCGCATTTTTTCTGTTTGATTCCGGTCACCTAATGAGGAAGAGGCCTTCACATGCTTATGATCACTTTATTGTGGAAGGACTTTATGAACTATTTTATCTTTACTCATTTTATTATTATTTTTACCATTTAATCATGTTACAGCGCTGCACTATATATACTTAACATTTACTGTATATATCATCCTTTCTGGCTGCCAGTGTATTAAAAAGCACGGCTCCCTAGCCGCTGCAAGTGTATAGAATACTTGCTCTCTTTCCGGGTGCTGTGGTTCCTCCTGCTGGCTCAAACATTACTACAGGACACAAGAGAATGTAGGAGGAACCATGATGGCCAGGAAAGGAGAATAATTGTTCAACTTTTTTTGATGGGAAAATACTTGCAGCAACTGAATAGCAGTGATGAGGAAGCTTTTCAACAGACAGGCTACAAAAAGGGCAAACTTTCTTTTACAGCTGACCTCTTTTGCAAAAATGACCTTGACTGGGTCACCTTAAAGTTGATTTTCATTTATAGAGTGATTGGCCTCCTGAGCCAGGTTACTGCACACTATTGATCTTTCCACTTTTTCCTGATTGATTGTTTATTGAACATACACAGTGGCTTAATTTGATGCACTGGTGAATGGACATACTGTATATTATCCACTATAATCCAAAGTGAAATGGTTATCTTTATTACAACTAAAACAAGTGATGCTTCTGCTACTGCATCAGGCCCATATTGCTAATGCACACACTGCACATCAATGTGTGGAGGTATCTTGTGCTCAGGGAATGATGTCATTGTGATAACAGTGATTACATCATTGCCCGGTAGTCATGATATCATCAGCATAGTAATGACCTTTTAAATATCTTGTGTTTGAGCTCCATGGCTTATGTTTACAAGTACATTTCCTATAGTTTTGGACATAGGTTTGAATAACTGTCTTTTCACTTACCAGCTGTAGAACATCAGCAGAGACCATCTGCATGCAGCACATTGCAGTAGCCAATGCACAGACGATTGTGGAGATGATATTCAGAGCGCACACACTAAACAACAGGTCCTGTGAAAAGATGCAAAAAAGCCATCAGGTTTTTGTCTCAAAAATGCATGTGACAGGAATGCAAACATCTTTAATTGGGTTGATAATAATGGCTGTCACTTGCTATCTATTCAATGTGGGATTAATTATTTTGCACTGTTGCTTGTTCAGCACCGATTTCCTCCCGTGTACAAATATTTCACAATGCTGTACTGGACACTGCAGCGAGAAATTATAACATGCTATTATATTTTCTTTGTCAAAGGGTCAAAGTCTGTTATTTGCCTTGCTATGTACATGTGATTGCCGTGTTCCATCGATTCTTTTTAAAAGCATATCATGGCAGATGCTATTTTTATCTCTAAGTATAACTTGGGCACATTCTGTTTTGGACCCTGAAGATTGTAGGGCTGATAAAGGCAAATTAGCGGATTTCCTAAAATATTTACCCGGAATAACTTGTTACTGCCCTTCAAAAGTTCCCAAAAGGAAGAAGAGGGGAGCCGGCAACCTTAAAGAGTCATCTTTGGTTTATTGTAACATATTGATGCACCAACACACCACCTGGTGCAAAACAACTCTTATGCTTTTCAGCTCCCTTGAGGAGTGAAATGCATGAGATTGTTTAGCACCAGGTGGTATGTTGGTATATCGCTATGTTACAATATACCCAAGATGATTCTTTTAGGTTAACAGCTTCCCTCTTCCTTCTTTTGTGAATGTTTGGACTGCAGTGACTTTGGCAGCTCACGACAGCAGGCAGTTGCTCCCGCAGCTGGGAGGTTGACAGGAGAGGAGCATAGTCTGCAGCGGAACATCTATTTGTAAGCATACCCAGGATCATTTTTTGTTTGTGCCCACCCTGTTTTAAGATCTTTGCTAGTTTGTGAATTTCATGCAGCCTCAAATGCTACTGTAGGGTAGGGTACAGAGGTGGCCTTTGTAATCCTCTTTCAAGTCAATAGATGTCTACATAATTCAGAGAAAGTTTAGGGTTGTTAGGTTTAAGTGCCAACCCTGTCCATGCTGGAAGAGGGGTACCCTGAATAAGGATATGCTAGGAAGGCAGAAAGTTTCCCGAGTTAGTTGCCGCAAGTGGAGTGATCATTGGTTTTCCCTGTGGTTGGACCAAACCACATCAAAATGTATGCAGTTGGGCCTTAGTTGTTTATATTCCCTTTAGGGGGGAAGGCTGGAAGGTGTCAGTAAAGCAAGGAGGGTTTGCCCCACAGGAATCCCCACACATAAGCAAGAATAGGATAGTCTTTTGAGGGGCCAAAGGCCCATGTTATGTTATTATGGTAGATCATGAGCATTACAGGTTGAATGTGTTCCCCTACTACATAACACTCCACCACTGTATCATCATGATTGAAACCTAATGCACAGAAGGGAAGACTAAAACTGTTTCTGATTACATCTGCCCAAATATCACATAGCCAAGATTAAACATGGATTCTATTTCTTTTCAAAATCCAGAAACCACAGGTTGCAGGAAAGAAAAATTGCTTGATTACCCCATCAACACAGCCGCTGGCAATAATCCCATGAAAAATCCAACAGTCTGGTTGTACCCAAGTTGTACAACAATCGATTTGGGTACAATCAGCCTGCTCATAGATGGTTTGAATCTCAGGTGGTTCTTCTGAACTGGCTGAGACTCAAACCATCAATGGCCAGCTTTAGAAGGTTGCTGTATTTCTGAAACTATTGCATTTATTGCAGGTGATCAGCTATAAGTGTATATCTAGTGACTTTTTTGGATAGAATAGGGAAGGGTTAGAATGCTTTTCAAGTTTTTTTCTCTCCTTCTGTACCCCATTAAGAGGGTTCCTTGTTTCTTCCTGTCCAGAAGACACAACGGAAGAGAAAGGACTCTCCTCTTGGCCAGGTGACCCAACTGGAAGATTTCCTGTGAAATCTATAAAATTAGGAATTTCCCTTCACTTTCTCTCCTCGTGACAATGGTTACTAGGGTTGGGCTTGATGTTCGAGTCAAACCTATGTCTGGGAAATACACGAATGGTAAGGGAGTTTGGCAGCCGCGCCCCACAATGCACTGTGCCCTGACCGTGCTTTGTAATTGGTCAAAGCAATGCACCTGATCACAGGTCAGGTGCAATGCTTTGGCCAATCACAGTGCATGATGATGTTACGAAGGGCGGGGTCACCACAGGGTCACCCCACCCCTTGTGACGTCATTACAGTATTTAAGAACTGTCATCCCGACACAGCTGTCAGACAGTGGGTGTCAGGGATCCTCTCGATCCCCGCCGCGATGGTCCCGGCGCAGGCGCAGTGTGCCGCCCTGTGCAGGGACTCGAGCACTAGGTCCGGGCCGGCCGCGGCGTTCGAGTTCGCGCATGCGCAGTAGAAGCCGCGGCCGCCCGCTGGGCACCAATGGCAGCGCAGGGCGGGGTATTTAAACGACCCTGAGCTGTCATTCAGTGCCTTCTGGTCTTACCTGTATCCTGTATCTGCGAACCTGTGTATTGTAAGTTGCTGACCCGGATTGTACCTGACCTTGCTGGAGCAATACTTGAGATGCTACACTTCGTTTACTCAAGATGACTGGATGCCACTTCTCCCCCTAGCGGAATTCGCGTACAACAATGCCCGTCACTCAGCGACGGGACAGTCCCCGTTCTTTGCCAACTATGGTTTTCACCCCGTCTTCCTCCCGGATTTGGTCCCGGAATGCACAGTACCAGCAACGCAAGATGTAGTAACGTTTTTCTCCACGAACAAAAGGAAGCTTCAAGAGGCCATTAGTCGGGCCCAGGAAGACTACAGGAAGGCATTCAACAGGAAACGGAGGGGAGATCTGGTGTTGCGGCCTGGGGAGAAGGTTTGGCTAGCGACGTCCAATTTAAAGATGCTTTGTCCGTCGAAGAAATTGGGACCCAAGTTTATAGGCCCCTTCTGCATTAAACGGATGGTCAACGAAGCGGCCTACAAACTCGTCCTTCCTGACACACTCAAAATCCACCCAGTCTTCCATGTGTCCCTGCTGAAGCCAGTAATCCCAGATGCCTTCCCTGACCGAGAATCGAGACCCCCGGAAGCCATAACGGTCGAGGGAGAAGAAGAATTTGAGGTGGAATCAATCCTAAAGTGCCGAAGGAGGGGGGGCCAGGCCCAATTCCTAATCAAATGGAAGGGCTATGGCCCTGAGGACAATTCTTGGGAACCAGCCCAGAATGTCCATGCACCTAGACTTGTCCGGAGGTTCTTTTGCGATCACCCGTGGTGGAGAGATCGGGTGGGCATCCGGAGGTTGCCCGTAGGGGGGGGGGCAATGTCAGGGATCCTCTCGATCCCCGCCGCGATGGTCCCGGCGCAGGCGCAGTGTACCGCCCTGTGCAGGGACTCGAGCACTAGGTCCGGGCCGGCCGCGGCGTTCGAGTTCGCGCATGCGCAGTAGAAGCCGCGGCCGCCCGCTGGGCACCAATGGCAGCGCAAGGCGGGATATTTAAACGACCCTGAGCTCTCATTCAGTGCCTTCTGGTCTTACCTGTATCCTGTATCTGCGAACCTGTGTATTGTAAGTTGCTGACCCGGATTGTACCTGACCTTGCTGTATTTCTCCTGCCCTGACCCTTGCTTTGCCTGACCTCTCTCCTGAATGCCCCCTATTGGATTTGACCTGCTGTTGCTGACCTGGCGTGTGACCCGACCATTCTATGCCCGCTGCCTTGTACCTTGCCGTCCTCTCTGTTACCGACCCGGCCCGTCTGACCTTGCTCATCCATCCATCCATCCCGTGCAGTGGGGTCTGCTGACCTCCTCATATCAGACTCTTCCCCGTGGGAGCCCTTGGCGCATATCACTACCACTGACGGACGCACCCAGTAGCCACGACCTGGTCTCAGGGGGCTCCAAGTCCATCCCCACCATCAGGGGCCCTGGTGAACAAGCACCCTGGGACTTAGACTCCGTGCGCTGGGGACGCCTATTCAGTGGAGTGCTAGTGGTACCGCCAGGCGGTCCCTTACAGTACCAGAAGGCCATGACTGAGTCTAGAGGAGGGCCCTCGCCGCTTGAGGAGATCTGCAGGCACCTGTCTAACTTGACACAGGCCGTATCGGCCCTGCAGGACAGATGTCAGCAGATTGAGAATCACTTCCAGACCTGCACTATATCCGTTTCTGCCCCACAGGCCGCGGTCCCCGCACCCCCGGCCGTAGCAGCCCCTGTGCCGGTTTCTGGGGCATCCGCCCCACTCCCGGCGGCCGAACCCCGAGTACCCTTACCGGAACGTTTTCACGGGGACCGCACACGCTTCAGGTCATCCCGTGAGTCCTGTCTTCTCTATTTTGAGTTGCAACCACGAACCTTTGTGACTGAATCCGTGAAGGTGGGGTTCGTCATCTCCCTCCTGCAGGGTGAACCCCAAGACTGGGCCCACCGACTGCGGGGAAAAAATGACCCTCACCTCAGTTCGGTTGACAATTTTTTTTGACGCAATGGCCATCCTATACGATGACCCACAGCGGGCAGCTTCTGCTGAAGCTACTTTGTACACGCTCCGGCAAGGCCGCCGAGCGGCGGAGGAGTAAGCGTCTGAATTTAGGCGCTGGATGGGGGGGACACGCTGGAACGAGTTAGCTCTCCTGCATCAGTTCCGTATAGGCCTATCAGAAGGCCTGAAAGATGAGCTCTCCCGGGTGGAGGTGCCTGAGACTTTAGAGGACTTAATTGCACTGACTATTAAGATTGACCGTAGACTGCGGGAACGCAGGTTTGAGAGGTCCGGCCAGGGTCATGGAAATCCCTGGGGGTCATTTCAAGGTCCCAGTCAAGCACCTAGGCCAAACATCCAGAACCGGCCACCTGGAGATATCCCTGAACCTATGCAACTCGGCCTGGCACGGCCTAAACTATCTCCAGAGGAACATCAGAGCAGACGATCCCAGAACCTGTGCCTCTACTGTGGTGAAGCTGGTCACATGGTACGATCCTGCCCGCAGAAACTGAGTAAGTGCACCTCTTCTTCCTTGTCCATTGGCAATGTTAGTCCATCCCAATACTTAGTGGTGCCCCTTTCCTTTCAGCTTCCGGAAAGGACCGTGGAAGTATCGGCCATAGTTGATTCGGGGGCATGCAGCTGCTTCTTGGACATTAATTTTGCTCACCAGCAGGGTATTCCTCTCCAATTGAAACAGAAGGGGTTCAATATTTATTTGGCCGATGGTTCCCGGATAAAATCAGGGGTAGTGAACCAGGAAACCCCCTCCATCGCCACTGTCATTGCCGGCCAGCACCAGGAACTGCTCCGCCTGGATGCTATAGCTTCACCCCTCTTCCCAGTCATTTTGGGGCTCCCATGGTTACGGGCCCATAACCCCCAAATTGACTGGGAGACCGGAGTAATTTCGTTCCCTTCTCCATACTGTCGGGTATACTGCCGCACTTCGGGCCCGGGGGTCCCCCAAATCCTCCTGTGCTCTGAGGGGGAAGCCGAATTAAAACAGGTAATCCCGGCAGCCTACCATGAGTTTCTAGATGTGTTCAGCAAGCGGGGAGCTGATACTCTACCCCCCCACCGCCCTTATGACTGTCCCGTTGACCTGTTACCCGGTTCAGAAATTCCTTTTGGGCGAATCTTCCCCCTTTCAGAGCTCGAATTGGGGGCCCTGAAGGAATATATCGAGGACAGCCTCCAGAAGGGGTTCATCCGCCCCTCCACTTCACCGGCGGGGGCGGGAATTTTCTTTGTTGAAAAAAAGGACAAAACCTTGAGGCCGTGTATCGATTACAGGGAGTTGAACAGGGTCACGATAAAGAACCGTTACCCACTGCCGTTAGTACCAGAGTTATTCCAAAGTTTAAAAACAGCAGTGGTTTTTACAAAGCTGGATTTGAGGGGAGCATACAACTTGGTTCGCATAAGGGAGGGGGACGAGCGGAAGACGGCCTTCCGCACCCGCTTCGGCCATTTTGAATATTTGGTCATGCTGTTCGGGTTGTGTAATGCTCCGGCCACGTTTCAACACTTTGTGAATGATATTTTTAGGGACTTCCTGGATGTCTTTGTTATCGTCTATTTAGACGACATTTTGATTTTCTCCCCTTCCTTGGGGGAACACAGAATACATGTAGCGAGGGTATTGGGGCGATTGCGGCAGCATGGGTTGTACGCCAAGGCAGAGAAATGTTGTTTCGAACAATCCAGCATTACTTTCTTGGGCCTGATTATCTCCACCGCGGGGGTCGCGATGGATCCCCAGAAAGTCGCTGCAATACTGGATTGGCCTGAACCCACAGACAGGAAAGGCGTCCAACGATTTATTGGTTTTGCAAATTTTTACCGAAAGTTCATCAAGAACTTCTCGGGTCTGGTCTCCCTCAATACTCAGCTAACCAAGCTGGGAACCCGGTTCAGATGGACACCAGAAGCTCAGGAAGCTTTTGAAGCCTTGAAGAAGTTGTTCACCTCGGCACCCATTTTGGGTCACCCAGACGCCGACCTGCCCTACATCCTGGAAGTGGATGCATCGGAGAATGCGGTAGGTTCCATCCTCTCCCAGTGGAAAGGCACCAAGGAATTGCTCCATCCTGTAGCATTCTTCTCACGGAAGCTTACCCCAGCAGAGAAGAATTATGATATCGGTGATCGAGAGCTACTGGCGATCAAAACGGCATTAGAGGAATGGAGGTACCTGCTGGAAGGTGCTGTGCACCCCATCTTAATATTTACTGATCACAAAAACCTAGAATATCTGAGAACCGCCAAACGTCTACGCCCGCGACAGGCAAGATGGGCACTATTCTTTTCTAGATTCAACTTCCACATTACGTACCGGCCTGGATCAAAGAACACTAAGCCAGATGCGTTATCACGTATGTACGAGGACGCCAAGGAGATCCCAGTACCCGACACTATCCTGTCCTCGGGTAACTTCTTGGCCCTTCAGTCGGACCTTCGTTCCAAGATAATGGAGGCATCCACAACCGTCTCTACCCCAGCTGGAGGGCTCCTCCAGAACAAGGGGGGACTCCTATGGAGGGAAGATCGGATTGTGGTGCCGGAGGAAGCCCGAACCCTGGTCTTGGGCCATTGCCATGACCATCCGATGGCGGGGCACTTTGGCCCAGAAAAGACCCTGGAACTTCTCCGACGCTCCTTCTGGTGGCCGGACATGGCTAAAGATTGTAAGGGCTATGTAAGGTCCTGTATCACCTGCCAAAAGAACAAGCCATCCAGAAACAAAGTTTGGGGTCTGCTGCGACCCTTACCGATTCCTGAACGGCCTTGGCAAAAGATCTCGTTAGACTTTATAGTCGAGCTTCCGCCTTCACTAGACCACACGGCAATCCTGGTGGTCGTGGACCGCATGTCCAAGATGGCCCACTTCATCCCGTTGAAGAAAACCCCCTCGGCAGCCGAGACTGCGCGAGTTTTCATTCGTGAGGTAGTAAGGCTGCATGGGGTCCCCGAAGACATTGTCTCGGACCGAGGGGTCCAGTTCACGTCAAGATTTTGGAGGGCACTGTGCAAAGCCCTGGACATCAAATTGTCCCTTTCCTCTGCATTCCACCCTCAAACTAACGGTCAAACCGAAAGGACCAATCAGACCCTGGAGCAATACTTGAGATGCTACACTTCGTTTACTCAAGATGACTGGATGCCACTTCTCCCCCTAGCGGAATTCGCGTACAACAATGCCCGTCACTCAGCGACGGGACAGTCCCCGTTCTTTGCCAACTATGGTTTTCACCCCGTCTTCCTCCCGGATTTGGTCCCGGAATGCACAGTACCAGCAACGCAAGATGTAGTAACGTTTTTCTCCACGAACAAAAGGAAGCTTCAAGAGGCCATTAGTCGGGCCCAGGAAGACTACAGGAAGGCATTCAACAGGAAACGGAGGGGAGATCTGGTGTTGCGGCCTGGGGAGAAGGTTTGGCTAGCGACGTCCAATTTAAAGATGCTTTGTCCGTCGAAGAAATTGGGACCCAAGTTTATAGGCCCCTTCTGCATTAAACGGATGGTCAACGAAGCGGCCTACAAACTCGTCCTTCCTGACACACTCAAAATCCACCCAGTCTTCCATGTGTCCCTGCTGAAGCCAGTAATCCCAGATGCCTTCCCTGACCGAGAATCGAGACCCCCGGAAGCCATAACGGTCGAGGGAGAAGAAGAATTTGAGGTGGAATCAATCCTAAAGTGCCGAAGGAGGGGGGGCCAGGCCCAATTCCTAATCAAATGGAAGGGCTATGGCCCTGAGGACAATTCTTGGGAACCAGCCCAGAATGTCCATGCACCTAGACTTGTCCGGAGGTTCTTTTGCGATCACCCGTGGTGGAGAGATCGGGTGGGCATCCGGAGGTTGCCCGTAGGGGGGGGGGCAATGTCAGGGATCCTCTCGATCCCCGCCGCGATGGTCCCGGCGCAGGCGCAGTGTACCGCCCTGTGCAGGGACTCGAGCACTAGGTCCGGGCCGGCCGCGGCGTTCGAGTTCGCGCATGCGCAGTAGAAGCCGCGGCCGCCCGCTGGGCACCAATGGCAGCGCAAGGCGGGATATTTAAACGACCCTGAGCTCTCATTCAGTGCCTTCTGGTCTTACCTGTATCCTGTATCTGCGAACCTGTGTATTGTAAGTTGCTGACCCGGATTGTACCTGACCTTGCTGTATTTCTCCTGCCCTGACCCTTGCTTTGCCTGACCTCTCTCCTGAATGCCCCCTATTGGATTTGACCTGCTGTTGCTGACCTGGCGTGTAACCCGACCATTCTATGCCCGCTGCCTTGTACCTTGCCGTCCTCTCTGTTACCGACCCGGCCCGTCTGACCTTGCTCATCCATCCATCCATCCATCCCATGCAGTGGGGTCTGCTGACCTCCTCATATCAGACTCTTCCCCGTGGGAGCCCTTGGCGCATACCACTACCACTGACGGACGCACCCAGTAGCCACGACCTGGTCTCAGGGGGCTCCAAGTCCATCCCCACCATCAGGGGCCCTGGTGAACAAGCACTGGGGACGCCTATTCAGTGGAGTGCTAGTGGTACCGCCAGGCGGTCCCTTACAGTGGGATCCAGCCTCGAGAGCAGAGCGTTTTTTTCTTTTGTTCTTTTGGGTCGTTGGTGGCGGTGGGCATCATGATTGATGTTGGATCTACTTTGGGGGACATTTTTTTATTTTTGCTTTTACTAAAGGACTTGTCAAAGACAGTCTGCATTTTTTGTTCTTGTTATTATTATTATTATTATTCAAGATTTAGATATTACCAAGTTTGCACAGCATTTTACAGTATAAAGGCAGATGGAACAGGTACATACAATTTGATACAACAGGATTAGAAGGGCTAATCTAAAAGAGAAGAACAAGTGGTGCAAAAGGTAAATAACCTTAGCCACTTCAGCTCTGGAAGATTTTACCCCCTTTATGACCAGGCCATTTTTTGCTATTCAGCACTGCGCTGCTTTAACTGGCAGTCATGCAATGCTGTATACAAATGACATTTATATAATTTTTTCACACAAATAGAGCTTTCTATTGGTGATATTTGATCACCACTGGGTTTTATTATTTTTTATTATATACACGAAAAAAGACTGAAAAAAAACTATTTATTTTCTATTTTCTGTTATAAAACATATCCAATAAAAAAAAATCTAATTTCTTCATAAAGTTAGGACAAAATGTATTCTGCTGCATGTCTTTGGTAAAAAACAAAAATCCCAGTAAGTGTATATTTTTTAGTCTGTAGGAAAGTTATAGCATCCACAAACTATGGGATATACAGTATATATGAAATTCGATCATTCTTGATGTACTGATGACTGATTTTGATTATTGAGGCCCTTAAAATACCAGAACAGTACCATTTCCCCCCAAATAACACCTTTTTTGAAAGCAGACAGTCTGAGGTATTCAGTAGCAGGCATAGCAAGTTTTTTGAAGTTGTAATTTTTTTATCAAATTTTTTTGGAAAATGAAGAAATTAAATAAAATGTTTTTTTTTCACTTTTTTTTTTTTTACATGCCATTACCAGCACAGTACAGCATCATGATATGACTGGTGTGGCAGTGATCAAGGACACTGACTGGTGACAGCATGTTACAAAAAAAAAAAGAAAACATTTTGTAGTCAATATTTATTTATTTTATTTTTTAATATTATTAGTTTTTTTTTTACTATATTTTAAATACTTTAATCAGAGTAGTTCAATAACACCATAGTAACATTGTACTACTCTGGGGAGGTGATCAGGGAGGATTTTTTTAATTACATTTTGATTGCAGGTACAATGAAGATCAATTTACCAGCAATGCTTTGAACTGTCATGAATGGGTTAGGTGACTATTAGTGATCTGTGATTGGCTACATCTAATCACATGGTACAGGGTGCTGTGATTGGTCCAGGTACCATGTAATAGCTATGGGCCAATCACAGCTCACGAGTAAAGGAAGCAAAGCTGTTATGAATCTTATGAGTATGTCTGTACAGGCAAAATGATGTACAGGTATGTCACTTTGCCTGTACATGCCGCCTGTCTGCAGAAAATGTACTGTGGACGGTTGGCAAGTGGTTAGAATTGAAGTACATTTTTTAGGTGAAGGAGTATTAGGCCTCCTGAAGAGATGAGGTTTTAGTAATCTCCTAAAATGGACAGAATTGGAGATAAACGGACAGACTGGGGAAGGGAGTTCCTGATGATGGAAAAGGCTCTGAGGGGTCCTGGAGTTGAGCATGGGAAAAAGTAATTAAGGGTGCTAGAGAGCAGGAGGTCTTGGGAAGAGTGGAGTTGACAATTTGGGTGATATTTCATGATGAGGTTGGTGATGTAGGTGGGGGCAGCTGGTAGCCTAATATTCTTACCTAATAATTAAACCTGAAATTACGGGACCTCAAAAGCAAACTTTCATGTTAGCTTTTGAGGTCCCATAATGTCATGTTTTGCTATTTGATTAGGCATATGATTTATGGAACCTATTACATTGTGGTGGCACAGGGCAGAATTGTTTTTCTTTTAAATTACATTATGACAATTTGATTTGTTAACGAAACAGCTGTGTTTAACATTGGCCACCAGGATGGTGCTTCCAGAACTTATTGCCATAGCAATGGGCAGACAGCCATGCTAAATACATCCAGTAGCTTATTTACTGACTACCAGTCATAAGGTTAAGTTGTGTTAGAGGCAGAAATGGGGCACACCTGCCTTTCCCACTGTGGCAGACTACAGCACACGCAAAGCAAAATAAAACAATTAACTTTGCACTTTTAAGATATGATTACATAATTAGCAGCAAAGATCAAGCTATGTTTGTGGTTTCCATGGTGATGTTAATCAGCATTCAGCATTATAACTGAACAGCATGTGCTGAATACTACATCTTTCCAAAAATATGAAGGCATTTAAGTCACTGGATTTTTGTCATTTAAAAAGAAAACATTTGTGAAGTATGCAATACAGTTAGAAAAATAAAAGATAGTTATTAAAAAGAAGCAATTCAACTAAAAATCATATTAGAATTTGATTAGTCTCAACCATATATAAATTAAAGTCTCTTCCTAAATTATTAGTTGGAGTGATAGATTAGGTGCTAAGTATGTGTGTAGTTAAGATCACAGTTCATTGAATTAAGGTGCCTATACACTAAAAGTTCATGTGTTAGGTTTGGCATTTTATACGTGGGATGGAAAATTACTATATGTCAGCTATGTCTGGCAGCTTATGCTTCCTCGTCTTACAGATCTTAAAAAAATAACTTCATTGCACAGTACTTTATAATGATGCAGCACTATAAATATTCATATATTCAATCACACATGTAAGAAAAAGTGCATTCCATTGTATGTCACAGTGTAAAACAGTCATATAAAATAGTCCAGTGATGTGTGGTCTTCCCCACCCACCAACAAGTCTGTGTTACAAGCCACACAGAAAATTGTTATTTGGATCCACTACCCAGCATATTCCCGATCAGGTCCAAAAAATAAACTCTTTCACGTATCTTCCTCACACGTATCTCCTCACTGTACAGAACTGAAGCTCACCATTTAAAGTGGACCAATACGAACATACTTTAGTACAGCCAAAATCACTTATGAACCATAATAATCATAACCATCCTCCAAGAATCAAGCTGGGATGATCACTCATGTGCACTCCAGTGTTAATTTCATTGACAAAAATATTTTTCGTCAGCTGCATGTTTTCAATGATAAAAACTAAATGAAAGTAAAATTAGAATTAAGTCAATTGACAAGAACTATGACAAAAATCAATTCCGATTTTCAATTAGTCAACTCAAATCTCCTGTACATGTTATTTGACTAAAATATAATGGGTTTAGTTCAATTGTTATGCATTATTTAAGCATTTCTCTAAAATTTCCAAACTCAGTATATACTCCTGGAGTAAAAATCTAATAATATGTTATTTTTTATGGTATTAAGGTTTGACCATGCGCTACAGAAACAGATTTAGCCATTGCGATATATATAACATCTTTATAAATAACAAAAATATTGCTTTTTGACAAACAGAAGTGCAACTTTAAAATATAAAAAAAACCCTATAAACTCTATTGGCTGTAATGCCAGGCTGCAAGTGGGGATAGGGAAGTAAATGGGAGTGAGGGAGTGCACAGGACAGAGAGCTGGGTGGTCTGGGGAGGGTGGTATTTTACACAGTGCTAAACACGGCTACCTTGCTGGGAGGGGAAACACTCACCATGTCACATCCAGACAGAAACAAATCCACCAGAGGAGATCCTCTTCTGTGGTTTGCAGGGCATTATTTCAGAACTCCCAGGCAGCAGGCAGACAGCAGGAGCCTGCATCTCTCAGCCAATACAGCTTGCTGGTAGAGTACCAGAGAATTTAGTCGACTAAAATGTACTGGAGATTTTAGTTGACTAAAAATAAAACCATTCAGATGACTAAAATACAACTAAAATGTCCTTTTAGTCAAAGGACTATGAATAAAATTAAATTGAAATTTGACATCAGAATTAACAGTTGTGCACTCACATTGCGCACACTGAACAGTCGCTTGTATTATAAGTCCTTCTATCTTGCTGAGTCCTGCCAGCCACTGTCACTTCCAAGGATGGGTGGGTTCATACGGCACTACTTCTGAGTGTGTGTACATGTGCCCCCAAGCTCTGTTGTACAGTTGAAACTCAAAAAATTTGAATATCGTGCAAAAGTTCATTTATTTCAGTAATGCAATTTAAAAGGTGAAACTGATATATGAGATAGTCTCATTACATGCAAAGCAAGATAGTTTAAGCCGTGATTTGTCATAATTGTGATGATTATGGCTTACAGCTCATGAAAACCCCAAATCCACAATCTCAGAAAATTAGAATATTGTGAAAAGGTGCAATATTCTAGGCTCAAAATGTCCCACTGTAATCAGCTAATTAAGCCATAACACCTGCAAAGGGTTCCTGAGCATTTAAATGGTCTCTCAGTCTGGTTCAATAGGAATCACAATCATGGGAAAGACTGCTGACCTGACAGTTGTGCAGAAAACCATCATTGACACCCTCCATAAGGAGGGAAAGCCTCAAAAGGTAATTGCAAAAGAAGTTGGATGTTCCTAAATTGCTGTATCAAAGCACATTAATAGAAAGTTATGTGGAAGGGAAAAGTGTGGAAGAAAAAGGTGCACAAGCAGCAGGGATGACCGCAGCCTGGAGAGGATTGTCAGGAAAAGGCCATTCAAAAGTGTTGGGGACTTTCACAAGGAGTGGACTGAGGCTGGAGTCAGTGCATCAAGAGCTACCACACACAGACAGATCCTGGACATGGGCTTCAAATGTTGTATTCCTCTTGTCAAGCCGCTCCTGAACAACAACCAACATCAGAAGCGTCTTACCTGGGCTAAAGAAAAACAGACCTGGTCTGTTGCTCAATGGTCCAAAGTCCTCTTTTCTGATGAGAGCAACTTTTGCATCTCATTTGGAAACCAAGGACCCAGGAGTATGGAGGAAGAATGAAGAGGCACACATTGCAAGATGCTTGAAGTCCAGTGTGAAGTTTCCACAGTCTGTGTTGATTTGGGGAGCCATGTCATCTGCTGGTGTAGGTCCACTGTGCTTCATTAAGTCCAGGGTCAACACAGCCGTCTACCAGGAGATTTTGGAGCACTTCATGCTTCCTTCTGCAGACGACCTTTATGGGGATGCTGACTTCATTTTCCAGCAGGACTTGGCATCTGCCCAAACTGCCAAAAGCACCAAAACCTGGTTCAATGACCATGTGATTACTGTGCTTGATTGGCCAGCAAACTCGTCTGACTTGAACCCCACAGAGAATCTATGGGGCATTGCCAAGAGAAAGATGAGAGACATGAGACCGAACAATGCAGAAGAGCTGAAGGACGCTATTGAAGCATCCTGGTCTTCCATAACACCTCAGCAGTGCCACAGGCTAATAGCTTCCATGCCACGCCGCATTGAGGCAGTAATTGCTGCAAAAGGGGCCCAAACCAAGTACTGAGTACATATGCATGCTTATACTTTTCAGAGGTCCGATATTGTTCTATGTACAATCCTTGTTTTATTGATTGCTTGTAATATTCTAATTTTCTGAGATTGTGGATTTGGGGTTTTCATGAGCTGTAAGCCATAATCATCACAATTATGACAAATCACGGCTTGAACTATCTTGCTTTGCATGTAATGAGTCTATCTCATATATTAGTTTCACCTTTTAAGTTGCATTACTGAAATAAATTAACTTTTGCACGATATTCTAATTTTTCATGTTTCACCTGTACCACTTGCAGCCAGCAAATGGTGTACTAGAGGCTGCTTGTTTCCACTACATCTGGGTCATTTTACCACTCTGCTCTGAATAGCCTAGTGTACTTTTATCACTTATCCAGGTTTGCTCAAAACACACACAGTTAAATGATTCACCAGAAGGACACATCCCTTAAGTTGCATTACTGAAATAAATGAACTTTTGCACGATATTCTAATTTTTCGAGTTTCACCTGTACATGTTACATCACTGTGGAATTCATCAGGGGATTGTGTAAGTGCAATTTGTTTAATAAAACATTCTTCGAAGATGTCAGGATCATGTAATGCTCCTGTTTAATGGCAGCTGCTGGTCTCATTCAGGCATCCTGGTTTTGGCTGAGCTGCACTCTCCCTGTCTGACTGTCCACCTGCAGGGTGATTGATGTACACACAGCTTCTGATTGGCGACCAAACATGTTTTAAGCCAGGCAAGCCCTTATGCAGGCCATAGACGGCTCAAAAACTGGCCTTTTATTCATCCGATAAATGAAACATTGGTCAGTCGTTAAACCGACGTAACCACCAATTATTACGAAAATCGGCTGACCAAGTTGTCACGGATCCAACCCACACACACACGCCCACAGCGACTAGCTAACTGAGGCGTGCACGTCCGGCCGTGACTTGGGGTAAAGAGGGAATGAGGGGGACTTAGTCTGAATATACAGTATAAGACCGGCTGTGATATACTTTCAAAGCCCGCACTGCCTCTGGCCACCATTAGAGGGATACTCCACTCCAATCCAGCTGGCTAACCACACACAGGCAGATACGAATCTTATACACAATCTGGTGCACTATTAGGGTCGGGGAGCAGCCTAGCAATTGGCACACCCTTCAAGGATTCCTACAGCTTTCCTAAAAGCTAGAACCCCGGAGCTAATCACTCTTCCACTGTCCACACACCCCCACTAGACACACAACAAACTGTAGCTTGCCACCACCCAACAGTTTGTCCGCAGACTGGTCTTCTGGGCCACTACACACACACAGATCTCCATCTGGCAGACCTGCTACCTTACAATCTGCATGCAATCTGCCAACACACAGTACAATTGC
Organism: Staurois parvus; assembly: GCF_062004578.1. Lineage (NCBI taxonomy): Eukaryota > Metazoa > Chordata > Amphibia > Anura > Ranidae > Staurois > Staurois parvus. The sequence continues at coordinate 9,178,511 of NW_028318478.1, forward strand.
ATACAGATAGGCAATAAACTTGACCGAGCATATAAAGACACTGCAATACAATACAATCTTTCCGGAGATATGAGCCCGAGCTTAAGTACCCAGAAGTCACTTATTAATTTTATGATTTAATATCCCGAAAGTGGGCAGTGCATAAAATATGTACACAGAAAAAACAATTACAGAAAAAGAAAAAGACACACAGTTGGCTATTCACTATAAAATAAAAGGGAATAAAAACAGAAATAAAACTTTTTCCAAGAGTTATCCTGCGACTGGAGCAAGTCAGAGAAAGTCCGCGATTCGCCAGTCAAATAGAACCGGCTCCGTACGAATCACACTATCCATATCTCAGATCCTCAATTTATGGCAATATGGACATAGGCTGGACATTAGCCCTTGGCCAATCAACTCTGGGCGGTGTTCCTGTACCCGCCCACAGGACATTCTGGGTACTGAAATGCCCAAAGTCGATTGGACCAGGAATGGTTTGAATTACCAAGTCAGGGACTAAATTTCCAACACCAGCGCATCAGTCCAATCGCAACAGTACCAATCACTGTTCAGCTGTCGCAATCAGGCGCCATATAACTGTTTCCTGTGTTTCTCTAGGATTCTACAGAGGCTACAAATACAGTTTTATATGCAGATGTAGCCTACAGTGTGTCCAATCAGAAGGAAGTATTTTCATCTCTCTGCAACTAATATTTTAGCTTTTATAAGAAATTTAATATATTCCTTTGATATGCTGATATATGTCAGAGCTCCTAGACACATCCGAGCCCTCTCTTGGTCTCCCTCTGCAGCCGAAATGTCTAGAGTTCTTCTTCTTATATTTCTAGAAAGTGACAACGGCTGACTATGTAGGTGACAAGTCTTATTGGCATCTAGGTGTCACCTCCAGTCTACAGGATGTTCTGTCCTTTCAGATGCGAATTGGTGACCATTTGTCTCTGACTGAATTCTGAACACCTTATTATTAACATGGAATGAAGCTAAATCTACAATGTCATATTTCTACAGATCACATCTCAGCTACTCAAATCTTAACTTTATGTCACACAAGTTATAAAGTTCACCCCATATAACAGCAAAACTTCTGTTCCTTCCAGGTCACGGCTCATGTGCGTATTGTTTTTGTAAAAACGATCGTACGATTTGACCATCATTGATGCAAAAATCTGTAGTTTTCCACAAATTTTCCAACATGACCGATAATCCAAAAGTGGAAAAAAACGCAAAAACCGGCTGACGAATTAACCCACCAACAGTGCAAAAATCGGCTGATGAATCTTTCGGACGAAAAATCAGCTGATTTTTGAACCGTCTATGGCTGGCACTAGTGTCATGCTTGTGATAATGTTTGCAACACATGCTTCAAGCTCCCTGCTTGCCTGCCTTATTCCCATGCCTTGACATTTGTTTTTGCCTGATCCCCACCCTGCCTGCTAATTTGGATTTCCTTGTTATCGACCTCGGATTAGACTTTGGACTGCTGTCTGCCTGCCTTTTGACCATGGATTTGAACCTGACTACTCTCTGAACATTGAACACTGCCAATGGACCCCTCTGCCTGTCTGCCAACTGCAAGTACCTGTTTCCTGTGCCTAGCTTGCACCTACCCCGGCAGGGTAGCCAGACACTATAGTATAGTGTATAAGACATGGGGGAAACTGGTAGGCCTGCTTGCCTCATGGGAAAGAGGGCTGCTATATGTGAAGAACACAAAGCCAGCTATAGTGCCTGACCACCAATACTAGAGGTAGGCGTGATGGTATAGTTTTACACTATGTTCTGCTCTGTGTTATTTTTCTGAGAAATAAGGGAAGAGCTTGAGAATTACAGCGTAATTATTGGAGGACGGTTAACCTCTGATAGGGATAAAGAGTTTGACCATACTAAAGTATTTTAGTTTAGGTCCACTATAAATGGTGATCTTCAGTCTCATGCAGTGGGGAGAACGTATTGGAGGATTTTAGGGCTGCATTATTAGCATTATGTTCTTTTACCAGACGGGGTATTCATTTTAGAGGTACTTAAAGACTTAATTATAAATTGTTGCGGGTGTACATAGCACAGAAGGTTCCGTTTTTTAATAACTACAACATTATAATTGCTCAGTGCCATGAGGCGACCTTGGAAAACTAAATACTCTATCTGGACTATATGGATCTTATATGGAGAACCAGAACTGCATTTACAATATTAGCAATTGTGGGCTAGTTTCTTGTGCAGCAGTGTATGAAGGACAGAGCCAGGATTCAAAATGTACAAGCTGATTTTTTCATTTTATTCCCTGTTCTGTGGTTAAAATATGGGACTTGCTGGCAATGTTAGTAATAGAAAGGAGAATCATAAAATACCTTTTCTTTACCAGTGAAGGTGACAACCTTAGCTGCAAGGGACCATAGGTGTCAGAAGACTCAGCATTGTTGAAAACAGAAAAAAACTTTGTCTCATTTCTCTTATTTGTTGGACTGTACAGGTAATAAGTAGCTATGAATATAAATTGGGCAAAAAGCTTTCTCCAGCAGCACAATCTATCATTACTTTGTTACTACAATAGTTCTAGAGCACAAGAGGAGCAACTCATACAAAAGTGTGTCATCACACTATTGTGCTGAGAGTAACATGATGTATACATACAGCCTTGCATAGAAAACTACGGCTAACTTCTTAACAAGCAGTGTTTTACTAAACAAAACTGCACTCAACTTCTTTCCTTGACTTTAGAAGCTCCTAGTCCTTCTTTAGGCTAGGTTCCTACTTGTGCATGTGCTTTTGCATTTTGTGATGTGTTTTTTGTGTGTTTTCAAATGCATTTTTGATGTTTAGTGGCCCCCGCTCAGGCTAGCAAGGTTTGATGAATTGGATGCTGCTGACCAGTGAGGATGCAGGCTGGGAAAGATTCTTCCAGACCCAAAGCACGCTGTAGAAATAGGAAGAAATAGTCTGGCCACTACACACCTCGCCTAGCCTGAGCGTTTAGCAGGCAAAAGCAGCCTCAGATCGATTCATCCAAGCCATACTCCTAACATGTTTCGTCCTTCTCCTGGAGCTTAATCATGGAGAGTGGGGGTATGGCTTGGATGAATAGAGCTGAGGCTGCTTTAACCTGCTAACTACTTAAGCTGGGTGAGGTGTGTAGTGGTCTGGCTATTTCTTCCTGTTTCTACAGCATTTTTGATGTGCTTGCATGCTTAATGCACTTTTTTTTGTAGGAAGAGAAGACTGGTTGTTAAACACAAACCCTGCCAAAAACACATGAAACAATACTCCAAAATTGCATGTACATGCTTTTCGATGCATCTCCGTTGAAGTCTTTGTACCCAAAAGTGCATATTACTGTATGAAAAAAAATTCCTGCACCCCTTCCACAAACGCTTTGCAACAAATAGAATATATGTGAAATGGACCCACAGGAAACAATGTTAACCATGTCGCACATTCCTGCGCTTTTGAAAATGCACAAAAAATGCACAGATGTGAACCTAGCCTTAGTAGCGACTATCATAACAAACAAAATCCCATGAGTGTACCTGTGGATTTTTACCATAACTTATAGTAATATACAGTATCAGTATGTTATTCAACCATCATGATTAGTAAATTAATTAAAATATATGACATTTTATAAACGCATAGTACAACACATTACCACAGCTTTATATTTGTTTTTATTGAAGCTTACTTTTTTCCTGATTCACTTTTAAGGGTCAGTTCACACTACAAAAACGCACTCTGGATACATTCCAGATACATTTTTGCTTACAGTTCATACCACATGCAGTTCCGGTGCAGTGTGGATGCAGTTTGCCATGTTCCAGTATGGTTCAGTGCATATAAATGCATAAAAATGGGACAAACATTGGATGCAATAGGCAGTAGGAAGTGCTGTTTTAGTAGCAGAAAAAGTGTCATTCGGTACCCTTTCTGCATTTTAAGCATTACGTAAATGTCTAAACATACAGAGAAGCAAAAAATCTTCACTGTCAGCAGTTCCATAAGCTCTCTTTGTTCAGCTAGGATCCAACTTTTTCCCTTACATTAAAGTGTCTCTAACACCCCGCTCACACGGGTGCAACTTGGCATGAGATTTGCATGCCATGCGACTTGCAAATTGTATGCCAAGTTGCACCCTATTGTCTGCAATTACAGAGGTCAAATTGGTGCGGTTCCAACTTGGTCGGAGCTGCACCGATTTCTAAAGTAGTACATGTACTACTTTTGGTGCAATTTGCATAGACATCTGTGTCAGATGTCTTGCAAATCGCACCTGAAATCGGCATCTCACCCGACTTTGAAATCGTGTGACTTCACTGTAAGTCGCACAATTTCAAAGTCGAGCTTGATATGACCGGGGTATAAACCCAAGAACATAAATGTAATATATTGCAGCTTACCAGTTCTTAGATGTGGTGTCTGCATTTGTTTTTTTTTAGACTTGTGTCTTCATTTTCACCTTGTGATACTGCCAGTTCCCTGTTTTAGGATGGCTACACTGACTCCTCCACAATGTGTATGGAGGAACAAAGTAGCCACCCTTGGACAGCAGAATTATTAAGCTGTAGAGAGTGTAGTGTTCAATGGACTGGTACATTTAGATGGATATTTATTTATTACAAGTACTTATATCGTGCCATCAATTTACGCAGCACTTTACATATATATTGTACATTCACATCAGTCCCTAACCCTCAAGGGGTGTACAATCTAAGGTCTCTAACTTACATTCACACACTACAGCCCATTTAGACAGGATCCAATTAATGTTCCAGCATGTCTTTGGTGTGTGGGAGGAAACCAGAGTACCCAGAGGAAACTCACACAGGCACAGGGAGAACATGCAAACTCCAGGCAGGTGGTGCCGTGGGTGGGATTTAAACCAACAACCCTAGTACTGCCAGGCAGAGGTGCTAACCATTTAGCCACTGTGCTGCCCAACAACACACAACCCACAAAGGACACCCGGATTCAAGTAAGAATCCTCATGTCTCTTGTATTTAGACAATATTTGCTTTTCTTAGTAACAGTTTTTCATTCATATGTTAATAATATTGGCATTCAGGATAGTAACAGTAAAACATTTAATAAAAGAAAAACTCTTGAGAATATTCTATAAAAGAACATATTTATTGCTTCACTATTATACAATTTTCTAATTGCACAGCAAGGGCCCATTCATACCAGTTCAACTTGCTTCTTATCACAAACAATACATACAGCATACATACAGTTATGGAATTGTAAAAACAAAAAAAGAGATCAAAGCAAATGTACAAGCAGGGCACTGTGTAAAGGTTTGAAGCTGCTATAGTAGCAGAAAGTGGGGGACACATAAAAGGAAACAGGTATGGAAGCTTGAAACAAAAAAAATAAACAGGGTTTTATATATAACACCTCATACTGTACACACAGATCCAGGAGAGTTTGTTGTCTTGGTGAGCTCTTCTTCTTGTAGAATCCCTACTTACCTTACAACTCTCTTGGACCTACAGTATTTTTTTAAAAAGTGGCATAGTTACCTAGTACACTATGCTTGTGAACTACCTATTTTTACCACTCTATTAAGAAACCTCTGGAAGATTTACTCACTTCATGACCAGGGCATTTTTTTTTGCTATTTGGCACTGCACTACTTTAATTAACAATGTGTGGTCATGCAATGCTGTACCAACATTACATTTATATAACTTTTTAACAGAAATAGAGCTTTTGTTTTGCTTTTTGGTGGGATTTGATCACCACTGGGGTTTTTACTTTTTATTATATAAATGAAAAAAGACTGAAAGTTTTGAAAAAAACACAAAAATGTTTTACTTTCTGCCATAAAACATATCCAGTAAGAAACTAAAAAAATCAAATTTTTCCATAGATTTATAATAAGATTATATTAATTGCTTTGTGTGAAAGTTATAGCATCTACAAATGATGGTATATATACTGAAAATTAAAAAAAAAATGTATTCTAGTAATGGCGACGATCAGCATCATAGTGGGATTGTGATAGTGCAGCAGGCAATCTGACACTAATACAGTGATCAGTGCTAATACTATACATTTTCACAGTACTAATGGCACTGGTTGGGTAGGGGTTAACAAGTGTTAATGTGTGTAATATGTGGTGCTTTTACTAAGGGATCTTGTTGTTTTTTTCCCTGATTAGCAGGGAATATAAAAACAGCAAGATCACCTGTCACTCTACAGAGCTCTGTGTTGTTTACAATCACAGAGCTCTGTTCTGTAAATCACTTAGCCAATCAGCGGGTACTAGCGATCAGTCAGTTGCCAGGATTTGCTGATTGGCTTGTGTTGTAATGAATCACAGCACAGCCAGGTTGGCAGGTGCGAGCGCGCCCTACTTGGAAGTGCTGGATATGTGATCCAGCGCACAGTGGAGGCCTGCAGCAGTATATCTGGTCGGGAACTGGTTAAAGTGTACTGTACAGTCTATACAGCAGACCTCAGAGAGCTGCCAGGAGAAGCAGAACAAGGAGCCAGCCAGGAGAAGCAGAACACGGAGCCAACCAGGTCTGCTACAGTGCAATATACCATTATAAAGGGGAGATAGAGAGGTGACAGGGAGTTGAGCTAGTTAGTGTTCTGATTTGCCTTTTACTGTCCAATCACAGGGTGGGGATGGGCAAGAGACTTGCAAGTCAAAGTGAAACTGAAGCAGAGAAATATCAGGTCCCCTCGATTGCTAGACAGGGCTGAGCTGTGGGGCAGAGATGTGTAAATCGGGACTGGACAGATAGAAATATCAATTCTTTGTTAGGAAGAACAGCTTCTATTAATGTATTCCATTTGTGTAATGAGATTTGTGAATGAACTGGCACCACGGCTGTGTTCAGGTCTGGCTAGCTAGAGAAAACTTGAAGCTCCTAATATGTAGATACTACAAAGTCTCTTTAGGCAACGAAGATTGGAGACAACAGGGGAAGGGGTATAAAAAAATAGCTGTAGAATAGTCTCTAAGTCTGATTTTAGAAAATAAGAGACCCTGTAAAATGTGCACAGCTATGTTCCCTAAAGTGATCAATTGGTACTATTCCAAAACTGAATTATTGTTACTTGCACACACTTGAACCTAGCAGGTGATATCCACAGGTTTTTGCTACAGCTGGCATACAATTCTGTCCTGGAATGAAGACAGAGCAGTAATGTGGACCAGAGTGGCTTTTCAGTATATTTAACAGCTGCCTCATGGGCTTACTTAGTTCATTTTAAAGATATCATGAAACAATTTGCTGTGCAAGGAATTATACAACTCTCTGAAGGGCAAGACGGCTAGAGCTACACTGTACTACTCAATACGATGATGTACTTGCCGATGATAAATCCTTGCTTCACTGCACTCAGCATGTCCCTGTTAGCAGCATGCAGGGCGGCTTGAGAAACAGAGGACACTTTAGCATGTATGTACTGATGCATGGCACAGTTGAGCAGTCTCTGCGGTGTTGTACTTCAGCAATACATTTTCCTATTAATATAAAAACAAGGCAAGCAGCACCACTAAAGCTGAAGAGCTGCCGAAAATCTGTTCATGTAATGTGAAATATACATACTGTTCATTTTATAGACATTAGTCTGAAAAGGTTGTGCAACAGTTAAAGTCTATTAAATGACTATATAATAAATAAATTACAATTTGGTAACCTTCATTCCTGTTTGGGGATTGTCAATTTCCTTGCGGAGATGGCATAATAAAACATATAGTATGACGGTTATAAACTAAGTGACCAAAAATTGAAACTCCTAATCACCATGGCATTGGACAAATTTTGGAATTGATATCAGCTAAAAAAAATTGTGGTAGTGACTTCACAATCTTCCTGTAGCAACTGTAGCAGCAGTGTTAAAGCTGAGCATACAATACAACAGGCAACTGCCCTCCTCCAGAACTGCTGTTTTTATATTTATGGCATGTTCACAAATGTGCTGAAGGGCTATGTCCTAGCTTTGGGCCCTGGCAGAGTCCCACAGCACATTCCTTCATGCACAGGGAATTTTCAACACATGCACAAACATGGCAGTTTTGGAACTTCCATGGCAGTTTTGGAACTTCTTTGCACATGTGAGGGAAAACCATGCATGTGCAGATGTACCACAGAATTTGGGAAGCAGGGCAGTGGGCTGCAAACTTCATTCCAGGCAAGAGATATAGAAGTACTGCTTTGAAGCACAAAAAATCAGTTGATTTAAAACATAAAAAAATTACTATCCAAATGTGAGAGAGGATGGAGGAGGAATCGGTCAAAATTAATTTAGGGTGAAGATCTGCTTTATAAACAGATATGTTTGAGTTTATCCATGAAGTGATATGCCAGTGTTTCTTAACCTTTTTTTAGTTGAAGCACCCTTTAAAATCCTGCACAATTTCAAGGTGCCCTTTAAGATTCTGTACAATCTCGAGGCACCCTTTAAAATCCTGCACAATTTCGAGGCGCCCTTTAAGATTCAGCACAATCTCGAGGCGCCCTTTAAAATTCTGCACAATCTCGAGGCGCCCTTTAAAATTCTTCACAATCTCGAGGCACCCTTTAAAATTCTGCACAATCTCGAAGCTCCCTTTAAAATTCTTCACAATCTTGAGGCACCCTTTAAAATTCTGCAGTCTCGAGGTGCCTTTTAAAATTCTGCACAATCTTGAGGCACCCATTACAAAATGTAAAAATTTAACTATTAGTTTTACAGAATACAGCAACATTTTCACATATTGGACACCCAACATCAGACGCAATTTTACTCTTCTTAAGCAAATACACTTTCCACACTGGTACTGACTAGTATTTCGTTGTTTCTCTTCTCCCTCAGTTTCTCTCCCTCGCTCAGCTAATGTGGCACCAGTGCTGACAGAGAGGGACAAGCAAGGATGCTTTGCAGGGGCCCGATGTCCTTCTTATCAACTGATGACATAATTGTTATCAGCTAGAAAGTTGTAATGGTGCACAATGAAAACCTGTGGCTTTGTATAACTAAAAGCCTGCTGGCTGCTATACAAATTTTGAGCAATATTTAGGCACCCCTAAAGATACCTGAAGGCACCCCAGGGTGCCAAGTCATCCTGGTTAAAAAAGGCTGCTCTAAGTCTATGATTGAGGTGATGCAAGAATAAATGGGAATAAATAATGTGTTTTCAACCACTAACAATTAACTGCTGATGTCCTTTAGTCTACTGCAAACAATTTTGTGTGGTTTACTATTGGTATTGTCACAGGTGGCAAGGCACTGACACAGTTAGGTTTTGATGAGAACATTAACTTTATCCATGGCAGGAGGGAAAGGGAAGAAAATGGAGAGATACAGCCTAGTCACTAACTTGGAAATTAGTGATCAGAATGGGCAAACTAGGGCTAGAGTACTTAAGCCAGATAGACAAAGCAAATGAGTTGTTTCACAAGAAGAAGGAAACATTTAAGAGTAACAGCAGAAAAAAGACAAGGTGGTCTGTCAAATCTGTGCCATTTTTGTTTTTATATATATTTTTTAACTTTTTTGTCTAAATATAGATCTATGTTTGTCCCAAGCATGATTGAATTCACTCACTGTTGACTGACTCACTACCTCTGCTGGAAGTCTATTTCAAGCATCAACTGCCCTGTTGGTAAAATAATACTTTTTGTGATTAGTTTTGAATTTTCTTCCTGCTAGATTGAAGTTATGTCCCCGTCTTGATCTTGGCTTCACATTGAAAATACTTCCCTCCTGAACCTTATTCACCTGCTGGATGTATTTAAAGGTTTTAGTCATGTCTCACCTTTCATTTCTTTTCTTCAGACTGCATAGATTAAGCTACTGAAGTCTCTCCTGACATGTTTCATCTCTCAGACCTTTCACCACTTTTATTGAAGGCTCTCAGTGAAGTGTTCACCAGAGCTCCTGACGGTTTAATGCAGGGAATTTTAGAAATGCGTGCCCAATTATGGCCCAAACCTCATGGCATCTCCCTCATTCACCTGCTAAAAAAATGTACTAAAAGTTCACTGAACAGTTTGCAGTGCCCTCTAAACTCTGTGGGAAGAGACTGTTATTGCGGTAAAGTACCAGCACCATACCTGCAGACGTCACCCAAAGCTAGTCATCCAAAGCTTCATGTCACATCCGAATTTGAGGATTGTCCATCATAGTAATGAAGGCCCCTTGACCCCCCCTCCTCCTAGGGAAAAGGAGCTCTGACTGCTGGAAGCTTGGCAGCTACATGGGCGTAAACCTAAAACAAGGAGATAAACTGGCTCTGTTGGGATTTGCCACTACAGCATGAGGTGACTGGGTGGAACCTGAGCTCTAGAAAAAGGCTAAGCAGGGGCACATCCCACTACTGTGAGGAGATTTAGATGTCACAAGAGTTGCCCACCCACCATCCTGTTGCGAGTCTCGTCACAGCTTTATTGGTGGTTTTACCTTGCCAGTGATTGATATTGCTTTATGGGCTATGCCCTCAAGTTTAATTCTGGGGTCAGTTTAATGCCTGTCTGACACTGATGAAGACAGGCCTCTTAGACTATCTGTGCTTTTTGTTATGGATGCTCATGGTATACCCGTGACTGGCATTGTTACATGGTTTTTTGAATGTTGTTACATTTTGAAAGCTCAATAAAGCTGTGGCCTTGCCCTCTTTCCAACTTAATTAGCCTCTGTGTCTTTTTGGAGGGGCAAGGTTTTGTTACATTAGTGGTCAAAACACACCTATGCTCCTCAGCAGTCATGGGTCAGAAGGAATTGGTGGCAGGGTTTATTGGCAAGCTCTGACACTACAAGAAGCATTGGAGCTTTTTCTGGCAGAATAATCCAGCTTTTGGCAGTGATAGAAAGGCCTGCACTTCATCCCCCCTCCCCCTTTTAGTTTTTAGTGCATTAAAGGGAATAACGTAACCAATGTAATACATTAAAACAATAAACCTTTACAAATGAGCTTGAGCTGCAGACTTGTACATTTATGCAATTTATACATTTTTGGTACACCCCAATAAACTCCCAGAAAAGAAAAGAACAGTAGAGAATCAGTAGAAAAATTGTACAAGAATATAAATTACTCTATATTGTAGCTTATAAAAACAAAGAAAGGGTAATAAGAGATAAGTGAGCTGACATTAAGATTTAGCAATCCAAGTAATCCAAGGATTCCAAGATTTAATGAACATTGAGTATTTGTCTTGTCCTAATAGTTAGTAATTTTACATTTACAAAATTAGTTTTAACCAACTCAATAGTTTTTGAAGGGTTAGGTGCTATCTGTCATTTCCGATGTCTAAAAATCATTGCTCTAGTAGCTGGCAGTATGTGGGTAGCAATGGTGTGGAGATAAGGGATGAGTTTGTCTATACTTAGATTCAATATCATTAGTGCTGGAGAAGGTTGTATTAGAAAGTCAGTAACCTCTGCTATAAGGTGAAACATTCTCCTCCGGAAACTGATGTATATATTATGTAATCGTAAACATCTCAACAGAGTACTGATGGACTCACACTCTCTCCAGCAAAAAAGAGAGGACTGAAGGGTAGAATTTAGCCAATCTCAATGGTGTACAGTACCATATATGACTAGTTTATGCATCACTTCCCAGTGGTCAATACAACTCAAAGATTTATAGACCACGGAAAAGGCTCCATGACACTGGGTAATAATGCACTGAGTAGAGAGATCTGCTTCCTACTGTAAAAAGGGGGTAGTTTTGTGGAAACTTAATTTGTTGTGTAGGATATTGTAAAATAAATTCCCTTATTTTAAAGACATGGTATACTGTACATTTCTACAAATAGAATTTTGTTGTAAACATTTTATTTAACTTATATTGCAATACATGCTACACATGTAATAAAGCATATTGGTATATTTAAAAATTGTCCTAATCTGTAAATAGTGCTTTAATATTTTTGTTGAAAATAAAAAAAAGTTAAAAAAGAGCTCCCTCTCAACAAATAGTTCCCAAACACATCAGAGAAAAGATGCTTGGAGGGTCACATCATGCTGATTCCAGCATGTGCATCCTTGGTAGATTTCCACAGTACTTTTTCAAAAAAACTGTCAAAGTACTAAAGTGTTTTTTTTTTGTTTTGTTATTGTATTACCTTTATTCTGCTAAAGATAAAAGTATATCATGCTTTCCAATGCTATTGTTTTTATACATATCACTTTTTATAATTTGCAATCTGTACGTTTAAATTTGTATTCAGCATTGCTTCAGGACGAGCCGTCCGCTCTGATTGACACCCCATCCCCTGCTAATTACACTCAGCCAGCCTTCCCTTTAATGGTCTTCTATATAATGGCCGCCGGCCAGGGTTACCAGAGACTTGACAAAGCGCAACTGCGCGAAACATGTCGTCTTGGTAACCCTACATATGCTCCCAGCTGAAGCCAATGCCGGACACTGCCTTCGCTTGCCATGGTGACACCACCCAGGACGCTGGTACGCTGACACCACGTGATTTGAAGCCGACAGGAGCATTCTCTGATCTCAGCTCCCCTCAGAGCGGACGGGCCGTCCATTGGAGTCACACTGTCCACTTCAGGCTGGTCAATTTTATTATATTTGCTACTTTGTCTCACCCAATAAAGATGCACCTTCACTAAGGTGCTTGTCTGAGAGCATTTTCCACAGCGCCTTTTTTTCCAGTACTTAAAGTGTTACTAAACCCACAACAGTAAAATCAATCTGCATATGCAGTAAAGCATGCTCAATATACTCACTGTGGAGCCTATGGGCTTAATCCTCTGCATTGTGTAAAAAGGCTGTTTGATCCTGTCTTCTCTCATCCTCCCCTTCTTCCAGTATCCCCCTCTTACCTCCTGATAAGACATATTGTGTGGAGACACTCTGCACACCTTGTGTATTGCTAGAGAGGTTTTTTTGTTTTTTTTTTTCTTGGGAGAGTGTGTGTGATCAGCACAGGGCCAATTAGCACTGCCCAGACAGATGTCAGGGGTTCTGCATCCCCCTAGGGTAGAAAGAAAGCTCCTCTTATAAGCTTTAACCAGTGCTCTGCTGGACACTGATAGAAGTCAGAAGACTGCTCTAACTGTTGATGAGAAAACGTATTTAGCAGTTTATATTTACTAAAATAATTGCATTTCCATGTTCTGTGTACTGTGGGAGATCAGATATAGTGGATGCAGGGTCCGGGGTTTAGTAACACTTTAAATAAGTTAATAAAAAATGGTTGTGGTTATGATGTTTACATTGAATGAATTAAAATTGACCTTGCACTACAAGTATGGTCCGCTTATTAGTACATAAAAGAATTACAAAAAAAATTTTACTTACCTTCCCCTGGTTTGCATACATAGTTACATAGTTAGTCTGGCTGAAAAAAGACAAAAGTCCATCCAGTTCAACCATAGAAAAAAAAGTTATAATCCTATACCCACAGTTGATCCAGAGGAAGGCAAAGAAAAATCCAGCAAAGCATGATCAAATTTGCTCCTGCTGGGAAGAAAATTCCTTCTTGATCCCCCGAGAGGCAATCGGATATTCCCTGGATCAACTTTACCTATAAATGTTAGTATCCAGTTATATTCTGTGTATCTAAGAAACAATCCAGGCATTTTTTTGAAGCAATCCACTGAGCTGGCCAGAACCAACTTTTGAGGGAGTCTATTCCACATTTTCACAGCTCTCACCGTGAAGAAACCTTTCCATGTTTGGAGATTCAATTTCTTTTCCTCCAGACGTAAAGAGTGCAGATGGGACCTCACATTCCTTCTGTCAAGAATGCAAGGAATGCTAAGTAGCCTATATTTTGAGAGTTGATGCTCAAACCTCAAGTGCAGGAGCATCTTCTTGAAATTTGGGCTACTCAGCATTTGTAGGGCTCTCGCTGGAAGGATGGTAACATCACACTTGCCTTGGCCCAGCAGGCGGAAGCCAGAGAAAGCTTAAGTATGTTTAATACAATTTTCTATACTTTTTTAAAAATATGTTTTGAGTTTTGTCAAGGGGGGGGGGACAAAGATAAAGAAGTGAAAGAAGTGGACCCTGTGTGTTTGGTGCAAGGTCTGTGTTAAGTAATTAGGTGGGAACTAGGCTGAGAAACTTCTCATGATCTCTAGTATAGTGTGGAGACAGCAGGGGCGGACTGACAACTCATGGAGCCCCCGGACAATAGGGGATCATGGGGCCCCTATGTCCTTGCCCAAACTCAAAAAAGCCTATGAAAAAGGTACCAGGGGCATCTCATGGGGCCCTCTACTGACCCTGGGCCCTCGGACAGTGCCCAAGTTTCCAAATGGTCAGTCCGCCCCTGGGAGAGAGAGAGAGAGAGAGAGAGAGGGAAAGAGAGAGAGAGGGAAAGAGAGAGAGAAAAAGAGGGAGGGAGAGGGAGAGAGAGATTCTTAACAACCACACTTTAAACATGGGGAGTGTTTCATCCTTGGGGATGAAACACTCCCCATCAGTTAATTTGATGAAGAAGTAAAACCAACCAGTATAGGATGGCAAAGCATTACACCCTTATACATTGTGTTATTTTTATGGAATCTGCACCTATGAACCTGATTCTTTGCCATACAGGGACATTTGTGAAAGCTATGATATCAGCCATGCCATAGCAAAAAGAGTGATCACAGACACACTGGGATTTAATTACTAAAGATGGAGAGTGCAAAATCAGGCTCACTTCTGCATAGAATCCAACCAGCTTCCAGGTTTTATTGCCAAAGCTTCATTGACCAAGCTGAGGTTAGAAGCTGATTGGTTTAAATGCAGAAGTGAGCCTGATTTTGCACTCTCCAGCTTTAATAAATAAACAACACAGTGACACCAATTTGCATATTAGTTGCATTTGCATTTCCAGTAAAGTAAGCAAACATATTAATTAATATGAACATTTAAATGATGTTTGGTTTACAATACTATTTAGCTGTTTATTTTTAATGAATTAGTAAAGGTCAAATTTGTAGGTATTTTTTCAGAGAGGCCATTAGCTGAGCTTTCACGGCTGTAAATCAACAATAATTGAGCTTGTTGACGAAACCTGTGTGATTAAAAGCCGTATTCATGTAATTTCATGCAGAGATGACCAAGAAACAACTCACACAAGTGTGTTAAGACACATGAAAACCATGTGAATATTAATATGCTTATAGTATGCTTGTTCCTATAAAAATTATTCAGGGCTAAAATTCAACAGGTGAATGATCCCTTAAAAGAACCACAAAATCATCCTTCCTTCTTTTCCCATAATACATTATTACTGAAGTGAATACAAATAGGATCTATCACTGATACTGTATGTATAATATTTAAAAAAAAACGAGTAAATGAAAAAGTATTTTGACGCACTTTTGTGCAGCTTGTCCATATAGTTACAATATATTCCTACCTAAACAATTTTTTTTAAGCTGGCTTCATAGTAGTACTGCACTTTTTATCTCATGTCATTGTAATGCATGGTAAGGTATAACATTTAATGTGGTACATTGTAGGTGCCATTTATTTAGAATGCTACCTGGAACACATAACCTCAGTAGCCTGCAACCCACCAGTACTACAGTGAACCACAGTGCAATTAATTAGCCTTAATGAGTTCTGTGTGATGTTCTAAACCTAGGAGAGGCAGGAGGCTTAGAATTTTTTGAGTATGTATGGTGTAACATCCTCTCTCTCTGCTTCCTGTATCATCATCAAAAGTCCATGGAAAGTTTAAATCTGATTGGCAACTGTGAAAATCTTCCTAGTACCAGAATTTCGTAGTCTATGTAAGAGGCAATAAGAAGCCTGCAGAGCTGTTCCAGCATTGTATAGAGGTGTACTCCAAGATCACTTTATTACCAACAAAAGGGAGTAATGTGCAGCACTCCTCTTCTTGGGGTGTTGTAGAAAGACCCCCTAAAAAACACTCTAAATAATATTTCCATCTCAGGGTCTGTTTTTTGGTGTATTGTTTGGAGAATAAAACGTTAGACACCAGTTTCTTTAGACTTTTTACCTTTTATTACTGAACTCAATTGAGTAATTTGAGGCGTGCAGGATACCCAAAAGAACAAACAAATGGGACAGGTATTCCTAGTAGTGGTAGTAGGCCCTTAAAGAGCAGTCTATTGACCATGTAAGAGCAACCAGACAGATCTATGACCCTGTAAGAGCATCTACAGTTTTTTTTGAGTAACAGAAGATCACTATAATAAATATTACACTTGACCCTTTAAATGCAACCAAAGATATCTTGATTGACAATAAATCCTTCTTACAGTATCCAGCAGTAGCTTCACCCACTTCCCGTGCTGCACTCTTCAACAGGAAGACTCTTTACAACCCAGCTTCCCTAGATATCCACTGCACCTAGCAGTTTACGTTCTTGGCCTACAGTTCATGCCACAGACTCAGGCTCGGCTCAGTGAGAAATCCTTCTACACACACATCCTCTCCAGGCAAAAGCCCAGGAGGTAGATATCACTCTAAAATGTGCTCCAAATAGTTTTCCCATCTCTAAACCATACCTCTGAACAAACATCTTAGGGATTGGTTGGGTCAGATATAAAAGAATAACTGTGATTGGCCTTCCCACTTAGATTACTGGAACCTCATTTACAGTAACAGGTAGAAGCAATCAGCAAACTGAGATTAGGAGAACCAGCAGAGCCTAAAAAATGTAGACTGGTGCTAATGCTGGTTACAGCCTAACTGCAAAACACACTCCCTGGAAATAATAAAATAGGGTCTGGGATTAAAAATCCCACTTCAGTCTTTGCAGATGACACCAAGCTGTGCAGTGGAATAACATCCTTACAGGATGTCTCCAATTTACAAGCCAACCTCAATGCACTATTTAATTGTTCAACTATGTGGCAAATGAGGTTTAATGTTGATAAATGTAAGGTTAAACACTTGTGGGCTAAGAATATGCATGCATCGTACACGCTAGGGGACTGGGGGGGGGGTACAACCGGGGAAATCAATGGTGGAGAAGGACCTGGGGGTTCTGGTAGATCACAAGCTTAATAATGGCATGCAATGCCAAGCTGTAGTTTCTAAAGTGAGCAAAATCCTCTCTTGTATTAAAAGAGGTGAAAGGATTAAACGGAATATAACTGAATCCATTTTGTATACACTAATACAAGATGCTAGTGTAACATACATATATGAGATATGTACACACTAACAAAACTGTCTATGCCAGCTTCATGTAGAAATGAGTGTTTTTGCAAACGTTACAAAAAAGCAGATAAGGTTTACTCTCACTTCTGAAAAGTTTTAACCACAACTTGGGCGTTGGGTCAGATTACAGCCATGGTCTTGGGTGTTGGGTCAGATTACAGCCATGGTCTGGGCGTTAGACCAGATATGGCATGATAGATAAAGCAGAAGAGTGAAAATGCAAACCTCATACAAATAATTGTTGAGTTAAGGTAAAAAAATGTACATGTATTTGATTGGATGGTCTGAGGGTGTGTTTGCCCAAAGACTATAGTATAATAACCTTGATGTTATGGCAATAAAACTGAAGTGTTTGCAATCGCAACTGAGGTGACTTGAGTGCATTCACTTTCCGAGATCTCTTAGCTGTGTCCAGGTGTGACCGTTGGTATCTTGAGGGGGCCCCCAAGGAACAGGAAAAAGACCACCTACCTACTTTCAAGAGGTATAGACTCCAGAGAGAGAAATATCATTCTACCCCTGTACAAATCATTAGTAAGACCTCATCTGAAATATGTAGTTCAATTTTGGGCACCAATTCACAAAAAGAATATTGGTGAACTGGAGAAAGTACAGAGAAGGAAAACCAAACTGACAAGAGGCATGGAGGAGCTCAGCTATGAGCAAAGGTTAGAGGAACTGAATGTATTCTCTCTTGAGAAGAGGAGATTAAGGGGGATATGACCATCATGTATAAATACATCAGTGGTTCATATAGTGAACTCAGTGTAAATTTATTCACCCTGAGGTCATCACAGAGGACAAGGGGGCACTCTTTACGTCTGGAGGAAAATAAATGTAATCTCCAAACATGGAAAGGTTTTTTCACAGAGCTGTGAAAATGTGGAATAGACTTCCTCAAGAATTGGTTCTAGCCAGCTCATAAGATTGCTTTAAAAAAGGCCTGGATTCTTTCTTAGATACACAGAATATAACGGGATACTAACATTTATAGGTAAAGTTGATCCAGGGAATATCTGATTGCCTCTCGGGGATCAGGAAGGAATTTTTTCCCCTGCAGGAGCAAATTGGATCATGCTTTGCTGGGCTTTTTTGCCTTCCTCTGGATCACCTGTGGGTGTAGGATTATAACTTTTTTTTTAATGGTTGAACTGGATGGACTTTTGTCTTTTTTAAGCCAGACTAACTATGTAACTATGTAACTAATAACTTTGAGTGCTGATTCATACATGTGCGGTGTGGATTGAAGCTCAGGTTTCACAGCTAATTGACACAGTAATTGTTTACTGGTTCAGGTCAGGTTTACATCAGGTTCAGGACAGGATCAGCTCAGGATTGTATCCTGTTCACACATGTCAGGTTTAGAAATGGTTCCCATAGAAGTCAATAGCCTGTAATCCTCACTAGAACTGGACCACACTGCTCAGAAATCATACATAACTCTTTTTTAAACTGCACTGAATCTGCACCGAATCTGCACTGGACATATGTGAACAGGTACTTTAGGAAGCAATGTTATTTCACATGGCATGCAGATTGGATGCAATTCAAACCACATTCAATCCACATATATGTGAACGGGCACGGAAGGTATCAAATTGGGGGACATGTACACATAGGCAGGGCTATATACAAAATAATATAAAAATATATAATCTGCACTCTTTCAAGCTACTCAGCAAAACACTAATGAAATTGTTTCAAATAATCAGGTTAAACCTTCCCACCAGCCGCATGCATATTTGCAGCCTCTCAGTGGGTGGGTCTTAACACAGAGAGGCCGCATA
This sequence comes from Staurois parvus, assembly GCF_062004578.1. NCBI lineage: Eukaryota > Metazoa > Chordata > Amphibia > Anura > Ranidae > Staurois > Staurois parvus. Next base: position 9,197,384 of record NW_028318478.1, read on the forward strand.
TATGCGTACCCCAACAAAAATAAAAACAGTACTGTGGCACTCGGCACAGTTACCAGTGGCTAACGGAAAGCTCCCAATATCGACTTGCAAGCAGGAGCTTTCTGTTCATGTAACCGCTGTGACAGCCAATCACAAAACCCTGCCCCACCTTGTGGCATCTAAAACCCCTTAAAGCGGATGCAAGGGGTTAAAAACAAAAAGGTTTTAGTTGCATATATTTGTAAATATGTGTGAAGCCATGCTGCTGCCATTCTTGCTTTTCTGGATTTGGTGGCATACACTGAACTCTTTTTCTGCCTTAGGGGTGAAATCTGGACTTCTGGTGTGTTGATGTACCTTTAAGGAGGAAGGGCTACCTCCAAGTAAGTATGTTCTCTTTTTTTTCATTGCTATATATATCCTCTAGTTGGTGACTCAGATAGTTTAGAATTAGGAACTACACTTTTTGGGGGTACCTTAACCACTTGACCTCCGGGAAGATTTACCCTCATTTATGACCAGGCAATTTTTTATGATACAGAAAAGCATTACTTTAACTGTCAATTGCGTGGTCATGCAACATTGTACATAAATATCATTGTTTTTCCCATAAATAGAGCTTTCTTTTGTTGGTATTTGGTCACCTCTATGTTTTTACTTTTTTGCACTATAAATGAAAAAACACCAATATTTAAAAAAAAAAACCACAATATTTTTTACTTTCTGCTGTAAAACTTGTCCAATAAATTTTTTTTAAAAATCCAATTTCTTCATAAATAGGCCAAAATGTATTCTGCTACATATTTTGAGTAAAATAAATCACAATAGGCATATATTGATTGGTTTGCGCAAAAGTTATAGCTTCTACAAATGGCGGTATGCAAACTGTAATTTTTTTTTCATACCAGTAATGGCGGGACTGCGATACTGAGGCAGACAGTGTGACACTAACTCACACTAACTGACACTTTGTGGGAACCAGTGGCACTAATACAGTGATCAGTGCTACAGATATACACTGTCACAGTATTAATGACACTGACTGGGAAGGGGTTAAACATCTAGGGCGATCAAAGGGTTAATTGTGTGCCTAGGTAATGTTTGTGTGTACAGTGTGCTGTTTTTACTAGGCAAATTGCTAGGTTTTATTCAGGGATCGCTGTTGACATAACACAGCTCTGGCCTGTTTACATAGATTGGCTTCTGCTGTGTCCAATCACAGCAGAAGTGGTGCTCCGGTGGAAGGCACATGCCCCCAGTGGCGGTAGTGCAGAATCACATTTATATGCTTGATTTTGCACAGAATGTCCACACTGTAGCAGTATATCTGCTATAGGATGAATGACAAGTTGTTAATGGAGCAGTGTGGCTTCCACATATATTTGAAAATGTATGAAATACAAGCCTCTAATATTCTGTCTCTTTAGATAAATAAAAATGCACAGAAACTGTGGTAGTGAGTAAAATATAAAATATAATATAATATAATATATTATAAAATATAATATAAAATAAAGTAGAGTCCATGGTTTTCATTTTAGCACATGGTGACATAAAATCACCAAAGGATTTCAGTCTCTCAGCAGCACAGTAGATTTATTTTCTAACTAGTTCCTATGTGTCAAGTGGATTGAAATATATATTCATGTGTAAACTTGGTTAGATGTGTGATTCACAGAACAATCCACAATATGGGTCTCACATCTAGATGTGTTTTGACTGCATGAATTCTCTCTGACTTTCTGTTGTGAAACACATGAGAAGAATGATGGATAGTAAGTGTGAAAGAGTAAGAAAAGATACTGACAGATCGGTGAATTAAAAAGGCAATTATCTTGGTACAATGTATAACCAAAGCAAAAACAGAAACTCTATGGTAACACAGAGCAGGAGAAAAAAATGGGTCACCCATCATGGATCTAGGCCAGGTCCCGAACACTAATGAATTTCAAAAATGGAACATATAACAAAAACCACATATATCAAAATCAATCTTAGTGCAACAGTAAGCGATCAGGGGAACAGTAAAAGTCAAACTACAGATGATAGTATATTTAGATCATTTTTTGAAGCAGGTCAAATGTGTGTAAGAAGGATGCCAAACTGCGGGTGAAATGCACCTGTCATTGAAATCTGAATGATCTCAGAAGTGTCTCAAAATGATGTCAAACTAATGACACAAGACCAAAACCATAAACAGACCCTAAGGAACGCCATACACAATGCGATTTTTGCATTCCCACCATCCCCGCTGGAAGAACACAGTGATTGCTGCTAGGGGCTATAATAGCTGTTAACAACAATCACATGAAAAATAAAACATACTGGTTGTAACCAAGTCATACAACAATCAACTTGGATACACTCAGTCTGCCCATAGATGGATTAAATACAGCTGGTCCTTGCTGAATCAGCCAGGATTCAAACCATCTATGGCCGGCTTAAAGTGGAGTTCCACTCACTCTGTAAAAAAATAAAAGTCAGCAGTTACAAAACTGTAGCTGCTGACTTATAAAAAACAGCCACTCACCTGTCCCACGATCCCGCGTTGCCCTTGCCGCAGCCTGTTTCACCGGCTGTCCTGTATTCCAGGCGCCGGCATCTTTAGTGTGAGCACCCGGCTGTGACAGCTTGCAGGTTACAGATCGGTGCCCACTGCACATGTGCAAGTAGCGCTGCGCTTCCTGAATGGCCCCTTGTCTTCTGGGACCTGTCACGTGTCCCACAGGACTTCGGGGAGGGAGGGTAGGAGGACAACTTCCGGTTCCGATCACCCAGGCGATCGCAGCGGAAGAGGGAGCAGGTACCAGTAAAATTCAGGTTCCCGTTCCCCCCTGCTCCCCAAAGGGGCCAATCCTTAATGGGAAGCGGGGGACCAATCTTTAAAGCGGAACTTCCCCTTTTGGGTGGAACTCCCCTTTAAGGTTTGCTGTTCCTCTGTTATCAGCATCAGGGCTGCTACATAACACAAACAAATAAGCTTGAGTAATGATAAGATTCTATGTTGTGGGGCAATCAAACTGAATTCCTAGGTGAGACAAAGTAAATTAGTAGTAGAACAACGCATTACAATGGTGCCTTGCCAAGAAAGTGAGACTTTATGTAAATTTGTACATGTACGCAACAGTGACCTGTTATTAATCTAAATGCTGATAAGTAATTATAAACAATCATAATTAGACTTCTTTTCTGTCTAGTAAAACAAGCCATAGATGATGCAATTTTCGTTCATGCAACCATGAGTTGGAAGAAAGAAAAGTGCTTGATTCCTCCATCAAAACAGTCAGTATTGATGGGAGAATTCCTCCCACAGCACTATTGCGTTCTGCCGGTGGGGAGCCTTCCCTTACAGCAGAACACAATGATCACTGCTGGCAACTCTAGCCGCCAGCAGTAATCACATTCCAAAAATCTAACAGGCTGGTTGTACTGAGGTCAATCGATGGACTGGCTTCAGTACAACTTGCCTGGCCATAAATGGATCGAACCCTGGCCAGTTCCTGGTGATCCAATGGAGATTGGTCCATCGATGGCCAGCTTTGGACTGAGGAACTAGATAACAAACATGCTGGGGCATTTTTTTATTGCTTATTTCCAGTGTATCTAAGTTAACTTTCAATTTGAAGATGACCTTCATAAAAAGTATCACTGCATATATTTGTGCCATCTAAACTGAACTGGACCTTTTCATTCTAAATTATATGTTTAAGTAGAACTATAGCCTTCCGGTAAAAAAAAAGTGCTGCAGTACTTCATTATAAGTGCACCTGTATTTACAGTTTTATCTTGCATTCCCCTGCAAGGTCTCACAAATACCTGTTGATCCTGCCACACAAGTCCACTTAATGCAGCTTCCTGTGATCCAACACTGCTGCACTGCTCCTGAATATACAACAGAGTTGCAACCCCATGTAGGCTGTACCTGCTTATGCTACAGTGGAATGCAACAATGCTGCCGTGGGCCAGGGCTATCAACATTGTTACTTCTGATTCACAGGCTTTTAGCTTGTCACTCAGCACCATGTCTGGTTCTAACCATTGCTTTCCTGACTGACAGCACTGCCTCTGTGGTTGAAATCCTCCGATTGTGAGCTGCACTATCTGGGAGGGGGAGTATATGAGGCACAAATGGAGGAAGGATTTGGCTAACTCAGGGGAGGTAAAAGACCTTTTTTTGTTTACTTTGAGGTTTATGCATCTCACAGTAGCTGGATTTGGTACTCATTTAGATGCATACTGGAGCCTTTAGTGTAACTTTAAATTTAAAGGGTGATTGTAACCTAAAAAGCTTTGGTGAAACCAGGTAACAGTAGGTTGTCTTGCAAAGCATAAACAAGGTTTCTTTTTCTTTCTAAATACAGGAAGAGTGCCTTTCCCACAATGCAGTCAACACACTTTGTTGTAAGTGGCCCAGCTTCTACTCCAACCTCTGTTACTTGTGTCTGCATGATGTAGGAAAGTGTGTCTACTTTGCACTGCTAGAATGGAAAGACGCTGCACTCCTGTCAACCCAAGTATCAGATGAGGATTGAGAATGGTCTCAGGCATGGCCTGGGAAGAGTCCAGGCCACTCTTGATCCTCATCTAATGCTTGGGCTGATTGGAGTGCAGAGTCTTTCCATTTTAGCATTGTCTACTGGGCTTGGATGGGCCCTGTGGGTGCCGGTATCCACATCTCAGTGGATCACTAGAGCATTGCCAAAGTAGATCTTACAGGGTCTATTTTGGATTGACATTCTTCATTTTCTATTTGGAAAGCCATCATCTTATACATTGTCTGGGTTAGAGAATATATAAATATGGACTAAGATAAGATCTGTAAGTATCTCACACACATTTATTATATATAGACCTTAACTTTACCTTCTGAAAAATCTAGTCTCCTGGTAAAAAAATGTGGTTCTTTTATAACCTTCTGCTGGTAGCTTCCAATTGAGTGAGTGTACTCTTCATCAGGGCTATAAAGTTACCTAGAGACTGTAGATGTCAGTCTTCCAATCTGGAAAGATTTTCAGGAGAATATACAGCATATGTTTGTACCACTAATGCATAACCACTTTCAAATAAATGATAAGGTAAGTTAGAAAGTCTACCTTGACTGTCATTTAGCTCCTGATCTCCATGTGATAAGCAGTGATGTCCCTGTATGCCAATGTCTTTTCCTACTCCCCCTCTGTAGTTGTAAAAATGTTTCTAGGTTGCATGATGCTTTAAACGTTTAATAAACACACTCAAAAAAGAATGACTGTTTTTAAAAAGGTCTAGTATAAAATGTAAAAAAAACTAATTTGCTTGCTTTTCCTTTTCTTGTTTGTCGTTAAATGGTAATGCAATGATTTCTTTAAAATGTATTTTTTAATTTTTCCAAAGTCATCTAATCTGTTTATTTAGATAAGAGTCTGAATAATAATAATGCAAATCACGCTTAGATCATCCGCATTGAAACTGTGACTCATTTTACCCTCTGCTGGATTGAAAAGCTCATAGAATTTGTAATGTTCGCTGAAACCTGGCTGCAGCATTTGGCATGCCTTCCCCAGTGTGAATACTTTCCTATTCCTTTTCTTTTATGATCTTTCAGATAATTAAAACACATCTATCCTTTGCCCAATTTCATGATATATTTGAACTTGAATTAATAAAAAAAAAAAAGAATGCAGGCACAAGCTAAGAAACAATAAAACAACTTTAAATATGAATGTCATCAATTTTTAAATATTTTCTATTTAAGTGGAGGAATGATGAGTACTTAGTAACCAGCATTACTAATGTGTAGTGTTCGAGACTTCTATTGTGGGACAATCCAGCTGGAGCACCAAGAATATCCCAATCATTTCATTAGATGACTTAATAGCGGTTTAATAAAAATGGCATAACTCATATCCCAGTTTGCTCTAACTGTGAGATAAAGATGGAATGATTTTTAGCAATCAGTCAAGGCAAGAAAGTCAAAAAGCAAACTGAGATGAATAGAAAGTAATTTAACTAACTGTCCAGTGGTGGAATTAAAGGCTTTTCTGGTTGATTGATCTTTAAAGTGCATGATACGTTGACAATGAAATATTAAAGGCGTTAAATGCTTTCAAAGTCAGACCAAAGTATATCACAAATAGACACATTTCCTTGTTAATTTAGACAGAAAATAGATCAAACTTATCAGCTCTATATAAAACCCACAGGCTCAGTAATCTAGCAACAGTAGTTATGGAAAATGCAGTTTTAAGTGAACCACAGGTGAGAAGGCCTGGGCTTAGACACCATCTGCCCATCTCTCGAGACAAATAGCGTTTCTAATTCTTTCGCAGTCATGCTGGACAGACTGAGGTCAGAGTTGTGTGAGGGACTGTGAATTGAAGGTTCTGCATAGCATAAAAATGGAAAAGTATAGTGTGTTTTCAGTGAGTGCATATTTAGGGCTATTTCAGATGTTGCAGGCTTTACCTTATAGTAATTTTTAAGTGGCTCTCACATTTATTGCAAGCTTACTTATTTTTCTTATTGCATTAAATATTTACTTCTTGAGTAGCTTCAAGTCAGTGACTTGCTGACTTAGTACTTGATATTGAAGTGATACGATATTAGCAAAATAAGCACCACATTAGTTGCAATGAGTTCACAAATGTATCAGGGTGCTAAAACTCTTTTCTAATTATGTTATATGAAGTGGTAAATTTTGCACAGCAACAAACAGTCATGAACAACTGGGGTCAAACCATTGCTACTCTGACATTTGATGAGTAAAAGAAATAGTTTCACTCACTGCATAGAGTTATGGCTGAGATTTTGCTGCGGATATTCTAATTTGAAATGCCTTTCTTGTACCTGCAAGTATTAAGGTCTTTTTAAGTCCCATGACTACATGTTATTTTTTTTTCTGTTTTGCTGATCACTCTTTTCCCAAAGGCAATTGTATAAAAAAGCAAGTGAACATCTTAAAAAGTCCTACAATACCCTTAACATGCATGGTTAGCAGAAGGGAGTGGGTAGAGAGACTATCCATTTGCTGCCTATCACTTGGTGTCATAGGAAAGGTAAATGATAAATTGTATTTTATCATTCTCCATTTGGTGAGGGACAAGTGGAAGGGCAATAGAGTCAGCCTATGCACCACATACAAACAGAAGTATAACTGTTGCATTGTTGCATCGTTCCCTTCTTCTGCAAATAATGAAGTCCAATAGGAGAAATGACTATTGGATAAGTGATAGTTGCACAGCAAATCTTTAGTGAAGGTCCCCTCATTGGGTTTTTAAAGTATCACACAATCTTTAAAGAACCACAAAAATGATCCATGATGGTTTCAGCATCATCAGCAGATAGCTGGCTCCTATGCTCATGTATGAAGTGCCACAGAAATGATGTATTGCGGTACAATTGACAGGCAGGGAGGCTACAGGCTCCATGGGAAAAATATACAGTATATACATTCCAGAAAGCATTGCCTGAAGCCTCAAGACTTGCAGTTTGGACTGAATGTGCATCTTTTTCTTTTATAAAGCACTTTATAGCAAACTTAATAGATAAAGAAATATATAGCACCAAAGGCACACTTAAAGCTACTCTGTGATTTTGCTAATTCAGTCTCTCCTGCTAGTATTACAAGACCCATTGAACTGAAATGGTCAGGTTTATTAATATATTGTCACAGTTAACATTCTTGCCAGAAGTTTTCATTTTTAGCCAAAAGATAGAGCTTTGTGAACACTGATCCATCTTTAGCTAGAGTATTGAACCCTGGGAAATGTGGTTCCAGCCAGAAGGAATGCCATTATTACTACAGATACAAGAGACTACAAACCCAATGTGTCGGAATACAGGAGGGGTTGAATAAATGAAAAATCCCAGGAAAGTGTGGGGCAGCTGGCAGAGAGCAGTGTGTGCAGAAGGGAAAGTTCTGTCTGACAGAGAGACAGGGAGGAAGATACAGTGAAAGACTGTACATTAAGTTGCTGAATCCAGTCTGAATCGGTGTTGCTGACAGCTGGAGCCAGGGATCCTTCTAAGGCCTATCACTGGAGCTGCAAGAAGCTCAAATCTGCTGATCTCTGTTGTGACAATAGCCAGCCTAGTTACATATTGCAGCTGCATTGTAGAGCCACCACTTATCTGATTGCTGCAAACGTTTACCTGGAGTCATCCTCAGCTTAAAGGGGGTCCCTGTTCTTTACCAAAAGAAACCTTCTACAGTTAGAGTGAAGTCAGTGAGTGAGTAACCTTTTGGTACACATTGACTGATTTTGTATAACATCAACTGGAGAGCAATACTGTCTCACCCCTCTTGAAAGCAACACCTAATGCCCTTTAGCATCTATTAACAGCCTTGCTGTTCAGAACTATGCATTTTAACAATAGGAAATATCTACTACTATACTTCTGAGCAGGGGCGGACTGACAACTCATGGGGCCCCCGGGCAATAGGGGATCATGGGGCCCCTGTGTTCTCTCCCACACTCAAACTGCACCCAAAACAGCCTATGAAAGGTACCAGGGGTATCTCATGGGGCCCCCTACTGACCCTGGGCCCTCAGGCAGTGCCCGAGTGGACAAATGGTTAGTCCGCCCCTGCTCCTGAGTGTTAACTCTTGACTGGTCACCTTCCCATTCAGTGTTCCTAAGAAATAATTAGGAGTTTCTTAACCTCTTCACGCCAACAGTACAGCCACCTCTCGGTGGCTGGGCCCTGATGCCGAGCGGCCGCATATTTATGTACCAGTTGTAAACACGCTCCCAGCACATGTATTGGCGTCCAACAGAAAGGTTCTGATCTCTCCTTGCGAACGGGACCTTTCCGATCATGTGACTGCCATAACAGCCAATCACGGTGGTCAAATGACCCTAAACCCTGCCCCACCTCCTGGCATCAGAAAGAAAGAACCAGAAAGAAGGGGTTATGACCTTGCAAATATCTAATTATGGCCTAGGCCTAGCTTTTTCATCATAAGTGACTCTAGGTGACTTAGCTACTATTCTAATGATACCAACTCATAGTTGACTTAGGCTGCTAATTTTAGTGGGGAAAGCTAGAGTTTATGTTAACCTTACCAGAGCTTAAGGTAGCACTCCCACTTTATTGTTGGATGTTTGAAATTGTATACACTGTATAGTATTTTCCATTGTAATTTTCTGTCTGTTGGTGTGTTACTCCTTTCAATACACTTTGTTATCCTACTGCAAAGTATTGAGTCTCATTTTAGGGTCACCCTAAGGTACTAACCGAAATCAGATCAGATTAGTACATTTCTAACAATTCCAATACCAATGTATATAGAAAATGAATGCCAAAGATACGAATAGCTATATTCTGCAATTAACAAATTAAATTAAAATGAAACAAAAATTTTGGCCGTGCACAGAAATATTTTAACTTAACTTGACATCACATCCTAGAACAGGAAGTCAAGAAATATCTTCCCATAGGATCATGACCAGTAACACAATTATGTTATTAAAAAAAACCTCTAAAATATTCAAGCCCTTGCTTAAACCACTAAGAACTCAATTTCCCCTTAGGTCCTGCACCAGATGGCCCCAGTCACCAAAACAGAACAATAGAGAAAGTTCTGGGGAAAGAGACAGCAATAAAAAAAGAGTAATATAGATTCTAAGCCTTCCCACATAAACTAAAGCAGAAAAAAACATTTTGGATAGATTTCTACATTATGTTAAATTGAGTGAAGTTTTTTATTTTAACACAGTGTTTGCATTAATAGGATTTACTTGTTGCTTAGAATTTAGCTCTAGTACAGCCTACTCAACCGGGGTGCTGCTGCACCCCAGGGTGCCGCCAGAGGTCTTCGGGGGTGCCGTGGAGAGAATGGCTGTCACTTGAGCCTGAGCTCCCGATCCCCAGCCGCACTGTATGTTGGCACTGGGAGCCGTTACACCGCCGAGCAAAGTGAAAGCAAAGGGAAGGGGAGGGTCTTCTGTGCTCTCTGCTTCCCCCTAGAGTGCAGTACACGGCTATGGGATGGAAGCTAAGGGACAATAACTTTTCATATTGCTGTATACATATGCCTGTGTGTGTATGTGTACATGTATGTGTGTACGTGTGTGTGTACATGTGTGCGTATGTATGTGTGTACATGTGTGTGTGTGTATATATGTGTCTGTGTGTGTGTACATGTGTATGTGTGTGTATGTACGGGAGTGTGTACGTATGTGTATGTATACATACGTGTGTGTGTCTATGTGTGTGGACATGTGTTTGTATTTGCGTGTTTGTTTTTATATGTGTGTATATGTATTTTACTTTTAGTCTCGACCTCCTATTCCTGTCCTATCAGAACTGCTTTTTTAGAACTTGTTTGTAATAGCAACAAGGACTGCTGCTCCTCTGAAAAGCAATCCATGCTCAGATCACTTTTCAGAGGCATTTGACAGGTGGTAAAGAGGCAATATGTTGCCTCCTCACCCCCTGATGTAAACCCAGCATCAATCACCACACCACAACTGTGTGCAATGTGCACACAGTTGCGGGGTGGTTTTAGTTCAACTCCATTCACCTGGAGGTATACTTCCAGCTGTGACAACAGGGTGTGTATACCTCCAGCTGCTGTTTCTAAAGGGGGAGCAGTTGGGGTGGTAAAAGCAGCTCAGTTGTGTGGTTTTACAGCCCTCCAACCTCACAGGTGAACAGGCCCTTGGTTCACATCTGTGTGGCTGTGTGTAGGGCAGCCCATTCATTTCCATGGGCTGCCTTACCCACAGCAATGCAGGGAAAGTCGTCCCTGACCTTAGTTTTAAAATTGCACCACACCAAAAACACCCCGCGTTGGCCAATGTATGGGGTACCCCTAAAGAACAGAGAATTTGTCTGCATGTCAGGAATGAGCGAGATTTTGCGTGCGTTCTGCAACACACAGTAACATGAACCAAGCCTTGAACAGGGGTGACTCATGACTGAAACCACTTTTCAAGGGCGCCTTGACTAGAAAAAGTTGAGAAACACTGGTCTAGTAGATAAACACAAAAGCTGTGCAGAAAATAATATAAAAAGGTCAGCCAATGAAATGCAGATGTTTTATATTTAGAATAAAGAATATGTATCAGAAGCCTTCATTTAAACCAGAAAAACAGCCTAAACCTCCACTCAAACATTTATACATAAAGTTACATGATCATAAAAATATATACACTGGCACAGCTACTGCTTTTTCCAGGTTCTTACAAGCATTCAAACAGCTGAAACAATAAAAAGAACACAATAAACCACATGGGGTGGCTTTATCTGAAATAAAAACAGAATGATGTTTTTAATTAAGTTTCTATAAAATATTGTAAAGCAGAGTAGTGAAGGAAGACCCTACGTTACAGGACATTACAGGATAAGAAGTATGTTCTGCTTTCTATAATTCATTGATAGGCTCTTTCTACAACACTTGAAAAACAGAGAAACAATGCTACAAGTAATTAACAGGAAAACATTTGGCAAAAGAGCAAGGAATAGTTCTAAGAGACAGCCAATCAGTAAGAGAGCCCACCAGTTGTTTACCATTAAACAATAACCATTAATTTGAGTAAAGAATATCAAACAGATATACATCTGAAGCATTCTTACTAACACAATGGTTCTTTAATTATTTGTATTATTGTGATAGACTAAGTTTGGACATATCAATGTGACAGCTCTCGTAGGAAAGAAATTATTTCAATAGGCAAGTGTTACTATACCTGACTGCTGTAATTCTTATTGTGGTTGGCTCCTTACTGTAATTTCTACTATGATTACTTCTGACAACATTTGTCTGTATGGCACAGCTGTCTGGAATATGGTTAATTGGGCAAGCTTCACTATTTGTGCAATGGCCAGGGAGTAAGACAATCACAGGATGTAAAATTGCTGAGAAAGATTATTTTAAGAATTTTTGAACACTTTAATTGAGGTGATTGTAGCCGTAGTAGTGCACTTGCGACAGAAACAATTCATCCGTGATTAAAGTGTGATTAAAGATTAAAATCCATAAAAGTGTTCAGAAACAATTGAGTACTGTCCGTGATACTTTTTTTATTTGCACTAACATATAATTTTGAGGACAAGCTTTCGGGGTATGTCCCCTTCTTGAAGGTCCAAGCAGTACTACTCCTGGACCTTGAAGAAAATGTATTGAGGTTTATAGGTGGTGGGTAGAGCACTGTGTATGTTCACCTAATTGTTATGAGGAAAAGTAGACCCCGTGGGCACCTAAATTTGCGTAGCATAATGGACAGTGTAACTATTTCAAGATTAGTTGAGAATTGATTGGATTTAGCCAAACTGTTTATTTGCACAAATGAGTGATGTATTAGTGATCAGTGAATTTGAGAAGCAAATGGCAATCATCCTTTAGACTCTAATAAATGGGTTAACTCAGTTTAGGATAATCTGTTTAATATTAAAATAGACCTTTCTATTATTTTAGATGTCTGCATGAATGCATTCCTGACATGCCACAATATACAATATTAGAATATTATTTCACAAAAAAGATCTACGTTCGATCATTAAATTCCAGTTAGCAACCTTATCTTTTGATACAGGCTGGGAAATACATCTCCTCTGTCTCATCTTCCCAGTTAACACTCTGACTGCAACAAAGTAACCGTGTAGCAAGTCACACGGTAGAATTCTGCAGCAGGAGCTGATCTGTGCCATACACTTGTAGACAAAGTCAAGAATTTCATACACATTAGCTGTGATTATGATGAGGTCCATCAATGCCAGGATGTGTGGAGAAAATGGTCAAGCTAAACCTAGTGCTACACTTAATTTCTCCAAAATTTGTAAGTCATCTATAAAATAATCAGATTTAAATCTTAAATCTGTGGTGGACAGAATTGGTGAGACACATCTCATATTACCCCCACTTAGAACACTGCTTAGCCTAAGAGTTATCTAAAACAAGCAGATCATCATACATCCCATTAAAATAGCTTAATCTAAAGCAGGGTTGTGACACATCTAGCTGTATCGTAAACAATACTTGCAGTACCATTAAACCCCATTATGTCAGATCCTGCTAATAGCTGTTGTAAACAGTCATTAAACATTCTAGAAGCAATGCACAGGTAAGTCTGGCTTTACTTGATCGGAAACTGCCCTTTCATCATCAGCTCTTAATTCTACACATAATCCATAATTCCAGCTTTGATAAAATTGCCTTCATAAAACATTGCTACACTAGTGTAAAAGAGAATATCAAGTAGATACCAACCATGCCTATTCTAAGAGGGGCAGAACGCTGATAAGACACACCCCTTCTGAAGAAGATATACATAGGATTCATATCAGGTTTGGTGCTTAACAAATTGTAATTTCATTCTGTGCATTGATATGTTGGTTGCCGAACTATAAAACATTATATAGTTTGAAAAATTGGCATTGGGAAAGTGTCTGCATGAAGTATACTTAAAAGCTTTAGCATTCTTACACCTCAACTCAGTAACACCCTCCAGAGGGTCAACAAAAAGCTATTGCAATTGACAGCTACAGCTCTTGATTGCCATTAGAATTATAAAAGAATGCTGAATCATTATGAGAGCTGTTCACTCTATTAGATCAGACTACTCTGTGACTAACTCCCTTACTCTCAACAAGACCCAAAGACCAGGTGAACTTTGTTAAGTACTTTTCACTTTTAATCTCATGTATTTTACTGTTGCTTATTGTCTGTTCTATAATATGCTTTCTGCAAATATTATCTTTGAATAATTTTTGTTTTCATTAAAACAATATTTTAACATTGGTAAACTCAATCTCTAAATGCTCTAATTAAGACATAAAAGAATCCTTTAATCATACTTTAATCTTTGGTACATTCCTGTCTGGCATAGCAGAGAGTGTCACAGACAATCTTAAAGGTCATAATTCCTACAGCTGATGCAATGAACGGTGTATGTTTCCATCAAAATATGTAGTGGTGGTGGCTACCATTTAGATGTGTATTATTATATTATTATACAGGATTTATATAGCGCCAACAGTTTGCGCAGCACTTTACTAAATGACGGCAGACATTACAGTTACAATACAATTTTGTACAAGAAGAATCAGAGGACCTTGCTCATTAGAGCTTACAATCTAAGAGGGAGGGTAAAGGTTTAACTGCAAGTTTAACTTACCCCAGTGAAAATCACTCTCAGTCTGTTAGTGTCTAGATTGTTGTCCCATGATCTGAGCACATTTGTCACATTCTGGTGGCTGTGCAGGGAGACTGCCAACATTACACTGGGATTTACACTATTGTGTCATGTCTGGGCCAGCATCTCCAGGAAGTTGATGCTGACTTTTGATAATACCTGAACAATGATGGCTCCATTCTTATTGAGAGAAAAGCAATATAAGTACTTTATTTGTCAGGAGGAGTCCTTTGAACTCTCTGAATATCTGGAAATGTTTGGTATACACAAACTGAAAATCATTTGGTTCAGCAGGAACTGGTCGAATTTCACTTTGTGTGTGCCACTGCCTGTTCTAATGACTGGTTTCTGTCAAACAATCCTCCTGGAAAGCCACCATTTGATCAGCACTTGCAGCCAATGACTGTGGGGGGGGGGCTGCTGTCAGTGGATCCCGGGATCTGTTCATTTTTTTTTTCATTCGACCTGCTGGTTGGATGAAAAAACAAACAAAAACATGGTGCATACCCTGCTTTACACTTAGCATGCATGCATTTACCATGAAAAGGTATACCTGACGTTAGGCCCACTTTAAAATAAGGTGTGAGAAAAGGGGTTTGGAAATAAAAATACTTATGGGCTATTGGTGGATTATGTTATCTATTTAGAATAATGTTTATGTTTAATAGCAAAAGGTAAATCTGTTTTGCCAGACATTGGTATAATTGAATCTAAGACATGTATAGAACTGTCAAAAATATACATTTCGATAGAGTAGCAGTTGGTTGTCAGGATTTCCCAGGATTCTCACTACCTATCCTGTAATTTGGCTCACTGCTTTTCCATTTGTCTGCACAGAGTTGTGGCATGCCCAGCCCCATAGACCTATTGAACAAATACTTTGTTCAAATGTACAGTAATTTGCAAAGATTGTTGCACTCATAAAGGAATGCTGGAAAGCTGCAGCATTTCCAATTACAACTAGGAGAGATCATTAGGTTATAGTAGGCAGACCCTTGTGCACTGCAAGTGAAAAGACATATGGCCTTTATCATTATCATCATTCCAAAAGGAAGTAAGTGTTCATAATGAAGTTCACCAAAATTCTCTGCAGTGTATATAGTTAACATGGTGGGAATTGCTTTGGTTTTACACCGCTTCTTTGCTTTAGTTACACATTTCAAGGCATAATATTATAGACACATACGTAACTTGGTCATGCCTACATTATTTACTGTAAGAACATCTCTTTGATTTGATGATTCAAATAACGTTTCTGCAGTTGTGGTACTATAAATTATCTGCTAATTAAGTAGAAGAGATATGCATTTAATTACAAAAGATAATGTTTGAAACTCCAAATCAGTCATCCTAAATTTTTTTTAATTTACTTTAAAAAGTAAACGCAGCAAAAACTCTTACAAGGAAGTTTATACAAGGATCACTTTACAAATGTGTTTTCTGTAGTGAACAGAATAGAAGTACAGTAAACAGGATTTATCTGTGCACCAGTGCTGCCTGATTTATGACTTCTTGGTAAATGTCAAGTCCTAATAAACAACATTAACGAAGGTCATTGAAATGAATTAGCGTAATCTCTGGATAAAGTACAAAAGGAGGCAGCAACTTAGTGATGGCCCTCTCTCAGACAATTGCTCTACTAATGCAATGATTATGGCTCATCGATTTCCACATTTTTGCAATCCACAACCATTTTTCATTTGTTTCCAAAACCAGAGCTGAGTATTTAATAAACTGTCTCCTTATGATGACAAATTAAAGGAGCGCAATCTAGAATTACAATAAATCATGACTAAATTACAGTTCCTGGGCTTCTATTGGTGGTGTCCCTACTGTCAGATAAAAATTCATGAACCATAAAGCTACTTTAATGCAAATTATTTATAGCTTCAGTCCAGCTTCCAATGAAAAATGTAGTAATAGAAATAATTATTAAAAAATAGAAAAAAAAAAAGAATAGTAGTGATAAGTGACTAAAGCATATAAATGGGAATTAGACTAGACAAGCATCATGACCCTATTGACTTTGAATTAAGGAGGATACTAAGTATGATACAAATGACAGGAAATATAGGGTAGATTATATAAAACTAGTCAGGCGAGGGGGGTGCATGGTAATAGAGGGTTTGGTCAAAAGGAGTTTTAGAATACTTAAAACCTTTTGAGACTTTTTTATTCAATGGAAAAGGAAATTAATGATTATGGCTTATTTATTATCAGAGTACATTTCTGCCTAGCCAAGTGAACACCTAACCATGTGCATAGCAAATAAAAGAAAATATAATTTGTTTGTACATTATTGGATCATTATGTGCATCAAAGCCCCAAACCAAATTGTAATATATTGTTGCTTACCAGTCCTTAGAAGCAGTGATTTCATTCGTTTTTTTTCCTGTATTTTTCGCTTTACTATTACCTGGGGATTCTGCCAGTAACACACTTCATGTCATTGTGTGACAATGTTCATTCACTGTGCTGTAATTTTAGGGAAGCAGTGTTTCATTCTTAGATCAGAACAGAACACTGTCCCTCTTTTCTTCTCCATAACATAAGGGGAATATGTTCTGTAGTCCACAGTGGTAATTGGTAACATTGAGGGCTGATAAACAGTGCAGCAGGGACAGAGTATACAGTATGTTATCCAACTCAAAGTATTTCTGGCAGGATCAACAAAAAGAAATTGTCATCATACAATTATAACTTTGTAGCTCTCTTGGCCATTGGTAGTTGTCACCATGATATATATTGAGGGTGCATTTTCACAACTAGGGCAAATGTAGAGAGCGCAATTCCTCCGCCTAGGTACACAACTGTATATTTTTCTGCATCTTGTCAAGATTCTTCAGTAATATAACACTGTCCTGCAGAATTTTAGTCACATAACGTTGTGCCATCTTATTGCTTTTATCTAAACAGATAGACGTTGTCTAACAGTGTTTTAAAAATGTCACTCTTGTCCCAAAGTTTCAAAATTGTTCCCATAATTTATCTAGTTCAGCACAGCCTCAAAAACATTGCTTTATTCAGAAGATCAGTTAACAAGGCAGTCGGCAAGCTGTTGACAACAATCTACGGGTTGACCGCAGGCAGCAGACGGGTAGATTGTGAACATAACCCTGCTTCCTCCCAGCTGCTCTCATCTTCATTGCAGAGCAGAGAGCGGGAGCCAGCATACAGCTGGATGGAGGGTGGGGGCAGGAGCTGCCTGAGTTAACCTTCTGAGTTAACCAGAAGGTGATTGGATGCTAGGACACTTGGTGGTCCTAGCAACCAATCATCAGCCTGTTATTATGAAAGTTAACTGGAAGCTCCCACCCTCCATCCAGCACTATGTTGCCTTTACTCTCTGCTCTGCTGTACACATGCTGTTGGATAAATGAGGGCTACCTACACAGTGCTGTGTGTTTGTGTGTGGGGGGATGATGATGTGAAGGGCACAGAGGACATTGCTTTGGGGGAGATGGGGGGCAGTGGGCACTGCTTTGGGGGGCAGAAGATACTACAATGGGGTGGGGGGTAATGTGAAAAGGGGCAGAAGACACTGCTTTAAGGGGGTACAAGACACTACTGTGGGGGGGGGGGCAGAGGACACTACTGTGGGGGGGAAGGACACTACAGTGTGGGGGGGTGATGTGAAGGGGCAGAGGAAACTACTGTATGGGTTGGGCAGAGGGGCACAGGACATTCCTTTGGGGCTGATGTGAAGTGATATGAAGGGGCAAAGGACATTACTGTGACCAGTGGTGTATTTACTCCTTGTGCTGCCCCAGGCAACACTAAAATCGGGTGCCCCCCCACCCCACCAGCAACCCCCACTGCCACCACCAGCTTCTGCCACCACCGCCAAGCACCCCTATTCTATAACAAACCCTAACCAGAATGAAAGGAGCAGCTGACCACCCTAAAGCAGCATGCAGCCTCCTGGCGGAGGCTGTGCTTCACCAGCTCACCATCACTGCCACTTGTGTCACTTCTTCCCACTGAAAATTGCTGCCCTAGGCAAACAATATGTGTTCTTCATGCCATCTTTTTATTGTAAGCTTGAAAGTTTTTTTTTTTTTTTTAAAGCCACCCCCCACTCCCCAGAGATCTTTGATTT
This sequence comes from Staurois parvus, assembly GCF_062004578.1. Classification (NCBI taxonomy): domain Eukaryota; kingdom Metazoa; phylum Chordata; class Amphibia; order Anura; family Ranidae; genus Staurois; species Staurois parvus. The sequence continues at coordinate 9,215,577 of NW_028318478.1, forward strand.
CCTCCATGTTGTCCAGATTTCAACCTTTGAAAGGTTGACTACCCCTAAGTTAACGACCCATTTTGCAAAGTCTTTATAAACTGGCCACCTTTGTTAACATAATAGGTGTAGGTGATTTAAAAATAATAGAGTGAATTAACACAACTATAGAGACTATAAACAAAATTCTATCTGATTTCATTTGAGCGCTCTTCATTAAAAGCCAAATGTCATCACTTATAACCAAGCTAGAGCTAGTGAAGACGAACAAGTGGTTGTTTACCTTTCTAGGCTGTGGTTGTGGTTAGCTTCTAAATTGTTACAAAGTCAGTATTTCCACAGATCAATACACCACTTCAGTCTCTAAGATGAAGGAAAGCCAAGATGTGTTTATAAGACATAATGACTTTCACTGATTTAAAAAAAAAAAAATATGTTGATAGATCTCTAAATAAAGAATTGAGTGTACAATCTTGGGAAAGTAATATGACCTGTATCAAGTAGTCAGCTTCTACAGTCTTACCAGCATTTATAAAATACAGCTTAAGACATACATTCTATTTAAAAAGCCATGATATAGGCAGTATAGAGTTACGTATAATTTATGTTGTGTTGTATATTGTGACCACAAAGTCAATTGAATGGTCTAATACAAAAATACGGAATTCATTATTTTAATACTTACCATTTTGGCATGTCTACAGAGCTTACCTGGTTAGTATGAAAGGAAGGAATGGACATAGCTTTTTTGAAGTACTGTAAATCAGAGCCTGCATATAAAATGACCCTATATGGATGCCACTATATATACTGTATATGGAATCACAAAACATAACCAGAAAAAAAGTTTATGAAAAAATAATACATGGATAAGATTAACTACATTAAAGTAGACCTACAGTATATAAATCATGATTAACTACATAAAAGTGGTTCTAAACCTCAGACATGAAATATGAACAAAGACTATTCCTCTATAGTATATACATGTCTCAATCCATAGCATAGTGTAATATCTCTGCTGCATCATTCCTCTGCTATCTGCATCAGTGGCATTTGACAAGTTTTGTCAAAAATACACAAAGAAGTAAAAAGGTGATAGAGAGGGAGCTTCAACACACAGCCTATGATTGACAGCCTCAGCTTTGTTTCTGTATGCTGTGTGAAGGGGGGATTTGTCCCTTCCCTCCAATCAGCTTTCAGCTCTCCTCACTGAGGGTAACTTCAGCTCCCCATCCACTGCTTTCTGGAAGCTTAGGCAAGCTGTGTAAATTCTGGACTTTAAAGCGGAGTTCCACTCACCCTGTCAAAAAATAAAATTCACCAGCTACAAAATCTGCTGGCTTTTAAAAAACAGCCACTTAGCTGTCCCTCGGTCCCGCGGTGTGTCCCCCGCAGCCTGTTTCACCGGCCATCCTTTGTTCTAGGTGCCGGCATCTTCAGTGTGGGTACCCGGCTGTGACAACTCGTGGCTTCAGAGCTGGGTACGCTGCACTTCATGAATGGCCCTGTAGTCTTCAGGGACCTGTCACGTGTCCAAAAAGACTACAGGGAGGGTTGGGAGAGAGGACACCTTCTGGTCACCTAGGTGATTGGACCAGAAGTGGGAGCAGGTACCTGTCAAATTCGGGCACCAATCCTTAATGGGGAGTGGGGGAGCAGTCCTTAAAGCGGAACTTCCCCTTTTGGGTGGCGCTCCGCTTTAACCAGAGGAGAGAGTGCTATAGATAAACAGGTACAACTTATGTAGGAATATTTGTTTCATTTCTGTGTATGACCTGAGGCCAGTCACTTCACTGGGTATATGTAAGGGTTTAAAGTTACTTTAAAGTAGATCTATACACAAACACTTAGTAATTTAACATTCTAATTAGATTTTATTAATTGTCTCAAATCTTTTTAAATCTGCAGCATTCAATAAAAGAATACACGGTGATCCTGCCATGGGGGTCTCCGAACTTCTTTTTATAGAGTGACTGATGTCTAATTGTGCTCCTGAGTTGTCACCCTTGGTGGAGACCACAGGTGAATGTGCCAAGGCATACTGCATGGGCATGGTCAACGAATGCCAATACTAGGATGCTGATCCAGAGCAATAATGTGCAGCCAATGCTGGACACAAGTACATGTACTGTAGAAAGGAAGTAGCTGAAAGAGGCTAAAGGCAGCACTAAGAAACAAGAAGGTTGCAAAAAGCTAAAACAATATCATATCAAAAGAATAAAAAAAAAACCTTGAGAATTGTTTAGAATACACAGTGCCTTAGCAAAATACATATCTACCAGTTAGGGTTTTGATCTACTTTAAATAAATGTGTATATTAAAAAACCCACACAAATAATTGTTTTTTAAAGTTATACTTAACACAGTCATACTTACTTTAGTTTTTGTAAACGTTTAAATTTTATTATTATTAAATGTTATTTTTTAAAAATAACAAGCATGTCATGGTTTTTCACAGAGTTGCCCCACACCTTCTCTTCTGTGGTTCCCTGCTGGTGCTCTCAGCTCTCCTTCCTTCAAAGTGCCCCCATAGTAAGCCGCTTGCTATGGGGGTACTTGTGTGGGCTCAATCCAGAGCTGGGCTGTGAGCTATGTGTATCTATTGACACACACAGAGTACCTTGCCCCTCCACACTCCCTCCTTATATGATTTGATTGACAGCAGCAGGTGCCAATGGCTACTGAGGCTGCCAAGTCCCCTATGAGGAGAGAGAGAGCAGTGCCGATGCAATCGGTCACAGAGCTGGATCGAGATCAGGCTTAAGTAAGTATTGAAGGCAGGGTTTGGGGGGAACTGACCATGGAAGGTTGTTTTACCTTAATGCAGAAAATGAATTAAGGTAAAAAAACCTTAAGTCTAGGTTCACACCTATGCAGTTGCGTTTGAGGCATTTCTGCATTGAATTTTGCATTTTTGCACTTGCATTTTTGCGCGTTTTTGATGAGTTTTACGTTTTTTTAAATTTTTTTTCATATTTTTCTTGTTACTAGGGAGATTTTAAATGCAAAACACATAAAAATAGTGGCAAAAATGCAGCAAAAACACAGCAAAAAAGCAGTATATGCTTTTCTGCAGCATTCCCATTGAAGTCTATAGAACCAAAAACGCAACATTTTGCGTTAAAAAAAGACTGACCCTTTCCAAAAAAACGCACCGGATGAAAACGCGGAGATGTAAACCTTTCCCATAGGAAATCATGTTAAATGGACTGTACTGCATTTTTGCAAAACACTGCAGAAAACGCTTAGGCGTGGACCTAGGGTAAAACTTTAAAACCACACTAAGGGAACATAAAACGTGAAAATAAATTGTTACAGAAACATCATTGCTGGCTTGTACTTGTTTATTATTAATGAAAGCTTAGGGTTCTCATATTTTATTAAACATTGAACTATAAAGATATATGGTATCAGTTGTAATGGATGATGATTTTAAAGGTTTGTCTTGGGTTTTGCCACTAAGTGTGAAATTTGACAGATCTCTACATGTCACTTGAAAATAAGTTTGCCTGTCTAAGCTAACTGTCTCCCGAGAGACACAAGTGAGAAGCACATGTGTGCTGTGATTTGAAACAGATCCATCTCACACTGCAGGCTTTAAAGCACATAAGGTTATAAAGGTTAAAAGTCCTCTTGCTCTTCCATCTCACCTAGTGGGAAACATCTTGGCAAACAGTGAAAATAATAAGTAGAACAGCAGCTTTGTATTATCTAGCCTCCCACGAACTCCTTCAGGATATAGCTTACTAATGCTGGGATATTGTATGCAGTTGACTATTTTCACTCTCTGCTAAGCAAAACATGTTCAATTTCAAACACTTAAAACAATTTAGCACTTGCTTTCTGCTTGAAAAACTCCCACTGAGGAAATGCATTTCTTAAATGTTAATTATTAGCATGTAGGCAAGTTTGCATCGCATCTACAGCAGCCATTTAAGGAAAGAAGCACAAGGCTTCCGCATAGGTACAGTGCATAATGATTGCAAAATGTTAGTTTTGGAAATGTACTCTCTACTGACAGACCATACATGAAACTATAATCAGTATGATGAGGTTTGATTATGATTAATGGTGGCTATACACAGTACAATTTTCTATCTTTTCCAATCACTTTCAACCAGCTTCCAATCATGAAAACATTTCATTACTCAAAGCAATCTACCACTGGCATGTTCAATTGAATGTTTTTTTTAACAAAAACGGTTAGTGGTAAATTGAATTTGCCAAAATTCAATGGCTAATCCCACATCTGTATCTTGAACTAGTCCCAGTAGCCAAGGACAAATGCAGAGAAAAATGAATGTCAGAGGAAGGAAGGAGGTGTCTGACGTGGACTGTGATTGGCAGCTTAGTTTCACCTTCTCTACCCATGAACACTACAAGGACATGTACAATGTCATGTTAATACAATTACTACATGCCTACTAATGTATTCTGTATCAATGTACAAAGAAACAGCGGTCTAAATATGCACTGAGGTTGATTACTTAACCAATTGAGCTCCTGAGGATTTACCCCCCTTAATGACCAGGCCTCTTTTTGCTACTCGGCGCTGCACTAATTCAACTGATAATTGCGCGGTCATGCAATGCTGCACCCAAACGAAATTTACGTCCTTTTTTTCACACAAATAGAGCTTTCTTTCGGTGTAATTTGATCACCTGTTCGCTTTTTATTTTTCACGCTATAAACAAAAAAAGGCCAAAAATTTTGAAGAAAAACAATATTTTTTACTTTCAGCTATAAAAAATATATAGTAAACTCAAAGTTGGTTATAAATTTAGGCCAAAATGTATTCTGCTACATGTTTTTGGTAAAAAAAATCCAAATAAGTGTATATTGATTGCTTTGTGTGAAAGTTATAGCGTCTACAATCTATGGTATAAATACTGCAATTTACGCCATTTTTCTGCTATACAGTGCTGTGCTAGTTTAACGGACAATTGCGCAGTCATGCAATACGGTACATAAATTAAATTTACATCCTTTTTTTCCCCACAAATTGAGCTTTCTTTCGGTGGTATTTGATCGCCTGTGTGGTTTTTATTTTTTGCGCTATAAAAAAAAGGCTGACAATGTTGAGGAAAAAAAAACAATATTTTGGACTTTTTACTATAAAACATGTCCAGTAAAAAAAAAATGCAAAAATCAAATTTAGTCATAAATTTCTGCCAAAATGCATTCTGCGACATGTCTTTGCTAAAAAAAACCCAATACGTGTAAATTAATTGGTTTACGTGAAAGTTATAGCGTTTACAAATGGCGGGAAAGATACTGGGATTTTTAATTTTTATTTATACTAATAATGGCGCCGATCAGCGACTTATGGCGGCAATCAGCGACATATGACGGCGACCAGCGACTTATGGCGGGACTGCGGCGGACATTTTGACACTGGGGGGGGAACTGACTTGGGGTCACTGACATCCCCAGTGACACCAATACAGTGATCAGTGAAAAAAAACCACTGAAACTGTACTAATGTCACTGGGAAGGAAGGGGTTAACATTTTTAGAATTTGCTGTGTAAGGGGTGTGTTTTACTAGGGGGCGGGGGTGTGTACTGGACGGGGGGGAGGGAGGGGGGAGCTGATCGAGGGAGAGAAACTCTTCTCTCCCTCTTCAGCTTGTCGGTGAACTGTCACAGAGCAGGGCTGTGTGTAAACAATGCAGCCCTGCTCTTTGTCAGTGATCACTGCTCATTGCGGGAAAACGGCCGGTAAAAACCGTCCGTGACCCGGCGGCGGAGACCCGCTGCTGACACCCGCGGGACAGGTAGGGCAGACGCGCGCCCCCTACCTGTTTTGAAGGCAGCCATTTTAAAACGTGCTTTTGCCTACGAGCGCCGCCCTGCCACCGTTTATATGCTGTGGCTGGGCGGCAAGTGGTTAAAGCAAATAGACTCTTCACTTTGCAAGGGAAGTTGCACTATGTACAGGAAATTTCCCTAAAGTTTAGTGAATGAGATGAAGCTCTGCCGACTTCCATCATCTAATCATGTACAAGCAAAAATTCATTTTTTTAAATTTTTCTTGCACAATTGTGAAATTGCACAAAAGTGAAATTTCATCACATTCACCAAGCTCTGGGGAAAACTCTTGCAAAATAAACAGTCTGTTTGCCTTTAGCAAATCAGTCCCACTGTGTCTGTACTGTATACATTCTGCATGATTCAGCATAGTTGAAAATTGTGACATATAAAAAAAACACTGACATATATGAGGAAATTATTAAAGGTGAATTTCACCTTTTGGAAAAAAATAATAAATGTATATAAATAGTGAAAAAAACTGCGCTAAATGTGTGAAAAGTTATGAATGCCACTAATAAACAAGTAATGACTGTGTATGAACACATAAATATATAAACATATATGAACAAAATGCTGCCACTTTAAAAATTAATGAATATAACACATGAAAAAACACTCAAAAAGTGATTAAGTAGTGCATAACTCTTATACGTGAAGACAATTATATAAAATAAAAAGTGAATAAATACGATTGTATAAAATAAAAGTGTATAGTCCCCAAAAAAGTCCAAATGATATTAATTTATACATTTCATCAATAAATGTATTTACTTCTGCAGAAAAAAATGTACATGCATTATTTTTTTCCCACAGGAGCCTACAAAGCATTGCGCCTATGATCAGTAGATCGAGGGTGCAACATCAAGCACCTGCAGACTCCCAGTATAGCTGTCTCCCGTATGGGCAGACAGTTACTGAAGAGCAGGAAGATCAATGAACTATGAGCTCACCAGCACCCTTGAAGTTCAATGGGAACTACAAGCCATCTGCTGCGGTGGAAGACGGTACACGTAGTCCATTCATTCACAGATCGCTGTGAATGAATGATGCTGGTGTGTGGGTGGCGCACCACACAGCTGCACTATTTTTAAACTGTGACAGCGGGTGCAGGGCAAAGAACCCCTGTCCACTGTCACAGGGTGCTGGAGTATGTTACATGTTAGACCCAAAATATTGGCGTATCATGTAACATGCTCCTAAAGGTGAACTTATCCGTTAAGCTTTTCTCTCCCATAATGGTGCTGGAAACAGTCAGAAGTTGTGTGCACCACATTACCAAAGCAGACAGACCTATCTCAGGTCTATTGCACCACCTGCACCAATTTTTTATTTCAGAGTAAAATAAAACTGACACAAGTCTTTGCCTAATTAACAGAGGGAATAGGGCCGTTTTCAATATAGAAAACTGCTGCAGATACCTGTTATACTGGATGTGAACTGCCAGTACACAGCTTTCATCCCTCTCCCTGCTCGTGCATTGATTACACAGCACCAGCAGATATTACAGAAGGTAAGCAACCCTCCTCCTTCCTCCGATCTGAGCAGGGGGCAGGGATGGCTGTGAAATTGGAGCATGCAGCTCCATTCTCCGTCCTGAGTGCTGTGCCTGTTACAGCTACAGAAAAGGTTTTTTTTGCTTTTAACTAGGAAATAATTGTTGACATAAATAATAAAATGAAAACTCTTCATACACTAGAAACCCAAACCTTCCTATTTAAACTTTAAGCTCACCCTATATGGGTTGGTCTTCAACTATCATTGTCATCTGCCCAGATCTGCTAAAAGTGTGTCCAGTTCAACAGGCTGGTTTTCAGCTAGTTTGACTAAATGAGAAAGGTCTACTCATCTTTGTAATGATTGTAATCTGCTCAATTCTGATAAAATGTGTCTTACAGTTCAGCTGTTTTTGAGTGCACCTTGAAAACCCATACCTATCTATCCAAACCAAAAGCTCACCTTACATGAATTGGTCTTCAACTAATTTTACTAAATGTGAAATGTGTACTTGTCTTTGTAATTATTGTAATCTGCCCAATTCTGCTACAAATGTGCCCTCCAGTGCAATAGTTTTTGATGAATGCCCCTTGAAAGCAATATATTGTTTTCACGGTAAATAGGAATAAGCCTTGCTTATTTATGGAAATTTCATGTTGGCTGTAAATTCTCTCTGGTCATAGCTGTAGAATTAAGTGGCATCACAATATGCTAAACCCTATATTATCTAATTATCTCTAATAAATATTCTGATAAGTCACGTCTCTAAACAATATTGGATATGCTAAGTAAGCCTTTTATTTCATGTTTACATTGTGCATTTTGAGGTAAAGTAGAGTATTTAGTGCTAATAAAAAATATCAGCTAATGAAATATGGACTCCTGGCTTCCTGACATTTCCACATCTCTATATTTGAATTTTTGCATGATCTATGGTAATTTTTTCCATTTGCCACACAGCTTCCAGCTGTCATGTAAGTGGGACTCATTGATTAATGGATTATGCTATATAGCTCAAAAGGCAAAGCTAGAAATGAATATTGTATTAGCGAAGGGTACTGTAAGTAATAAAATAGTTCTCAACTCAGAAACTCAATTATAAACATACATACACAGTATTAACAGTGTTCCTGTCTATAAGATATTTTTACGATCATGCTATTGGGCCTTTCATAGCTGTCCTTTCTAAATTCCAGTTGCCTGACTGTCATGTTGTTTCATTGGCTTTAGGGCTAAACCCAGCAGATGAAATAATAAGTTCATGGGCTTTCCTGCTAGAGCACTCCATACAATGCACAACCTCAAGATTGTTTCCTGCATCTACTGCAATGTAATCTCAACAGAGGAATATAACTCTCCTTAATTAAAATGCAAACATTAATTTGAACTTTACCATTCCACTGCTCTATTTACAAATCCTCATATTTCGAAGGTTGTATTTTGGGGTAAATATTTTGGACTGCAAACATTTAGCAAAAGCTGTGTTGTGAAAAAATAAAGGAAAACACATTTCTTTTACATTTCCACTTCCAAACTAAAACCTGGAAAATAAAAATATAAGTAAATTCAAAAACTACCTCTCTTCTAATAATTATGTATGTTATGTTGTGGAAGTCTACAAACGCTAAAAGGAAAAAAGTGCAGAACTGGACCACTGCCAAATAAGAAGAACAAAAATACTTTGGGACTCAAGGATATACAGGGATAAAAAGACTTAGGGATTCAAGTGGTTAATGAATGTCAATTGATAAACATGCCCACTAAATTCCTTTCAGTATAAGTAGTTCAACATGTCACACGGCATATACCATACAGTATATATATTGGGCAAAATCTTTAGAAGAACTAAAAGCTACTTGAACTTCTGTACTTACTGGGGGAGATGGGGCACTGAAAGCATATCTTATGTAATAATTTTGCTCATCCAAATTGATATAATAGATAACATTTTGTATACTGTACATATACGTCTATATATGTAGCACCCTCTAGTAGGATAGTGTAGGTAAAGTTATTGCTGCAGGTCCGGCTGGATGGCTTAAGAGGCTGGTACTCTATTCCTTTCACCTGGCTGTGGAGGACCATAGAACCTTCCCAAAGTCAGTGGGAGCAAGGGGTGCAGACCTCATTTGCGTGTTTATGGGAGTCTAACCAATGCCGGGTTTGGAGGCCCTGGTAGAGTGATGAGACCAACCCATAAATATGGGATAGTCAGGCTGGCAAGGGGAATCAGGTGGAAGAGGGAGTGCAGAGGAGACTGTGTGTGTGGCCTGGGAGGAGTCCCCTAGGTCTAGGGCTGGCTCAAGAAGATCCATTCAGCATCATGGCATAAACAGGATCAAGGCCTGGGAGCAGAGGGAACAAGGAACTCTTCTGGGAAGGCTGTCCACAAGGTTTAGGAGTGTGTCTATGGGAATGTTTGACCATTCTTCCAGAAGCGTATTTGTGAGGTCAGGCACTGATGTCGGATGAGAAGGCCTAGCTCGCAGTCTCTGCTCTTGGTGTTCTATTGGGTTGAGGTCAAGACCAGTCAAGTTTTTCCACCTCAAACTCGCTCATCCATATATTTATGGACCTTGCTTTGTGCACTGGTGTGCAGTCATGTTGAAACAGGAAGGGGCCATCCCCGAACTGTTCCCACAAAGTTGGGAGCATGAAATTGTCCAAAATTTCTTGGTATGCTGACACCTTAAGAGTTCCCTTCACTGGAACTAAGGGGCCAAGCCCAACCCCTAAACAACCCCACACCATAATCTCCCCTCCACCAAACTTTACACTTGGCACAATGCTTTCAGGCAAGTACCGTTCTTTTGGTAACCACCAAACCCAGACACGTCCATTGGATTGCCAGACAGAGAAGCATGATTCATCACTCCAGAGAACACGTCTCCACTGCTTTAGAGCGCGGTGGCGGCCTGCTTTACACCACTGCATCCAACGCTTTGCATTGCACTTGGTGATGTAAGGCTTGGATGCAGCTGCTCGGCCATGGAAACCCATTCCATGAAGCTCTTTACGTACTGTTGTGCTAATCTGAAGGCCACACGAAGTTTGGAGGTTTTTACCTATTGACTCTGCAGTCAGTTGGCGACTTCTGCGCACTGTGCGCTTCAGCATGCGTTGACCCTGCTCTGTCATTTTACGTGGCTTCCACTTCATGACTGAGTTGCTGTTGTTCCCAGCTGCTTCCACTTTGATAAAATACCACTAGCAGTTGACCGTGCAATATTTACTAGCAAGGACATTTCATGGATGGACTTATTGCACAGGTAGCAACCTATTACGGTACCATGCTTGAATTCAATGAACTCAAGAGAGCGACCTATTCTTTCACAAATGATTGTAGAAGCAGTCTGCATGTCTAGGTGCTTAATTTTTTTACACCTGCAGCAAAGGAGGTGATTGGAACACTTGAATCCAAGGATTTGGAGTGGTGTCCCAATAATTTTGGCAATATAATAGTAGTGTTTATATATATATATATATATATATATATATATATATATATATATCTTCTGCAAGAGTTATAAACATTCAAGACAGAAGAATGCACTATTTTCTCAGTAACAACAGAAACAGAAGGCAGCTCGAAGGCCAAAGCAAACTGAGAACCAGTAAAAAGAGAACCAAAAAACATGGATTTTACAGAAATCAGAAGAATCAGATATTCACAACATGTCACTAATTCACTCCACCAAGTGAATTGACAGGTACCTTACCACTTCATTTACTGCTTTGCCTAGAGGGTCCCTCTTCTACCTATATTCCCTGTCAGATTATGGTTCCTCACTGAATTGGAGATCAGTGAACAAATGAACACAAAGGTAACATAACATAACATAACAAAACACATAACATATTATATTGCTGGCATGGCATATAGCCTCATTGGTACATTGTTCTATAATAACTTAGATATCCCTAACAGATGCATAGAGCACACAATAATTAGACCCATATAGATAGGGCAGTTGCAGCATCTATTTTTTAATAAAAAAGGGGTACCTTCATATTATTTTTTATGAATACTCTGGATGTTTGTTATGATACTGAAACCTTGACTAAAACTACAGTTATTTTTTTATTTATGGTGTTACTTGCCATTTATATTGTATATTGGACAAAAATATGGAAACACTACATGATTTGCAGGTGTGAAGGTGACGATATGTTTTGCATTGAAAGCAGAAGTGATGTAACATTCTTTTGCTTCTGCTGTGTGATGAGACATTTAGCTAACAGGTGGGAAGCCTCACTTTTGTCATTTACTGTGTGCGCTGCTAGTAGTACAGAGTCATGTCAGAGCTTACTGAGTTTCAAAGAGGGCAAATTGTTGGTGCCTGCTGAGCTGGTGCCTCTATGACTGAAGTTGCCAGTTTAAGTGCAGTGCCACGAGACACAGTATCAGAGGTTATGACAGTTTCGGGGAAAACATCATCTGATAAGCATATGCGTGGTCAACATGGTCAACTGACCGAAAGGGACAAAAAGAACATTGCGCAAGATTGTGACCCAGAATAAGAAAACAACTGCTGCAAAAGTGACTGCAGAACTCAATCTCATTCTTCCAAAGTCCATGTTCACAAAAACTGTGCAAAGGTAACTCCATAAGCCAAACATTCACGGGCCAGCTGCAATTGGCAAACCACCAGTGACCGATATGAATGCTCAGAAGAGGAGAGAGTGGTGCAACAGCTATAAATCATGGACTACCAATCAATGAAAGACTGTAATATGGTCCAATGAATCAAGCTTCACACTGTTCCCAACCACCGGACATGTTTACGTCTGGCAAACACTGTCCCAAGCTTATGACCAGGACTGTCTTGTGCTAATGGTAAAGCATGGTGGCAGCGCAATCATGGTTTGGGCAGTCCTATCTTGGTATTCTGTTGGCCTCATTATCACTTTGAAAGGTAGAGTCACTGTCAGTGAGTGTGTACAAATTTTGGCTTGCCATGTGCACTGCATGGTGTAGACATTATTTCCTAAAGACAGCACCATCTACCAAGACGATTCACACAGCTGGTGTTGTCAAATCGTGGTTTTATGAGCATGCAGACAAAGGCTTGCACCTTCCCTGGGCCCCACAGTGTCCAGATCTCAATATCATAGAGCCACTATTGTCAATTTTGGAGAACAAGGTTTGGGCTTGTTTTTTTTTTATGTCTCTCTGGCATCTCTGGAACGATTTTTGCCTGAAGAGTGGTAAGATTCCATTATCCACCATCCAAGATTTATATTTTTCAAGGAGAATTCAGGCTGTCTTGGATCCCAATGGCGGTCCACAACCATATTAGGAAACAATTTTGTACTTTTATTATTATTATTATTATTATACAGTATTTATAAAGCGCCAATAGTTCGCACAGCGCTGTACATTACAAAGGGGGACAGAACATGTGACAGAACAATACCAATACAATGCAAAACATGAGGAGATTGAGGGCCCTGCTCTTTGGAGCTTACAATCTAGGAGGGAGGGGATGGTTGCACAGGAGGAGATAGCTGTGGGGGATGGAATGGTAGGAAGAGTGGAGGAGATCGGCCAAGTTAGCAGGGGGTAGGGTAGGCTTCCCTGAAGAGATGGGTTTTCAGGGTGCGCCTAAAGGAGAGGAGAGTAGGTGATAATCTGATGGGTTGGTGCAGGGAGTTCCAGAGGATGGGTGACACCCTGGAGAAGTCCTGGAGGCGGGCATGGGAGGAGGAGACCAGGGAACTAGAGAGAAGGAGGTCTTGTGAGGAGCGGAGTGTGTGTGCTGGGCGATACTTGGATATTAGGTCAGTGATGTAGTTCGGGGCAGTATGGTGGACGGCTTTGTATGTCAATGTTAGGATTTTGAATTTGATCCGTTGCGCAATCGGAAGCCAGTGGAGGGATTGGCAGAGGGGGGTGGCGGAGACAGAGCGGTTGGAAAGGTGAATGAGTCTGGCAGCCGTATTCAGGATCGACTGAAGCGGGGATAGCCAGCGGCGAGGCAGGCCAGTGAGGAGGGAGTTGCAGTAGTCGAGTCGTGATACGATGAGGGAGTGGATGAGCTGTTTAGTGGTTTCTGGAGTTAGGAACGCGCGTATTTTGGCGATGTTGCGGAGGTGGAGTCTGCACGAGTTTGTTAAAGATTGGACTTGGGGCTGGAAGGATAGGTTGGAGTCCAGAATGACACCAAGTACTCTGGCCTGCAGGGCGGGTTTGATATTGGCATTGTTGGATGTGATGGGGAAGTCAATGGGGGGTGGGGTCATTCCTTTCAGCTGGGGGCTCGGCCCGGGATGACCACCCACCTCACTTGGTAAGTAAACCTTTTGTCTTTTTATGACTAAAAGCTCTTTCTTGCCCTGTGTTGAGGGAAGGTCTTGAATCATTCTGTATTGTCTATATAGACCCGTGATAACCTGTAGCTGCTTTTGGTAAAGCAGACTTAACTCTTTGGTAAGAGTTACAAAATAGTGCACTATAATATAAAAAAAAGGTGTTTTGGTAAACACAGTTCTCTGTTTTTGGTAAAACAGTGAAGAGATAACTTTGGGAAGTTATCAAGAGGTTAATAAGTCTGTGGAGCAGATTCTGGTTTATCTGTCTTTTGCTTTTTCTTTCTGTTGCGTAGAAGTATAAGATAATTTGTTGTGTGGAACAAAATAAGATTTTAAGCTAAAATTGTTTTATCCACTGTCTAAATATGGGTCAAGGAGGTAGTTACCCACCAGGTCCCCCAGAAAAGGGAGAAAATTGTAAGGATTATGTTGCTAGAGTTTGTGGGACGGACTATTATTTAATAAATCCCTGGGTGGATTGTATGGCAGGCTGGACAGAAGCTATGGGGAGTACAGACCCATTCCCAAGAAAGGGGGAGAAAACTGGTTAAAATGGTCACCGTATTGGGTTGATAATAGCAAGGGAAAGTTCAATTTGATTTTCTCTTTAAAACAAAAGAGGAAGTTGAAATTGGATACATTAAAAATATGCCAGGAAAAGCATCAATCTGAAAAGACATGCAGACCCAAGATTGGACTGAAAACAGTTCAGACACCAATCCCACCCCCTCCGTATAATATATATCCTTCATTAAGTGGTTTTAAAAATGCTGCTGATGATGATTTTTTGATTAGTTTGGGGATGATTACTCCCCAGCCTAATGCCCCTCCAGTCCCTGCCCCTGTCCCTGCGCCACTTCCCGTCCCGGATCTACAACCAATACAGCCAGGTCCCTCCACTAGACCCAAACAGATTATTAGTATAAAATCACCAGAGGAGGGTAGCCAAGTTCAAGGCATCCTTACGGAGAATAATGACAACGAAGGAGAGTTGGAATACGAAGAACAGGGACAGGTAAATATAATAAAATTACAGAAAAAGGATGGTCAATGGAGAAGAAGTGACACCAGTCATAGAAAGGGCAGAGAGAGAGGTGGAGGAATTTAGAATGCAGCTTAGATCCATGGATAAGAAACAAGAGGGAAAAAGAGAAGATGAGGGGGCCGTAGGAGGAAAGGAGTTGGCTATATTGACACTACCTTTTCTCACAGCAGGAGAACTAATTCTAAAAAAACCCCATAGAATTAGAAGATATTAATAAGATTGTTAAACATTGTCCCAAGCCTACAGTATCTCCTGGAGGTACACTTGCTTATTTAAAAAAGGCATGTTTAGGAAGAAATTACACACAGGAAGATATGAGATTGATCATTGATAGTATTCTGGGAAATAATCCAGCTTGGGATTGGATAAATGTAAAAAGCATTAGTCACATAGAACCAAGTAATACACAGGCTACTGCCTATAAACTGAACACCACAGAAGGGAGAGAAACTATGTGGGAGGAGTTTGACACAGAATTAAAAAGGGTTTTCAAGAATAAGGCTTCCCTCCCTATTGCTACAGCATGTAAGCAGAAGGTAGAAGAAACTGTTTCTCCTTACAACACACCTATCAATTCTGTTAAGAAGCCGGATGGCTCTTACAGGTTTGTACAAGATTTGAGGGCCATAAATAATTTGGTGGTTCCATTAGCCCCAATAGTGCCTGACGTGCCATCACTCCTAACCTCCATTCCGTCCGATGCAGAATATTTTACAGTGATTGATTTAACAAATGCATTTTTTTCGGTTCCTGTGGACCACCAGACAAGGGCGCTATTTGTATTTATATTCTGAAAATTGCCAGATGAGCTGGTGTAGAATGCCTAGGGCTATGTAGATTTGTTTGCAGTCTACTCACTTGCCCTCCAGACCACACTGAGGTCCTGGACCCCTCCCAATGGTTCGGTCCTCATTATATATGTGGATGACCTATTGATTTGTAGTTCAAGTCAGGAGGCCAGTCAGGAGGATAGTTGGTCTCTGTTAGAATGGTTGTCAGGGAATGGTCACAAAGCATCTAAAAAGAAATTGCAATGGTGCCAAAATCAGGTTGAATACCTTGGTTTTATTCTGGGTCATGGTGAGAGGAATGTCAGTCACAAAAGAGCTGCGGCTCTCGTGGGTCTGCCCCGCCCACAAACAAAAAAGGACATGCTAACTTTTCTTGGTATGATTGGTTACTGCCGCCAATGGATACCTGATTGTTCATTTTATGATCACACTCTGAGGTCTGCCACACTTTCAGAATCACCTGACATTCTCACATGGTCAAATGAAATGGTTGATGCCTTTGTGTACTTGAAGAATGCTATGGTAACGGCCCCTGGTCTTGGACTACCTGATTATAAGAAAATGTTTCATCTGTATGCTAGGGAAAATTGTACAACCATGGCGGGGGTCCTGGCTCAGGAACATGGAGGCAAGCTCCGCCCTGCAGCTTTTTTTTTCCAAAGTAGTGCCAACTCAGGTTCAGGGCATGCCTGCTTGTCTGAGAGCTGTTGCATCGTGCGCAATTCTGGTGGGGAGGGTTATTTCTTTCACATTGGGACATGAAACTACCCTACACACCGCACACCAAGTGTCCTTACTACTGAAAAACATACACACTCAACACATGTCAGCACAAAGGTTGAGCGGATATGAAGTGATTCTTCTATCTGATCCCAACTTGATTATTAAATATTCTTCAGCAAATTCAGGCCCTGTTCCAATTTTGAATGCCCTACTGGGGCTAAAGGGGGAACAGGATGAAGTGGCACCAGAACACAATTGTATAACCCACATACAGCAAGACACTTCCCCTAGGTCCGACATGTCAGCTGTGGCTCTTGATGGGGCCCCAGATGTGTTTGTAGATGGTTCATGTTCTAGGCCAAATGATAGTATTTACCATGCAGGAGATGCCATTGTGCAACTTCCTGACAAAATACTCGAGGCAAAGCCAATTCCATATCAGTCAGCCCAAGCAGCTGAACTGATTGCCCTTACAAGAGCATGTCAATTATTTGCAGGACAGGATGTCAACATTTACACAGACTCCAAGTACGCCCATGATGCTGTACATGATTTTGGGGTCATTTGGGAGAGAAGAGGATTCATTGCTGCTGATGGCAAAACCATATCTCACTCTTCTTTGATATCTGATCTACTCAAAGCCATACAGTTACCAAAAACATTAGCCATTCTACATTGCAGGGCACATACAAATCGCAGAGATCATATTGCCAAAGGAAATGCATTAGCAGATAAGGTAGCAAAGGAAGCCGCATTACAACAGGTGGCCAGTGAGCAGATGCCTTTGCTCACTTCAGGCATCACAACCACCCCACATGACCAGATGTATGCAGATTTACAAAAATTTGCTACGAAAATCGATTTAGCAGACTGGGATGGTTCTGGAGCACAACTAGATCCAGCTTCTGGTCTAGTGTGCTTAGAGGGGAAACCATGCATTCCCATGTCAAGTGCCCCATTGTTCATTGCACAGTACCACGGTCTAGGACATAGAGGATGGAAAACGACATGTGAAACATTATTGCAGGATTTTTACATTACAGGTTTATCTAGGTTGGTGAAAGAATATGTTTCTAGGTGTATTATATGTATAAGGAACAATCCACAGAACCCAAAGAAATCACAACACCAGCATCTAGTGTACCCAACTACACCTTTCACCCATTTACAAATAGATTTTACCCACATGCCAAAAACAGGACAGAGGCAAGAGTTTTTGTTGGTAATGGTGGATATGTTCAGCAGATGGGTGGAAGCATTTGTCACTAATAAAGAAGATGCGCAAACTGTAGTCAGAATTCTCACACAGGAGATAATACCCAGATGGGGATGTCCGCTGCAGATAAATTCTGATAACGGACCAGCTTTTGTGGCCAAGGTATGTCAAGATTTGGTAAAGGTACTTAAGATAGATTGGAAGTTTCATATTCCCTATCATCCTCAAAGTTCGGGTATAGTAGAAAGGATAAACAGGAGGATTAAGGATAAGTTGAGGAAGGCCACTGGAGGAACCTATACCCACTGGAAGAAGATGTTACCTGCAATTCTAGCAGAGGTAAGAATGACACCTAATAAGACTACAGGGTTATCTCCTTTTGAAATATTAATGGGAAGACCGTTCCCCACTCCTTGGGCTAGACAGCCACTTATGTTAGAAAGAGGGGACTTTGACCTGGTACAACAAGAATATGTGAGAAAATTGATTCAAACTTTAGATCAGATTGAAAGAAATGTTGCTCGCACTTTTCCTTTATCTTTTCAGGAACCAACACACCTTTTCCAAGTGGGAGATGTCGTAGTGGTCCGCCAACTCGCTAAAGACAAGAAGCAAGGCTACCCCTTTGGACCACCTACTACGGTGATAGCGGTTACCAGAACGGCTGTTCTGGTGGAGAATTCCCAGTCCTGGATCCATGCTAGTCGAGTGAAGAAGGTGAACCAAACACCTGAGAAACATGAGATGGAAAAAGGAGGTGAAGTATGAGAGAAAAATCCTCGAAGAGTGGGTGAAGTAAGTGAAAAAGGCCCTGAAGATGAAATTTTTTACTGCCCCTCATGGTGTTTTGAAACTCTGGATCCTATTGGGCACACTGACTGTGCTCTTTTTCCTGCCAGTATGGATCCTAACTAACTGTATTTATCACCCTGAGGACTTGGGCCTAATAAAAGGTATCTGTGGTCAAGGACTAGTTTTAAATGAGACCCAGATAACCAAAAGTGAAAGAAAGTCAAAAAGAAAGTTTTGAAGAGAACAATCCTTTTTCAGGAAAAATGTTGATGATGCAGTTTAAATATGCTTATGCTCAAAAGTCAGGTTCTGATAAATGTTGGATCTGTAGTAAG
The DNA here is from genome assembly GCF_062004578.1 of Staurois parvus. NCBI lineage: Eukaryota > Metazoa > Chordata > Amphibia > Anura > Ranidae > Staurois > Staurois parvus. Next base: position 9,234,078 of record NW_028318478.1, read on the forward strand.
TTACATCCTAGCACATATGAAATTCCTCTTCTGGCCGCTCCAGTCAAAATATTTTTGTTAATAAAAGGGAATGTAAGTATTGGTTTGACCAATATTACTTCTAATGCCACCATATCTTTTCCAACTCTGGGAGTCACTCAACTCCCCGATTGGTGTTTTAGACTGGGGAATACTTCCCACAAGGGAAGGGGAATGTGCTCTCAGTCCATATTAAACATATCTGATCCTGGAAGGAGGGATGGAACTTCTTCTGTGAAACTCTGGCAAGTAAATGGTAAAACCCTGAATGAAAGTTTAGAAGGGATACAAGATAATGTGGGGAAAACTATGTTTGGAAAACTTCTTTTTTATTTTACACTTGTTGTCACCCCTGAATTTCATTCTGCAATACAAAAATTGCCGATCTCCTTGGGAAACAATACCTATATCTGTTGTGGTAAGATCTGTTACCCTTGGATACCGAGTAATGTCCAGGGCTGGTGCTATGTAGCCCAATTAGTGCCAATTATGGCAGCTATAGACCAAAAGGAACACCAGGTAAAAGCCAGTACATACCCAAAACACCAACTAACTCTGAGACAGAGAAGGGAAACCAAACAAGAAAAGGTAGATCTATTCTCTACAGGGGATAAGGTTTGGTCATGGTTTCCTACTTACACTGGATGGGGAATAACACTCATGAACAAAATAAATAATGACACAAACATTATTGATGACATACTGGAGAGGAACTCTAAGGACATAGGGTTGCTAAATACTGAGACCAGAGCTATTAGAAAACAGCTGGAGATGCAAGAATTAGCTATTGAAAGTATGAGTGCTGCTCTGACAGGTTTGTGTGAGATGACAGAGGATTATGAATGTTGTACTTGGATATATAATACCACAATGACTGTTCCAGATTATTATGAAATAATAAAGCAACACAGGGAACAGGTAGATGGTTTGATGGAAGAAGCTAGAGCTATAGGAAAAGATGGATGGACTCCTTTTGATTGGTTAGGATCAGGATTTGGTTCCATCTTTTCATGGATGAAAGGTATCGCTGTAAGCATAGTCATGATATTGTTTTTTGTTTTATTTTTATATCTATGGTTTAAATGCTCATTATATTGTATTGCTAGAGCTACAAAGCTGCAAAATACAAATGAAGGTTATCTGGCTATGTAAAGAATTGAGATCATGTTCATGATCTTAGAGGGGATTGAAAGGATCTAGATAACTTCCATTTTGTATTTTGTACGCCATTTTAAGTATTAAGTTAGCTTTTTGTAGAGATATTAGAAGTTTAATGAAACTGTTTTCCCTTGTTCAAGGATGTATCAACAGAAGCTAACACGACCCTGACAATGTTTTTGTCTGTCTGTTTTCTCTAAAAGTTAGCCAAAATAATTTGTACCAAGAAATGTATATGTTATGTTTCATGTAGTTAGCTCATGATGGAAAGTTACAAGTTACAGTTTTGAAACTCGCTCCCCCCCTCCCTTATTATTTTCTGTATCCTATATAATCTTATTAATGTCTAATAAACTTTGAACATCTCTGAACATAAGCTGTCGTGATTTCCGTGTTCAAGGGGTGTTCCCAGAATTCTGCTGATAAACCAGGAATCTCTCCACAGACCGGGGGTCTCTGAGGGGAAAAGAAAATCATTCCTTTCAGGGGGAAGACAAGAAACTCGGTTTTGGAGTTAAGCCTTAACAAACCAAGTTTGCCAAACTTATACTAGAGGCTGCACAGTGATGAACTAGCCATTGAAGCTACCATAGGGTCTTCTGGAGGGAAAATACATCCATAAAGCATTTTTTTGTTTGTTTTTATACAAAAATATTCCCATTATGGACATTCTACAGTTTTTATCTGATCCTATGGTAGACCTCTATAATCTAATCCACTAGTGGACTATAAATATACACTAAACCAAATGACATGAGGTTATCATTCCTTATTGTATCCCAGCTGTCACTATCAACTATGGGCATTGAGAAAATAGAGATACAGAATTTGAGTTTCATTTTTGTCTACACTAAGCAGCGATTATCAGTGGTTGGGGTTTAGTAGTGATGTTGAAGGCCCCTTCCTACCCCCTTTAATCTCTGTAACAGAGGTACTGTATAAACAAAAGATATAATTTTGACAATATTTTTAATTCAAATTTTATAGTTTGCAACCAAGGCAAAAACTAACAGAGAATAAAAACAGATTAGCTATGTCAGTTTTCTTAAAACATTACTTAGCACTGTAGAAAGATGACCTCCAACTACTCATTCCTACTCTGCTGTGTGGAACATACAGAGAGCTTATAAATAAATTATGTAGAATGATTACTTGATTAGAGAAGCCTGGTTAGATTTTCATAAAAGATAAGCACATATTTATGTAAATTTGCATATTTTAGAGCAAATTTACATCTCGTCCTAGTCGCAATAAAAAAGAGGGCCTTTCTCAGTGGAAAAGCAGCACAAATTAGTCATTTTTTGGAATAAAATTTGTTTATTCACTGTATGTTTCCTCAAACATCTTTTCTCAGCTGCAAAGTAACTATTTGCATAATATTTCAGTTAGCTCAATTTACTTCCAAAAAAAAAAATTCTTGCCTGGCAAATGCCTTAAAGATTTTTTGCATAGTTTAGATGTAGCTTTACTAGCTTATATCTTGATTTTCTGCTTGGCTGAACACTTAACTTTCGCTGTCTACTTAAGGCTGCCTGCACGTACCTCTAATCATAAAACATATGTTTTGGAATATTGTTGAAATTCATCATGTTATCATAGCTATGGAGTCTCATTTATAATCAGAGTACGAGTACGCTGCCTGGTTTCAGAAGTCTATGCTTCTCTGTCTGTAATGACAAGGAAAATTACATGCACACAGAGTAGCATGCTGTACTAAAGAGCATATGAAAAGATATGTTTATAAGATAACAAAAAAAAGCCCTCCCGATTATTTTACTTTAATCACCACTGTAATTATATATATATAGTTAAGTCCATATATAAAACATGTTCAAGCTATAGTATGGATATGGGCTGAAAGTGCACAATCTCAGATTTAATTTGAGGGTATGTACATCCAAACTGGAGGAAGGGTTTAGGAATTACAGCTCTTTTTCAAGGGACCAAAAGGAATTGGACAATTGAATATAACCATAAATAAAATGTTTATTTTTAATATTTTGTTGAGAATCCTTTACTGGCAATGACTGCCTGAAGTCTGGAACCCATAGACATTACCAAAGACTGGGTTTCCTCCTTTCTGATGCTTTGCCAGGCTCTACTGTAACTGCAGCTGTCTTCAGTTGCTCTTTGTTTGTGGGTCTGTCTGCCTTTAGTGTTGCCTTCAGGAAGTGAAATGCATGCTCAATTGGGCTTAGATCAGGTGATTGACTCGGCCATTGCAGAATATTCCACTTCTTTTCCTTCACAAGATCCTGGGTTGCTTTTGCACTTTGTTTTGGATCATTGTCCATCTGTACTTTGAAGTGCTGTCCAATCAACTTTGCTGTATTTGGATTAATCTGGGATGGCAGTATATCTCTAAACAATGCAGAATTCATCTGACTACTTCTGTTTTCTGTCACATCATCAGTAAACACCAATGACCCAGTGCCACTGGAAGCCATGCATGCCCATGCCATCACACCGCCTCCACCATGTTTTACAGATGCCTTTGTGTGCTTTGGATCATGAGCTGTTCCAAGCCTTCTCCACACTGTTTTCTTCCCGTCATTCTACAGATTAATCTTACTGTCATCCGTCCAAAGAATGCTTTTCCAGAACTGGTCTGGCTTTTTTAGATGTTTTTTTTGGCAAAGTCTATTCTGGCTTTTCTATTCTAAAGGTTTATGAATGGTTTGCACCTTGTGGTGAACCCTCTGTATTTGCTCTCATGAAGTCTTCTCTCAATTGTCTTCTGTGGACGCCCATGCCTTTTTATGTTGCTGAGCTCACCAGTTCATTCTTCTTTCCTCAGAATGTACCAAACTGTTGATTTGGCCACTCCTAATGTTGCTGCTATCTCTCTGATGGATTTTTTTGTTTTTGAAGTCTTACAATGGCCTGTTCCACTTACATGGACAGCTCCTTTGAACGCATGATGTAGGTTCGCAGCAACAGGTTCCAAATGCAAATAACATACTGTAACAAGGTTAGCTCGGCAGCGGGTGTGTGTGACCCCCTGGATGGGTGCACAACACAAAAAGATAGGCACAGCACAACAATAGTGGAGGTGAAAACAAACAGGTGCAATTTATTTACAATATTTACAGAAAAAATGATAAACAAAAAGAGACATCAAAATAAATCCTGGCCAACTTGGCTACTTACTGCAACAACAGCTTTTCCCTAGCTACCCACTAGGTACAGCCTGCTGCTATACCTAGTTGCTAGTACTGGGAGGTTAGCCACACAGGCTTTGGTCTCTCTGCACACAGATAACAGGTCAGCTCCCCAGACAGTTCAGGCACAGATCTGGTTCCAGGGTGGAGCAACTCCCTAAGCACTCTGGGAAGCTTTATACAAGTGTTAATGAGCCCACTACCTTCAGCTGGGCTCATTATCTCAGTGCTGAAGGACTCAGCACTTCCCTCTAGTGGTACAAATCCCCATAAACCCTGAATCTCGGACAAATATATCGTCCATCCAGGACGCAACCAGGTGATTTCACCTGCCTACTGTCACAATACTTAGAATAAACTCCATACCTTTTACCTGCTTAATTGATGAAAAAATAATGAAGGAGGAGCCCACACCTGCCCATGAAACAGCTTTTGATTCAATGGTCTAATTACTTTTGGTCCCTTGAAATGTTTTGGTAAATACCTGAAAAAACTAAAATTGTGCCTGTGTCCAAATATATATGGACCTAACTGTATATATTATTATACAGTATTTATATAGCGCCGGAGGGTGTGCTCAGCGCTGTACATTAGCGAGGGGGACAAAACATGAGACAATACAGTACAATACAATACATGAGGGGTTCGTGGGCTCTGCTCTTTCGAGCTTACAATCTAGGAGGGAGGGGATAGTGGTACAGGAGGAAGTGGCTGTGGGGGATGGAGTGGTAGGAGGAGTGGAGGAGATCGGTTGTTAGGTGAGGGCGGGGTAGGCTTCCCTGAAGAGATGTGCTTTTAGGGTGTGCCTGAAGGTGAGGAGGGTAGGTGACAGTCTGATGGATTGGGGGAGGGAGTTCCAGAGGATGGGAGAAGTCCTGGAGAAGTCCTGCAGTCGGGCATGGGAGGAGGAGACCAGGGAGCTGGAGAGTAGGAGGTCCTGTGAGGAGCGAAGGGCACGGATAGGGTAGTATTTGGGTATCAGGTCAGTTAGGTAGTTTTGGGCAGCGTTGTGAATGGCTTTGTATGTCAGAGTTAGTAATTTGAATTTAATGCATTGGACAAGTGAAGGGATTGGCAGAGGGAGGTTGCAGATGTGGAGCGGTTGGTGAGCTGGATGAGTCTAGCCGCTGAGTCCAGGAAAGACTGAAGTGGGGATAGCATTTGTTTGGGTAGGCCGGTGAGAAGGGAGTTGCAGTAGTCCAGGCGTGAGATAATGAGGGAGTGTACGAGTTGTTTAGTAGTGTCTGGGGTGAGGAACGTGCGTATCTTGGAGATGTTGCGGAGGTGGAGCCTGCATGACTTTGATAGTGATTGGACATGAGGTTGGAAGGAAAGGTTTGAGTCCAGGGTAACACCCAGGACTTTGGCGTGTGGGGTGGGATTGATGGTGGCGTTGCTAGTCATGATGGAGAGGATGGGGGGGCGCGGGCTGGGGGGAAAACTAGGAGCTTGGTTTTGGACAGGTTTAACTTGAGGAAATCCAGTCTGATATGTTGTTCAGGAGGTGGGCGATGCGGGCAGAGAGTGAGGGGGTGAGGTGAGGGGTGGAGAGGTAAATTTGTGTGTTGTCGGCATAGCGGTGATAGTTGAAGCCGTGGCAGTGCATGAGTTTGCCAAGGGAGGAGGTGTAGATGGAGAAAAGGAGGGGTCCGAGGACAGAGCCTTGGGGGACTCCAACAGAGAGGGGGAGAGAGGGGGAGGTGGCAGCGTTGTAGGTGACAAGGAGGAGCGTTGGGATAGGTAGGAGGAGAACCAGGAGAGAGCAGCGTCCCTGACACCAAAGGAGTGCAGTTTAGTAAGGAGGAGGGGGTGGTCAACTGTGTCGAAAGCCGCGGAGAGGTCGAGGAGCAGGAGGACTGAGTAGCGGCCATTAGCTTTGGCAGTTAGCAGGTCATTAGTGATTTTAAGTAGGGCAGTTTCGATGGAGTGTAGGGGACGGAAGTCAGATTGTAGTGGGTCAAGGAGGTTGTTGTCAGTGAGGTGGGCGCTTAGGTGGTTGTAGGCTAAGCGCTCAAGGAGCTTATAAGTGAATGGCAGCAGGGAGATGGGTCTAAGGTTGTTTAGGTCAGTGGGATCAAGGGAGGGTTTTTTGAGTATGGGGGTGATGTGTGCGTGTTTTAGGGGGGAGGGGAATGCGCCAGTAGAGAGGGAGAGATTGAAGATGTGGATGAGGGACCGAATGATGGAGGAGGGGGGTGACTGGAGGAGTTGTGAGGGGATAGGGTCCAGGGGGCAAGTGGTGAGGCGGGCTTCAGTGAAGACCTTAGTGACCTCCTCAGTGGTAGCAGGGCTGAGGAAGCGGAGCATTGGGGAGGTGGTAGTGTGTGGGGCGTTAGGTATGGTGGGGGGCAGTGTGGCTGCGAGGTCAGAGGAGGGGAGAGTAGAGGGGGTGATGGAGGGAGGGAGGCTAGGTGGAGAGGTGGATTGTGAATTGACAATGTCCTTATGGATTGCGTCAATCTTGTTTTGGAAATGATTGGCAATCTCGTGGGCGGTGAGTGAGGTGCTGAGTGGAGGTGCGGAGGGGGAGAGCAGGGATTTGAAAGTGGAGAAGAGCCGGCGAGGACAGGTGAAGAGGGTGTTGATGAGGGTTACTAAATAGGCTTGTTTGGCGGCGTAAAGGGAGGTGGTGTAGGTGAGGAAGGCGGATTTGTAGAGGGAGAACGCTCGAGGGGATCTGGTTTTGCGCCATGATCGCTCCAGCACGCAACTGCGTCATTTGAGACATTTTGTATGGTCGTTCTGCCAGGGTTGAAGCGGGCGGGGTCTGATGTTACGCATGCTTAGGGGTGCCAGGGAGTCTAGGGTAGCTGACAGTGAGTCGTTGTACGCAGTAGTGGCCAGGTCAGGGCATGACAGTGGAAGGATACTGTCGTACAGACGGTCAGCTGCCGGGTGGAGATGGGCCGGGTACAGGTTGCGGAGGTTTCGGCTGGTGATGGTTTGACGCTTTGGGGAGGGCAGTTAGAGGAGGGGGAGATGGAAAACGTGAGGAGGTGGTGGTCAGAGAGGGGGAAGGGGTGTGTTAGTGAAGTTGCAGAGGGTGCAAAGGTGGGAGAAAACGAGGTCCAGGGTGTTCCCATCGGTGTGGGTGGAGGACTGTGTGAGCGTGAAAGAAGAGGTTAGGAGGAGGAGTTGGGAAGTAGCTGGGTTGTTGATGTTGATGGGGATGTTGAAATCCCCGAGGATGATGGTCGGTAGCTCAGAGGAGAGGAAGAAGGGAAGCCAGGCGGCAAAGTCGTCCAGGAAGAGGGATATGGATCCAGGAGGCCGATAGATTACTGCAATCCTCAGGGGGGGTGGGAGAGAAGAGCCAGATGCAGTGGGCCTCGAAGGAGGAGAAGGATAGGGAGGGGGGGTTAGGGAGGACCTGGAAGGTGCTCAGAGGTGACAGGAACATGCCGACCCCACCGCCACTGTGACCATTCGGTCTATATATATATATATATATATATATATATAAATTTTCTGATTATTTTTAGACTTACATGGAAGAATCTGTTTGTTTGTTTTAGGATCAGACATTGGGTTTTCTTGAGTGTTTGAGTGGACACTTGGAAATGTTTGCACAAGCTGTCCTTTAAAACAATGGTAACACTATTGTTTTATGTTGGGCTAATGTCAGTTAACAGTCAGATGCTTCTATTGTTCTATAGTAATTCTGTAGCCAAAATCAACAATTCAGGTATCCAAAGGTACGCCCTCTGCCTCTCTCTCTGCTTTCTGCATTACCAATCACATTCTATTAACTATTAAGACATGTTTGATTTCGACTGATGCTGAAGAAACTTTCTAGTGCTGACACTTTGTTATACCAGGCCTTCCTTGTGAAAGAGGCAACATGTTGGGTGTTCCAGCGTCACAAACTGATGTGTTTTAGGATTACTAGATTACTGACAAAAGAGAAAGGGTGGACTGGTAGAGTAGACAAATGTATGAAAAAATTAAAGGAAACCTGTATTGACAAAAAGAAATTCCAAAAACTCTAATTGTATGGCGATCATGGCAATCCAATGGCCCCAGTCCATTATGAATCATTGACCTGGAACACATATGCAGATCAGGAGTTATGACTTCAATCTGACTTTACCTGCTGCATGCCTATTCTAGATCTGTGACACAGAAATGGATGACAGAAGAAGTCCGACAGCTAACATTTCCAGATGGAGATCAGCAATACCATCTACTACAGTACAAATTTCCTATAAAGTATAACCAGAGGAAAAGCTTATTTTTTTAGTTTTGGATAGAGTGGAGACATATTATAACACCTGCCAGATTTTCAGTGCTGTCTGTGCCTCCACTAGTAACCTTCACCCTCTTTATTGCTCTGCTTGCTGTTATCACTGAGAGTGAAAGTGAAAGAAAATTCCACATTTTCGGTTGTCACCAGAGCAGGAATAGAGGGGAAACCTTCCAATTGACACACTAGGTCTGGTAATCCTGTTGACAACCATGAATATCCTCAATTTGAATGGATTTCCTCACATTTCCTGTTCTTGTTATGGGATAGGAAGTAAAAACTTCCTAATGGAACGTAGATGTCAATGGGGGAAAAAAATGGCAAAGGTTATAACCCTCCCTTACACTATCCAAAATGAAAAAAGCCCTTAAGGTTACTTTAACTACTGATCTGGTAGAGTGTTTTCCCTGTGTGCATCTCAAGAGTTACATTTCAGTTTTAAATGTAGGAAAAGCAGTAAAAGTGCCACACCAATGACCAGGGAGCCTGGAAAGACTCACATTAGAATGGAATAAATTATTAAATTTTAACATCTATTAATTAGAATTCTTTCTAGAGTCCATGGTCATTGGTGGGGTGCTCATACTGTTTTCTTCCATTTTTTATTTCTTTCAGGACTCCCTGTTGGAGTACTGTGCTATTGGAAAGAAGCCTCACCAAAGCTAGTCAGCTTAATTGATCAAACAGGTTTTTTACAATAGAAGATAATAATGTCTCTTATAAATTCTTAATTTTCAGTTCTGGCTAGATTGTGCCTTTAACATATTTGCTTAAAATGAAATGAAACCTCCACCAATTTTTCTTTTAGCTATAATGTGCTATAATCTGTAGCATATTAGCATAGTATGGCAGACTTGCCTGACAAGTGATAGCCTGCAACGCTGTGCTGTCAGTGATGCCACTGATCATGAGCACTGTCCTCTTCCCCCAATCTTCCTTCTGGGTTCTAACGTTTTGACCACTTGGTTGGCCAGGCCACAATTACATCATTCCCATGCAATGCACATGGGAATAAAATCATCACATAACAAAGCAGTGCTGTAAACGTATGCTTAGCTGCACTTGCTGATCCAGTAGGGTCTCTTCTGTCATAAACATCCTACCTGTCATTGTTTTTGTACATATTTTTTAGGTTTAACTCCACATTAAGAAATAAAAATAATGTAATGACAGCATTGCAATATGAAAAAATACTGCAATACAAAAATGTTGACAGAAAGTCATACAGAATAAGACAGACCGATAGGCAGAAAAGCAAAGAAAAGGCAAGAAACAAAGACTGCGTGATACATCTAGTTTGCCCATTTACTTTATAGTTTCTGTGGCTTGCATTACCCCACTGCATGCATACATTTGTATATTGCTGATGTTGAAATCATGTAACCAATACCGTGTGACATAAAAAATAGCAACACCCACCATTTTATTCTCTAGGGCCTCTGCTTTTTAAAAATATATAATATTTTGGGGTTCTAAGTAATTCTCTAAAAAATACTGAATTTCTTATGTAAACAAAAAGTGTCAGAAATGGTCTGGTCTTAAAGTGGTTATTAGTCAAAAAAATAGAAAAAAGGCATCTTGATTTAATTTGTTATGGAATTCTTAAGGATTTTATCATACCTTCCATCACACAGTAACTTCATTAGGTTTTTCTTTGTGAGAAAGTCAGCATTAGGGCTTTATTATATGACTTAGTTATTGAAAGGCCACCCACGTTTTCTATATAATTAGCATTTGTGAGAATTCCAGAGGCGAGAGTTGAGTGTAATCAGTATCTAATAACATACATTAAGCAGCACTTTTCATGCTACTCTAAGAAGTCATCACTAACATCATCCATAAACATGGCACTGATGCTAGACACATAAAATCTATAACCATCCAGCACTGCAATGATAACAGCTCACAAGTCACTGTTTTATTCCTAATGAAAAATATCTCCTATACCCTGCAGTGCCATAAGCGTTAATTATAATAATACCAACCTAATGGCAGCAAGGCCTGAGCTGTACAATTGATCAGTAAAAATGATTCGGTTTAAATATGCCTATTGATTCAATGCGCAAGTTGCCATCTTTAGAGACATCTAAAAACGTGTTTTATCCTTGGTTGACTTCAATTACAGAGCCTTTTTTCTAGCATCAGAATAATCTGAACAAAGATAATGAGCTGTAAAGCTTTTCCACCCATGAATTTACTACACACACCTTTCACTTGACATCCAAGGACAGATGTCCTTAAGCTTAACTTTTTGTTAAAGTATTATAATTGCAGTACTTGGTCCTCTGAGTCCGTGTTAATTGTCACAAGGCATGCAAGAGCTAAAGTGACACTGGTTAAAGAAGTTTAAAATTGTTAATTATACAGTACTACTTGAGAACTCTGTAACTGCTTGCCAAGTCTCTTGTAGTCATTATGCTGTAATATAATCTTTAGAAATATTACCTGCAATATAGAAAAAAAATCTGGGAAAAAAATGTTCTGCTATCTCTGCTTTTCTAAGCATAAGTCACTAAAACAATGAAAAAAAAAACTTTAAAAAATATCCTCATACATATTATTGATAATTATTCTCTTATTGTAGTTTTACAAAAATAATTCCTGTTTCAAGACTTTGAGCATGTATAGCACCTTATATGTGTCCAGAAATTCCTGAGATATATACAGACATACAACGTTCTGGAATGTATGAAAACCTATTAAAATTATTGCAAGCATTGTCGTGTTGTGGTTTTGTTATATGTTACTTACAAAACACAGTGGTTTGATTCCAAGAATACTGTTTAATTTCCTGCATTGTATTTTACAAAACCACTGACATGTGTTTTGATGTTTTTACAATAGGTTTGATAGACGTCTATTAGATAGGATCACTATACACAGAAAAATAAAGTCAGGGTGTACAGTATAATGCATAGATATCACAATGGAATCTTCTAGTTTTTATACACACTTAAAAAAATATAAACATTTATAATGGCAAACAGATGCACTATGAAAGCAGCAATAATATTGTGTATATTATCTTAAAGTGAACCAATCACTTATTTTAAATGTTTAGAAGTAAAAGCCCTGCCTAAGAGCAAGAGTAAGAATCACACAATGCCTGCTAACTGCCTGAAAGCCTTATTTGTGCATTCCTGTAATCTTTGTGTCTTCCCTTGTCAAAAATTCAACCTTTCTAGTTTTAGAGGTAAGCACCAATTAGTCCTATCCCTTGTCAAATGAGAATGGCCTTAGTGTCCACTAAGCTGTAGATATTGCATAAAAGCGGGGAATAGCCAATGAGCGGGGCTTAGCGCTGGGGCAGGGCTTAGGGTTGATAATGTCCTATTGGACGAAACGCATTGGGGAGGAGTTTACGGTGCTGACGGCACACTGATGCACGATCCCGGGTCGGCAGCGGCTGCTTATGTAAGCTGACATCTCTTTGCTATATGTATTTTTATTCACTTGGTTTTTAATAAATACTACACTATTGGAAGTTTATTTGCTCCTGGCGAGCCTTATTTTACTACAGCCCGACCAGACAGAATGACACCTATTTACAGGGTCTCATGTCAAATTACATGCGCTTCTGCCTAAACATATGGGTGTTTATGCTGTTGTAGTGGCAGCCATCATTTCTAGTGAGTTTTCAATTCACTGGAAGACGGTGATGGCAATTTTGATTGGAGTTGTTTTGCTACAAGCAAGAGCACTTTATGGTGGTAGATGGACATTATTTTAAACATATTTTAAACAAATTTTTGTTTGCACTATTGTTTTGTGACATCACAGCATTTATTTATCTTGATGCACTTTAGTTTCATTATTATATGTTTAGTGCTACACTTTACGTTTTCAGAGCTTAGGGTTGACGTTGGGGATTTTCAGCCATACTGTAGTAAAATGTGTGGTTTTGAAAAGTGGGGCGCAGAACCTAATCTTATAGCTGGGTGCACACATTGGCCAATTGACATTTTTTATTCAACTTGATGTTGGACTATAGTAACAATGCATATGTAAGCGTGATATAAAAGGCTGTATGCCAATGTATGTTGGGTTTAAAGGAAAGGTTCACCTTTTGAACATGTTACATGTTTCACACGTATTCAGGGTGGAACATGTAACATGTTCCAGCTCCTGCCTCCTTCCCCCCCCTCCCCCCCCCCCGATCATCACCTCGCTGAAACAGCGGGCTGGGGATCTTCTTCCCACACCTACTGTCAGAATTTAAAAACAACATGGTCGGGCAGGGCTCTGCCCACATGGCAGTGTCATTCATTCACAGAGTTCTGTGAATGCATGAACTGCAAGTACTGTTTGTTGCTGCAACCGACAGCTTGTAGTTCTCAATGAACTGAGAGGGTACTGGTGAGTGATCTCGTAGTTCAATGATTCTTCCTGCAATTCAGTAAATGTTTGCCCAGACATGTACATTCAGTGCATGTCTGCAGGATCCTGGCATTGCACCATGGTTTACTGACTATGGGTGCAAAGTCTTACAGGCTGCAGATAAAAAAAAATAGTAACTGCATATTTTTTTTTGCCTGCAAAAAGATGTGCATTTATTTATTTTTTTATAAAATGTGAACTTAGCCATTTAATAGTAAACTTTATTTTGCTTTTGTAAAATTTCCAGATCTCCACCTTCTCTTCTCCTGAAGAGGTAAAATGTATTCAAGAAACACATTGAGATTCTTCAAAGCCTCCCTACATGCAGTGGATTATTTGTAAACACAGCTCCAGAATCTTTTATATTTGGCACTGCACGGTCATGCAACGCTGTACCCAAATGAAATGTAAACATTTTTTTCACACAGATAGTGATTTCTTTTGGTGGTATTTGTATAAAAAAAGACTAAAATATAAATATATATATATATATATATATATATATACACATACACGCAGCTAATGTGTATATATACTGTATATACTATATATATATATATATATATATATATATATATATATACACACTGTATATACAGTATATAGTGACTATAGTGTAGTGTATGTAAAGGCATTTTTAACCATTGCCAATGAAACAAAAAGTCATGCAAGAAGTAAGGGTACATCCGCTAATTTGTAAACATGTTACAATGACCACTCTCTAAGATGAGAATTTTGATAAAGTGGTTCTAAAGGCCTAAGGTTTCTTATGTTCATACATTCTATGCATGAAGGTAAAAAAACCTTCTCTGTGCAGCATCCCCCCCAGCCCCCCCTAATACTCGCCTAAGCCCCCTCTCGATCCAGCAATGTGCACTGGAGTCTCGGCTATCCCGGGACTCCCTTTCTTCATTGGCTGAGACAGAAGCGGGAGCCATTGGCTCCCACTGCTGTCAATCACAGCCAGTGAGCCAATGAGAAAAGAGAGGGGGTGGGGCTGAGCCACGACTCCATTTGTGAATGGATACACGGAGCAGCGAATGCACCTGACAGGAGGGAGGGTCCAGGAGCGCTGGAGGGGGACCCGAGAAGAGGAGGATCTTGGCTGCTCTGTGCAAAACCACTGCATACAGCAGATAAGCATAGACAAATTTGTTATTAAAAAAAAAGCCTTTAGAATCACTTCAACTTTAGAGAAATAGAGAATGTATCTCCCACATCCTGTTGCATCTCCAGAACAGGAAATGGAGAGAAATCTCCACCGCATGACACAAGCAGCATAAAATGACTTTAAAGAGGCTTTAGCCCTTCTCTGCTTTATCCAAAACAAAATTATTTTTTTTGGCTTTACATATACCTCAATACTAGTCTGAATGCTAACGCCCTAGACTTGTAGCTTTTCTGTGCTAAGCCACTCATATTGAAAGACACTGCTGATCACATTTAAAGCTGTCAGACAGAGCAAGGCTTCAACCTAATGAGGTTGATTTACTAAAGCCAAATACCACATTGTGGTATTCTACACAAAACATAGTGAATGTCCTGAAAATTCAATTTACAAATAATACACAATCTTGTGCTTTTTTGCTTGCACATGATTGGATGATGGTCAGAACTTCACTTCATTCTCAGAGCTAAGGGAAAAATTCCCTTGCACAGTGAACAGCCCATTTGCCTTTAGTAAATCAACTCCTATATTTTATAAACACTTGCTAAATCAAACACTGCACTCTGAAATGTGCAGCAAGGTAGTACCTTTATAACATAGTTACTGTACAGTATTTATTTTTGTACAACCTACTAACAAAAATATCTGTCCATGGTGCTGAACAGGGACTGAACACAGGCATAGCACCAGTGTTTTTCAGATTTTCCACTGTTGTGTTAACTATCAAGATGCTTCATACTGTAGAACATACTGAAGGACATAGATCATACTGAAGAACACAGAAAAATCTACATCTAAAATGCATATATGTTTATTATTTTACCTGCCAAAGGATTTGTAATTCTGCGCATACAGTGTTTCTAATTGAGTAACATGTCTTCCTTATTCAACAGTTGAGCCTCCCAAGTCAACTCAGTATTTCCAGCAGCATTATAACCTTTGTACAGTGTATATGAGCCAGCCTAGGGGGAAGCAGTAAAGTTAACCTATGAAAAAATAATTCTATACCAGTAAGCAGTGGAGCGATTTGTGAGGCTGGCAGAAGTGCATTTGTCACAAGAATGGATGGCTACAATTGCAAATCCTTCGGCAGGTAGATTATTATATGCATTTCACTCATGTATTAAGATCTTTACATTACCAAAGTAATAATACCAAATTGTTTTTGTGTTGCCCACTGACTACTTTAAACCATGATCATAATTTTCACTGAAGGTTTCCACACATATTTGTTTGCAAAAACTCAATCTATACATTTTCCATAGAATTCCAAAACATTGCAACCCTAAAACAGAAATTGGACCCAAGATCATTAAACTTAGATGCCCAGCTCTAGATGCTTCAGTATAGTTTACTTTAACAATAACTCTAAGACTAATGCATCAAATTCATTAAAATTTATTTTTTAATAACAAATAATAATTTTATTTGGCACACTGCTATTTTACACATAACAGTGTTTAGGCACACATTTGTTTATTACACATTGTAATATATTCTAACACTGTACTTTTTTCTCTGTGCACAGAGAGAGACACAGTTAAATCTGCATGTTAGAGAGGTTTGTGTGTTAAAAAAAATCTCCAGCCTTCCTGTAATCACTTTGGCTGACTGTCAAGGTGATCACATGAACAGGAAACATGGTAAGGTATCTTAGCATTATTTTGAGAGACGCAGCTGTCAGGGAATTTGTATTGGAGTTGTGTCACTTCAAAATATGATCGGAGGATCATTTTCTTTACCTACAGTGATTTCATTCCTACAGTCCCATTAAACTCTTGGTGCCTTTGGGGACCTTGAATATTATAGTCTGTATTTTGGTTCTCACTTAAGCCAATAAAGAAGAACATTCTTTAGACTGGCTTCAGTAGGTAAATTGTCTGGTTTATTTCCTAACGTTTTTTTTTCTGAGCTGTCAATTCCTTTCCTCTTTGGATGTCTTTTATGTTTTTTTCCCTCTGATCCTTTATAATATTAAAAGAAAAAAAATCAAATGTCATACAAGTATTTTAAGGGGGCTGGAGAAAGCAGAAGTGGGGGAAAATTGATTTGAAAAGGGGCTGTAATAGCGGTGAACTCTAGCACTCCAATGTAATGTGTCTCCAGTCTTTCACTGTCTCCTTAAATATCTCCAGCAACGTCTCTAGAGTATTCATAGACTCTGACCATCCTCTGTAGCATGTCCCTAGTCTCTGACCATCCCATTTAGCATGCTTGCAATCTCTGACCAACTGTTGCATATCTGCAGTCTCTGGCAGCTTTCTGTAGCATTACAGTCCATCCCATTTAGCATGCTTGCAATCTCTGACCAACTGTTGCATATCTGCAGCCTCTGGCAGCTTTCTGTAGCATTACAGTCACAAAATATTATGTGTGACCCCTAATTGATGTCAGGGCCACACTTGAGACCTGCTGTAGCAAGTGAATTGACCATTACTGCATCATGCAAAAGGATTAAAGACCAGTGCATACTAAGCAAGATCAAAGTATTTTCTATTTACATTCAAACAGAGATGATGCACCAATCATGAGGATGTTACATGTTGTGATATTCAATTATTTAAAAAAAAAATCTCAGCTATAGGTCCCACATAATTTGCATTTGTATTTTGAAACTTAATCTAACATTTGAAAAATAATGCCAAATAACTTTTTCCAATAACCTTGGGCACAAATCATTTAATATTTCACAATGTATCTATATTTACATAAGTTAAACAATTAAGTAATGATTGTACAACAAAAAACAAACTAAGCATTCCTAGAGATATACCACAAATAAAATGCACCTTTTTTTTAATTTAGTTAGTTTCTAGTCCTAAACTCTTGATTTGATAGGCTTTACAATGTCTCAGATGTGCATCAGAACACAAGAGTTTCAAACAGGGAATACTCCACTGCCTGAGTCAGCAGTAATGACTGCAGGTTTCTGCTCTACTGGAGTCTTTCCTTCCCCTGCCTGGTGGGCTATAAACTCCTCCGAGAACCAGAGTGATTAATTTCATTCCTTCTGCATTGTTCACAGAAGTTCATTTTGCTAATTGGCTTCTTTTCAAACTCTACGCATTAAAATGCTTAGGTATTCCAAGAGTCTTGCTCAGTGACTAACTTTGGGAATTTAAGCATAATTTTACATCCCGGTAGTTGGACTGCTTGTTCCTGCATTACCTTCACACTGCTCAAGACTTTTGGTTCCCGCCAGGCACAGTATGCCCATGTTGTCTATATTCCCCATGCCATTGCTCACAGCATACCAGAAAATGCAATATCAGCTTTCAGCAAAATGATAAAATAGTTTTCAATCTTTCGGCACAGCTTGTAGGGAGATACTGGTAACAACATGGCCGAATTACTCTTATCCCATGGTATGCTTTAAATTGAGCAAAGATATTAAATTAAAGAATTGCATATGAGCTAGCTGACAAAATTATAACCACACATAACCTCAACGGATTTTCCTGTACTTTAACAGTGCATAAAGAACCTGTTGGTTACATTAAAAATCATCCATGTAGGTGTTTGTAGTGCAAAGAGCATGCTAAATATTTCATACACATGGTACAGGGGAACCCATTAAATTACAAATTAAAATGTGGGCATCCCTATGCAAAGCTAGCTAAATTATCTCAGGCTGTATAAAAAAATTAATCTTTGACCTTTAAATAAGTGCACTAGCAAAACAATACACATGTATACATTTTCAGCCCAGTGATAACTACAGAGACCTTATATATTAGCAGAAAGTGATCTCTTTTACGTAAAGCAGGGGTGTCCAACCTTTTGACTTTCCTGGGCCATATTGGAAGAAGAGGAATTGTCTTGGGCCACACATAAAATGCACTAACAATAAGGATAGCTGATAAGCAGAAAAAGTCGGGTAGATCACATGATCACTGATATAGATCATGTACCTATTTGAGTAATAAAACTTCATTTTTTTTGCAATATTTAAAATGATAAAAGTAAAAGAGGACAACATAAAACCAGTGCAATATTTCACACTGTTTATGATAAACTAACACAGCAATATCTTGTTCGATACATGTAGTAGCAATTCTCAATGAATTCTAAAGGTGCTCACCAGATATTTTGGTTCTAATTTTGGTTGTTGTTCATCCTTGAAAATAGTTGCTCACAAATATAGAAGCTGCCGAAAACTGATGACATGAATAAGGTGTGATTGTGAAGAGTGGGCTATTTTTCTTTGGGGAAGCTAAAACGTTTTAAAGTAAGTTTTTGATTTTGTGTTTGACCGCATTCATAGCCATCTTTGGTCACATGCCACCCTTGCGCCACAGGTTGGACACCCTGATGTAAAGTGGTTCTAAATGTAGAATGTTTTTTACCTTAATGCATTCTCTGCATTAAGGTAAAAAACCTTCTGTGAGGAGCTCCCCCCCAACACTTTCCTTATATTTACCTGAAACCAATCTCTATCTAGCACTATGCATGAGAGCAGCAGCTCTCTCAGCTCTCTCTCCTCACAGAAGGTTGAGGCAGCAGAGGGAGCCACTGGCTCCTTCTGCTGTCAATCACAACCAGTGTGGAGAATGGGAGGCGGGCCATGTTGCACTGTGTGTGTCAATAGACACAAAGAGTGTGACTTTGGAGTGAGCCTGCCTGAGTACCCCCCTAGGAAGTCGCTTGCTATGGGGCAACTGGGTGGGAGCCAGGAGTGCAAGCGGGGTAGCCCAGAAGAGAAGGGTTGGGGCTGCTCTGAGCAAAACTATTGCAGGGAACAGGTAAGTCTAACATGTTTATTATTAAAAAAAAAAAATCCTAGAATCCATTTTCCTTAGAATCACTTTAAGCTGCTGTATTTAGCATAATAATCAGTTGTGACAGTGGTTAGAAACATTTATGAGTAAAATTATCTTTTATCCAATAAAGAACATTATTGATTTTTCAATTCCTTTTCATTTTTTCTTTTTAGCTTTTAAGGTTAATAAGATTACCAGCCATTGAATTTACAAGAAGTTGAACACAATTTCATGTAAATGTTGATAATATTATTCTTATTACCTATGTATAAAATGACAGCTTTATGATCAGATTTACCATTTTGGTTGTGGGCACAACTAACAACTGTCCATCCTTTGGAAAAAATAGGAGTTGTCAGAAACTATAAAACTGTTAAAGAGTGTTGCGGTTGGCAAACTGGAGGGCAGTTGGGTAACAAGTATTCTGTAAACTAGTTGTCAGGGATGCGGGTGTGACCAGAAGTGTGTGGACTGACACAGGGAAATGTAGGCTTCAGATATAGTAAATAATATAATTTATTGAGACTAACAATACAAATATAAACGCAGTGCACCAAACCCCAAGCTAACACAAATACATACAACAAGGTGAAACAAACCCAAACCTAAACTGATATAGATACACAGGTACATACACATATAGAGCACAACGTACTCGGGTTGATAACTATCGGGCAGGTAGGTACAGGAGGAGCAGGCGGAGAGAATGGTCAGGGTCACAAGCCAGGGATCAAACAGGAGAAGTCAGCAGAGGTCAGGATCAGGCAGGGTCGGCAACAAGTCAGGCAGAAACAGGAAAAGGAACAGGAATGCAGGTTACAAGATACAGGGGCCCATGGAAAAACACACACCAAGGCCCTGACTGTGAGTCTGGCCATTCCTTAAATACAACCCCTGCAATCAGCTTCAGGTGTTTTGGCTGACTGCAGGGGTGAGTCTCTGATTGCTGAGAGCACCCGCTGGCCAGCTCTGGTACTGCAGCCCACAAGGCAGGTGAGTCCCACCGTTATTGGCAAGTCCATTCCTGACACTAGTCTTTTGCTACCTTATCCTGCAGACACCATCGTTAGCTCTCTCTGCTCAGATTTCCTCTGTTGGCATCTCTACACTTTAGTTCCCCAGGTTGGGTCCTACCTCTGTGCAGGCTGCTCCACTGGGTCTACACACTTGCTGTAAGGTATTACAGTTTTGGGCTAATGGCAATGCTGTTTGAATCTTTAAAATCTTTAAAAACAAGCTTTCAGTGAGCTTTTAGTGGTGTGCAGAAGCAGTAGAATTAAATGTGAAACTCGTTTTCATTTTAGATGAAGTAAGGGATGGTTGTAACCTCTGTCAGTTTTTTTTGTGTCCCTTTTGGGAGATTTCCTGCCCCATAGCCAAAACAAGAAATGAGAGGAAATCCATCCAAAGTAAGGGAATCCATTGTTGTTGCCAAGTTTACCAAAACTAGTTTCCCCCTTGGAAATGCTGCAAGTACAGTAAAATACCTCTTAATCCTTCTAGAATGAGGCGTGCACTGGCACTCAGGCCATAATCCCCTTGAGGAAAAAGAGAATTCAACTCAAACAAAAATATTTTCTTCCCTACCAAGAAGAAAATCCCACCCCTTAGCCATTGCTTGTCTGTGAAACTCCAGCAACCCTTGCTTGCCTGTGAACCACTATAGGAAGGATATAGGGAGGGGAAAGGAGCAGGGAGAGAGTGAACAGGCACTGTCAGGCATGTTGCTGGGAGGATACCGGGTGGCTGAGGGAATGGAATAAGCACTGTCAACTACATCACATCCCACTGATCTGGAGGCTAGATTGTTGAACCCATTCTATTCACTATCTTCACCTCCTCCCTGGATCATCCGATAGCCTCCCACAGCCTCCAACACCATCTCTATGCTGACGAAACCCAAATCTATCTTGCTACTCCTCTGCTCACCCCTCCGTCTCCTCAAGCAACACAAGTTTACTAATTGAAAAAATCAATATGGATATCACATCACTTTCTAAAGCCCAAGCTTTCAAAAGCATCACTTCCTGAGCCCATAATATTTACTCTTAAATCCAACCACAATGATCATTGCCGAAGCTGATGTTCAATCTTCAGCACAGCGTCGTCTACATTTTAATATCTATTTTTTTATTTGTCTTGACTGATTACTTGATTTTTAAAAAATTTGTAAAATCAACTAAGTTTAATCACTGAAGTCCGACCTAGTAGGCAGAGTAAGATCCATAAGCATGTAGACAGTCTATGTAGACAACATTCCAATCCAGATAATTATAAGAAATAATAATAATAATCATGTTAATGTTATGTCACGTCATTCATGCAGTAAAGGCACTATTCCCTTCACATTATTGTTTAAAGTGGTGATAGGTATCTGGCAATCTCTAAGCTGTTTGAATTGTGTGCAGTTGTCGCCCAATGCTTGGTAGCCTGTACTGAAATAATTTCATGCCTCTGTAACCTTTCCATTCCATGCAGTGTGTGTACATCACTCAAACAGCAATAAGATCACCAGATAGGTCAGTACAAAATGAGCAGTAATTTACTATTATTTTCAGGGGTAGAGAGGGTGTTAGCAGAGAGACTGGAGAATGCATTAAACACTTGATCTTTAATTATGTTCTGTAAAACGATCTATTCTGCTTTTATGCTTACAATTTATGGCCCATGTTTGTGTTGTTTGTATGTCTCATAAGTAAACTTCCAGCTACTGTGTTACTCATAATCCCTATTTGCGCTTTAAAAATAGCAACACAGAAATGTGCAGGAATAAAATCAAGCTCACACTCCCCTATGTACATCCCAGGAAAGCTGTTAATTAAATCTACCATGCTGCTTTATTTAATAATCCCCTACAGTGAGAATATTATATTTACATGGTTCCTTTTCCTGAAAAACCCGAGCAGAATAGATACTTATCAGTCAGAAATATGTTCACACAAAAGAACACACACATATCTTCTTATGCAAATTTCTATACATCACTTCCAATTAGACACTAATACATTCAAAGCTTGCCATGAAGATTTCTACAAAGGCCTGTGTATTTGGAAACAGCTTTTTGCATTCAGTGCATTGTTGCTCACAAAATAATTGTTGTCACTACTTATATTACAAAATATTTGCACCTTTTCTTTCATTTGTTGAAGCTTGTTTATAGTGATGGGCTGAAACCCCCATTTGGTTCACGTCATCTGAGTATGCGGTAAGATACCACATAGCTATTAAAATACCGCATGACTTATATTATTGGGACATGCGGTATTTTAGTAGTGAAAACATTCTTTCATATTTCAGCTGTCAGCGGGGTTCCCCACTGACAGCTGAATGTAAAGAATTTTTCAAAAACCCATGGGGTCCTCCCCAATCCATGCCAAGCCCTTCAGGTCTGGTATGAATTTTGAGGGGAACCTCCATGCCAATTGTTTTTTGAATGGCGTGGGGGTGCCCCTCAAAATCCATACCAGACTCTTATCCAAGCATGAAGTCCGACAGGTCAGGTAAGGGGTTGACGAGTGAGTGCCCCCCCGCTGAACCATACCAAGCCACATGCCCTAAACATGGGGGGGTGCTTTGGGGGGGTTGATGGGGACAAGGGCCTCTTCCACACAACCATGGCCGGTGGTTGTGGGGGTCTGCGGGTGAGGGGCTTATCGGAATCTGGAAGCCCCCTTTCACAAGGGGGCCCCCAGATCCCACCCCTCCCAAGTGATTGAGTATGGTATACAAAAAAGGGCAAGTCCTTTATTAAAGACAAAAATTTTAAAAATGCCCCCAGAGATAGATCCAATGTCAATCACGATGCCCACCGCCACTGCCGACCCAAAAAAAGAAAAAAAAACTGCTCCTTTCTTAACGCTGGCTCCCGACGTCTGACAACTGCGTTGGGATGACAGTACTTAAATACTGTGATGACATCATCAGCGCTGTGATTGGCCAAAGCATTGGTTTGGGAAATCATGATGCACTGTCAGGGCACAGTGCATTGTGGGGCACAGCGGACAAACAGTCCGCTGAACACCCTTAGCTTTCATGTGTTTGCCAAACACACAAATGACTGATGACACAAAGGGCCATAACATCATACCCAACACTACTTTTTAAGGACACATGCTTCTGGACTCTTGATCTGCTAACTGTCATACTCAACTCTTTTGACACTGAGGACTTCAACTTTTGGTCTACTCCAGTAACCCATACATATGATTTGCCATTATTTTGGTATCACAAATCTGGAGACCCTAAACAGACTTCTGGGACTCCATTTGGAGTTATGATCCCCACCAGGAATGCCATTAAACCATTGATTAGCTCTATCTCTTGATAGATATTTCAGAGGACAGTAGTTATGGTAACAACTTTTTGAACCAGTCTGTTGTTAATCTGTGCTCACATGTATTTAAACCAGGATGTACAACAGAAATAGCAGGCACACCAAGAGCTGAAATCAAACACACTAATACCCCAGTTCTGCTAAGATGTTCAAGAGCAAAAAGTACACCTATCAATATTTCTAAACTGGAGGACAATCGGTGACTTTTGTCGATCCTTCTCCTGTTTCACAGAGTAAGTTAAAGGACATTATAATTCACTAACAGTTCTGCTAAAGGGTGTTTCCTTTTGTAGTTTAAGGCTTCATGTACAGTAGAGTTTTTTTTAAGCTAATAAAAAAGCTGGAAAAATTCTAGGTAAAAAACACTGGTAATAGCGTTTTTAGTAGCGTTTTAGTAGCGTGTAGAAGCATTTAGGAGCATTTAGGAGTGTTAGTGTTTTATTAGCATTTTTACAGTACATGTAGAAAAAAAAGCTAGAAAAATCTGTTAGGATTGTTTTAGTTGCGTTTAGTAGTGTTTCGGAGCGTTTCAGAGCATTTAGCATTTTTTTCCTGCCTGAACAACGCTCCAAAAAACACTATACAGGAGTGATGGCAATCAGGGACAATGTTGCTGGTTGCACTGGATTGGTGACACTGTACTGAGGTAGCTAGCTATCAGAGACACTGTGGCTGGCTTCCCTGGCATTGTGAAACTGTACTGATGTGCATAGTGATCAAGGACACAGATTGGCTCCACTGGCATGATGACACTTTACCGGTGTGGTTAGTGATTAGGGACACGTAGCGGCTGCACTGGCATACAGTGTGACTTTTCATCCGAGGTCACAGAGCTGGCAAGCTTAATTTCATTAAGTCAAGAAGTGTTTGCAACATCTGCACTTTCAATATACAAAAATATACCCCACTAATCTGCGTAGTAGCCAATGACGCAGCTAATTTCTTTGATTCACCTGGCACAGCCACATACTTACTGGATAGACACTATAACAAGTAAAGTGCACTATGATGCCCATCTCAAGCATCTCTACATATCTTGCTCTATACAACAGATATGACTTCTCAGGAAAAGTCACTAATTGGAGTCACACTCTTTTTCTTAATTTAGGATACTCTGCATGGATGTGATGAGTATTTGGAGCTGTGATCATGATACCATTTTCTGTCCTGATTTTGCTGCTGATTTCTGCAATAATAGATCCAATGTTTATTACTGAGCAGTGGGTTTGATCTACTAAGCCACAGCTGAATCTGCCTGCCAGAATATGGAATCCCTACCTTTTTCTCCTGTGTGGAGCATGTTGTTGGGTATAGGGAGCACTCTGGGTTTCTGTGGCTCTGTAGGGGGCAACATGAAAAGAAAATTGCACTCTACACTGAAGGCATTCTTCTGTTTCTCTCATCCCTGCAAATTTTGAACTTGACCAGAAATGGTTTTACCTCTACCTGCAATTTCAACATTACAGCATTACAACCACAAACCAATATCACAAACCCTTACCACAGCTATCTCCATTACCCCAAACAGGTAACACTATGGTCTTATTTCAGAAAACACAGAGGGACTCATTTTGGAAGCTTTTACCCATCTATCAGATAGATTCTTACTCACTTTTTCACTGCTTTGTAGATGAAGATATAAGCTATATCTAGCCCCCATTTCAGATGACATATGAAACAATGTTCTTCAATATACCTATGTGGTATCACTATCAGCTCTTTTTGTCTCCCTAGATTATATCAAACATTTAAATTTTTCCACAGGATTGGTTTATAAGTTGTCTGCTGTTGCAGCAGATGGGGTCATCCTCAGGAGAACCTCATACACCTTCTCTGGCATTGCCCAAAACTAAGGAGGCATTGGAACAGGGTGATTACAACCCTTAAAAGTATGTTTGGTGTCAATGTAAGACCCCTAGGTTATTATGACTCCTCCATTATGGATGATTGCACATCTGTAGCAAGTACAAGATCACTTTTTGCTACATGCAGGATGCTAGCCTTGCAATGGGTATTGGTAAATCCACTATCTGCAAAGCAATATATATCTGAACACAGACTAAATTATTTTAAAAAGCATGCCTATTTAGGAAACCAATCAGCTTCCAGGTTTTATTGTCAAAGTTTAACTGAACAAGCTGAAACTACAACCTGATTGGCTGATGCACAGCTGCACCAGATTCTCAGAGCTCCCTTATGTGTCTTTGTTTCGCTTAACTGAATAAATGTCTGGACCTCTATCCAATGGCTATTGTACCATTCCTCAACTGTATTCTAGTAAGCCAGTCTTTGTATTTACTTAGAGACAATGTATGACAGATGCTGTCTTTGTAAAACTCACAAACATTCCCACCCTGCACTCAGTGGCCCACCGGTTATATGCAAGTCACTCAAGGCATCAGACGCCCAGCACCAGCTACTCTCTCTGAAGTCTCTATAGTTTTACGACCCCCTCTGTGAGTGTTGCCCTCCCCCCAGTCTTTGCTTTCGCTTTCCCTTATCTCTAGTCTAATCCTAGTTTTACAACCATTGCTGTGTACATTTGTTTGTGTGTGTTTTTTTTCAGTTTTTTTTTCCTCCCCCTTTTAACTTTTCTTTTAACATTCTGCTAAAACTTTGTGAAGTAGTACTGCCTGGACCTTGAAGAAGGGGACACTCCCTGAAAGCTTGTCCTAAAAATTGTATGTTAGTGCAAATAAAAAAAGTATCACGGATAGTACTCAATTGTTTTTGTCGCAAGTGCACTAATACGGCTACAATCACCTGAAGCCTCTATGAAACCTGCACAGTTTCTGCCCAGAGGAAATTACCCATTCTCAGGAAATAGCAAAGAATTCTGGGAAATGTAGTTTCCAAAATAGTTGAGCTATCAAAATACAAGCTGGAGCACAAATTAAACCCACCCACTGTACTAGTTAAATTCAGGCAGTGGAAGCACTGGACAGAGATGCCCTTTTCTCAAAAATAACACAAGTAAGGCTAATGATTGTTAATCTAAGCATAGCCAATGTCACCTTCATTTGAGAACCGTAGACTTCAGCTGTACTTTCTAAAGAAAAATTCATACTGTATATTTTCTATGAAAAAGGAAGAAAGAGCTATGCAATTCCAATACAGTGATTAGAGATTTACCAGGCTAATGGATGTGCTTTTGGATAAAACAGCACCATATCCTTTTTTGCTTCCAATCTCAAGACCTAGCAAGAATCATCCAATATGACAAAATATATCTGTTGTTTTAGCTTTGCGTCTACTTTTAAAAGCAGCATAAAGTACACTAGCAAAGGTCATCGTATTACTACTTTTTTTGGAGATGAAAAGTATACACCAAGGTTTGGGCAGAAGTTTGTCATATTGATTTTGAAGTGAATATGTCTACTGAGGTCAGAGGATAATTTAGAAAAGTCCCAGGATAGTCCACAATGAAAAGTGCAGACAGATTTGGGACAACCAGAATGAGCAGATAACAATCATCCTTCATCGAGAGTACATCGCCAGTGACACAGACAAGTGAATTTTCTGTCTGATGTTCTATTTCCTTAATAACTGGCTTTCTTGCAGATTGTTTTTTTCTTGGATGATTTAAAACTCCAGTGGCTTCTGTGATGGCAGCAGAATCTCCCCACACACTATTGTTTCTCTAACAAAAGTTACTTTCTTATTCATTTCCTATGACATAGGCTTGAAATATAGCTCACAATTTTCTTCTTCTACCAAAGATGAATTCTTTATGGGTGCTTTAATAAATTACTGAATGTTGATGTTTTAGTTTGAGAAATACTGGAGATGTAAAGGAAGGTAGTAAATCTATTGCTTTTCAAACTTCCAACCGAGAAAGCGGGTGGAGAAAGCTTAGACTGTACAAACACAATATTCATCTGCACTATCTTTACAGTGAAAGTATGGTATCATTTTTATTAAGTATGCACTTTGAGTTGTTTTTCCAACATAAACCTGAAAGTAATTTTCAATGCCACTTTTATTTTGATATTTGTAGGTGGTTCTATATGGATTGTAGTTTTTGTAATTTTTTTCATTTATAGATACTTCTAATAATTTTGTGTGTCAAATGTTGTAAGTGCCATCCCTGTTAAAAGACTGCTAGGATAAGTTTACTCAACTTTAAATGTGTCGCATTAAAGTAGATGTAGACTCTAATTGGATGATATTAAAGTGGTTCTAAAGGCAAAAGGTTTTTACCTCAATACATCTTATGTATTAAGGTAAAAAATCTTCTGCATGGAGCTATCCCCCCCCCTTCACCCTTATACTTACCTGAGCCTGATCTTGATCCAGCACTGTGCTCTCTCCCTCCTCATTGGCTCAAAGACAGCAGTGGGAGCCAGTTAATCACAGCCAGTAAGGAGGAAATGAGGGGGTTGAGCCAAGCCACTCTTTGTCTGTCAATGGACATACAGGGCTGTCTCAAGAGCAAGCACACATGTCCCCATAGCAGTAAGCAATTGCTGAAGTCACCATGGATATATCTGCACAATGTAATCTTATTGCCTCTCAAGTGCTTCTACTCCAGAGTGAATAACTGTAACCTATGTAATCGATCCTCATAGCTGAGGTTCTCCATCCCCTTTATTATTTTATTGACGTTCGCTGAACTCTCTCAAATTCAACAACGTCTTTCCTGAGTGTTGGTGAACAAAACTGAACTTAAGGTTTAAGATGAGGCCTGAACAGTGTAATTATTGCAAAACTACATGGAAAAACTAGCTGTTAACCAATTAATTGTTTTCTTTCATTTTTACACCAGCATTTAGAATCTGATTGGCTAATGGAGGTAGCACTAGACGTTTTCAAGCACATCTGATGGCCTGGTGTATGGTAACCCATATGGAAGAAAAATATATTTGAAATATATTTTTAAAATATTCTTCCCAAATATATTGACATATATTTGAAATGCTATAATTTTGTCTATATTCAATATATTTCAAAATATATTTCAATAAATATATAAATATATTTATATATACACACTGTATATATACTGTATATTGAAATGCGTTTTTATTACAAAATATATGAAAAATATTTTTTAAAATACATTTCAAATATGCTGTATGTCTTTAAAAAAACAAATCTACAGTTTTGGAATGCATTTACAAATATATGTAAAAATATGTTAAAATTACTTTTTTATATGTTAAAAAAAATCTGAAGAATATATTGAAAATATATTCTTCAACTTTTTATTAATGTATAAAAAAGTGATTTTAAAGTATAAAATATATTTGTAAATGCATTCCAAAAATGTAGATTTTTTTTTTTAAAGACATACAGCATATTTGAAATGTATTTTTAAAAATATTTTTCATATATTTTGTAATAAAAACACATTTCAACATACAGCATATATATATATATATATATATATATATTTATTGAAATATATTGAATATGGCCAAAATTGTAGCATTTCAAATATATGTCAATATATTTGGGAAGAATATTTTTTAAATATATTTAAAAATATATTTTTCTTCCATGGGGGAACTATACCATAAATTGTCTAGGTACTACCAGCATTGTTTCCTAAACTATGATATTATTATAACAAATACTGTATATACTGTACATTCATCTCTTTATTTGCCACTGAGTTTATCCTCTAGAATTTCCCATGCAGGGAGGTTAAAGACATTAGAAACCTGCACAATTGTTTATGTCGTGAGGCCCCCAGGCTTATCACATCTTCCAAGTTAAACAAAATATATTATCTAACTCCAGCCAAGTTATTAAACTCTCAAATGAAATTTTTCTGTTTCAGACTATTATGTTAGGTAATAGAGCTAGCTACCCAAGTGGAATTTAATGAATAAACTATACAGGGAGTCAAATTGGCATCACCTTACGTTTTATATAAGAATCTTAAACAATTCAATGTGATACATTTAGTAGTTTTGAGTAGGTGCAAATAGCGCACTGATCAATCTAATGATCAGATATGGTAGAAAATTTTATCTGGATGCAAATTGGTGAATAAATTCATAATAAATTTAATTAGGAAGGAGACCCATCTATGTTTAATACACAGGACAAAATATGCATTTGATATTAAATGCAAATCTGTCTTCCAGACTATTTGCTCAAATGTCTAAAATGTCAGAGCCATACGTTGATTAATTGCTCTGTATCTTGCATTGTCCTTCAATCTCCAGCTACCAACAGAATCAGTTAGCCAAGTGAGCCTGTGTTCATATTGAGCACCCACTGTTAAGTAGATTAATTAAAACTTTCAGGAGCCTTACACATGGCTCAGGACACAGTTTGCCTGTGCTAAGTGACAAAATATACTTCTTTAGAAAATCAACCCCAAACTGTCTTTCCGTATTTATTACAAAAGATAAATCGGGCAATGTGAGAGGTAGCCCTAAAAACATCCTCACATGATGGGGTTTAATTTGAACAAGTTTAGCACAGGTAGGGCAAAGGGAGTGATGTGCAAATGTGTATAGGGGTTGTTGGAGGACAACATGTTTCTATATCAGACATTTATGGAGTCTTACTGCATGGTTGCAAAAGAATTATTTGGCCCATTGAATGTTATTTTGGAGTGTCAAGAAAAGCAAGTATTTACAACAGGATATGTAATAAAAGGCTACATACCATTCCTCCTTATGGGAGTTCACACATACCCCCTAGCGGTGGGGTACGGAGATAAGAGATCCTCAACCCAGACACCCAGGTGCCATGCATAAAAAAGGACAGATTACTGGGGTCCGAGTATGGTTGGCAATACAACAGTGCCCACTGGTGGAGAAGACCTACTTCTAGAAGTAATCCTGCACTTCCTAATGAATAAGTAGGACAGCCCCTATGAGTTATGGACGCTTGCTCATTGGATGGAGAACTACACCAGGTGGGTCAAGGGTGTGTGTTTGTGGGTAGTGCTTGAGAAGGCCTTTAAATATAGTGTTGGCCATGTTTTTGATTTCTCTTTCGGCTCTGACGTGGGACCAGCTAAAAGTTACTCAGCTTTGAGGACGAACTTACGTAACGTATCATCTTTACTATTATTCCTATATACTCTATAACATTGGTTTAGATTTCTATGTTAGTTTTACTTACTTTGTAAATAAATAAGACCTTGCTTCTTTGAGTACTGTGTTTATTATTATCGCTAATATTGCATTGTATTACATTCTTCAATATTATCAAAGCTTATGTATCTACTAACTAATCATAGGAACAGACAAATAGTACATAATTGTACAATAAATAGGGGGATTCTAGAAAACAAACCCCTTATTATTTATTTCAGAGGTGCATGGTGGGGAGTGTATTGGGGTAAATTGAAATGTTTCCTCTCTATACACAGTGCTGTACTCCGCATACTCCAAACTGCTCGATTCTGTACACTGTGCAGTATGGTACATACTTCATACTGCTTCATTTTGAGCTCTTTGATTCATTATAATACTCATTATCTCAGCATTTGCTTACTACTAGACAGTGGTTTTTAGCACCATTAGGTCTTCTAAAATCAACTTACTTGATGAACACCCACATTTTTGAAAGATTGTTCCCTATAAGGAAGTCGCTATATGGAGTGACAAAACGCATTAGGGGTGGTATCTGTGTGACATCAGTATGCCCGGAAGGTTGAGAGCCGCCATGTTACCATATCTCTCTTATTGATGTCCAAACGTAAAGACACAGCTTGTCATTAAAAATGAATGGAATTCAATGCACTGGATTTAGAGTGCACCCTCTTTGTAAGTAATATTTTAACTTTTTATCAATAAAACATTAGCAGATGCATATTACACGATGAGATCTCCAATTTTTTTTACTTCCTGTGGAGTGGAGAAGTTTTCATGTGATTGTGAATATTGAATTGGAGCAGGATCTGCGATACTTTTTATAACCCAGTATTTAGAAAGGCGTTTTTGTCTTTTACAGCAGGTGATGGTGCACAATGGTAGAGCGATTTTCACTTGTGTGTGGAGCAATATATACGGATGCTTATGAGGTCCATGGTTAGAATGTCGGTATTCTTTAAAGCCATATATAAATGGAGAGTTTGTTTGTGATGACACCAGGGGGTTTATTTACTAAAGCTGGACAGTCCAAAATCAGACTTCCTTCTGCATAGAAACCAATCAGCTTCCAGGTTTCATTGCCAAAGCTTCATTGAACAAGCTGAGGTTAGAAGCTGATTGGTTTCTATGCAGAAGGGAGTCTGATTTTGGACTCTCCAGCTTTAGTAAATAAACCCCTGGGTGTCCATATAAATGGCCGTGATTCTGGCCGTTATACATCATATGGAGCTACAGTAAAATGGCCACGGTAGATCCTCCCTCAGTGGACTGATTGGCATTCGGGTCTCCTATAAAAATGAGCTCTTGTCACCATGACACTATCCTGAGAAAGTCACGTGTACGTGACGCAACACGTAGATGCGACGTGGTGACGCACTTTCGGCAGAGCGCCATCTTGCTACACCAGGTTTACACAGTACACCCATACTGAGTGGTGTGACAAGCCTTGTTGATCTGCGTTAATGTGAGTGCAATATTTGGCGATTTAACATGCTTTTAACATATTAAATAGTGTTGCACTATGGGAGACTTGTCTTTTTCTCCTTTCATGGTTGTAATGTGATACTCATTTATTTGCCTGCACTGCGTTTATCTCTGAATGGAAGAGTGATTTATATTGGAAGGAAGTTACCAGTGAGGTTCAGTGAAATCAGAGTGACCTGGAGAGTTGTTACCTGTAGGATCCAGAGTAATCCAAAAGGCGTGTTGACCCTTTTGGGTCGCAGCAAGGAGGTGAGGGGGCATGCCTGCCATCTAAGGATATATGCTCACCATCTGCACCAGCACTATAGCACGTGGCTTGAAGATATAGGCACATTTTGGCAGTCATTGCCATCTTTGCTATTCTTGGCAATTTGTTGGACACTTTTCATCGTTTTATGCGTTTACGAAGTTTATGATTATATATTGTGTTTAACATTATTGACTAGTCACTTTATTTGGTTTATATCCCAATTTTGGGATACACTTTATATATCATTCACTTTATTTGAGATCATATCCCTTATTTTGGGATCCACTGTATATAGCACCTAGTCTTTTGGGGTTTGGTCCCAAGTGGGACTGGGTATTGTCACTGTATGAGGGTCCGGGCATAGGACCAGCTTCATCATATGCACTTTGTGTACTGTTAATATCACAGTTTGAGACACTGTTTTTTTCCAGATCTTGAAAGATCTATCACTTATATATTTATATATTTATATTCATTCATTTATGTGATTTATGTTTTTTATTTTATTATTGTGGAGTTTGCACATTTAGTTATCAGTGCTACACCACTATTATATTTTATCACTTATAATTGTCCACTTATAGGTAGAGGATAGGGAGTTAGCAGCATATAGAAATTAGGTTCCATATTAGTGCAGGGGGATCTCTGCCACCATCTTGTTTACCATATAATATCTCTCTACCTCCTGCAACCATTATGGAAGTATTTGGATTTTTAGAAAATAGGACCATCAATCCAGAAGATGTTTTTAATAAAAATGAAGGTGGTCCCATTAATGATCTAGATACACATTATAGGAAACTAAGACACTAAGACACCTCATGGAAAAAAGGTAACCATGTGGTGGGATATGGTTACATATGAGAAATATCTTAAAGATAGACTAATACCAAGGAGACTCAGATGGGACATTCCTATTTGTGATGGCCTATTGGATCCTGATTCAAAGGAAGAA
Organism: Staurois parvus; assembly: GCF_062004578.1. Classification (NCBI taxonomy): domain Eukaryota; kingdom Metazoa; phylum Chordata; class Amphibia; order Anura; family Ranidae; genus Staurois; species Staurois parvus. The sequence goes on from NW_028318478.1 coordinate 9,267,041, forward strand.
TGGTATAATTTCTTTCATGAAAAAGGGCTAGAATTAATCAGACTTTTACTCAAAAGGAAACAAAAGAAAATGAGAAATCTGGAAACGCAAATAAGGGAAATTAAAGACAATATTGAAAGCTTTAAGGAATTCCCTGAGATGGCGAATTTAACTAAACGTCTTAATAAAGATCTGGAAAGAATAGACCAAGAAGTCAAATATAGAAAAACCAAAAAATATAAAAGGGATTTTAATGATTATAAGAATGACCAGGTTTTTAAATGCCAACAACACAGAATGATGTAGATATAGGTTCCACTAACACTACCCCAGTAAAAGATTACCAATCAGAAAGGACTAGAGCTCCTGTAGTATCTTACACAGAACCCCAGACGGGTCCCCAGAGGGGGAACTATCAGTATAACAACACACCTGTGCACCACACTCCTAGGCAGAGGTGGAAGTCTGGGAATAGAGGTCAGCACAACTATAGACACCCTGGGAAAAGGGGAAACTGGAGACCGAAGTATCAACCGAATGGCTATTACCAATATCAAGGATCAGATAATTATCAAACCAGATATCCAAATACATACCAGAATTCAAGAAATAAACCCTACTATGGTAGGAGTCCAAGATATGTATATGAAGGACAGTACCCCCTAGATATGAAGAAAGGAGTCCCATTCCAGTATATAACCGTTATGACCCACTAAGGAATGAATACCATCAGAGGGATTTTTTTAGAGAGAGGTAGAGTGGAGAGAAGCTCTGGACCAGGCAGATGGAGAAGTCCAATAAGAGGAGGGGATGAAAAAGAAAAAGAGAACATTAGGTGAAGGAGTATTCAATCTTAGTAATGCTATTTTGAGTAAGGAAGAACTTATGGTCCTTGATAAAAGACTAAAATATGCCCCCCCTAAGTCAGCCAATAAATGTAATATCTATGTTGATACGCAAAAGTTTATTAGAAAATTAAATATCAAGAAGTACTTTATGGGCTTACCAGGGGCTAAAAATTGTATCTCTAGTGCCCCCAGTAGTGATATCACCCATACCACGTTGAAAAATAAATCGTTGTTCAATCCCAATCCCAATCAACCAAGTTGAAGTTTTCAAAAAAATTGTCAATCTAGATTTGGAGAAGTTAAATTTTCCTAAGGAGCCGCGGAACATCGGGATACAAATTGGATTAAAAAGATTATCTAAATGGGATGACATTGTTATTAGACCTGCAGATAAAGGTAGAGGTATTGTTATTTTATTGAAAGATTATTACCTCAAGGAACTTGAGACACAATTAAAAGATTCTGCAACTTACAAAAAACTGAAAAAATATCCAACAATAAAATATAAAGAAGAATTGGAGAAACTAGTTAAAAAGGGAGTGGAAACAAAGATTTTAAACAAGAAAGAGGCCAAATATATAATACCGGAAACATGTAGGATACCAGTGATCTATACGGTTCCAAAAATTCACAAAGATCCAGTTAGTCCACCAGGTAGACCCATAGTCAATGGAATTCAGTCCATTTTGGCTAGGATCGGTCAATACATTGATATCCATTTGCAACCATTAGTAAAGAACCCAAAGCATATCTGAGAGACACTAAGCACTTGATCCAATTATTGGAAGAAGTGAAGAAAGGCCAGAATATTATTTTAGCTTGTGCTGATGTTTCATCACTTTATACAATAATAAATCATGAGGATGCCATGGAATCAACCAGTTGGGGTCTAAGAGAATCTAGTAACTTACCTTGGAAACAAAGAAAATGTATCCTTGAAGCCTTAGATTATTGTTTATCCCACAATTATTTTTGGCCTAACAACACGTTTTTCAGACAAGTAAAAGGTGTGGCAATGGGGGCTAGATTTATCCCCAGTGTGGCTAACCTATTTATGGCCCAGTGGGAAGAGAATGCAATATACCTACACCCACCGGAAGACCTAATACTATATAAGAGATATATAGATGACGTGTTTATTATGTGGGAAGGAAATGAGGCTGACTTAAAACAGTTTTTAGGCCTATTGAACATTCATAATAAAAATATTAAATTGTCATGGAATTACAGCACTAAAAGTATCCACTTCTTAGATTTAGAGATCAGTATCAGAGAGAATAATATCCATACCAAAACTTTTTTAAAGAAGTGGACAGAAACGGGTATATTCCCCTGGACAGCTATCACTATCCCCCCTGGTTGCTAAACATCCCAAAAGGACAACTGGTTAAACGTAGGAGAAATTGCACATTAAAAGATGACTATTTAGAGCAAGTAAAAATGATGGAAGAACGTTTTGTGTCAAAAGGCTATCCACATGAACAGATTAAGGACAAGATTAGTGAGTAATGTGGATAGAACTTCACTCCTGAAAGATAGGATTAGCGAGGAAAATTTTACAGAACAATTAGCCAAGATTCTGGATTTTAACGTTAATTATAAAAAAGTCAAGCATATTTTTAGAAAACACTGGTTGATCCTAAAAACCGATTCCGTTTTAAACAAAATATTATCAGATCAGCCTAGATTTGTTTATAGGAAGGCACCCACTCTTAGAAATAACTAGTTAAAAATGTATTAGATCTGCCGCAGAGAAACAAAAAGGTCACGTTTCTTGATGTAGAGGTTTTTTTTCCCTGCAGGAAAGGTTATGCATGTAAAGCAACCAAGGGCCAGAATAAAAAAAGACATTCTTTTAAATCTGAGAAAACCGGGAAAGAATTTGCAATTAATGAGTTTATCTTGTGTAAAACTGAAGGTGTGGTATATGTACTGCAGTGCGGATGTGGGTTACAGTACATAGGACGCACTAAAAGGCCGTTATGGGCTACATGAACATATTCAAAATATAAAAAAGGGATTTCCTAAACACAGTGTATCAAAACATTTTGCAGTCTATCATAATAAAGACCCATCGGGTCTTTTATTTTTGGGTATTGAACGGTATAAGAGACACTGGAGAAGAAGTCATAGAATCCGTACATTAAGTAAAGCAGAGTCTAAGTGGATATACATCATGCAGACCCAGGTTCCCATGGGTCTGAACATTGAATTCGATTTAAACTGTTTTATCAGCGATTTTTAGATTGCAGGTGGTACTGTAGGATGTACATAAATATTTCCTGTAAACACGTGGTATGGGTGCCCTGTTTATACCTGGCATTCTATTTCTATTTTTATCTTTATTTTAAAAAAAAATTGTATTTTTTATTTTTGGTTTTATCTTCTGTCAATTTATATTTTTTAGTATTCTTAACATCCTCCCTTTTTTATCCCCAATAGAGGCTTTTTGGCATAGGCACCTGAGTTATGGTGTACCATACATGGTGGTTTTTGCATATTTGGTCTTGATTCAGTATCTAGTAAGCGTCTATTTTTATTCATTTTTATTTAATAATCATGGTACATGCGCTTTTAAAGGAGCTTTTTTGGCACTTATTTTATCTATTTTACTTATTTTTATTATTTCCTGTCTATTAATAAAATTATATATTTATTTTTGTATATTTTTTATTGTCCTCACTCCCATAGTTTTCATTGCTATTTACCTGCATCGGTTTTTAGGTAGCAGTGAGGGGAGAGCTTTTTTAATTATTGTTTTTTTCCCCTCTCTTGCCTTATACACATTATTTTTAATTTTTAGTGCCTCCTATGCAATTAGCATATGCAGATACGGATGCTTATGAGGTCCGTGGTTAGAATGTCGGTATTTTTTAAAGCCATGTATGAACGGAGAATTTGTTTGTGATGACACAAGGGTCTCCATAAAAATGGCCTTGATTCTGGCCTTTTTACATCATATGGAGCTACAGTAAAATGGCCATGGTAGATCCTCCCTCGGTGGACTGATTGGCATTCGGCTCTCTTATAAGAATGAGCTCTTGTCACCAGGATGATATCCTGAGGAAATCACGTGTACTTAACGCAACGCGCAGATGCGACTTGGTGACGCACTTCCGGCAGAGCGCCATCTTGCTACACCAGGTTTACACAGTACACCCATACTGAGTGGTGTGACAAGCCTTGTTGATCTGCGTTAATGTGAGTGCAATATTTGGCGATTTAACATGCTTTTAACATATTAAATAGTGTTGCACTATGGGAGACTTGTCTTTTTCTCCTTTCATGGTTGTAATGTGATACTCATTTACCTGCACTGCATTTAGCCCTGAATGGAAGACTGATTTATATTGGAAGGAAGTTACCAGTGAGGTTCAGTGGAATCAGAGCGACCTGGAGAGTTGGTAACTGTAGGATCCAGAGTGATCCAAAAGGCGTGTTGACCCTTTTGGATCGTAGCAAGGAGGTAAGGGGACATGCCTGCCATCTAAGGATATATGCTCACCATCTGCACCAGCACTATAGCACGTGGTTTGAAGATATAGGCACATTTTGGCAGTCATTGCCATCTTTGCTATTCCTGGCAATTTGTTGGACACTTTTTACTGTTTTATGCGTTTACAAAGTTTATGTTTATATATTGTGTTTAACATTATTGACTAGTCACTTTATTTGGTTTATATCCCAATTTTGGGATACACTTTATATATCATTCACTTTATTTGTGATCATATCCCTTATTTTGGCATCCACTGTATATAGCACCTAGTCTTTTGGGGTTTGGTCCCAAGTGGGACTGGGTATTGTCACTGTATGAGGGTCCAGGCATAGGACCAGCTTCATCATATGCACTTTGTGTACTGTTAATATCACAATTTGAGACACTGTTTTTTTCTTGAAAGATCTATCACTTATATATCTATATATTTATATTCATCCATTTATGTGATTTATGTGTTTTATCTTATTATTGTGGAGTTTGCACATTTAGTTATAAGCGCTACACCACTATTATATTTTATCAAATATATAGGCTCACTGATTTATGGTGGACTCACAACAATACTCAGAAGATATCCATGTTGATCTTTGTTGTTGCACAGAGACGTATCACTTTATTACACGGGACTGCACCTTATATTTGTATGAATTTATACAACACAGTTTGGATGGTATGCTTTAAACAAATATTATATTGTTTATTGAAAATATTGGCTTGCATAAGTTAAAAGGATTGAGAAACGAAAAGGTTTTGTGTTGCACTACACTTTATATGGTTTATTTGTATCATTGGTGTGGGAACACATTACAGTACATTTATTTATTATTTATTTCAGGTACTTATATAGCACTGTCAATTTACACAACTCTTCACACATATATATTGTACATTCACATCAGTCCCTAACCCTCAAGGGGTGTACAATCTAAGGTCCCTAACTCACATTCATACATACACATATTAGGGCTAATTTAGACAGGATCCAAATAACCTACCAGCATGTCTTTGGAGTGTGGGAGGAAACCGGAGAACCCAGAGCAAACCCACGCAAGCACAGGGAGAACATACAAACTCCATGCAGGAGGTGCCATGGTCGGAAATCGAACCCATGACCCATTTACTGCAAGGCAGACGTGCTAACCACTAAGCCACTGTGCCGCTAACCACTAAGCCACAGTGCATAAAAGCAACAATTGTTTTTATATATACGCTTATTTATTGGTGGTTAGATTTAAATATATATAATTGGTTTTGGTTTTAGAGCTAAGCCATAACTGGTCAACATTTAGTATGCTAAAGTGCTGTGCATCATAAACCACGCCTAGTTTTTAATAAAATACTTGCTTTCACTTTTTCTCTATTTTGCGTCTCAGTGCTCCTATCTCCTCCTGCTTGTTTCAGCCACTTGCTGCCTACATGCAATGTAGGTTGGTGAGACATCATTGCTATGTACTGCCGTATAGACTGCAACCAGGGGAGCATGTTACAGAGTGACAGCACAGGAACACCACTGGGAGACCCCATTGTCACCCCATAACTAGAGATGAGCGAATCGAACTTGGCGAAGCGGAATTCGTTTCGAATATTAGGAAAAATTTGATTTGCGCCGAATCGGAAAATTAGCAAACTTCGGATGCACGAATCGAATTTTCCCCGATCGGCCGATTTTCATCCCTTCTACAGCCGGCAAAAAGTGTCCCTGCAGAGAGCTCCGCTATTTCTGACAGTTCTCTGACAGTTCCTTCACATTTACAGCGGTTGAAACATTGTATCTATTTGTTTCCATTTAGAATACAGATGTTTTTATTCGGAAACAAATAGATACAATGTTTCAACCGCTGTAAATGTGAAGGAACTGTCAGAGAACTGTCAGAAATAGCGGAGCTCTCTGCAGATACACTTTTTGCTGGAATGGAATTCTTCTTATTTTCATCCTACTTCTTCTTCTTCTTCTTCATCCTCATCCTCTTCTTCTTCTTCTTCATCCTCATCCTCTTCTTTTTCTTCTTCTTCTTCATCCTCATCCTCATCCTCTTCCTCTTCTTCTTCTTCATCCTCATCCTCTTCTTCATCCTCATTCTCTTCTTCTTCATCCTCATCCTCTTCTTCTTCATCCTCATCCTCTTCTTCTTCTTCTTCTTCATCCTCATCCTCTTCTTCTTCTTCTTCATCCTCATCCTGCTCTTCTTCTTCTTCTTCTTCTTCTTCATCATCCTCATCCTCTTCTTCTTCTTCCTCACCATCATCCTCTTCTTCTTCATCCTCATCCTTTTCTTCATCCTCATCCTCTTCTTCTTCTTCATCCTCATCCTCTTCTTCTTCTTCTTCCTCATCCTCTTCTTCTTCTTCTTCCTCATCCTCCTCTTCTTCTTCTTCATCCTCATCCTCTTCTTCTTCTCCTTCTTATTCATCCTCATCCTCTTCTTCTTCTTCTTATTCATCCTCATCCTCTTCTTCTTCTTCTTCATCCTCATCATCTTCTTCTTCTTCTTCATCCTCATCATCTTCTTCTTCTTCATCCTCATCCTCTTCTTCTTCTTCTTCCTCATCCTCTTATTCATCCTCATCCTCTTCTTCTTCTTCTTCTTCTTCATCCTCATCCTCCTTCTTCTTCTTCTTCTTCATCCTCATCCTCATCATCTTCTTCTTCTTCTTCTTCTTCTTCTTCTTCGTCCTCATCATCTTCTTCTTCGTCCTCATCCTCTTCTTCTTCTTAATCCTCATCCTCTTCTTCTTCTTCTTCATCCTCATCCTCTTCTTCTTCTTCTTCATCCTCATCCTCTTCTTCTTCTTCTTCTTCTTCATCCTCATCCTCTTCTTCTTCATCCTCATCCTCTTCTTCTTCATCCTCATCCTCATCCTCTTCTTCTTCTTCTTCCTCATCCTCTTCTTCTTCTTCCTCATCCTCACCCTCTTCTTCATCCTCATCCTCTTCTTCTTCTTCTTCATCCTCATCCTCCTCTTCTTCTTCTTCTTCATCCTCATCCTCATCCTCTTTTTCTTCTTCTTCTTCTTCATCCTCATCCTCTTCTTCTTCTTCTTCTTTTTCCTCATCCTCTTCTTTTTCATCCTCTTCTTCCTCTTCTTCTTCATCCTCTTCCTCTTCTTCTTTTTCTTCTTTTTGTCTTCCTCTTGCAGGTCACTGCTCATGCGCAGATTTTTTATCGGCAAAAAATCGTCCGATTTGCCCACTATTGCCGCGAAAATCGGCCGATTTTTTTTCCAACTTTACAGAAAAAAAAAACGGCCAAAATACCGAAAAACGGCCGACCAAATAGCCCACTAACGATCCGAAAATCGGCCGATTTTATTTTCGGCCGAAAAATCGGCCGATTTTCGACCCATCTATGGCCTGCATTAGGGCCACAGAGACTTTAGGGCCACAGAATCGTTACTCAGGGACACAGAATTGTTACTCAGGGACACAGAATTGTTACTCAGGGACACAGAATCGTTACTCAGGGACACAGAATCGTTACTCAGGGACACAGAATCGTTACTTAGGGCCACAGCTATCAAAGAATCGAAAATTTAAAGTGACATACACCCTTTTTTTTTTTGGTGGCTGTCGTGCACAGTTGGTGCTGCAGTTTGCCGATTGTGCAAAATAAACTGACTTTCTGCTTCACAACCACTATTGTACGTTCAAAGAGTTAAATCCATTTACACGCCGGCTGGCAGTAATATTTTTTGGGTGATTAGTGCATTCCAGTGACACAAACGTACAGTTTCCAGCCAACGGCAAGCTGCAATTGACCGATTGTGTACAATAAACTGACTTTCTGCTTCACAACCACTATTGGCCTTCAATTGAAGCTGCTTCCGCTCCGCCACTCTGCCATTGGACTCTTGATAGTCGTCTCCCCACGCTGCTGCTGGGGGGACTTTTTAACCTAGGCCTGTGTATGGCCTTCAATTGAAGCTGCTTCTGCTCCGCCACTCTGCCATTGGACTCTTGATAGTCGTCTCCCCACACTGCTGCTGGGGGGACTTTTTAACATAGGCCTCTGTATGGCCTTCAATTTAAGCTGCTTATGCTTCGCCACTCTGCCATGGGCCCCTGTACCACCTCCTCATGCTGCTGCCAGGTCCAGAGTGTGTCATGGGTCCCTGTACGGCCTCCCATTGCTGCTGTCTCCATCGCCACACTCTGCCATGTGCCACTTTCAGGTCTCCTCACACTGCTGGTGGGTTCCATTTTGTCATAGGGTGCTGTATGGCCTCCCATTGCTGCTGCCTCCACCGCCACACTGTGGCTCCACACTCTGGTTTTGGCCCCGTGACTGCCCAAATGAGTGAAGTGTGCGGTGATTCTAAGATCGACGGCACTCATCTGCATGTCATACTGACTGACAGTATTATTTCTCTTCCCCAGCAGACTCCAAGGGCATTTAAATTAAAGGTACAGTGTTCTGCACTAATATAAAGGCTCTCTGAAGCCTAGAAACCCTTTTAATAAGTTAAATTCGCAGCGAATAAATTCGCATCGAATCAAATTTATTCCGCAAATTCGGCAAATCAGCCGAATTGAATTTTTGAATAATTCGCTCATCTCTACCCATAACAGTAGGTGCTTGAACGTGGACCTCTGTGGTAGAGTTATTTTGGTAAATATTTAAGATAAGATAATAAAGGTGAGCAAACTCCTATATTACTATACACACAAACACAAAATATCACCTATTTAAATATATGAAAACATATTGTTTGACAAGAAACCAATGTGAAATTCCACCTTGAAAACTATTAAAGTGTTACTAAACCCACAACAGTAATATCAGTCTGTATATGCAGTAAAGCATGCTTGTTATACTCACTGTGGAACCTAAGGGGTTAATCATCTGCATTGTGTAAAAAGGCTTTTTAATCCTTCCTTCTCTGCCCCTCTTCTTGTTGAAATGACCACCCGATACAGACTGAATCCGTAGTCACATGCAAGTGCTCAGTTTGGTGTGTAGTGCTAGAAAGGTTTTTTTCTCTTTCTTTAAAGAGTGCATGTGATCAGCACAGGGCCAATCAGCACTGTCCAGATAGAGGGTCAGGACTTTCACATCCTCCTAGAGCAGAAAGAAAACTCTTCCTACAAGCTTCAACCAGCACTCTGCTGAAGTCAAAAGACTGCTCTAACTGCTGATGAGAAAAGGTATTTAGCAGTTTGTATTTACTAAAATAATTGCGTTTCCATGTTGTGTGTACTGTGGTAGACCAAATAGTGAATGCAGGGTCCAGGGTTTAGTAACAGTTTAAACTACACAGTGTGATCAAAAATTCATAAACAATTTTACAAAAAACTAAAAGTGAAAGGTAAAAAATTAATAAACATAAATAGTCCACTCCAAAATGAACGATCCACTAAGGCTTCATTCACACTAGGTTATTTCAATTTGCGAGAGGAATCGCCGGAATTCTGCCCACGATTTGAAAACGCATTGTAAAAGTGTGAAAACGTGTGATCACATTTTCAGATGTCATTCATTTCAATGGCACCTGAAAATGCAGGGCATTTTTGCCGTGACTGTGGTGCATTTTTCTGCGCAGCAAACACGCTGCAATCATACAAACAAAATTGCGGGATGCACAACGCCCAATAAAGGTTCTGGTGTGAATGGAGCCTTAAAATATAAATACTGTGTACTTGTCCCTTGAAGATATCCAGTTGTAGACGAAACACTCGTTGGGTGGGGTCAGCAGCCTGTGATGTAAATATGCCCACCAGTGACAAAGGCGAGGCATTAGATGCTTTTATATAACCTGTGAGTTTTGGGAATATAATGTATATATAATAAATGACAAGGTTTTAGTCTGTTACTCTATGGTCTGCTATTGTTTTCTTCCTACTATCCCTGAGGAAAAGCTGGCTATTCATGAGACTTTTGAGATGATTAGATGTGTTTGGAAAATGGCAGTGGACCCTGGGAGTGACCTTACATATGTGTTCAAGCGCTTCTGATTTTTTTTGCTTATAGATTCTGGTAATCCGGATAAAAGGTGGCCCTTCTGGTTATTTGCTGACCTGGGAGCAATGCATGCAGAGGTCATAGCACACAATATTTTTTTTTTTTGAACCGTAATTGGTTTCTTGTTTTCACATGTTTAAATAGGCGATGAGATATCTTTTGTACTTGTGGGTATAGTAATAAAAGAGTAGAGAGAGATTGTGTGCCACACCAGGTGAACTATCATGCTCCCTTGCTGTGAGATTCAAATGAGGGTGTGCTCACAGCCTGTCTATGAGATCATGCAAAGAACAAAGATTTGAATTTGCTGTACTCCTTGTTTGTTTTATTGTAGTATCAAAGTTACATCACAGACATAGCAGGAATAGTAAAAATACACTTTTGCACTAAAAACAGCGCTTACTCAAACCTGATTACTTTAAAAGCAAATGCATACATTAAATGAACATTTTTAAAATGTACATGTTTTGTGTTATTTCTACTGCTTCTATATGTGACAGCTTCCCGCTGTCATGGTTCCTAAGAAATAAGAAGGTGTACGCATACCCACATCCCTAGGAACAGCTGACATCACCAGGAATCCCCAGCATGCATGCAAAGGCCAATGGCCATATTTCAGGAATCCCCACACCTATCCTTATATAGCTGATGACAGCTTAGGGAGCTTTCATTCAGCTAGTGGTATCATCAAAAACAGTTGTGTGCGCTAGATTGTCAGGATTTTTTTCCAGTGAGTCAGCAGTTGGTGCGCATCATGATTGATGATGGATTTATGAGGCCATTTTGGGGGGATTTTGTTTTTTTTTTAAATAAAGGACTTTGGGTGACTTTATATCTAGGGGACATCTTTTCTTTTGAGTAGTGGTACTATGTACCCCATACTCATTCACATTGGGGGTGATATCTGGGGAGACCTTACTGTTAAAGTGGGTTTCCAGATTCCAATAAGCCCCCAGTCTGCAGACTCCCACAACCATCAGCCCGGATTGTGGGAAAAAGACCCTTGCTTTGCCAGGACAAGTCAATACTGGTAAGGCATCTCCCCCATGTTGAGGGCATGTGGTTTAGTATGGTTCTTCATGCTCTCTCTCCCCTTTCCTGACCAGCCAGGCTGCATGCTTGGATTAAGGCTCTAATATTGCATTTTTTTAGGGGACTTCATGCATTTTTTTTTTTAGAGATTCCCCTTAATATCTATACCAGACTCATTTCCTGGGGACCTCATGCATTTTCTTTTTTTACTTTGTTTTTTTTTTTTTTTCTATTGGGTACTCCTTTAACACCCATACCATACTCAAAGGATATGGCTTATATTTTGGGGGACTCTAAGTAAGTTTTTTTCATTCTTTCTGCAGGATGTTCTACAGCAAAAGTGACATTTACAAGGAAGAAAAAACAGCACACAGGTCCCTCCAAAGATCCCCAAAAGTACATAGCAGACCTTTGGAGGGGTCTTTATCTTATTAAAAAAAAAGAAGCCTGCAGTAAAATATAATTTTCCTGCAATTTTGAACACTTTTTCGTGTCAGGGCTGCTGCAGCACTTCTGTACATAACAGAGATTTGCCCATTCACAGGTAGGATTAGGGTACTCCCCCAGGTATTTTACTTAAAAGAATTGGACATTTTTATTGTTTCACTTTAAGGATTTAAAAAACGTTTAATTTTTTTTTTTGCATTAGTACAAGTTCCTTGGGGCAATGTCATCCCCCCTCTCCCCTTTCCCATGCAATTTTGTTTGACACACCCTTGGCTATTAGCTCAGAAAATGGCCATTTTTAATTTGATAGATTTGACTCCCATTGCTTTCTGTGAGGTTTGGGTTCAGCGTCTGAAATTCAATGATGGTCGCAGAACCCTGTTCAAACTGAACCCATAGCAGTTTGGATTATGCTGTACAGAACACTTTTTCATGTTTGTCTTGCCTGGTATTTCATATGTTTATTTAGCCGTTTGCCTGGCGTTCAGCTTTAAATAGTTATAAACATTTTTGCTACAAAGATACAAAACATTACTGGAAGTCATTTACTCTTCAAATAATTGTTCTAATGAACTACTGTGCTTAATTATCACTGTAAACTGGATCTGCTCACCTAATTTTCTGAGAGCTGATACACATATTTAAGAAGTATTCATAAGTCAGAGATTGTTTTAAAATTGATTGCAAGTGATATCATCAAGTGACTGACATAAATGATCTATAGAAAGTTCTAATTTAATATAAACATATGCATCTCTTTAGTTTTTTTGTTTGTTATGTTTTTGAACAGATCCAGTATGACATACATTCTGTATAGCAAAAATTTCCTGGGTGTCTGCCAAGTAAAAGCATTAGTTATATCATCTGCCAAAGTGTCTGCCAAAAACTGGCATTCTTCCTCTTTAGAGGGATAATATTAATCTCCCCTCATTAGCCCAGACATTAAGATATTTTAATCACCTCCAATTGGATTAACATTACTATGTAGTTTATTGAATAACTCATTCAATTGATGACATGTAAAGCAAAATATAGCACAATGAACGATTTCTAAGTGCTAACTAACAAAGAACTCCAATAAATATAATTGGTTTAGAGAATGGTCAAATAACCTAAATTGATATTAAACCCTCGTTTTTTTAGGCACTTTCAGTAACTAATTTAATTATCTACTGAGTATGCATTTTCTTTATTTGTAATGTTTGCCTATATTCCAGTTTAAGCTGGTGCCATGATGACTGCCCCAGGTTTCCTGTTTCAGGTCCCCTCTTGAAGAATCTTAAAGAGTCAAACTTGCATGTACAGATGACATCTGTGTCTTCCTATGTATGCGTCAATAGAAACACAAGGCCTCACAGTCTAGGGTAGCAAGGCACTCCCCTGCTCCTCCCACCTCCTGCCCTCTATTTTCTCCAAGCTAATAGGCTGGCTAAAGACTGAACTATCCACTGGTAATCCTTTCCTGTGAGGACCAGAAGTTCAGGAAAGCAGTACTGAGAGTGCAGTATGCCGCAGCATTGAGAGTTGTACTGTCAAATAGAGACTTTTAACTGCAGGAATGTGACACATCTGTGAACCAAGTGTTGCAATGCAGTTCCATTTGCTCACATATAGGTGTTTGACTGGTGGTGTTGCCTGTCAACATACCTCCCAACTTTTTGAGATAGGAACAAGGGACACCTATTAGCAAACATGTGTAGGCCTAGGACACCCCCCACCATGCCAACTTAGTTAAACCCATAAGTGTTTTTTTTTACCACTACTATTCGTTTATAATGGCTTTTGAAATTTACAAATGCAGCAATTTAGAAATTGGATGAAAGGTTTAGCAATGGGAAACACTTTTTGAAAAATAACAAATTATTATATGCAACTAATTAGATCAGACCAAAATGAGGGACAAACGAAGATGAAAGAGTGGCAAAGGGACTTTGTTCCAAATCAGAGACAGTCCCTCAAAATCAGGGACAGTTGGGAGCTATGTGTCAAGGTCGGCATGTTGTGGCAGAGGCAATTTGTACTCACCCGAACAGCACCATATCCAGTATTAGGTGGGTGGTCGGGGGGGAAGTAAAAACATGGACAGACTTCCTTTCTTTACTGCCCCTGGCCAATTGTGTAAAAGGAACCTTACTGGCTGGATCAACAGGGGGAAAAAAAAAACTGACAAAAATTAAATGAATGCAACTACTACATCTAAGAATTGGTAAGTTAAAATAACGTACATTACATTTTTGTTGTTGGGCTTAATACTGTTTTAATTACAACTAAAAAACATATATGGCAATAAAATGATGGCTGATAATTTCTATCTAGAAATATAATAAACCAATAAATACAAGTAGTGTGTATATTATTTGGAACCTGTCAGAAATAAGTTTATGAAATCTGGCTTTCTACAGTATATTCAAATATGAAACAACTTAAAGATTAAATAGTAAAAATCTTGAAATAATTTGAAATAAAGTAGTATTTTTCATTTAGTTAAACTGTATTCCTTGTATCTAGAAGAACTGAAAATGGAGAAGCATGGTAGCAAACAGATCTGTTTATTCCAGTATCTCCTGACATATACAGTATAAAATATTATAACAAATTGCAATTGATAAAAATATTTTATTAAAAATGCATGTGCATGTTCTCTCATTACTAAGAATAAAGGAGTAAATAATGAGGAGGGCAATGCCAAGGGAAAGGATGTAGTCACATTTAATGTAATTACTGGACCATCTGGTTACTCCATTCTGTTTAGCCAAGCCTGTACCATCTGAATAGTGGCTCAAGAAAACACTGCATAATCTTTCTTTTATATGCGTAATATGTACTCTAGATAGTTTATAGCTTCCCTTGGAAAACAATGGCTTATAATTTATTGTAAAGCAACTAAGTCATAACAACACATTAGATAAATGAAAATATTCTAATGGATTAATTGAAGATTATTAGTTTGTACGGTCCTCTGATAATGTATCAGAACACAAGCTTGTCAAGCACGTTCATCACATTTATATCCCTTTTACAATTTTTACACAGTACTGATTAAAACAGATATAAATTAATAATCTAACTTTAAGCCTCCTGCCCATGGCTTGCTGTTTCCAACAAATATCAAAGTAGGTGCCCTTAAATATGTACTAGTTTGCTGAAACAAGATTTATATGGGTCAAACTGTCCTGCTACTTTACTGGCACTAAAAGCTCAGCTGAGACTTCAGTTTAAGGCCCCCTTTCACATGTGCGAACCATTTGTTCATTTTTCATCCATCTGTTGCATCTCTATGGAAAAATTGTTGTAAACGCATGATCATCCGTTTACATGCCCATCCGCTGATATCCATTTTTTGAAATGGATCAAAGCCCTATTTTTGTTTCCTTAAAAAAACAAAATGGACAAAAAACTCATATAAATGGACAAACGGTCTTTTTTTGAATTGGCAGTGGATGTAAAAAAACTGATGAGAAACCAATGGTAAACTGATATAAAACTGATGTAAACTTAATTTGTTTTTTCCTTTGAAAAAACATGACTGAACTGATGAAACAAATAGTACACTTGTGTGAAAAGGACCTAAGCCCCCATTCACACCAGGTGCGACTTTTCATGCAACTTGACAGATCAAATTCCCATGGCAAATCGTTCCCTTTTTGCCGCTATGGAGTCATTCAAATCGGTGTGACTTGAGTTGCAGTAACTTTGAAAAAGGTTACTGCACTATTTTTGCACAGTTTCATGTGGGACAAGAAAAACCAAAAGAAAAAGAAAATAGGCTGAGTATAAGGCTTCCTTCAAACCAATATGCATTGTATATCAATGAGACATAAAAAGTAAAAACACATTGCATCGGCGGTACAGGAACTGATCCTGACTATGTCATCCCACACAGGAGGGAACCTCCCAAGATGATCACCCCCAAGACGGCAACCAGGGAAGGACACAGCATCCGCACCACTCCTCCAAACCAACCCCCCCAAACCACACACCACTGCCACCATCCTCCACAAAGCCCCCCAATGACCTCCCAGGACCACCATAACACCCCCCAAAACCCACAACCAACCCAGCCACCCCCCCAAAGGCAGCTGAGGTATAACACTCGCTCACTAAATCCTCTCTAGCCTCCAATCCCCACCTGATCTAATTGCCTATATAACAACACACTACATAGACATCACAGATATCATGGGAATCAGTCCCGTATCCTACTAAGTATCTCTATGCGCAGGGAAATAATAAAATGACTTTAGCCAGTGAGGGTCGACCTAAACACCAGGTGGCCACTGGATGGCGAGTAGTGGACTGGACTCTGTAGCTGAAAGACCTGATTGCTGGATTCCATGCAAAGATGGGCTAATGCCTCAAAAGTCCAAGTCGGGCAATCAGGTCAATAATGCAAAATGTTACTGGTGGAAATGTCTATATAGCTAATCCAAAAGGTCCTTGCAGATTATGTGCAGCAATGTAAATCCGAAATGAAATAAAGTCTATGCATATACAGCATGTGAAAGGAAAACACATACAGCCTGCAGGTGTTGGATTTAGACTGAATACCATGCAGAACTGGACAAAGGCGATTTTCAATGGCAAGCCTCCTGTGTATAGTCTAACAAGTATATGTGAGGTGTAGACATGGATAGATGTAGCACAGCAAGCGGGACTAGACACAATCATGTAATCAGAGTACCTGCCACAGCAACCTCTATGTGTGTTCCCAGTAAAGCCTGTGCAAGCCTGCACAGCTTATATGACCTAGATATTAACACTGGGTCACCAATACTCACTGTGTGATCGGACCGACTAGGTCCTGTCAGGCAAACCGCGGCTTGTGATCCCGATGGTACAGACCATGTTCTGTGGAGACTCCGCTGGTCTTACCATACTCCATAGAGGAAAGCACTGTGACCATGCATGGGTATAGTGTCCAGTTCAGACCAATAATGAAGCCATGTAGTGTGTGAGTGGCATGCAGGGAATGGAGGGAGAGGACATGAGACCACACTGACACGTTTCATCCTGCCTACTCGCGGAACTTCTTAAGGGGCCTCGCAGTAACATCTGTGTATGAAGTTGCACAGATGTTTCCAAGCCTAACAAAGTTATACTGATTGGCGGCTTTGAAATTGCACTGAAGTTGCACCCATGAGAGCGGGGGTTAAATAAGCTAAATACATTCCAGGTGGATTAAAACAAAATTGGAGGAATTCAACAAATCCCTAACAACACTTCTTTTGGAGGCCCTTTAAAATGGCCAGCTCCAGATTCAAAAATCCCTGCCACCCATTTCAGTAGCATTACCAGCACATGTGGCAGATTCAGGTAGTTAACCATAGGCTTCAAATACAATGATGATGTCACCTACCTTTGCACACTGGGCTGGGAAATTGCTGGCAGCCAAGCTGATGCAAAAATGCCCTTAGGTCCATGCCCCCTGCACTGACCCTCTGTGCTAAAAGCCTTCTGTGTGTACAGCCCCCCCCCCAATACTTACCTGAGCCCGATCTTGATCCAGTGATGTGCACAAGAGCAGTTACTCTCCCAGCTCTCTCCATCCTCATTAGCTCAGAGACAGCAGCCAATCACAGCTAGTGAGGAGACAGCAAGGGCAGGGGTTGAGCCTGACAGGGAAACCCAAAACTCATGGGTTTCAGTAACATTTTGACTGCTGAAGCCAGATTGAAAAGTAGATGCGTTTATTATACAAGCATGTAGCTAGAACTACATACAGGGAGAGCAAAACAATACAGTGTTGGATTCAAAGTAATTCTCTGTCTTGGAAAACTAATACAATTTATATGTCCTAAGATGGGTGGTAGCTAGCTACCTAATCATTCTTTGAAGTTCCATCTGTGTCTTTGGTGGAGTTCATTGAAATGTAAATGAAAATTCACACAAGCATGTTACTTCCCAATGCTTCTTTAGATAGCAATCTTCCCACCTGGAGGTGTAAATAGCATCCTAACACAAGAAATACAGCTGTTACACAATAAGACTTCTAATAACAAAATATACATTCAATATATATCCACTTAATCAAAACTCAATGTTTGATATATAAAATGGCTGTTCCATTTTCCCTCACAAGCCACACTCTCTGTGTCAATGGACACACAGAACGGTGCTAGGGAGTGAGCATGCATGAATGCCCCCATAGCAAACAGCTTGCTATGGGGACACTCAGCAGGGGGAGGAGTCAGAAGCACCTACAGGGGAAAAGAGAAGAAAAGGATCGGGGCTGCTCTGTGCAAAACCAATGCACAGAGCAGGTAAATTTAACATATTTTGTTATTAAAAAAAAAAACCTTTAGTATCACTTTTACCTAATGGGCTGATAGTTCACATGTTGCTTCATGTCTATAGCCCAATCCTGCCAACAATAACTGAAAGAAAGTGCAACCTTACACCAGCATCGGGCTGGATGAGCGGTGTCCCATACTTCTGAAATGCAGTCGCTAGATTGATGAAACAAAACTAACTAAAAGGTGATAACAACAGTTTTTTTTTCTTTGCGAAACATACATTGTTGTTATAGTTCGCAAACAGCAGGACTTCCAGCTACTTTGACTTACAAAAGAGTCTTGCAACTTCACTCAGAAGCCTTTTGTGCATTCTCACCTCAATCCTGCAGTTCTGAATTTACCTAAAAAAAAAATTACTTTGATTCTGTCCTCTCTAGCTGTGCTGGCAGAATAAAGAGGTTTCTACACCTACCTACTATTTCATCATGCTTACAACTCAGTTCTGATAGCTTCCAGCTAAGGTACATATCTTGATATGGATGCAATCAAAATCTCGACTTTCTGCACAGTGCTGTTAAAAACTACTCACCCCTTACAGTTTTCTGATTATCTGTCTCATCTGGTAGACAGATTACACAGCAGAAAGGCAGCTGAAGAGGTCCACCATAAAACAATAAGAGAGATATTTTGTCAATCACAACTTGCCTTGAGATGACTAGTTTCAAGGGATACTTAGCAGGAAGAAAGCTTTTAGCATTTCAGGCTTTTGTTAAAAGAACTTTTAAAGTGCTCACTGACCAGCAGGTTCCAATTAATGTACTCTACTAGACTAGACGAGATTTTAATGATATATTTTCCGGAATGGTAGTCTTACAAAAAATACCTTTTTGTGGCACTCTAGGCAATTAAAGACATTTATAAATATGCTGCTGCATATAGTATCAACCGATTTTAAAATGTTTTGTCACAGTTGTGTTCCATTTACAGATTCTGTATAATGACATGGACTAGATACACTAATGATGTCACTGACATTTTGTTTTCTTTTTTTTTCTTTGATGTAATTAATATGTATTTGTTTACTTCAGATGTGATGTATTACAGTATATTTCCTGAAGAAGCCTGAAATGGGCGAAACATGTTGAGATTACTGCACCTGGACAATGTACAATGATTAACAGCTATACTGTGAATTCTACCATTCAGAAATGTCTTTCATGGTTAATGATTTTATGGAATTTTAGTTTTCTAGTATGGATTAAATAAAAAGATGTTATATTTTAATTTCTGTTGCAGATTCAGTTAATGCCACTAGAGATGAGCGAATTATTCAAAAATTCGATTCGGCTGATTCGCCGAATTTCAGGAAGAAATTCGATTCGATGCGAATTTATTCGCTACAAAGTTAACTTATAAAAAGGGTTTCTAGGCTTCAGAGAGCCTTTAAATTAGTGCAGAACACTGTACCTTTAATTTAAATGCCCTTGGAGATGAGGAAGGAGAAGGAGAAGGATGAGAAAAGGAGAAGGATGAGAAGAAGGAGAAGGAGAAGGATGAGAAGAAGGAGAAGGATGAGAAGAAGGAGAAGGAGAAGGAGGAGAAGGAGAAGGATAAGGAGAAGGATGAGAAGATGGAGAAGGAGAAGGATGAGAAGAAGGAGAAGGATGAGAAGAAGGAGAAGGAGAAGGATGAGGAGAAGGATGAGAAGAAGGAGAAGGAGAAGGATGAGAAGAAGGAGAAGGAGAAGGATGAGAAGATGGAGAAGGAGAAGGATGAGAAGAAGGAGAAGGAGAAGGATGAGAAGAAGGAGAAGGAGAAGGATGAGAAGAAGGAGAAGGAGAAGGATGAGAAGAAGGAGAAGGATGAGAAGAAGGAGAAGGAGAAGGATGAGAAGAAGGAGAAGGAGAAGGATGAGAAGAAGGAGAAGGATGAGAAGAAGAAGGAGAAGGATGAGAAGAAGGAGAAGGAGAAGGATGAGAAGATGGAGAAGGAGAAGGATGAGAAGAAGGAGAAGGAGAAGGATGAGAAGAAGGAGAAGGAGAAGGATGAGATGAAGGAGAAGGATGAGAAGAAGGAGAAGGATGAGAAGAAGGAGAAGGAGAAGGATGAGAAGGAGAAGGATGAGAAGAAGGAGAAGGATGAGAAGAAGGATGAGAAGAAGGATGAGAAGAAGGAGAAGGATGAGAAGGATGAGAAGAAGGAGAAGGATGAGAAGAAGGATGAGAAGAAGGAGAAGGATGAGAAGAAGGAGAAGGATGAGAAGAAGGATGAGAAGAAGGAGAAGGATGAGAAGAAGGATGAGAAGAAGGAGAAGGATGAGAAGAAGGATGAGAAGAAGGAGAAGGATGAGAAGAAGGAGAAGGAGAAGGATGAGAAGAAGGAGAAGGATGAGAAGAAGGAGAAGGATGAGAAGAAGGAGAAGGAGAAGGATGAGAAGAAGGAGAAGGATGAGAAGAAGGAGAAGGATGAGAAGAAGGATGAGAAGAAGGAGAAGGATGAGAAGAAGGATGAGAAGAAGGAGAAGGATGAGAAGAAGGATGAGAAGAAGGAGAAGGATGAGAAGAAGGAGAAGGATGAGAAGAAGGAGAAGGAGAAGGATGAGAAGAAGGAGAAGGAGAAGGATGAGAAGAAGGAGAAGGAGAAGGATGAGAAGAAGGAGAAGGAGAAGGATGAGAAGAAGGAGAAGGATGAGAAGAAGGAGAAGGAGAAGGATGAGAAGAAGGAGAAGGATGAGAAGAAGGAGAAGGATGAGAAGAAGGAGAAGGAGAAGGATGAGAAGAAGGAGAAGGAGAAAGATGAGAAGAAGGAGAAGGAGAAGGATGAGAAGAAGGAGAAGGAGAAGGATGAGAAGAAGGAGAAGGAGAAGGATGAGAAGAAGGATGAGAAGAAGGAGAAGGAGAAGGAGAAGGATGAGAAGAAGGAGAAGGATGAGAAGAAGGAGAAGGATGAGAAGGATGAGAAGAAGGAGAAGGATGAGAAGAAGAAGGATGAGAAGAAGGAGAAGGATGAGAAGAAGAAGGATGAGAAGAAGAAGAAGAAGGATGAGAAGAAGAAGAAGGATGAGAAGAAGGAGAAGGATGAGAAGAAGGAGAAGGATGAGAAGAAGAAGGATGAGAAGAAGAAGAAGGATGAGAAGAAGGAGAATTCCAAGCCGGCAAAAAGTGTATCTGCAGAGCTCCGCTATTTCTTAGGCTATTTCTGACAGTTCTGGGACATTCACTCCATACAGCGGTTGAAACATTGTATCTATTTGTTTCCATAAATGGATCCATTTATGGAAACAAATAGATACAATGTTTCAACCGCTGTATGGAGGGAATGTCCCAGAACTGTCAGAAATAGCCTATTTCTGACAGTTCTGGGACATTCCCTCCATACAGCGGTTGAAACATTGTATCTATTTGTTTCCATAAATGGATCCATTTATGGAAACAAATAGATACAATGTTTCAACCGCTGTATGGAGGGAATGTCCCAGAACTGTCAGAAATAGGCTATTTCTGACAGTTCTGGGACATTCACTGAGAAGAAGGAGAAGGAGAAGGATGAGAAGATGGAGAAGGAGAAGGATGAGAAGAAGGAGAAGGAGAAGGATGAGAAGAAGGAGAAGGAGAAGGATGAGAAGAAGGAGAAGGAGAAGGATGAGAAGAAGGAGAAGGATGAGAAGAAGGAGAAGGAGAAGGATGAGAAGAAGGAGAAGGAGAAGGATGAGAAGAAGGAGAAGGATGAGAAGAAGGAGAAGGAGAAGGATGAGAAGAAGGAGAAGGAGAAGGATGAGAAGATGGAGAAGGAGAAGGATGAGAAGAAGGAGAAGGAGAAGGATGAGAAGAAGGAGAAGGAGAAGGATGAGATGAAGGAGAAGGATGAGAAGAAGGAGAAGGATGAGAAGAAGGAGAAGGAGAAGGATGAGAAGGAGAAGGATGAGAAGAAGGAGAAGGATGAGAAGAAGGATGAGAAGAAGGATGAGAAGAAGGAGAAGGATGAGAAGGATGAGAAGAAGGAGAAGGATGAGAAGAAGGATGAGAAGAAGGAGAAGGATGAGAAGAAGGAGAAGGATGAGAAGAAGGAGAAGGATGAGAAGAAGGATGAGAAGAAGGAGAAGGATGAGAAGAAGGATGAGAAGGAGAAGGATGAGAAGAAGGAGAAGGATGAGAAGAAGGAGAAGGATGAGAAGAAGGAGAAGGAGAAGGATGAGAAGAAGGAGAAGGATGAGAAGAAGGAGAAGGATGAGAAGAAGGAGAAGGAGAAGGATGAGAAGAAGGAGAAGGATGAGAAGAAGGATGAGAAGAAGGAGAAGGATGAGAAGAAGGATGAGAAGAAGGAGAAGGATGAGAAGAAGGAGAAGGAGAAGGATGAGAAGAAGGAGAAGGATGAGAAGAAGGAGAAGGAGAAGGATGAGAAGAAGGAGAAGGAGAAGGATGAGAAGAAGGAGAAGGAGAAGGATGAGAAGAAGGAGAAGGAGAAGGATGAGAAGAAGGAGAAGGATGAGAAGAAGGAGAAGGTCTCCCAAAAGTACTGTATAAATTTCAGATGATTCCCATTAATCTCCCAGAGTTGTATTTTAAGACAATTAAGCGAATGGTAACTAAATATATATGGAAAAATAAAAAACCTAGGATATCATATGATGTGTTAAGCAGAAATAAAGAAAAAGGGGGGTTGGGATTACCGGACTTTAAAAGATACCATAGGGCAGTCATTCTAGCAAGAATTTTTGACTGGATACATAATTCAAAGAGTAAACATTGGGTCACGATTGAAAACACACTTAGTAGAAAGGATCTGGGTAGGAGTGTATGGGTGTCACCACAGTTTAGAGAATTAGAGGAGAGCACGAGTATATACACGAGGATTGTAATAAGGGAGTGGGATAAAATGCACAAACAGAGGAAATGGGACTTCAATTCACTGTTGATGTCACTAAGAAATTCAGAGTTTTTTCCCCCAGGTAAAGAGGAAATTTCAGGTAGATGGATTATGAAGGAAGATACTCAGCTGAGAGATGTAATGAAGGGGGTACACTTAAGAACACTGGAGGATTTGAAAAGGGAAGAGGGAAGGATTTTCACTAGGATAGATATATGGAGATACAATCAATTGAAACAATTTGTGGAGAAATTGACGAAGCCCCTTAGAACTAGGAAAGAGTGGAATGAATTTGAGAAATACTTAGAAGATAGAGGTGATGGGAAACACAGCACTGCTAAAGCATATAAAGCTCTCACGGACTTAGATAGTAAGTTTAAATTAAAATATATAGAAAAATGGGAAAAGGATCTAGGAGTGGAGTGGGAAGAGCACACACAGAGGAAAATATTTAGAATGGTACACGAAAATATTAGCATGCGTGAGGTAGAAATGAATTTTAAATGTTTGACAAGGTGGTATCTAACACCGGTGATAGAGCACAAGATGAGTGAGGAGAAGCAACCTTGGTGTTGGCGAGGGTGTGGAGGGTTGGGTACGATGTATCACATATGGTGGGAATGCTCAAAAATACAAGTATATTGGGAAAAAATTATAAATCAAATCACGAATATCACTGGAATGGAGATAGGATTGGATCCTGAAACCTGTCTTTTTCACAACTCAAAATTACCTGGAAATAAATATAGAGAACTGAGTATATTGTGCTACTTAAATGCAGCAAAAAGTCTGATTCCTAAGTTCTGGGGTAAAGTTGAAGCACCGAGGGAAGAGGACTGGATAAATAGAGTGGACCAGATTGCTAGACTGGAAAAACTTTATTATATACAGGAAGATAGGATGGTGACATATCATATGAAATGGGAGAAATGGGAGGAGTTCAAAGGGAAGGTAAAGGAAGGTACTGAGTAAGTAAGCATAAAGAAAAGGGTAAGAGAGGACAAAAAGAAAGGAAGGAAAAAGGGGAAGTGACAGGGAGAGAGAGAAAATATAGGAATTGGCCTTTCTTTCTTTCCTTTTCCTTTTCCAGGCCTCGGTTTCCAGAGGATATGAGATACAAGTAGATCAGATAGATGTCAGGGGTATTTTGAAGCGGGGTGGGAGGTGGGAGGGTTAAAAGGAAGGGAGTCATGGGGAGAAAATGATTTGAAATTAGTGTTTTATGAGATTTTGTAATGTTATATTTTACACTATGGAAATGTGTATTGTCTTACTTGAAAAATGAATAAATATTTAAATAAAAAAAAAAAAAAAAAAAAAGAGAAGAAGGAGAAGGAGAAGGATGAGAAGATGGAGAAGGATGAGAAGAAGGAGATGGATGAGAAGAAGGAGAAGGATGAGAAGAAGGAGAAGGAGAAGGATGAGAAGAAGGAGAAGGAGAAAGATGAGAAGAAGGAGAAGGAGAAGGATGAGAAGAAGGAGAAGGAGAAGGATGAGAAGAAGGAGAAGGAGAAGGAGAAGGATGAGAAGAAGGAGAAGGATGAGAAGAAGGAGAAGGATGAGAAGGATGAGAAGAAGGAGAAGGATGAGAAGAAGAAGGATGAGAAGAAGGAGAAGGATGAGAAGAAGAAGGATGAGAAGAAGAAGAAGAAGGATGAGAAGAAGAAGAAGGATGAGAAGAAGGAGAAGGATGAGAAGAAGGAGAAGGATGAGAAGAAGAAGGATGAGAAGAAGAAGAAGGATGAGAAGAAGGAGAATTCCAAGCCGGCAAAAAGTGTATCTGCAGAGCTCCGCTATTTCTTAGGCTATTTCTGACAGTTCTGGGACATTCACTCCATACAGCGGTTGAAACATTGTATCTATTTGTTTCCATAAATGGATCCATTTATGGAAACAAATAGATACAATGTTTCAACCGCTGTATGGAGGGAATGTCCCAGAACTGTCAGAAATAGCCTATTTCTGACAGTTCTGGGACATTCCCTCCATACAGCGGTTGAAACATTGTATCTATTTGTTTCCATAAATGGATCCATTTATGGAAACAAATAGATACAATGTTTCAACCGCTGTATGGAGGGAATGTCCCAGAACTGTCAGAAATAGGCTATTTCTGACAGTTCTGGGACATTCACTCCATACAGCGGTTGAAACATTGTATCTATTTGTTTCCATAAATGGATCCATTTATGGAAACAAATAGATACAATGTTTCAACCGCTGTATGGAGTGAATGTCCCAGAACTGTCAGAAATAGCCTATTTCTGACAGTTCTGTGACATTCACTCCATACAGCGGTTTCAACCGCTGTATGGAGGGAATGTCCCAGAACTGTCAGAAATAGGCTATTTCTGACAGTTCTGGGACATTCACTCCATACAGCGGTTGAAACATTGTATCTATTTGTTTCCATAAATGGATCCATTTATGGAAACAAATAGATACAATGTTTAAACTGCTGTATGGAGTGAATGTCACAGAACTGTCAGAAATAGCGGAGCTCTGCAGATACACTTAGCGGAGCTCTGCAGATACACTTTTTGCCGGCTTGGAATTATTCTTATTTTCATCCTACTTCTTCTTCTTCTTCTTCTTCATCCTCATCCTCATCCTCTTCTTCTTCTGAGGATGAGGATGAGGATGAAGAAGAAGAAGAAGAAGTAGGATGAAAATAAGATTAATTCCAAGCCGGCAAAAAGTGTATCTGCAGAGCACCTCTAAGTGTATCTGCAGAATAGAGGAGCTCTGCAGATACACTTTTTGCCGGCTTGGAATTATTCTTATTTTCATCCTACTTCTTCTTCTCCTTCTTCATCCTCATCCTCAGAAGAAGAAGAAGAGGATGAGGATGAAGAGGAAGAAGAAGAAGAAGTAGGATGAAAATAAGAATAATTCCAAGCCGGCAAAAAGTGTATCTGCAGAGCTCCTCTATTCTGCAGATACACTTAGAGGAGCTCTGCAGATACACTTTTTGCCGGCTTGGAATTATTCTTATTTTCATCCTACTTCTTATTCTTCTTCTTCCTCATCCTCATCCTCTTCTTCTTCTTCTGAGGATGAGGATGAGGATGAAGAAGAAGAAGAAGAAGAAGAAGTATGATGAAAATAAGATTAATTCCAAGCCGGCAAAAAGTGTATCTGCAGAGCTCCTCTAAGTGTATCTGCAGAATAGAGGAGCTCTGCAGATACACTTTTTGCCGGCTTGGAATTATTCTCATCCTCATCCTCTTCTTCTTCTGAGGATGAGGATGAAGAAGAAGAAGAAGTAGGATGAAAATAAGAATAATTCCAAGCCGGCAAAAAGTGTATCTGCAGAGCTCCTCTATTCTGCAGATACACTTAGAGGAGCTCTGCAGATACACTTTTTGCCGGCTTGGAATTATTCTTATTTTCATCCTACTTCTTCTTCTTCTTCTTCTTCATCCTCATCCTCTTCTTCTTCTTCTGAGGATGAGGATGAAGAAGAAGAAGAAGAAGAAGAAGTAGGATGAAAATAAGAATTCCAAACCGGCAAAAAGTGTATCTGCAGAGTTCCTCTATTTCTGACAGTTCTCTGACAGCTCCTTCACATGTACAGCGGTTGAAACATCTGTTTCCGAATAAAAACATCTGTATCCTAAATGGAAACAAATAGATACAATGTTTCAACCGCTGTACATGTGTTCCTTCTGTCAGAGAACTGTCAGAAATAGCGGAGCTCTCTGCAGGGACACTTTTGCCGGCTGATCGGGAAAAATCCGATTCGCGCACCCGAAGTAGGCAAATATTCGGATTCGACGCGAATCAAATTTTTCCTGAAATTCGTATCGAATTCCGGTTCGCCTGGTTCGATTCGCTCATCTCTAAATGCCACCTTAAAAATCCCAGCTACTTTGGAGCTTTCTTTTTTCTTGTTACTGGCATTTCAGTTTATTCAGTCATGAACAGTAAGCCTAGGTTCACACTGATGTCGTGCGAGTTGAATCCATTTTGCAGTGTGATTTCAGGAGCAGCTCCTGTGCAAGTTGGTACTGGAATCACCTAGAGTCCACAGATGCAGTTTCCATTCAAGTTTATGGAGCTCCAAATTGCACCCCACTAAACTTGCATAGGATCCTTTTTCAAATTGCATCAGGTTCACACTGCATATACAGTATGTGAGCAACCTGCATGGAAACTCATGTTTTTTCACTTGTCATGTGATTCCATGCCTTTTGGAATGCATCAAAAATCACATCAGTGTGAACCAGGACTAAAATACATAGGGGTCAATTCACTAAGAGTTAAATAATGTTTTGAAAAATGCAGTAAAATAACCAAGGTGGTAATGAAATTTCAGACATGCAATTCACTGAGAAATTTTCATTAAATAACTCATGCAGTAAAGAGTCCGTAATGCATTCGTAATGCGATAATTAGCGCATATTACTGTCCCACTGTACAACATATTTTCCGGTGGGCGGTCCCATCACTTCTTACTGACACATTCTTTAGTTTGGGAGAAATTTAGAAGTGAGTTAACACTGACATTGCACATGCATTGCATATGTTAACACTAGTAGACCTAACGGCAGACTTAGCCAGCCCCCACCAAATATTCCCTTCTCAAATTGCTCATACAGCTGTAACTGCTGTAGAATATGTGCATCATGCACAGATCCTGGAAAACCTGTGACCACATCACAGATTAACAACTGGGCATCGCAAACCACTTGGATATTCATGGAATCATATCTCTTTCTATTGCAGTATACTGTATATGCTCCTTGTGACTGGGTGGGAATAAGGGGACATGTTACATAGTTAGTCTGGCTGAAAAAAGACAAAAGTCCATCCAGTTCAACCATTTTAAAAAAAAGGTTATAATCCTATACCCACAGTTGATCCAGAAGAAGGCAAAAAACCCCCCAGCAAAGCATGACCCGATTTGCTCCTCCAGGGGGGAAAAATTCCTTTCTGATCCCCCAAGTGGCAATCGGACATTCCCTGGATCAACTTTACCTATAAATGTTAGTATCCAGTTATATTCTGTATATCTAAGAAAGAATCCAGGTCTTTTTTTAAAGCAATCCACTGAGCTGGCCAGAACCAGCTCTTGAGGGAGTCTATTCCACATTTTCACAGCTCTCACTGTGAAGAAATCTTTCCGTGTTTGGAGATTAAATTACTTTTCCTCCAGACGTAAAGAGTGCCCCATTTTCCTCTGTGGTGACCTCAGGGTGAATAGCTCTACACACTGAATTCACTATATAAACCACTGATGTATTTATACATGTTGATCATATCCCCCCGATATTGCACCCATTACATTGGGGATAGATGCCATGGCATAAAATCTATTTCTGATTTGATCCCATTTTTGGTGTGATGATGGCATATATATGTACATAGCCAATAAATCGATTAAATAATCTTGCGCGCTTCAATAGATAACAACTACACATCTATTAAATCACCCCAGTGTTACCGTATTTTTCGCTCCATAAGACGCACTTTTTTCCCCCCAAAAAAGGGGGGAAAATGTCAGTGCGTCTTATGGAGCGAATATAAAGCGGCCGGTCCAGTATTTTTGCGACCACCATGTCAGAATAACGGGCTGGCCGCTCAGCTGTTGTCTCCTGCAGGGCCTTACCCATTCCTCGCTCCAGCACTGCACAGTCTTCCCGCGCTGGCTTCTGTTGCAGCCGGGTGCCCACTGCGCATGTGCTGCGCTTTGTGAATGATCCGGTGTCTTCTGGGACACATGACAGGTCCCAGAAGGCGCCGGGCCATTCACAAAGCGCAGCGCTTCTCGCGCATGCGCAGTGGGTACCCGGCTGTCACAGAAGCCGGCCCAGGAAGAAGAGGGAAGGACAACTCCACGGAAGTGGGAGCGGGTACCTGTCAAATTCAGGTACCCGCTCCCCCTCCCTCCCCAAAGGTCAGTAGTCTCTGGTCATTCCCTGCACTGTCTGCAGTCTCTGGTCATTCCCTGCACTGTCTGCAGTCTCTGGTCATTCCCTGCACTGTCTGCAGTCTCTGGTCATTCCCTGCACTGTCTGCAGTCTCTGGTCATTCCCTGCACTGTCTGCAGTCTCTGGTTATTCCCTGCACTGTGTCCGCAGTCTCTGACCATCTCCTGTACTGTGTCCGCAGTCTCTGGTCATCTCCTGTATTATGTCCACAGTCTCTGGTCATCTCCTGTGCTGTGTCCGCAGTCTCTGGTCATCTCCTGTACCATGTCCGCAGTCTCTGACCATCTCCTGTAGTATGTCTGCAGTCTCTGGTCATCTCCTGTATTATGTCCGCAGTCTCTGGTCGGCTCCTGTATTATGTCCGCAGTCTCTGGTCATCTCCTGTATTATGTCCGCAGTCTCTGGTCATCTCCTGTGCTGTGTCCGCAGTCTCTGGTCATCTCCTGTACTATGTCCGCAGTCTCTGACCATCTCCTGTATTATGTCCGCAGTCTCTGGTCATCTCCTGTATTATGTCCGCAGTCTCTGGTCATCTCCTGTATTATGTCCGCAGTCTCTGGTCATCTCCTGCACTGTATCCGCAGTCTCTGGTCATCCCCTGCACTGTGTCCGCAGTCTCTGGTCATCCCCTGAACTGTGTCCGCAGTCTCTGGTCATCCCCTGCACTGTGTCCGCAGTCTCTGGTCATCTCCTGCACTGTGTCCGCAGTCTCTGGTCATCTCCTGCACTGTGTCCGCAGTCTCTGGTCATCTCCTGCACTGTGTCCGCAGTCTCTGGTCATCCCCTGTACTGTGTCCGCAGTCTCTGGTCATCTTCTGTATTATGTCCGCAGTCTCTGGTCATCCCCTGCACTGTGTCTGCAGTCTCTGGTCATCCCATGCACTGTGTCCGCAGTCTCTGGTCATCTCCTGCACTGTGTCTGCAGTCTCTGGTCATCTCCTGCACTGTGTCCGCAGTCTCTGGTCATCTCCTGCACTGTGTCCGCAGTCTCTGGTCATCCCCTGTACTGTGTCCGCAGTCTCTGGTCATCTCCTGTACTGTGTCCGCAGTCTCTGGTCATCTCCTGTACTGTGTCTGCAGTCCATTGGTTCAGAATATTTTTTTTTCTTGTTTTTCGCCTCTAAAACCTAGGTGCGTCTTATGGTCTTATGGAGCGAAAAATACGGTATATTAAATACATAACCAAAAACGAATTTGTTTTTTTCAAAATAAGTAGCTGCTAATACACCCAAACCTTATCTCATATCAGGAATAGCTTATAAATACAATAATAAGTGCAGCGGTACAATATAATAAATTACAAAATTGTAAATTACAAAAATACAAGTGTGTGAAAAGTTCATATATCCTCATTGAAATGCTTCCAGCCTTCTTTCCTTATGTAAACACCAAGTTCTCCAAATCATCAACTTGCATATACTCCGCCACCAGATGTCTGCTCACCTCCATCAGTGTGACCTCACATATTATTATGTTTGGTCTAACTGCGCTTTTTGTCCCAGTATGGACACTGATGATTAGCTTGCTGGACCCCAGCTATTACTCATAATTTCTCTGGAATTTACCTCCATCCATCATATCACCTCATAAATAAAAGACTTCGCAAAGTGCGTAAACTTTAAAACATTTTAATATCCATAAGCAAATAAAATACGCACTCGCATGTGAAGGGTGCCGATAGCACCAAGTGTAATCAGCTTCTACTGTCAATATATGCCCAAGATCCATGGACCTGTGCCATGGATAATCCAAAATGGTTGTACCAGTACAGTGGGTAAATCACAATCGCAATAATTACCGCAGTGTCACTCCATAAACACCACTATTGACGCTACCACTGCTGGCTTCGTGGAGCATTGGGGCATCATCCAAAGCCCGTCCTGACGTGTTTCATCACTCATCATGTGACTCTCTCAAGGGGAATGTAATTCTCAATTAATTCTCTAATTATGTCAAACTCAAACACTTCCATGAATGAGCTGTACACTCTCTCCAACTAGACTCCAACATCCTCAGAGGATAATTAAATACTGCCTGTGATACAGCCAGCAACACCCTGGTGATAATTATTGCACCTTTTTTACTTCCTTTTGAATTTATGAATTGACCCTAACAGGTTATTGCATGCTTTTTTGTGATATTTACCAACACATTTACAGTGAGGAACAGACGTATTTGAACTTGAACTGCGATTTTGCAAGTTCTCCCACTTAGAAATCATGGAGGGGTCTGAAATTCACATTGCAGGTACATTCCCCCTCTGAGAGACAGAATTTAAAAAAAAATTCAGGAAATCCCATTGTATGATTTTTAAAGAATTTATTTGTTTTGCACTGCTGAACATAAGTATTTGAACACCTGAGAAAATCAGTGTTAATATTTGGTGCAGAAGCCTTTGTTTGCAATTACAGAGGTCAAATGTTTCCTGTAGTTCTTGACCAGGTTTGCACACACTGCAACAGTGATTTTGGCCCACTCCTCCACACAGATCTCCTCTAGATCTGTCAGGTTTCGGGGCTGTTGCTGAGCAACACAGAGTTTCAGCTCCCTCCAAAGATGTTCTATTGGATTTAGGTCTGGAGACTGGCTAGGCCACTCCAGAACCTTGATATGCTTCTTATGGAGCCACTCCTTGGTTATCCTGGCTGTGTGCTTTGGGTCGTTGTCATGTTGGAAGACCCAGCCACGACCCATCTTCAATGCTCTGACTGAGGGAAGGAGGTTGTTGCTCAAAATCTCACAATAAATGGCCCCATTCATCCTCTCCTTAATACAGTGCAGTCGTCCTGTCCCCTTCGCAGAAAAGCACCCCCAAAGCATAATGTTACCATCCCCATGCTTCACAGTAGGGATGGTGTTCTTGGGATGCAACTCATCCTTCTTTTTCCTCCAAACACGAAGAGTGAAGTTTAGACCAAAAAGTTCTACTTTGGTCTCATCTGACCACATGACTTTCTCCCATGCCTCCTCTGGATCATCCAGATGGTCATTGGCAAACTCCAGACGGGCCTGGACATGTGATGACTTGAGCAGGGGAACCTTCCGTGCAATGCATGATTTGAAACCATGACGGCGTAGTGTTCTACCAACAGTGACCTTTGAAACTGTGGTTCCAGCTCTCTTCATGTCATTGACCAGCTCCTCCCTTGTAGTTCTGGGCTGATTCCTCACCTTACTTATTATCAGTGATACCCCACGAGGTGAGATCTTGCATGGAGCCCCAGTCCGAGGGAGACTGACAGTCGTCTTTAGCCTCTTCCATTTTCTAACAATTGCTACAACAGTTGATCTATTTTCACCAAGCTGCTTGGCAATTGCCCTGTAGCCCTTTCCAGCCTTGTGGAGGTCCACAATTTTGTCTCTGGTGTCTTTTGACAGCTCTTTGGTCTTGCCCATGGTAGTAGTTGGCGTCTGACTGACTGTGGGGTGGACAGGTATCTCAAAGAGCTCAGACAGGTGCTACTAAGTTAGATTAATCAGTGGAGTGGAGTAGAGGAGGACTTTTTAAAGGCACAGTAACAGGTCTTTGAGAGACAGAATTCTTGCTGTTTCTTAGGTGTTCAAATACTTATGTTCAGCAGTGCAAGACAAATAAATTCTTTAAAAATCATACAATGTCATTTCCTGAATTTAAATTCTGTCTCTCAGAGTGGGAATGCACCTACAATGTGAATTTCAGACCCCTCCATGATTTCTAAGTGGGAGAACTTGCAAGATCGCAGGGTGTTCAAATACTTCTGTTCCTCACTGTATACATTTAAATTAAACACTGCATAATTGTTTTTTGGGGGGTTTTTCTGTGACCTGAGCTATTTTTTTTACCACAGGCGCTATTTTATGCAAATGAGTTACATGACCATATTATTGCTTGCTGTAACCTTTAGTGAATTGACCCCATAGATCCACCTGAAGGCCACTCCTCTCTTATGAGCTTTACCCAGAAAGACTTAATGAGAGACATCTCCTCTGTGCAAAACACATCAGAGGGGAATTACCTTCAGACAGAACTATGTCTG
Organism: Staurois parvus; assembly: GCF_062004578.1. Taxonomy (NCBI): domain Eukaryota; kingdom Metazoa; phylum Chordata; class Amphibia; order Anura; family Ranidae; genus Staurois; species Staurois parvus. The sequence goes on from NW_028318478.1 coordinate 9,299,854, forward strand.
TTGCCCTTCATGGCTGAATAAACTGAGATGCTAAGGAAACCATTGGAATGCAACCTTTTTGTGTGCATTATATGTATATGTGGGGTGGACTGGCTTCCGACATCAGCATTCACCATCTGCAGTGAGAAGCTTCTAGTAAGCTGGTCTTCCTGAGATCTTCCAATATGAACTAGAGGTCATTGGGCTGAAGCTGGATAGACATGTTAGAACATGTTATTACAATCTCCTTCAGATTTTCCATTAATTATTTAGTGCAAGGGTATACCCTATAAGACATAATTTGCACAATTTGTTTAGGTACATATGCTAATCAAAGTTTTCGGTAAATCTAAAGGACATTGCACAGATATTGCTCCATTACTTATGAAGCTTTAATCTTTAGGGAAATGTGAATTAAAATGGTATAGGGGGAATACACTGTGTACAACCACTGACCAGATGATTCCTCTACCTTGATGCTGGATGTAGGAGTTCAAATTCTAGAGATGGAAACCACAAGTTCAAATGTTCTGGTTGAGTTCCAATTGCTGAATATTGCTCTTCACATAAAGAAATGCCCTTGAGAGGCTATATTGGATAAATAAGGCTTTATCTTTCACATACATGTTTGTCAGCAGACTGAACAATAAAATCCTAGCAGCAAAGCACTATTGATATCAACCTTGTGATGGACAAAAATAATTGGCTCTTCATGAGTGAAACATCGATCGATATTCATTTTTACTTGAAAAGAAACATTCTATTACAGTTGCACAATATCTCCCATTGAACTCTAGCTGTATTTTCTATGTTTTGTACACATCTTGTGTAGGCTATTTTATGAAGTCTAAGTTTAAAACGTTGGCTTAATAGTTCTATTTTGTTTCTTCTCCTTGTCAAATATTTTACGTTGTATAAACCTTTATGAACTCACTGTCTTGTTAGTTTCAGCTGCACTGACCCAATCATCACTGCTGTTGCTGATCTATTAGCAAAACTGGAAGATTCAATTACATATCACAGTCCTCAAAGGAAATGTGTTAGGAATGAACTATGGGAGCTGCCAAAACTGACTTGCTTTAAAGGTGCAAATTTTTGGACTTTCCGCAGTGATTGCCTGCATGCTTATTGTAGTAAAGCCAATTGATTATGATGGCTCTGCAAACAGTATACGTTCACATTTTTATACCCCGATGGCTCCACTTCAAACAATCACTTACATCAAGTTCCATCAAAAACCTGGCATAATTTGGTTACTACTAGTCAGGAAATGATGAAGAGATGATGAAATGATGTTGAGGCCCATCTTTCAAAGTGTATTTCCACCCTAATAATAGTTAAGCTCCATATAGAACACCATTGTTTTAAATCTTGTTTTGTGTAACTTTAAACCCCAACATCAGCTGAGGCTTAAATATTCATCTGTTCAGATTTAAAGGACAAAGAAAACTAAGACGAACTGGCAGCCTTGCAAATCTGGGAAACAGATGCCTGATGCTGAAAAAACCACGAAGCACCAACTTATCTAATGGAGTGTGCTTTGAATGGGAAAGGAGGAACCTTGCCTTTGAGGTAAAAAACTTGAATGATGAGCAATAGTGTAACAAGAAGCAGGCTGTCTCCTACAGGGACTTCAAGAAATAACAAAGAGTAGAACTGTCAAAAGGGAGCTGTAGCTGAGAGATACATTCTAATACCATGTACTACATCCAGACAATCTACAGAAATCTTCTTAGTATGCTTACAAGCAGGACATAGAGATGGTAGAACAATGTTCTAGGTATAGTGAAAGGAAGAAACCATCTCAGGCCCTGGACCTCAAAACAACCTTGTCTTTGAGAGAGGATGTCTGTTCTCCTAAGCACTCTAGTGACAAACTGTAGCATGCTGAAAGTGTGAGGAGCTACACTGGGATGTTCTTACACCTTTGCTTTGCCAGTGTCCAATTCTCCTGAAGGTGTCAGTATAACCTGCTATTTCAGAATACTATTCTGTGTTCTGTGTTCCCACGTTTTGTGGTGGTGATTACAATCAACTTCTAAGCAAAGGCTATGTCAAGGTGGGTGGTAACACAGACACTTATAGCTGGTAAGCAAACAAACTGCAGACTGAGAGTAAAAGCAGGTATCATCCACCCATCTCTGTGCTGTAATCACTGCCTTGGGCTTCATGCATGTGACCAAAAGAGGGTGCACAGCATGCATGGATTGTAAATAACTGGCGTAACAGAGCCACAGGTGGAGCGTACAGCCTCCCACTGCAGTGAATGAATGCTACTACATTATATGAGGCTTTATACCAACGCTTGTATAAACACACGCATGTGTACTAAGTGTACAACCCTGGATGCAGATGTGTGACTTTGTGACAGACAGTGTGTCATGAGTTCTACCTGCCTACTATTACCCCTTTATGGCTGCCTGACAGCAAAAAGGTGGGCTTTAAAACCCACTGGACGGCTAATGTTTATGTGCAGAAAGCATGCTCTCTGCACAATCTCAACACAAAGAGTGAGCTGTCAAAGACAGCTCTTGGTCAAGACTAAAGATCAGTAGCCAGTGGGACCGGATTTTATCACTGATCTGCTCCACCCTTCAGGAGCTCCAAACTGTTTAAAGGGATGCTGAATGGGCAAGAAAGGACTAAGGTTAATTCATATTTAAGTAATGACCAAGCAATACACACAGGCTTTGATGTTCTATAGCCTACACTGGAGAAATAGCTCACAGCTATCCACAGTGTGCAAATGACGTTTGTCTGACGTTTAGAGGAAAGGGAACAAGAATTATTTGAATTACAGTTATGTTAGAAAGTATTTTGCTTACCTTAAGTGTCAGTCTCACAGCACTGCACTCCTGCAAAGGGTTGAGTTTTAAGGTTTCTCCAGGGTTGCTGCAGCCTGATGTCTGATGCTGCATTTCACAGCAAACACACACTCCATCACTATTGATGTTTATCTAACAAAAGAAGAAGTCAAGATTTAATGTGTATTCAGAATGAAGTTAAAGAAAATACCTTTAGAAAACAATAAAACTAGTAACGTCATCAAGGAAACATGGTACTTTTACTGAAGTCAAACTACATATGTCTCCAATAATCTCATGAGGCTAAATTGATCAGACTTCTTACACAGCTTCTGGGACAGCTAAACCACTTGTGACATGATGCTACAACCCCTCAAGCTTTAGCCCCTGTTCACACCTGAATGTTTTTCTGCTCATTCCTCATGTTAGACTATGCTCAACATAAAAAATCCCAATTCTTTCTAATTGTCCCTGTTCACACTGTTATGCACATTTGTCTGTGCTCTGCACCCTTCATTTAAGAAAGTGCATGAACTTTTTTTTAAGCATATTCAGGCATTTGTTTGTCACACAGACTTCAATAAGAGCAACTGTAAGCTTATGAAGCTTACAGGAAATTAGTTGCAGTATGTATGCTCTTTTAAAGCCCAAAAATGCTCCTTGGATTTTGGGCCTCTCTATGCAACTAGGCTGTGAAAAAGTCTTACACATGTGGTATCCTCAGACTCAGTAGACAATGAAGAACGTGTTTTGGGATGTAATTGTAAGTATTTCTATGCTATGCATGAGGTAAACCACAATACCTCTTACTAAATACCTTGTGCTGTCTACTTTCCAAAAGTACAATGGGGGAGGGGGGTATTTGAACTTTCCTGGCATTTTAGAGTCTCAAGTAATTAGACATACATCAGGACTGGTCAATAAAAAAATAAATATATATATATATATATATATATATATATATATTAGCAGAAAAAAGAAAAACTTTTTTTCCCCAAAAACTACCATTTATTTAACAAACGTAAAAACCTCAAAAAAAATTTCATTTGGGCACAATGTTGCATGACTAAGTAATTGTCATTCAAAATGTGACATCTCTGAAATCTAAAAAATGGCTTGGGCAGAAAGGGGGGTGAAACAGTCAGGTCTTGAAAAGGGTAAAATGTACACACCCCACCTTACTGCATAACCAATATCCTACATAACATCAAACAGTAAATACATTCTAATGGGTGCAGTGCTATATCAACCTAAGAACTTTAAAGTGCAATATAACCAAATAAAGTGCAAAGTGAATGAATATGGTACAGAAAAGAGTGTAAAGTGCAATGAAATGGCACAGCACAAAAAGTGCACAGGTGGAGACTGTATCATATAATCAATATGATTAAACCAATTGAAGTCATGTCTGGGTGTTCAGTACAAATAAACAAGTGATAACTTCCAGTCCAAAAACACACTCCTTGTGTATGTGTACAGCGATTCAACCAAACCTCTGATAACAGTGTTATTTATGTGAACCATCAGTACATCCTCAGTGCTCAGTGCTACTTCACCCTTAATGGGTAAACTTTCACTTTTTGCGGTGGATCTTTTTTAGTAAGGTCATGCAACGCTTTACCCACCATGGGGTTAACAGACAGCAAGGATCCAGATCGGTTTTATTATACCTCTCAGGTTGTGCAGCTCAAAAGAAAAGATAAACACATACCATAGTGCTTTCTATATAAAAAACAACTTTTATTACAACATAATTTTTCAACTGTTTTGCATATAGTAGAGATAGGTTAAGATGCCCATAGATGAAACAATATTTGGCTTGTTCAGCAAGGACTGGCTGAATTTCAATCCATCTATGGCCATTCTTGCTCAATAGAAGTCGAACAGGACTGTTGGAAACTGTTGTTGAACAGTGGCTGCAGCCAATGAACTACAGCTGCTGATCAATGTATTATGATAGCAAGGATGTCCCGCTGCCAGAATACAATGGCACAGCGAGAGGATTCCTCCATCCACCTTGCATGTGTGGATGGGGGGGGACGGGGTTGTTTTTTTTTCTCTTTTATTAAATTTTATTACAATACATAAATCAGCCATATATTATTTATCACAACATATACATTCACTTTAACCCCATTCCCGGCCCCCCTAATCCCTCCGCTCCCAATATTTTTTTTTTCCGATCAGCCCATTGGTTATAAAAAAAAGAAGCATCTATGGAAAGCCTTAGATCTTCTGTGAGGTTTATACTGCAGTCTGCCAGTGCACATAAAGACCATGGGTTGGGCAACAGCTCAATAAACCATCTCATCTTTTTCTTGTTTGGTGTTGTGCATATAACGAGGACCTTATATTTAAATAGTATTATTATAATCAAAGGGTAAAACTTTCACAAACGGATTTGATCAATCTGGTGTTTATAGGGTAGCATGATGAACACAAGTATTTGTATACATTGGCTTAATTCTATATTCTGGACAAATAAAATTGAACAATGCAGCATACATCTATATTATAATTGTTTCCACTGTATTGGTTATCTTTTTCAGAATAGATAGGTAATCGTGCAGTAAAACCAGCATTAGATCACTATTTGAAATATCAGCTAACACGAGACACAACACAGTACATAATTATATATCTCTGGACATCTGTTTACTATTATCCAGAAAGAAATATTATAAACGCACTATATAAAAGAAAAATAGGAACAATGTACCTTTAAATGCATCAGGTTTAGAATATGAAATCAACTTTGTACAGAAGTACCTGGACTATTATCATAGCTGGAACTATTCAGTAAACTTAATATGTAATGCTGGGTCACTGGCCCCTCCTGGGGATGACAAAAATAGACTCAGGTGCTAAAAAAACATGTGCAGGCTGAGAATTCACACTTTGAAATGTGTGTTCTCTGCTACATTGAGGCAGTTTTAGCTGCAGAACTGATGTGTAATAGTTAATGGTACACTAAAAAAATCAATATGTTCTTCCGTACTTCACTTGTTATTACACGTGGAGCTCAAAAACAGAAAAAGGTAAAATGTTATATGCAACAAATTTTATAGTTTTATAATACAAAATGTAAAAAAAGTTAAAATGGATTTCACATTAGTGAAATAATGGATTGCTGTCTTAATTGTATAAAAAAATGATCAGACAGCTGTACAATCCATTTAACACCATTACCAATGCTTCAAATCAGTTAAAAACATCCCAATAATGTAATTATTTGCCAAAACTATACCAATTTAACCTATTTGGGTAAGACCTAATATTTCAGTAATAGAGCAAATGCTTAGTAAAATAGCTCTTATCATAAATGGTTTATATTATATCAATATTAAGTGTATGAATTTACAAACAATCAGAAAATGATTTTGGTTAAAACATTATGAAACAAATTTAATGCATTGTACACTTTCAAATGTCTTGTTTTAACTAGGAGTTTGTGCAGTTATATCCCCTGTGCTGTTTGTTTGCCTTATCTTGTAATGATGAGCTTACATGATGTGGCTGCAGTTTGTGATGTCCTGGTTGATTAATTCCCCTATATCAATGGTTTGGTGACATTTTGTCAAAGGGACAAGGCAATTTCCTGATATGGGTCACACAGCATCCAATGCATGTGTTCAAATCTGCTATGTGTCACATCACAAATGTGGGACTGCTAATGTAATACAAAACATTTTCTGTGTTAGATCTAATTACTTGTAACTAGCTCTCACCTGTACCAGCACTGGACTGTAAACTCCTGGGATTGTGGGATATTTGGTTTCCTCAAAAGAAGTGTCAATTCTCATGCATTAACTTGTGCACTGCCATGTAGCATGCCTCTTGTTTCTACACAAACAGAAACTTCTGACACATGAATGTGAAGATTTATACTACTATAGGCTGTATGGGATTTTCCTGGCACCCAATATAATTTTAAAACAAATAATATATATATAAAAATAGCTGATTATATATTTATTGCAGAAGATAAAATTAAATATCAAAACATACACTGTAGGCTTAGACCATAAGGGAACAGGACCTCATATATTTTTTGCAATAGGCCTCAAGAACAAAAAACATTCATAATTAAAAGCCACAGAAACCCCCCCAATGTACCAACAAAAAACAGAATACTGCAAGAAATTGTAGCCATCCAATCAACACCCAAAACATCCTAGGTATTTACTACTGTGTAAGGACAAATAACAGAAGATAACTGGTGTGATCAGAGGCTACTTGTATGCCAACATTCAAAAAAATAGTTTATCCAACAAATTGTACCATGGGTTTTCCCGGTACCAAATATAATTCAAAAACAAACAATATTCATATATAAATCAGTTTATTACATATTTATTAAAGAACATAAAACCATATCTCAAAGCATACACGGTTAGCCCATAGGTATACAGTTGCAAGAAAAAGTATGTGAACCCCTTGGGATTACATGGAGTTTTGCATGAATTGGGCATAAAATGTGCTCTGAACGTCATCTAAGCCACAACAATAGAAGAACACAGTCTGCTGAACATAATACTACACAAACATTAGATGTTGCCATGGTTTAATTGCATATAACATGTAAACATTCACAGTGCAGGGAGGAAAAAGTATGTGAAGCCCTAGCTTAATGACTTCTCCCAGAGCTAATTGGAGCCAGGAGTGAGCCAACCTTGACTCCAATCAGTGTGATGATATTGGATGTGTTGCTGACAGCTGTCCTGCCCTTAAAAAACACACACCTGTTTTGGGTTTACTGGTTTCAAGAAGCACTGTCTGATGTGAACCATGCCTCGCAGAAAAGAGCTCTCAGAAGACCTACGATCAAGAATTGTTGACTTGCATGAAGCTGGAAAGGGTTACAAAAGTATCTCCAAAAGCCTTGATGTTCATGTGTCCACGGTAAGACAGACTGTCTACAAATGGAGAAAGTTTAGCACTGTTGCTACTCTCCCTAGGCGTGGTCGTCCTGTAAAAATGACTGCAAGAGCACAGCACAGAATGCTGCATGAGGTAAAGAAGAATCCCAGAGTGTCAGCTAAAGACCTACAGAAATCTCTGGCACATGCTAACATTTTTATTGACACATCTACAATAAGGAAAACATGAAACAAGAATGGAGTACATGGGAGGACACCACGGAGGAAGCCATTGCTGTCCAAAAAGAATATTGCAGCACGTTTGAAGTTTGCAAAAGAGCACCTGGATGTTCCACAGCACTACTGGCAAAATATACTGTGGACAGATGAAACCAAGATTGAGTTGTTTGGGAAGAACACACAACACTATGTGTGGAGAAAAAAAGGCACAGCACACCAACATCAAAACCTCATCCCCACTGTAAAACATGGCGGAGGGAGCATCATGGTTTGGGGCTGCTTTGCTGCCTCAGGGCCTGGACAGATTGTTGTCATTGATGGGAAAATGAATTCCAGAGTTTATCAAGACATTTTGCAGGAAAACGTACGACCATCTGTCCGCTAACTGAAGCTCTGCAGAGGATGGGTGATGCAACAGGACAATGACCCAAAGCATACAAGTAATTCAACAAAACAATGGCTGCAACAGCACAGAATACGCCTTCTGGAGTGGCCCAGTCAGAGTCCTGACCTCAACCCGATTGAAATGCTGTGGCATGACCTTAAGAGAGCGATTCACACCAGACATCCCAAGAATATTGCTACACTGAAACAGTTTTGTAAAGAGGAGTGGTCCAAAATTACTCCAGATCGTTGTGCAGGTCTGATCTGCAACTACAGGAAACGTTTGGTTGAGGTTATTGCTGCCAAAGGAGGGTCAACCAGTTATTAAGTCCAAAGGTTCACATACTTTTTCCTCCCTGCACTGTGAATGTTTACATGTTATGTGCAATTAAACCATGGCAACAGCTAATGTTTGTGTAGTATTATGTTCAGCAGACTGTGTTCTTCTATTGTTGTGACTTAGATGACGTTCAGAGCACATTTTATGCCCAATTCATGCAAAACTCCACGTAATCCCAAGGGGTTCACATACTTTTTCTTGCAACTGTATATGGAGTACTACAGCGTTTGTTTTGAAATATGGTTTTACGTTCTGCAATAAAGATGTAAAATACATATACAGTATATATATATATATATATATATATATATATATATATATATATATATAATGTGTTTGGAGATGGGAAAGTCCCAAACACCCATGATACAATTGGCTGGATTAACTTTCTTGGGTTGCTGTCCCCCAAGTAGCGTCCAATCACACCAGTTATCTTCTAGGTGCACACCATGCAAACTAATGAAATTACATGATCAAAGCACATCTTATGCAGGTGAGAAACACAAGGTGCAGGTAGAAAAGTTTATAATGCCTTTAATGCAAATGGCATGAATGTTGCTTAATTTCATAGTTTCTGAATATTTTTACTGTATATAGAAGATGGGAGATGAGTATAACTACTTTAACAAATCAAAGACAGATTAATACATTCTGGGTGGACTTCACCAATATAATTAATTTGTAAATAATGTTTGATTTGACCTTTTATGTGCCATAAATCAAGTATGAAAGCAAGAGTACATTGTGAATTGCACTATTTTTTTTCATGTAATAGAATGTTCAGTATTACATCCATAAAAGCCTGAATAGTATCCAAAACACATTAGAAAAACTACAAGTTGTATTTACATTAAGAGTGTAGATTGTGAGCAGAAAAATATAGCTGTCATGGGAATATGCCCTGCCTAGTGTGTGTCTCTATTTTTGGGCGGGATTTTGTGTGCTTCTTTAAGAGTTTCATAGAGCACCATCAAATAATTTTTTTCCTAGCAGGTTAACAAATTATACACTGAAAGCATACATACTGTATGCCCAATGTACAGAAATGTGATTATTTCCAGCATTGTTCCACAGAAGACTGTGCATTTGGTGCAGACACAGAATGAAGACAGAACATAGTAAATATTCAGCTTCCAGTCAGTCGTAGTTTGAATATGCCACAGATTTTTAAGTGACATAATTTACTGAAGTGCTGTATGTTTAATCATGACTGACAGTTTTCATTAGCAGCTGGGGTTTAAAAATAATTTGGCATTCTGTACAGGCACACAGCTTTAGTGCAGGCTTCTTAAAGATGATTTCTGCCTGCAGAAATTAATACTCATCAGCCTTAGAAAGCACATAGAGTGTTTCTTAGTATTCTAGATGTGTACTTGGCATAATACACAGCTTAAAGTTTGCTTGTTTGATATTTATGGTGCACTCATACTGGCAGTTTTAACCATGCCGGGCACAGTTCAACCTCTTGGTCTGGGTAATATGTGTAGTGTGAGTGCTCTGTACCATGCTGGGAGTGGTTGAGTGTACACTGCCTGGAACCACTTGAAGAGGTGGTCCCGGGCAAAGGTTTACTTGTGGTCTGGAATGGTTCACTTCAGTGTGAGTAGATACAGTACATTGAGGGGGCGTTGTCACACTAAAACAGAAAGTGTGTTCACTGGGTGAAAATAAAGGAGAAAAACTTGAAAAAGGAAACCTAACGCAGCTACCAATCTCAGCACACATGTGCCAAAGTAAACCTCTCCAGCTGTGTACTCTGTACAGTAAAGGTATCTACCCGATTGCCACCTATAATAAAACAGAAGTCAATAAAATATAGAATATGTTGAGGCCAGTTTACAAAAACTAAAGCAAAAATAATCTGTTTATTCATGGTAACCAATCAGATTTGACTACAGACCCCTGCTTTACTCCAGCTTTTGTAACTCCAGCTATAGTAAAGCAGAATCTACACAATGAGGAGGAGGAGATTGGAAGGAAAACAAATGCCACTTTATTTCTTTCTGGTAACATGTACTCACTGGCATACTGCAGGTAAGAGTATAAATGTATATATGGATATGGGAAGTTTGGGGGATATATCTTTGCTCAAGGCCTTGATATTCATTTACTAAAGGCAAATAGGCTGTTCACTTAACAAAAGAAGTTGAACTTTGCAAGGAAATTTGCCTCACAGATTAGTAAACAAGGTGTATCTTTGCTGAGTTCCATCATCCAATCATGTGCAAGCAAACTTGCTGTTATTTACTTTTCTTGCACATGGTTCTAGTGCAACAGGTTTTCTTTGAAAAATTGACTTAACCACTGAGCTATGGGGTAAATACCCTTGCAAAGTGCAACTTCCCTTGCAAAGTGAACTATTTGCCTTTAGTAAACTCCCCCCTCAGTCTTGATGCCAACTTTGGCAATATTAGTGAAAGAGAAAGTAAGAATAATCTGCTTTTTCTTCTGAGGATAATCTTAACAGAAGTGTGCATGGACACCATGTTAGCGAATGTTTGCAGCATTGGAATGTTCCAATTAGGGTATCGTAGACTCTACAACAGACACGAGGGAGACACACTTGAACTGTGGCTTATTTAAAATCCCTTTAGTGCCTGTTAGCTAACACTACAGCATGTTTAATTTTACACACTGAGAATAAAAAAACGTCTTGGCCTAAATTGTGAATTAGAGATGCACTCTTCTTCATCTCCTAAAGGTCTTATATCCAGAATCTGCTTGGTACCACCTGAAAAAAAAAGAATTACCACCAACAATATTTCTTCCACACTCTAGGAAACACTGATGTAGACCATCAATAAAAATTATATGACACCTGCTTCTGGGGTTTGCAGCAATGAGACAGATGGAAGGTGAAGGTGGCAGTTAGTGTGTAAAATCATACTGAGCTTTGGAAGTATAAAAGACTTCTAGTGTATCTGTCAAGTGATCCAAACAACTGAGCTGTCTTGTTTAGTGTTGAAGAATATCCCCTTAAAGTCCATAAGGATGAATGTCAATTTTGACAAACATCAGCTAAATGAGAACACAGTTACTGAAGGAACGTTACAGCACTTGACATTCATATTGAGGCTGCATGGATGAGTACAGTTTCATACACTGTTTAAACTTACCCAAATCAAAGTTGATAGATTTGCATGCTCTGTTGCAGGGAATGAGCCAACTCTCTTGCTCTGCAGTTTGCAACACAGCAAAGTTTTGGCTTTATCCTAAACTTAGACCTGTAGGACTGTTTTTGTGACCTAGGTTTATTGTATTTACTTACTAAGACTAAGTGGTTTTAAGCTGGGGAAAGTTCATTATGTATATAATGAGGAAAGTAAATTTTACTTAGGGCCATTCGTGCTAGAGTGTTATGGTAGTAAGTATTAAAATGCATGTTTTACAATACTTTACCACCAAGTACGATATATGTACGATAGTACGATCTGTGGTGGAGTGCTTACTTTTGAATGGCACTCTCACAGGCAATACATGCATGCTGCAGTGCACCACAATGCACATGATATACATTAAAGTGGCACTCAACTCCCCCCACACTCTGTTTTTTTCCCACTTACCTGTAGTGCTCTTCAAAGCAAATACGCTCTCACACAGTGAATCCAGCTTTGACCTGCTGTTCGGGTCCCATAAAGCAGGTCCCATGCTGCTATCTTGAACCTCTTCATCTGGCTGCCTCTTCTGGGTATGAGAAGTCAGCTCGGATTGGATGCTGGACCTACACCCCCCCAGCAAGCCCTGGCCTCTCTGTGTGTCAATCCAGGAGGCTCCAGGCGGCAGGACCAGGGACATGTCATTCTGGCCTAGGCTCAAATGGCGGCAGGGGAAAGGATAGAAATAAAAAAATTGGAAAAAAAAAACATGATATGAATTGGCCTGTAAAGATAGCTACCGGTATGTTTTTCATCAGAGAGGTAAATAACTGCAATGAGCAGCAGATGTAGTAACGTCAGTACACTGATTGATTCTTATCTCACTTAGTAATAATATATGTTAATCACCATGCAATAATATATGTCAAAGCTCATACACGTACTCTATAAACTTTGATTTTAGTAGTAGCCCATGATCATAAAAGGGTCATTTCTGAAGTTATAATGTATTGCCATTATGTTAATGTTAAAACAGTAACAAGGAAACCTTCTTGTCTAGTGAAATAGTTTATTGGTCAAGTCCAGGTTTTATGAGGTTAGCTATTAATCCAAAGCAAAAACTATAAGGCTGAAATTGGCAGATGGTGTGTAAATTTATGATGACAAAAGACAATACTATAAAAATAACATAACAGATTGTCACACTTTGAGGCAATATTAATACCAGTAATAATCTATTGGTGTTACCTTACATAAATCAAATTATTTAATTAGTAAAATTGTTATACATAAATATGTACATTATACATACATAGTGTATACAATATCTATATCAATAATAATAATAAAAAATAAAGTTATATTTACATCAGTTCCTAGATTTTCTGACAAGTAATATGACAAATAGGCATATCAAAGATTAAGAAAAGTACTAGTTATGAAATAAACTCTTATCCTTGTTAATTTTTAGGTTTGGCAAGCTACAGTAACCAATCAGAAACTATCATTTTGTGATCTGTCTTTAACATTGTGTCTGGTTGCTGAGGGTTACTGCATACAAAAATTAGCACTTAAAATAGTTTTAAAGTTTAAGAATTTTTGTATTTTCTGCATTAAGGTGAAAAATGTTGAACTACCTGCCTTATCCCCCATTCCTAAACATTTACGGTACTTGGATTCCTGTCACTCCTTCATGGCTGTCTCAGCTGCAGCTCTGCTCCCCTCACCTAATGCTTTCACAGGAGACACCAAGGGCAGCTACAGCCATAGGCTCCTGCTGCTGTTATTCAAGCTCTTGTGAAGAGGGAATGGGAGTGGGACTTACCAGCACTGTACAAATGTTTCTGGACGCACACAAGATGGCACATGAGCACAGACACAGGTGCCTCCATAGCACCCAGCTTGTTAAGGAGCCACCAGGAGAAGGGAGAAGCCGATTGTGCTGGCAGGGGACTACCAGAAGAGGTAAGGAACATCTCTGTGCAATATCATTGCACAGAGCAGGTAAGTATAGCATCTTTTTATTTTAAACAAAACAAAATAGCATTTATTTATCTATATTTCCCTATTTCCCTTCACAAATGGAAGGGGGGCTGCAGAGGATAGAAAACATATTTTATCTTAATGCAAGGAATTCAATAGGTTAAAGAAAATGTTTTTAGCTTTAGTATCACTTTAAAGGTGGTCCACAGGCCACCATAGAAATGGGGCCCTTTTTCACAGACCACCAATTAAAAATGTCCCTTTGCCACAGACCATCAATGTAAGTGAGCTCCTCTACACTAACCACTAAAGTAAGGGGGCACTACATTAACCAACGATGTAAGGGACACTTTGCTATTGACCACCAATTAAAGGTGGCCTTTCACAACAGACCCCCAATGTAATGAGGCATGTCTCCACTAAAGTAAGGGGGGCTTTTTTACTGCCTACCATTTTAAGGGGGGACTTATCCTTGGACCACCAATGTAAAGGAGCACTACATTGTCCACCAATATAAGGGGGGTTGGGGCAGTTTTCCACTGGCCATCAAGTAAGGGGGCATTTCTAGACTGACCACCAATGTAAGGGACCACTGTTATGAACACCAAAGAGGTACTTCTACACCCACCATCAATATAATGGAACATTACACTGACCATTAGTACAAGTGGTCAATTGTACACTGACATTCACCAGTGTAAGGAGGACATTTCTAACTGGTTATCAGTTTAAAAGGGGACATTTCCCCTTTTATCATCAATGTAAGGGGGCACTTCTACATTCTTTGCCCATGTAACCATAGGCTATTATACTGAATAAAACAATGTTTATCTCTTTTGGGAGTGCTCCCCCTATTTCTTCTGTGTCTTTGGGACAGAATCGGAGTGTAGATTTCCCAAATGGAGACAAAAACAACAATAAAAACTAAAAAATTAAATAATTTCACAATTGGAAACAAAAACGAAAAGTGTTTACAAAAAAGATGTACATACATCCTCCATACCCCCCTGTCTCCTCTGTACTCTGAGGCTGCTGAGCTGCCAGTGCCTGCGCAGCCAGTCCAGTGGTCCGGGGATTCGAAATACATGTTCTCCCACTTCTCTGTGCAGCACTTCTGGGACAGATCAGAACAATTGTGATTGGGCAGCACTGTCACTGAGCATCACTCTGATCTATACTGGAAGTGCAGCACAGAGCAGAAAAATGTATAGATGATGCAGAGACCAGATACATTGATTGCAGCCTGCCAAGGAGGACCAATATAAGGGCCTCTGTATGTTTTTTCTGTACATTGAAAGATGGTGTCAATACCCTCTCCCTTTACTCTTTCCACTTCTACCCCCCCTTTTTCTTCCCCTTTCCTACTGTGAATGTATTCTTCCTTTTTACTTCTATCTTCTATCTTTCTTCTTTACTACTTATTACATTGTCAGATATTCTGATCTTCTTATTACTATATATGCGAGCTGCCAAAAATTACTTGACTCATTGATACCTACTCTACCCTATAGGCGACATGTTCTGCTTATTAATATACTATATACTGTTGGATGTTTTTACATTCTCGGCAGCTACGTTTATGTTGCCTAACATCTTATGACTATTTTGAAATGTTTTCTTATTCTATGTTTTGTACCTTTCTACTTTTTTCAATAAAAATGTATTGAAAGTGAAACAAAGGAGTTTATTTACTAAAGCTGGAGAGTGCAAAATTAGGTACACTTCTGCTTAGAAACCAATCAGCTTCCAGGTTTAATTGCCAAAGCTTGAGTGAACAAGCTGAGGTTAGAAGCTGATTGGCTACCATGCACAGCTGCACCAGGTTCTGAGTGAAACAGTTTTTGTAAATCTACCCCAAATTGTCAATAAATGTCTAGATTGAAGCATATTGAAATGTAATTTTTTAAAAATCCTTGACAATTTCTTTTTTGTATCTGAACCTAGAAAGCAAAAATGATGCTTTAGCACTGTAGACTTATCAGAGCTAAATATCAGAGGTAAGCCTCTTTGAATCCAACCTGTGTTTGTGGCTGCAGCTTCCCCTACTACCTGTAGGAGGGGCGGACTGACAACTCATAGGGCCCCCGGGCAATAGGGGATCATGGGGCCCCTGTGTCCTCACCCAAACTCAAAAAAGCCTATGAAAAGGGTACCAGGGGCATCTCATGGGGCCCCCTACTGACCCCGGGCCCTCGGGCAGTGCCCAAGTTTCTAAATGGTCAATCCGCCCCTGGCCTGTACTGAATGTTTCAGCATAGTCAGCTAGTCTCTCACTTGATCTTAGTGTCTGCTTTCATTCCTCTTACCCTGTGCAGACAGGGCAAGAGGATGACTTCCTTGCTTGTAACCCCTGGCAGTCCTGCAGTTCTACCAGACAGGAGGCATCCTGTTTGTGTTTTCTAGCACTCTTGTTTTCTCCCTGCTGGTTTATATTGAAAACTCTAGTTGTGGCCCACCACTTAATTTCCAGTGGTGTCATGTCCAAGAAATCATTTTCAAACTATCCCAGTGCAATTTGAAATTGCCTAAATCAAAACCTCACTGTGGGATTTCCACACTCCAGTTTTGTCCCATTACCCTGAACCCAGTTTCTGACTCCTGTTGATGATTATGCTTTGCCCTTGGTTACAATTCGTGTCTGCCACCCATATGGGTGTCCTGCCTGTCTTTAATCACAATCTCTTCTTTCAGGTTTTTACTTTGCAATGTATCTCTCACTTGTCAGCTGTTACTGGTCAGAGTGTACCGAAGGACCACATCCTGGGAGTCATTTCACAGCAAACACTACAATCTCGCTGGTACTGGATGGCTGCTATGTCTCAGTCTTGGTGACATGGAAGGATGGCCATAAGCAATACAGATTCTGGTTGTTATGCAAACTATTATGAAGTGTCTACACAAGATCCTTCTAATTAATTAGAAAGATATAATAGCTAAATGCAAGAGTACTCAAGGCCAGGCAATCAGATTAGAATGCACAGATGTGGCTACTGTATGTGCGCATACGTAATAAATAGTTCTTAATGAAGGTATATAAGTAAAGAATGTCTCAGAAGACAGATAAAGACAATAAATGTATTTGCAGAGGAATTTGCTTACACATAGATTATTAGTCAAGCTTTTGTTTGATTATACCTATAATTTAGACAGAAATTATCTGCTAAGCCATCACATTTCATAATAATTACAGATTTAACCAGTTACCTAGTGACACTGTTATTGTACATTGTAAATGAAGGTAGCTTTTGTTGATGTAAGATATAAATATAAATAATCTGGGGTTCTAATTAAACTTGTTTCGTAAAGTAATGTAGAGCCACAGAAAATTATATTGTATCAAATATTTATGTGGAATTATTGTAATAATACATGAGGAGAGATATTCAGAATTGTGAAAAAATGGCAATGCAAACAAATTAACACTGGTATAACATGATATAAGTAATTGCATCCAGGACCAATCACCCGCATGTGATTGCAGTATGAATGATTACATGAAAGTGGGCGCAATTAGCTGCAAAAGCTGACAGTCTCCCATTGCTTTCAATGGAGCTGCCTACCCACAGCTAATCGCAGGAACCCCCGCCAGGGTTCTCACCTGTAATTACCAGCAGGGTGTATTTGCAGATGTGAATGCACCCTTAAAGTCACAACAATTAAATCCTGACAGAAGTTCTAACCCTTGCCTACTTTATTGAAAACTGAAAAAACAAATGTTTGATTACGGATATATTTTAAGGGTATCTATAGCCAAAACTTTTTTTTTATATAGCTTTGGATAAAGTAGATATGGGTTAAAAAAACGTTTTGGCTACTTATACATTTTAAAGCTAAAATATAACAGCAGCTCCAGGCCCCCATAAATGTTGTTACATTAGTTTTTATAATGTCATTCCATTAGTCCTGGTCACAGCCAGTGGCACAGCTAAGAGCTCATTCACACAGCCTGCATTGAAGTTACATGAGGAAGCGCACCATGTATGCATTATTACATTTGACAATGCACCATATGCAATATGGAACACACATTGCAAAATATTGCAACAGGACCTACAATTTTGTGTATTGAGGTTCCTTACAGCCCATTTGTTTTGAAAAGGTAACCTAATGCAGTGTGCCTCAAAACATCTGTGTGCTATGAAACAATGCATGCGGGTGCACTTGTTCCTATGGGTATGGTAGCCTCAACGTAAACCTTTAGCAAGGGCATCTTGTCTTACTGGAACCATTTTGTTACACCTTTGTAGCACTCACAATGACCCTAGGTTCACATCTAAGCATTTTCCACAGCGTTTGTATTTTGCAGAAACATACTGCAGTCCATTTAACATGATTTCCTATGGAACACGTTTACATCTCCGTGTTTTCACCCAGTGTGTTTTTTGGAAAGGGTCAGAGACTTTTATGAACGCAAAAAGTTGCATTTTTGGTTCTATAGACATCAATAAAAATGTTGCAGAAAAGCATGCAGTGCGTATTTTGCTGCGTTTTTGATGCATTTTGCATTTTAAATCTGCCTAGCAACAAGAAAAAAACCTGCAAAACGCACCAAAAACGCACGTGCAAAAATACAAAATGGAGCGCAAAATACAATGCAGAAATGGGTCAAACGCAAACTGCATAGGTGTGAACCTAGCCTTAGGCAGTGCATGTGTAAAGAAAAGGTGTTGTAATAAAAAGATCCTCAAGGCTTTTGTTTTTTTTAAAAGAGAAGTCTAATGTGTTATGAGATTATATTTACATAGTACAAGAAAAGAATACGAAGTGTAACAATATTAAAATATTAAAGCTATTATAATATTATCTTCATTGACTAAAATATATTTTATTAACTATTTGTCCACAGAAATCACAGAACATATACTGCAGCAAATTATTCAAAAACCCACATTCTTTTCCTCTGCTCTAGTATAATTATATTTTATGCTTTAGTTTGTAAGAAAAAAAATAACACAATTACCAGTAATTCTGTAATTGCATCTCAACTATCAATGCTGGAACACAAAGAGGATTAAAATATGCCTCATATGCCATTACCGCAGGCCATTACTATAGCTGAAAGAAGTTACTGAACTTCATTTAAGAAATTAATTCAAGTCATTAAACCAATAGTTCTACTTTTATGTCTCTTTATTGTAAAGCAGAACTCCAGATCAAAAACATTTGTTAGCTCAGGATAAAGTAGTAATGGGTTAGAACCTCATTGTTGGGGTTTTTCTTCATTTTTCACCTTGTGAGTGAAAACATTTTTTGTAGAATTTGGCACCTAGAGCAAAGAGACCAGTAATATTATAGTATTAGTTTTTGATAAGAGACGGAAACTCTGGACAAACAACATTGACCGGGCCCGAACTGGCCATAGGGCATGCCAGAACCCCATGTCCTTACAAGAGCTCTCTGGCTAGGAGGGGTGGCATATAGAGGAACTGATCTGTCCATTTCCCTCTTTCGACCGCTGAATGTCCAATTCTCATTCTCTCCTTCCTGCAGGCATTCAGAGGCTCCAGGATAGAAATGGATGGATCGGTTCCACTGTATGGTGAACCGCACCCCTCCTATCCTTCTTTCTGCTGCCCCCAAACCCTTGTCCTCTTTCCTGAGCCTCCTGTGCTCTTTCTGGACTCCTGTGTGCTCTCTTCCAGCCCCCCTCTTCCCCCGCAGTGCTGCCGGGTTCCCCCTTCTGCTGTGGGGCATCTGTCAGGATGGAGAGCAGGGAAGGGACCGGTAAATATGTAATTTTCCAGCCCCTTCCTTGTCTATTCATAACTGAGGCATAGTAAACTGATTACTATACTTCATTTTATTATTAAAGGGAAGCTCTGCACAGTTTATACAGCCCTGTACATGCATTCTGTGCTGCTGAGGATGCAGAGATGGAGACTGAGGACGGTGTCCTCAATCTCCTTTGTCTGTCTCAAAGGTGAGATGTCAGGACTCTGTTTAGTGAAAAATAAATAAATAAATAAGAAAAATGGTAAAAAATTATAAAAAAATAAAACAATAAAAAAACTATTGACACCAGTGGTGAAACTACAAGGATCTCACTTGCAACCAGGCCCTGGCGATCCCCCACCAGGCTGCAAGTGAAGGGCCCACAGGCTCATGGCTGCTCAGTCTAAAATGCTCAGCCCTATTTTTTTGTCCCAGTCCTGGCGTGTGTATAGTGCACTGTGCATTGCTGTAACACAAGGATTAATATGTGTTACTGCTATGCATAGTTGTAAATGTGCCTTTAAGTAAATCTGTCCAATGAGAAACATGGTATTGCTGACCTTTCCCTTTGAACATGCTAGGTGCCTGTCTATCATGCTGACATCGTAGCTTCAATGTTTTATGGCCAAACAATTCATATTTTCAAATGAGGGCCAGCAATGGCAACCCGGATATTTCTTTCATGTTATATGCACGTTAGAACCCTTCTTTATTAAATGAACAACACGTTTTTACATTTAAGCTGTAAATTAGTAAATGTATTAGTTCAGCAAATCTCCTTTAATATTTGAGGGACCTTTGTCTTGCAGGTGAAAAGCTAAAACATTCTTAGTACCCAAAATTAGCTTTTTTTCAATTACTGAAAAAGCTTTAAGAGTACTGTGTTAAAATAACAATGGAGAACTTTGATGACTTAATGATGCATTGAACTTTTCCCTCAAAATTGTTGCTGTTAAAAGCACCTGAAATGTTTTTCATGTTCATGAATCAAGGGCTATTTATAAATCTGATAACAGTGTTTCCTGATGACGTTTTCAAGTGACTTTGTTGCTAAACGAAAGTTCTCTAAAAAAATCTGTACCCATAAAAGTAGAGTATAAATACTTACCTCTCCTGCTGCCCATACCACCCAATGCCGTTAGAAAATCATCAGCGAAAGTCTGCTGGAAAATGAACACTTTTGGGAATGTCAGTCTCTTGTGTGCCTTGTAGCACTCACTGGCCCCTTTAGCCGACCTCTACATCTTTTCTTTGGTTTGCAGTGGAGTAGAGGTTGGCAAGAAGAACTGAGAACTGCAGGGAGCACAGGAGATCAACATTCCCTGAAGTGTTAGTTTTTCCAGTTGACTTTGGAAGACATTTCTTCACCAATTGAACAACATTTGGTTGGCAGCAGATGTAAGCATTTTCACTCTTCTTTTACAAGTACAGCTTTTCTGGAAAGGTTTAGTTTAGTAACAGGGTTTCTTTAAGCATACATTGCTGAAATTTATAGCTATGTGATTCCACTGTGTAGTGCATCAGGGACACTTTTCTTTTTTTTCAGCCTCACTACTTAGTTCAGAATTGGTAGTTCTCCAAAGCTGGAAGCAGGGGCGGACTGATAACTCATGGGGCCCCCGGGCAATAGGGGATCACGGGGCCCCTGTGTCCTTGCCCAAACTCAAATAAGCCTACGAAAAAAGTACCAGGGGCATCTCATGGGGCCCCCCTACTGACCCCGGGGCCCTCGGGCAGTGCCCGAGTTTCCAAATGGTCAGTCTGCCCCTGGCTGGAAGTAATTACCCCAAGGTAAAAAAGAAAGTGCTTGCCTTCTGTACTCAAATTTAAAAAATGTAAAAACATCAAAAATAAAAATAGCTGTTTACCTTTCTGAACATGTGTAAAGGTTTCTCATGAACTTGATCATGACTTTTATATCCTCTAGACTGACCACTGTATGGAGAGGATTCCACAAAAAAACAGATTGCGTGAACAACAGCTCAAAAGATCTTTTTCTTTAACCGCCTCCCGCCCCCCATATAAGAAAATGACGGGCCCAAGGCGGTTCTCTCCTTCTGGGAAGACGTCATATGACGTCCTCCCATTCTAACCACGCATGTGCGGCTCTGGGGGCGCGCAGCGCGGCGATTCGGTGGTGAGCTGTGTCCCTCGGACACAGCGGATCAACGATCAACGGAAAGAGCCAAAGATGACAGCTTGGTCACGTGGTCAGCTGTGTCCAATCACAGCTGATCTTATGTAAATAAGGAAATGCCGGTTATCGACATTTCTCTCCTCACGAGCTGTCACGCTGACAGCTCGAGAGGAGAGGAAAGCCGGTAATCGGCATTCCTCAGAGGGTGCCCTGATGATCAGTGTAGCCCCAGCAGTGCCACCTGTCAGTGCCCATCAATGCCAGCTGTCAGTGCTCACCAATGCCACATATCAGTGCCTACCAGTGCACATCAATGCCACATATCAGTGCCCATCTGAGCTGCCTTTCAGTGCAGCCTATCAGTGCCCATCATGGCAGCCTCATTAGTGCACATCAGTGAAGGAGAAAAATCACTTATTTACAAAATTGTATAACAAAAACTAATAATTATTTTTTTTTTCAAAATTTTCAGTTGTTTTTGGTTTGTTTAGCAAAAAATAAAAAACCCAGAGGTGATTAAATACTACCAAAAGAAAGCTATATCTGTCTCAAAAAAATGATAAAAAATTCTTCTCTAAGAGTTAGTGGACCTGGCTGTCTTAAATCCAAGGTTTAATTCCAATTTACTGTGGTGTAAAAAAGGTAAAATAAAAGGTAAAAAAAATCTTTCTTGGTGTTGGTCTTTCTACCCAACCTCTAAAGCTGCTTAGATAGTCTCAACAATTTGCGATCATGTTGATACATATTACAAAGATTGTTTTTAAGAAAAAGTTCTCCATTACTTTTTTTTCATGTGTTCTTAAAAAAAAAATCTTCCTTTCACCATCAACCTCCCTGTATTGTTCAAGAGTCATATGCTGTTGGCTAATCAAGAAAGGGTAATTTACCCCACTGACATTAGAAAAACATAAATGATCCCCTCATTCTAATCTGGACAATTTCCTAAATGAACGTAAAGAGTAAGTACACGAGTAAGAGAGTAAAAAAAAAAGTGGTATAGGGTGGTAGCTCAAGTTTTTTTTTTTTTTTCCAAAAAACAAACAAACAAAAAGAACTCTACAAACATTCATATTTTAAACATTTGTAAAGGGTCAATAGAGCATATTCAAGTATCTCTAGTAATAGCTACTGTAATTAGAATTGACTGGATTGGCTGTAGTAAATTAAAATGTGACTAGCAGATATAGATCACTGCATTACAGTACATTATTATGACTCCTTACCTAGTCAAATTAACCCCTATGTGTATGGCCATTTAATGATATGAAATATGCTTCTTTTGCAGACCTAAACTTTTGAAATTTCCTAAGCAAAATGCCAGATGGCTGCCAAGTTGTGCAGCTTCATTTAAAAAGTTACTATAATTGTCACATTCTAGAAAATAGACCTTTAGGCAAATTATCCTGTGCAATATACTGTGCTACAGGCTTTTAGCTAGTGCTGTATTTATCATGAATGCACACTAAATTTCAACACTTGTACACCACTACCCCAAGAAAACATGAATATTCTTTGTTCCTAAAACCTTTTTTACAGTTAATCATTTCTTTGTTCTCAATGTTACATTCAACAAAGCAAAGGCAAAATTACCCTTTTGATGTTCTGATTTACTGTGCTCATCTTACTTTTTTGTTATATTTCTTTGCGACACAGAAAAACTAGTAAAACATTTTTTTTTTGCTTTTAACCTAGTATACACATTTATATAGAAATGCAAAATGATGACACTAGGATTATTCAGTCGGAGTAAAAATGTCTAAAATCCACTCACTTTGAAGTAATTTAATAACTCCCTTTGTTTTCTAGCATTAAACAGTGTATAAAATTAGAAGCTAAAACACATGTCAGGCTGCAGTAGCAATTGCTCAGGTCAGAATTTGGTGCTCTGACAGTCCCTGTTTAGCCCAAGACGGGGCTAGGAGCAACAAGCATGATGCAGTAAATGTTTGGTGAAGGTCACATATTTCTGCTAATAGCTTTCTTGGTTGTGTAATGCTAAGAAGCCCACACCAGCTTTTCCAGCAAACTTCAGAGTTTCTGCAATGGATACCTGGCCCACACAGACAGCTTTTTTGGAAGACCAAATCCAATTTTAAATTAATACACTCACAATTAAACACCTAAGTTGCTCTATAGACAAATCTGAAGTAAATGTTTCTGAAATCTGAAGTAAACACAAGATTTTATATATATATATATATATATATATATATATATATATATATATATATATATATATGTATATATACACATACACATACACACACATACACACACTGATCAGCCATACCTTTGTGACCATGTTGAATAACATTGACTATCTTGATACAATGGCTTCTGAAAGTCAGTGGGACATTTTAGGCATGTTCCCATGAATTTGGTGTATTGAAAATAGAAAAAATGAGCATAACAGTTTGTTGTGTATGGGGCTGCGTACCCACAGTCTGGTCTGGGTGCCTATGCTGACCCATGTACACAGTCAAAAGCACCTACAATAGGAAAGTGAGCAACAGAATTGGACCCCAGAGCAATGTAAGAAGGTTGTCTGGTCCAGTGAATCCCATTTTATTTTAAATTACGTGAATGGCCGGATGTGTGTAACTTACCTGGGGAAGAGATGACACCAGGGTGCAGTATGGGAAGAAGGCAAGCCAGTGGAGGGAGTGTGATGCCTTGGGCATGCTTGGAATTCTTGGTCCTGACATTCTGACATGTTGATGCTACTTGACATGTACAACCTACCTAAACATTGCTGCTGGCCAAGTATACCCCTTTATGTAAACATATACAATGATTCCACAATGGCCTTTTTAAGCAGGATAATGTGACCTGCCACACTGCTAAAATTGTTCAAGAATGGTCTGAAGAACACAACAACAAATTTGAGGTGTTAACTTGGCCTCAGAATTCTCTAAATATCAACCAAATTGAGCATCTGTAATATGTGATGGAAAAACAAGCCTGTCACATAGAGGCCTCATCTTGCAGTTTACAGGACTTAAAGGATCTGCTACTGACGGCTTGTTGCCAGATACCAGAGCATACCTTCAGAGGTCTAGTGGCATCCTTGCCTTGATGGGTCAGGGCTGTTTTGGTGGCAAAAAGGGGGCCTACTCAGTATTAGTTGGGTGGTCATAAAATTATTACTTGATGATCGATCTATCTATCTATCTATCTATCTATCTAATAATTTTATGAAGTGAATGTTCCTAAATTTGCAAACTGTATTGCAGCTATTAACATAAGTTCTACTAAAATATTCCTCACACTCTGTGATTTGGTTCTAGATTTACAAGTATTTCTAAAGAGACTCTTTAATAGTAAAACAAATTATGTATGTATACACATCCGTAAAAGATAAACTTATAATTAAAATGATAATAATCTTTAAGAGAGGTACTTTGTAAAGTGTGATAGTGCTTGTCTTATCCAAAAGATGTTACTTGTACTCCAATTTTAATTTCTTTATGCTGAGAGCCTAGTGTTGAAACTGCAGACTTGTGTTTATGAAGTGTTGTGTTCTGGTAGCACATTTTACACCCTGGGTATTATGGAGAAACAGTAAATTCTTCTTTTATATCCTCTGAGATTATTTTTCAATATGGCAAAATACTCACAACTATTTGCTTGTGACTGCCGTTTTCTGGCTCGTTTTCAGCGCATCTAGTCTATAAATCCATATAAAGTAAACAGGCAGAAATTCCATGCAGTTACTCATATTGTACTTAGAGAAGGACAGAAATATTTATACATGCTACAAGAAGGGATTTTTTGATTGTTTGTGTTAATTGTTCACTCTTTTTAGGCTAACATAATAGGTTCTGGCCAATGATCAACTGTTACCTGAAATGGCACCTTAAAAATTTGCACTCTAAAATTAAAAACTATTAGGTTGATTTACTAAAACTGCAGTGTGCAAAACCTGGTGCACCTCATCACAGAAATCAATCAGCTTTTTGTCAAAGCTTAACTGAACAAACTGATGCTAGAAGAGGATTTGCTACCATACACAGCTGCACCAGATTTTTGCACTCTCCAGTTTTAGGAAATCAACCCCTAATTATAGTGCCATCCTTAATTTAGCTGGGTTGGAATAGGGTTGAGCTCAAGGTTTGGTCAGAAGAAAAGTTTTTACCGAACCTCAGCTGTTCGGCATTTGGACAGATGCCCAAACATTTACCCATTTGGCAGCAGCAGAATTACTAATGCTATTACACCTGACAGCTTCCTTTCTTTTTTTTTGCATTGGTATATGCTCCCCAGGCCAGTGATAACCCACCCCCCACCAAGCCTTTTTTTTATTTACAACCTCATGCCTCTAAGCCCAGAAAAGTGATTTTAAATTTGACAAATTCAGTTTCTATTGATTTGAATGGGGTTAAGGTTGGGCATCCAAAATTCGCTGAACCCTGCTTGAACTGAATCCAGGGCAGTTTGGCTAATCCCTTGTTTGGACAGTGAATGAAGAGAAGTGAGTAACCACATTCAGAATTTAGCTAAGAAATATTCAAACACATGCAATTATACCCCATTCTGAGCTTAGAAGCCACATATTGTGGATAGACAACTGCACTTTGTCCTTTAGAGATGGATACGTTTCAAGGAGATGCCTGTATTGCCCAAATTGATAGAATCAAGCTATTTAAACCTCATAACCCACATAATGACAAAAACACATAAACGGAGGTTACATTAAGTAAAAAGCCTCAGCTTGTCCATAGAGCTAGGCAGCTGAAAATAAAATTATCTACATATTTTCTGTAAAAGTCAAATTTATCTTTGCCTCCTTCTGCCTTCCTGTTGGCCACCTCAATTAAAGGCTGGCTTACTGTCCTATAAGAAGACTTGGGAGTGAATGTGTTTAGTTCTACATGTTCAAAAAAAGTTTATTAAACATTCTTATGCTCAGAGTCAGTTTAAAAAAGAGGAAGAGGCAGAAGCAGAAGCAGCGGAGGCTCCCATCTCAGGTGCTGTGGTGGTGGGGATGCAGGTGGGATAAGAGCTTCTCCTGCTTCTACATCATCCCTACCATCACCTGCACTGTGCAGGACCAGGTTGATAGCCAGGGGCGGACTGACCATTTGGAAACTCGGGAACCGCCCGAGGGCCCGGGGTCAGTAGGGGGCCCCATGAAATGCCCCTGGTACCTTTTTCATAGGCTTTTTTGAGTTTGGGCAAGGACTCAGGGGCCCCATGATCCCCTATATCCCGGGGGCCCCATGAGTTGTCAGTCCGCCCCTGTTGATAGCGGTTTCATTGACCGCCCAGCTTTTCTGCTTACACTGGTGGAACCCAGAATTGGATTTGCACTTTAGACAAATAACAAGTTACTTTAGTTCCCAGAAAGACGAATATCATTTGGTTACAATAATGTTAATGACAATCTTTCTCTCTTTTACTGTGCACATTGAGACTAAGTAACACTGCTTTCAGCAGTTTTCAACACCTTCCTCTGCCCCATTTGGTTTAATGGACCAAAAAGGTAGTATACATCTCAGCTCGGAGAGAAGGGCACTTTGCATCTGCGATTTGGGTGGAAAGGACCTGGTCTCACCACTGCGCTTGTCAGAGGGCTAACCAGAAAAAGGAATGAGCAAAGACCTGAACATTTGCAAATGCCCAAGATAGCAGTGCTTGTCTGCATAGGAATGCACACATGCATATTGGAAAAGTTCCAGGTAGTGCTTGTGTGTGCTGGCACACGCCTGTGCATGCAGGTGCAAGCTGCGTTCACTCTCAGTAGTTACTGGTGCCAAATGTTTTTTAGAAGGAGCAGATATGCTCAGAGATTGATCTTCAGCTCCCCACATTCCTAGTTCCTGTGTTTTCTGCATCTTTGGATCTCCTGTTACCAACCCAGCTTGCCTCTGGACCTTTCTTCTGCTTCTCTCCTGGCTCTGATCTTAGCTTGTTCCCAGGAACTCTGCTCTTGTTTACTTCTACTGTATGGCTCTGGCTCACTCCTGAATATGCTTCTGCTTACGCTCTTGCTTGATTACCATGAGTGACCTTGGCTCAAGTTCCTGACTATATTTTCTCTCCAGTCATCACTAATCAGGTACGTCACAGTGCTCAACCATGGATACACAGAAACCAAAATGCACACACACACTCACAGTAACACAAACATGATAAAAGTTACACAAGTTCCATTTAAAATACAAGTATAAAAAAGTTAACATTTTTAACCAAGTTTCAAACTAAAAGTCTATTAATTAAAATGTGGTTTGTACACTGTCACCACATATCCTGCTCATTAATAACATTCCTAAAAAGGTTACAGCAAAGCATAACCCAGCCTATTTCTACAGAGGTAAAGTTAGGATTTGCTGCGCTCTCATTAATCTTAACTACAGCCTGTCTGAAGTATCATAACTTACAGTCTGGAATGCCTGGATATTAGTAAAAATATTCACAGAGAACTAAGGCATATTGGCTGATCATTGATCTCTCTAGCCAGTAATGATAGCTCAGTCTCTGAAGAACAAGTTTAGCTTTGCAAAGGATTTGTCAATGCAGCATGAGCTCAGTAAAGTCATTAATGATATTATCACCATTTATTTAATATTAACATTAGACACGAGAGAGAACAGAGAGAATGTGAGATATCTAGTGTATTTTCCGCATTACCACAAGCTCATTGGAGAGTTACTTGGGGGCTTATTTAATAACATATGAGCTAGCTTTCAACATAAGATTGTGCAGGTGAATAAAAACTGACACATAATTTTCTGCTCTATAAACATACTGACTGGTGTTTTATATTATTTATTATCTTAAAACAAATAAAGTCATGTATAGTCAGGGCCATGCATCTAAACTAACTACACAGTGTGAGCACTGCAAGACGTGGCGTCACATTAAATGCAAGCCTCCAAGGTCTGAGGAGCACCAAAGGTCACAACACAGTGATATGACGGCAGTAATCTCAACTATTTATCTCCTCCTAGATATTGTTGATGTGCAGTGGAGGAGTGGTGGTTTTCTCAGGTGGAGCTGTGATTTCTTCCTTGCTGTCTAGTGGATCCTGTGCTGCTTTGGTCTGAGGATCTTCACTGATCCAGGGATTGCATCTACCCTTCTTGTGTCCATGATGACTACGTCCTGAACTCCATCTCTGCCATATTGCATGCACCTGTGGTCAGTGTGTACGGCCGCCTGAAGTCACCTTTACTGGGACTTTTCTACATTGGGACTTATTTTCTTTTATTTTGATCCATTTTTTTACTTTATTTTTATCCATATCCCTTTCTCTTAATTTATGTCACAATTATAGCGCTGCACTTTATATTTTATATTCATGTGGGGATTTTTGGTTGTCCTGTGTGTTTCAGCTGCTTGTCCATTTTGAAGCGCTCACTTTTTTGTTCTTTGTTTCTCTTTATGCAATGATTTAGTGCGTAAACCCATATAATCAAATATATAATGAATGGTAGCATAACAGATATTGGATCTAAATGTGGGATTGTATAAATTACCAAAGTGTCTTAACAACAGTATACAAAAAATGCCTCCAGTCATGTAACAGCCCTTCTTTTCAGCCTGGCATTATATCATTACATCCCTGCTGGCTGGTGGAGCCGCTGTCTGCTTCTGACCACACATTCCTCCAACCATTAATTATTTTCCTTGCCTATTGTTTCTGGTGGACAGGCTGTTCTAATTAGCCTGTGATGTGCACAGTACCACAGAGTACCCCCCCCCCCCCCACACACACACACACTGCTTCCAAAACCACATTTTATGTCAAATTAGCTGTTTTAACAAAGACAGAATAAATGATCTAGACTGAGCTTGGGGAGAAGTGAAGTCAAGAGCATTGTAAGCTGGATCCTGAAGTTCAGTATTGCCTGTGTTACTACCTTATATTTGTACTGGCTCTTGAGCAATGATGAACTCAGGTGTCCTCTGACCTTATCTCTAACCTGAGTTCCGAGTTCCTAATTTTTTGTACTCCATTGAGCTACGGGTCAGCTCATTCCCCACCCGTCGGCTAACTTGAGTTAAAAAAAAGAGGGAGTTTGTAGTTCAAGTTAGAGAGTTCTGGTGACACCCGAGCTTAGCATTTGACCTTTGACAAAAATGCAGTATTTGCACAATATTAGCAGTTTGACTATTATTTCATTTTATCTTTTGACACCCAAGCTTAGCATTTGACTTTTGATGAAAATCCAGTATTTTCACAGTATAAACAGCAGTTTGAGGGCTGAGGCTGTCATACACTTCTTCAGAGGGTTTTGTTGTGATGTACGACTTCTAGGACTACTAGATGTTTTGAGCTAGGATGAGCTCTATCCTTGTTAACACTCCTAGCAGTTTGTCATGCACAAAGATATGGTGGAGCCTAGAGCGTCACCTATCATTTTGTTGTGGGTCAGCAGTTTGACACTT
This sequence comes from Staurois parvus, assembly GCF_062004578.1. Taxonomy (NCBI): domain Eukaryota; kingdom Metazoa; phylum Chordata; class Amphibia; order Anura; family Ranidae; genus Staurois; species Staurois parvus. The sequence continues at coordinate 9,329,778 of NW_028318478.1, forward strand.
ATTTCCTTTTTTTTGTTGAGGATTACAGATCTTGCACATTTTTGCTGTACATATGGACTCCTTTGGCGATATACATTTTTTATTAATTTTCTAAGAATCTTAGTGACTTTGAGAAGTTCCTGATGACCAAGATCAGCGATGCCATTGTGTTACCAACACCCATAGGAGTAGTGGAAAGCTCCTAGCAGACACTGTCAATTTTAGCCAACGTAATATCTTGTTCTTGCTAAGTATTCAGTTTCTTATGAATACAAATATATCTGGGTTTTCACTTTGTAAATTTATCTTTCTATACTTTAGAGGATATTACTGCACTAGACAGTCCTGACCCATATACAACTTTTTCGGCACGTAAAACATAATAATCTTCCATAAATGAAAATAATTTATACAGCCAACAAGATGTATTCATCAGAGAACAGACAGGTCTAACAAATTATAAACACGTCCTTCTAGATTCAACTCTTCCTCCTTTCTGAATTTTATTTGCTTTTATTGAGTTTCAAAGCTATGCATACCAGAGCAGATTACAGTCTCAGCAGACTTTATTTCAGCAATATATTACCTCCATGATTTTTTAAATTATACAAAGTACCCTCAGGGCACATCTTGAGTGACATGTAATTTACACACAAAGTGCAAATATAGGGTATTCTTACTTTTTTCAGTCAGCTAAAAATTCGGCTTGATGATATTTTATTAAGATGTTCTACAGTCCATGCTTATACAATATAAAACAAAAAAAGTACATTATTTATTTTCTCTAGTTTTTTTTTTAATTCATATTCTGTATACTTTAGGTGCATGTTTTAATTTGAAATTTAATAGTTTTTTTCTCTGGCTAATGATCATGATTAATGCCCAAGAGAACAAACAAGACTAACAGCTTGTGCATTTTTAAAAATAAAGCACAATGTAGTCATGACATGCAATGCAGCACATAAAAATAGATTCAATGAATAGGTGAAGTATCTGCAACAGCATTTCATTTTAATTAAGGCTGACTTATTATTAGGATAATTTGTGATAAATTTAGATTGGCTCCCCAATGCACATATACAGTACCTGTATTACATCGCATCACAATAAACATACTCTGCATTGTGCTTTACTACTTTGCCTAAAAATGCTGCATGTGATGTTTTCATGCAATTAGATTAGATGCCAGCCCATTGGAAATGAATGGAAGACCTTAATGTAACATGATTCTACATGTCATAAAAATCTGCATGTTTACAAATGTGCATTAAGGCATGCATGTGCAGGCATTTACTCATTAAACATCATAAGATGTATTTTTAAATGCAGCTAGTATAAGTACCTCAATGTGACTTTGTATCAGCCCACTGTACAACAGCAGACCGCTTTCAACAGTGAAACCAAGGGGCAGCACTAGGAGACAATCATATATGCTACTTGTACATGTGCTGACAAAGAACATACAGAGAGAGACAAGGAATGAATTATCAGTATCCTGCTGCTGTTTTACTATTCAGTCACAGGCCAGATGCAGGGGGGTGACCAACCTGTACTGCTTAAAGTGATTCTAAAGGCGTATTTTTTTTCAAGAAAAAATAAAAAAACATGTCTATACATACCTGCTGTGCGAAGTGGTTTTTCGCAGAGCAGTCTGGATCTTTCTTTTCTCAGGTTCCCCGCAGGCTCTCCTGGCCCCTCCCTCCTGTTGTTTGCCCCCGCAGCAAGCAGCTTGCTATGGGGGGACCCACTGCTTCTTGTGTCCATTCCCACACGGAGCCGCGGCTCGGCCCTGCCCCCTCTCTCTTCTCATTGGCTCACTGGCTGTGACTGACAGCAGTGGGAGCCAATGGCTCCCGCTTCTGTCTCAGCCAATGAGAAGAGGGAGTTCCGGAATGCACATCACTGGATCAAGAGGGGGCTTAGGTGAGTATTAGGTGGGCTGGGGATGATGCTGCCCACAGAAGGTTTTTTTACCTTCATGCATAGAATGCATGAAGGTAAAAAACCTTGAGCCTTTAGAACCACTTTAACTACAATAGAGCAAAATCAGGCCACAAACCCGGCTGTCCAGTCTGACAGGGCTGTGTATATCTTTGGACTGACTGGACATGTGAACCCCAAACCTACCTAGGACACCTGTGCTCTTTACTCATATACAACATTCCCAAAATATTACAGGATGGTATCAACCAGTAAAACTTTCTCTTTGCAGCAGTTCACAAAGTGTCCATCGTCACAAAACATATACATATACAAAACATAAGAGGAAGAAGAACAGTCTGCATGGTGTAAACTAAGAAAACTTCTACAATTATTAAAACTGAATAAAACTCACAAGTATATGTAAGAAAAAGCAATGAATCCCTTCATGGCTCAGTCCAGCCTTGGCAGACATGATTATCTGCTCAATGTGTTTGATCACAGATGACATAGTCAGGGGTTGGATCATGGATGCTAACAGATTTAAATGAATTATAAGGCTTTATTTGAATGTGGCAGAAACAAGACCAATTTCCCTGTATATGATATAAATAGTAACTACTTATATTGCCCAAAATCAATAGACAATTGAATACACCATCAATGTACAAATATCATCTGCCTTATACACAGTAATTATTTAAATGTTCATTTATATACACCTTTGCACACTGATACGGACTAGTTTTTCAATGTTTCTCTTTTCCCTCAGTTTCTCTCGAATGTGACTCCAATGCTGAATGAGAGGGACAGGAAGGGGCAAGCAAGGATGCAGTGCAGGCTCTCATTGTCCTCCTTATCAATCTATGACGTCATTGACTGTTAGGAAACTGATGGCTAGAAGGTTGTAATGGTACACAATGAAAACCGGTGGCTTTGAGCAACTAAAAGGCAGGCTTTTTGTGGACTTTTTAGGCATTTTACCAAGACACCCCTATGGAAACCTAAAGGTACACTGGCTGAAAAAAGACTGGTTTAATTAAACTAAACTATAAAGCCTGTTGATTTTGGGCAATATGTGTTGCCATTATTCACAGTATGTTACATCTGGGGAAAGTGGTCTTGTTTCTTTATAATAAACTTCAGTCTGTCAGCATCTATAATTTGGCCCCTGATGACATCATTTGTGATGAGACGTGTTGGGAGGATCATAGCATGCTGATCTCACTATGCTGGCCACGGCTGGACCAAGCAGCAAGGGGATTCATTGATTGCTACCACCGAGGAGGTCACTAAGGTCTTCTCAGAAGCCCGCCTCACCACTTGCCCCCAGACCTTATCCTCTCTCAACTCCTCCGGTCACCCCCCTCCTCCATTATCCGCTCCCTCACCCACATCTTCAATCTCTCCCTCTCTATGGCTCATTCCCCTCCCCCCTAAAGCACGCGCACATCACCCCAATACTCAAAAAACCCTCCCTGGACCCCACTGACCTGAACAACCTTAGACCCATCTCCCTGCTGCCACTCACTTCCAATATCCTTGAGCGCTTAGTCTACAATTGCCTAAGCGCCAACCTTACTGACAACAACCTCCTCGATCCACTACAGTCCAGCTTCCGTCCCCTACACTCCACCGAAACTACCCTCCTCAAAATCACTAACGACCTGCTAACTGCCAAAGCTAACGGCCACTACTCAGTCCTCCTACTCCTCGACCTCTCTGCGGCCTTCGACACAGTCGACCACCCCCTCCTCCTTAATAAACTACACTCCCTCGGCATCAGAGACTCTGCTCTCTCCTGGTTCTCCTCTTACCTATCCCAACGCTCCTTCAGAGTTACCTATAACGCTGCCACCTCCCCCTCGCTCCCCCTCTCTGTTGGGGTCCCCCAAGGCTCTGTCCTCGGACCCCTTCTCTTCTCCATCTACACCTCCTCCCTTGGCAAACTTATACACTCCCACAGCTTCAACTATCACCTCTACACCGTCTCCGCCCGCACAGTCTCCGCCCGCATCACCCACCTCCTAAACGACATATCAAACTGGATGTAGCATCATTTCCTCAAGTTAAACCTTTCCAAAACTGAGCGCCTAGTTTTCCCCCCAGCCTGCGCCCCCCCCCATCCTCTCCATCACGACCAACAACGCTACCATCAATCCCACCCCGCAAGCCAAAGTCCTAGGTGTCACCCTGGACTCAAACCTTTCCTTCCAACCTCATGTCCAATCACTAGCAAATTCATGCAGGGTCCACCTCCGCAACATCTCCAAGATACGTATGTTCCTCACCCCAGACATCACTAATCAACTCATAGACTCCCCTATTATCTCACACCTAGACTACTGCAACTCGCTTCTCACCGGCCTACCCCAATGCAGGCTATCCCCGCTTCAGTCTATCCTGAACTCAGCGGCTAGACTCATCCACCTCACCAACTGCTCCACTTCTGCCACCCCCCTCTGCCTATCCCTTCACTGGCTCCCGATTGTCAACGCATTAAATTCAAATTATTAACAAGGAAAAGGTTTTACTTTATGCCAGGTGGTAATATCTTGGAGATGTTCCATATTCATAAAGAGTGCAGGTGATCCCAGTAAGATTGGATATTGGATTGGATATAGGATGGAATATTAAGAGAACACTTTTTAAACAATTTTGTTGAGACATTTACACGATTGTATATGGAAGTTTGGATGTATTTATTTATTTAAACATGAATATAAAATCACAGCTGCCATTTATCATAAGAATATGTACATGCATTATATAAGAATTTATGACATTATATATTTGATTTAAAGGGATAGGGCTGCATTGTTTGTAAGAGATTTTCAAATATTTTCACAATTTATATCTGGATACTATGTTCTGTGTTATAACGTTTTATATTCAATGTAGATTTCAGTTTATTTATTTATAGCACTGAGCACGAAATTTGAGGTTTGAGAAATGAATTTCCTTTCAGCAACCACAAAGGGGTTCACTAAAAGTAAATCATTCTAATGTTCTTTCATTTTGAGTTTACATTATAGGCCACTTACAAATGTACAGCATATATGCATAAACACACACTTAAAGAGGAGCTCCGGGCTCCCCCCCCCAAAACAAATTAAAACGCAACAGCTACAAATACTGTAGCTGCTAACTTTTAATAGAAGGACACTTACCTGTCCAGTGGTCCAGAGCCGTCCTCACCCGGGCTAGTTCTGCACTAGGCTCCAGGTTCCCAGTGCTGGCATAGCAAGTAAGGGAATCCGTAAATGAAGCGTTGAGGCTTCACAACCAGTTTCCTTCTGTGCATGCGCAAGTCGTGCTGTGCCTTGCAAATTGTTCCTATAGTCTTCTGGGACCTGTAAAGTGTCCCAGAAGACTGCGGAAGGGAAGAGGGGGGCCAAACTTCCAGCTCAGTTCACAACAGAAAAACCGAGCTGGAAGTCGGAGTAGGTACCTGTCAAAACCAGGTACCCACTCCCCCCTCCCCCAAAGAAAGTGCCAAATATGGCACTGGAAGGGGAGAGGGTGCAAGGAAGCGAAGCTTCCCCTTTTGGGTAGAGCTCTGCTTTAAGAAAGTAATTTAATAATATTTATTTTCCATTAATGTTTATTAAAAGTTTACATACACTACAGAAAATAAAAAAAACAATATAATGGCCTTCAGCCTGCAAGTGGCCCAGTTTGAGGTATCCAACCGTAATTTAATAATTTTTCATAGATTAACAATTAAAGCATTGCATTAAAAATAGATTTACACTTTTATTTTTTAAAAATATGTTTTTTGTCTTTTTCAGAAATTGCTATGTGCTTTCCACACATTACAATTGTACCAGTAATTTTCAGAATCAATTAAAAGAAAGAAAACCAGTTCTGAAACTGTTCCAGAGAAATCCATTCTTTATCATTAACAAGATAAAATCAACTGCTAAAATGTGAAATATATTACAACTTCAAAATAGATTTGTGAAGATGTTATTTAGGCTAGAATTTCACCGGACATAATTTTCTGTAATCTTAAACTGCCACAAAATAAAAAGTAAGTACCAATTTTGACAATTTCACATCCAGGCACAGAGATGCCCCTACTTTCCAGGAGCACAAATGAGCTCAAATTGTGGAGATAATGTAGCTGAATGGTGCTGAGGGAGCCAAGTGTGAATTCTCTATTAAGTCCCAGCCAAAAGTGACTGCTTCCAGCTCTGGGAGAAAATGATACAACTATCAATAACTAAGAGCATTGTGTTCTTTCGAGCAAATATGCTTTGAAATTACTCAAGGGATTTAGAAGCTTCCAACTGATCTCCAATACCTTTAGTATCTGACAACAAAGAAAGTGTTACCAGTTGCTAAAACTGCAGTCAAAAGGTTGCTATCAGCTATGAAAATAGCAGATTTAATTATATTTTTGGCATTGTCAGATAGTCATGCATATCTAGGATTAGTTGATCAATCGGTCAATTAAAGACAGCAGCATATCTGCGCAGTAGTTGTTCTCTGCACATCTAAATTTGAACTGGGCACATTTGACACAGCAGATGGTGAAAATATTGTTTTTTTTTAACTATCCAGGATACTGACACATTGCTTTGAACAAAGGTAACCTTTTGAAAGGAACTTTATCTTTTTTTTATAGGTCCATACATTTGAGACTTTAAGCTACAGAAATCTAAAATATTCACATTTTCCTTTATACAAAATACCACCTATAGTAGCCTAAAAACCTTCTATATATCAGTAGAGCTTTAGGGTTCCTTACTTCTAGGAGCTTCACAAGACCTGAACTTCAAACATACACCATTCTACTCTCCATTGATAGTGGACAAAACAAGGGTGCTGTAATTGGATAACAGGATGGTAGGTTTGGCTTAGCATTGTAAATGAACAGGCTGGTTTACAAATGGCAAATAATAATAACAAAAAGGACCCTGATGTGTCACTAATCGTACATCCAGATTGCAATCCTCAGAATATCTTTAGTTAAAGTTGAACTCCAGAAATTACTTGTATTGCATATTTACATTGGTTCAGATTGGCACAATGTAAGAATGCATTGCTCATATCCTATAGACCGCTGGGAAAGCAGTAGATTACTGTAGTAGTGTTTGCTACTACAGTGATAGCCATGATCCTCTGGGTTCTGCTCAAGTTTTACATCCACAGAAGATCCATGGTTCTCCAAGATGTATGGAACAACCTACCTGCTGTGTTCCTTTAAAAACTGTGCGCAAGTGTAAGTAGAAGAATTGATGTTGTTTAGAAGACAAAGGGTGGTCACACTAAATATTGATTTGATTTGGATTTCTCTTCTGTTCATTTACTTTCTATTTTGGTAATTCATAAAAATAAACTATTGACACTTCTATTTCTGAAAGCACTCTTAATTTACAGAATTTTTTTTAACACTGCCCAAGACTTTTGAACAGTACTCTATTTACAATATACACTCATAGGTACAAATTGCTAGTACCCAGTTGGACCGCCTTTTGCCTTCAGAACTGCCTTAATTCTTTGTGGCATAAATGCAACAAGGTGTTGGAAACATTCCTCAGAGATTTTGGTCCATATTAACATGAGCTACTGTTGCCTTTCTATCATCTCAAACCAAGCTGCCCATTCTCCTCTGACCTCAACAAGGCATTTTCGTCCACATAATTGCTGCTCATTGGATATTTTCTCTTTTTCGGACCATTCTCTGTAAACCCTAGAGATGGTTGTGCCTGAAAATCCCAATAGATCAGCAGTTTTTGAAATACTTAGACCAGCCCATTTGGCACCAACAACCATGCCATGTTCAAAGTCAGTTAAATCCCCTTTCTTCTGATACTTGGTTTGAACTGCAGCAAGTCGTCTTTGCCACGTCTAGATGCCTAAATGCATTGAGTTACTGCCATATGATTGGCTGATTAGCAATTTGTGGTACCAAGCAAATGAACAGGTGCACCTACTAAAGTGGCTGGAGAGTGTGTATATATATATATATATATATATATATATATAGCAGATATATAAGGGTTTAACCTAACTTATATATATATACTGGCACAAACTGTAGCTCAGATGCTGAATAAATATAGTTTGCATTGACTAACACCCATAGGCACAGCTGTATGATGTAGTTAGAAATCAGGGTAATATTCAAAGAAATGCTATGGAAAGCATCTTCTTTGTCACATTTTATGATGATTTTATGATATCTACTTACCTGAGTTATGAAGAGGGAATGTACATATTTATTTTGCTTTGATGCAATTTGTTTGTAGTCTAGAATACCTCAGAGTCTTTATAATCACTTTCATCTACATCAGTCAGTATGATATTGTCAATCATTTCCATTCAGTATGTGCAATATGTGCCGCTAATTGCCTTGCCATGTAGATATACCAAAATAACAGAGACAAACTTTACAAGGAAGAATCAACCAACCCATTATAATTATATATTCTGTATTTTTCATTTCACTTACATATATTTCCTACAACAAGGCAATTCAAAAATTTCCCTTCACATTCCAAGCTAGTTAGCACAAAACCCCCATTTTGTGGTATACATTTGCAAAAAAACACGTGAAGCCACCATGCCCCTATAAACATCTCTTGCAAAATGTGGTCCATAACTCAAAATGATCAGAGTTTTAAACTGTCAGATCTACTGTATATATGAGGGTCACTCAAGTCAAATCCCGACTTTTGAGTTTATATAATAAAAGAACAAATTTCAAATAGTTGAAACTCTTTCAACATACTGCCCTACTACATTTATACACTTATCCCAGCATTTACCTAATGCCTGGAATGCCTTGGCATAGAAAGATTTGTCAATACATTTAAACCATCCTAGAACAGCGTGCTTCACTTTTGTCATCAGTGCTGAAATGCTGACAATAGAAAGATTTGTTTCATGCAACTTCACAACAGGGTAAGCATCAATTAGCCAGGATCAGGAACGTACTGAATTTTCACAGGAATGACTGCTGAGGGCTGGGAACCACCATGGCCAGGATTGTCACTGACAGACATAAGGCCATCTTTAAAACGTTTACCATTCAAATATTTTACTACGCTGAGCGATTCATCACCATACTGTGCTCAAAGTCTTCTGTAGATATCCGTGGGTTTTATGCCTTCGTTGATCAGAAATGTCATCACAATACGCTGTTGTCTTTGGACTGGCCTGTGAAAATAGGACCCACTTGCCATTACTTCGTGTAGTGTCCCCACGCTAGCATCCCTTTTTATATCAGCAAAATTAAAAGTCCTGGTTTGACTTGAACACCTCTCATAGATATGCATACATTATTTGCAGGCTTATTTGGAGGAAGCCCCTCTGGCCAGGAAGATCTCTGGCCAGGTTGACATTTAATTATATGCATATCTTAACAAGCACTAACAATTTTTTAAAGCAAGCCCTCACTGACATCTTTTACTGCAGGCACCACCTTCAAAATTGTTAAAAAATATTTCCTATTACATTTTTCATTACTAGATCATTTTGTTTCCCACCCCCAGCAAGTAGTGGCAGCATGTCAGCCTTCTAATTTGTAACATAAACACAGATCAGGTGCATCGATGGAGAGGAGACAGCAGAGTAAAGAGTCCTGACTTTGTCAATTTCACTGCATCTTTTGTAAAATTTGAGGATGAATTGCAACTAGGTGTCTGCAACTAGTGAGGTCAGTTTGGGCTTGTTTAATTCTTCACTGCTTGTTAAGAATATGTAAATATTTGAATATTCACCAGAGTCAACTTTAAAGGAAAAGCAAAACACTGGAAGTCCAATATCATTCAAGGCAGCCAAAGACCCCCAGTGTGTGTCCACATCAAGTCCAACTGGGGATCCAAATCCACTTGGAGTGAGTCAGACTAGGAATCAGAAGAGTGCACCTGGGTCTCTGTGGAGCTGCAGAAGTGGCAGAGAGACAAACAGCATAATGCAGCCACAGTTAGTGTCAGGAACATTATGCCAGACATCAGCATGCATGTTTTTGGGCATAGAAGTCTAACTAGATATGTGACCTTGCATGCATGTATGTGGTTTAGGATGCACACATGACAGCATGCATGCATGCATGTCCACCACAGATACTGGTGCCAAGAGGGCTAATGAAACCTGAACTCTACATAGTCTCATAGCTGAATGATCTTTCAGCCTGTAGTCCTGTGATTCCTGAGGCTGAACCTGTGCTTGACCCTGTTACTGACCCAGGTTCAGCTTGACCTACTTGTGGATTATCCCTGTCTGCCTAAATTTGCTGCTCATCTCTGTTATTGGCCTCAGCCTAGAATTCTGCTCAAGATCCTGTCTGTTAACTTGGTACCTCACTGGCTGCAATTTGCCAACCTCTGAACAGAAGGCACTGGGGTCACTGAAGACACAAGATGAGCTTGAATCACTGAAGACACAGGCCACACTGGAGTCACTGGAGATACAGGATGCACTGGGGTCACTGGAGACAAAGGGGACACTCTAGGGCGCAGTCTGTAGGACGCATGAGGGAGAGTGACTGCGGAGTGCGAAGACAATCAGGGAATGCTGGAGGCACTGTGGAATCACAAGGGTGCAGAAAGGCAGAAAGGCAGAAGACACTGGGATGACAGGCACACTGTGTGTGTCTCAGCAAGACAGCTGCTATTGTGACACATTGACTGAACCCTGAGCAACACATCACCTAGCCCTTTACTGCAGTGCCTGGGATTGGATTGGCAGTAGCACCAACAGAACCTGAAAGCCAGCAGCTGCTCACAGATGGGAAGACATGGCACTGAAATGGAGCAGAGTGACAATGGCAAAGCAAAGATAATAGCTGAACATTTTAGTTTAAAATAGCAATAGAGGAAAGTGGCATATGGACAGAGCAACATACAAAGCAATGCTCATTTCTATTTACTATAGTTTAGGGGGCATAATTTAACACAAATATGTTTAGATTGAAGAAATTATGTAAACATGTAAGAATACAAACTAGAAAAAATTTAACCAGTGGCATATCTGTAGTAGTCGTCATCCAAATGTGAGATGACAAGACTGTTTGTATATGTTATGACATTGTTTAATTATGAAGCCCTGAGGAATCTCTGCATATGTAACTGAAGAAATGTCTGTGATGGGTGCTGTAGTCTAGGAAGCAGAGTCATTTTAGAGTGTTTCATTAACAAACTCAGGCATCCATTAGTGCTGTATATTATAGAAGAAGCAGGAACTGGAATTAGTTTGTGCAGAGTGTAGAAAGTATTGTACATGTAACAACTGTAAAGAGTGACATCTACATTACATATTCTTTCACTGTACAAAAGAGTCTTTTTTCCTCAGTATTGAAAAATCCAAACAAAGATAAAGAGTTATGTCACAAAACAGTACTATGTATTTTAAATTACATCACATATTCCTTGGTTTTCTAAGAGGCCTTCTGATTCTTTGAATATTTCCAAGAAATTCAGGTTCATAGTCTTCAGTCTGGATGTTATCAGGTGGAACAGAAAAAAAAAGCAAATAAAACTTTCAAAAAGTAGTAGTTAAGTGCACGTTTGTCTGCTATGTAGTAGTTCAGCTGGTGATAATAAAGAAATGACTCAAAAAAATTAAAGGAACAATTTGAAAACACATGAGATCTCAATGGGGAGAGATATCATGCTGGATATCTGTACTGATATGGCCTGGGTAATGTGTTAGGAACGTAAAGATGCCCCATCGTTTAATGGAAATGAAAATTATCAACCTACAGAGGACTGAATTCAAAGACACCCCAAAAATTATGCAGCATTTTGTCCATTTTGCTAAAATTTCATTGCAGCAACTCAAAATGGTACTCGGTATTTTGTATGGTCCCCACGTGTTTGTATTTATGCCTGACAATGTCGGGGCATGCTCCTAATGAGACGACGGATGGTGTCCTGGGGTATTTACTCCCAGATCTGGACCAGGGCATCACTGATCTCCTGGACAGTCTGAGGTGCAACCTGGCGGCGTCGGATTGACTGAAACATGGTATCCCAGAGGTGTTCTATTGGATTTAGGTGAGGCGAGCATTGGGGCCATTCAATGGCATCAATTCCTTCATCCTCCAGGAACTGCCTGCATACTCTCGCCACATGAGGCTGGGTATTGTCATTCACCAGAAGGAACCCAGGACCCACTGCACCAGTGTAGGGTCTGACAATGGGTCCAAGGATTTCATCCCGATATTTAACGGCAGTTAGGGTGCCATTGTCTAGCCTGTAGAGGTCTGTGCATCCCTTCATGGATCTGCCTCCCCAGACCATCACTGACCCACCACCAAAATGGTCATGCTGAACGATGTTACAGGCAGCATAACGTTCACTGGGCAGTGAGCATAGGGCCCACTAGAGGACATAGGGCCCACTAGAGGACTTCGGGCCCACTAGAGGACTTCGGGCCCTCAGGCCACCCACATGAAGTCTGTTTCTGATAGTTTGGTTAGAGACATTCATACCAGTGGCCTGCTGGAGGTGACTTTGTAGGGCTCTGGCAGTGCTCATCCTATTCCTTGCACAAAGGAGCAGATACTGGTCCTGCTGATGGGTTAAGGGACTTCTATGGCCCTGTCCAGCTCTCCTAGAGTAACTGCCTGTCTCCTGGAATCTCCTCCATGCTCTTAAGACTGTGAGGGAGACACCGCAAACCTTCTGGCAATGGCACATATTGATGTGCCATCCTGGAGAAGTTGGACTGCCTGTGCAACCTCTGTAGCTTCCAGGTATCGCCTCATGCTACCAGTAGTGACACTGACCCTAGCCAAATGTAAAACCAGTGAAACAGTCAGAAAAGATGAGTAGGGAAAAAATGTCAGTGGCCTCCGCCTGTAAAACCATTCCTGTTTTGGGTCATCTCATTGTTGCCCATCTAGTGCACCTGTTGTTAATTTCATTAACACCAAAGCTCCTGAAACTGATTAATAACTCCTTCTGCTACTTAACCTACCAGATCAATATCCCAGGAGTTTAATTTACTTGATGCTATACTCTCATTAAAAAGTGTTCCCTTAAATTTTTTTGAACAATGTATATTGCTAATATTTGTTACCTTTTCTTGTTTCTATAATGTATGTCATGGGAGATACTGTATGCAGCAACCTTTTGTTTAATTACTGTATCATCTCTCTGTTGCTATCAACTCCTTGAAGGCCTTGTCCACAACCATATGAGTTTCTACCTCTCTGACAACAACCTTCTTGATCCCCTACTGTCTGGCTTTCCCTTGCATCATTCCACTGAAACTGCCCTATTAAAACTCACCAATGACCTACTAACTGCTAAAACCAATGGACAGTACTCCATACTCATACTCTTATACCTTTCTGCTGCAACATTTCCAGAATTTGCCCCTTCCTGACTAATGACACCAGTAAACAGCTTATTCACTCCTTGGCTATTTCCCACCTTGACTACTGCTCCTCCATCCTCACTGGCCTACCCCTACAAACCCTTCAGTCTATTATGAATGCTGCTGCCAGACTAATACACCTTACTAATCGATCTGTGACTGCTGCACCTCTCTGCCGATCTCTTCACTGGCTTCCACTAGCCCAACATATAACATTCAAAATACTAGCCACAACATACAAAGCCATCCACAACATCATGCCCAGCTACATCACCAACCTCATCTGCAGATATCACCCAAACCATCCTCTCAGCTCCTTCCAAGACCTCTTTCTCTCCTGTTCTCTTGTTACCTCCTCCCAAGCTTTCCTCCAGAACTTCTCCAGAGTCTTTCATCCTCTGGAACTCCCTGCCACGGTATGTCCGGTCAGCCCCTATGTTGTCCGCCTTTAGGCGATCCTTTAAAACTCATTTATTCAGGGAAGCCTACCCCACCTCCACCTTAGAACTTTACTTGAGTCACCTCCATCAGATCATCCCCTGCATCTATTACCTTTTGTACCACCTCCCCCTCCCTTTAGTTTGTAAGCTCCATGAGCAGGGCCCTCCTATTCCTACATTATTGAACTGTATTGTAATTGTACTGTCCCCCTTTATATTGTAAAGCACTGTGTAAACTGTTGGCTCTATATAAATCCTGTATAATACTAATATAAATAATAATGATAATTATTATTATCATTATCACAACGCCACCCCAAACTACCTAACTGACCTGATACCCAAATACCACCCTACCCGTGCCCTTTGCTCCTCACAGGACCTTCTACTCTCTAGCTCCCTGGTCTCCTCATCCCACGCCCGACTGCGGGACTTCTCCAGGACTTCCCCCATCCTCTGGAACTCCCTACCCCAATCCATCAGACTGTCACCTACCCTCCTCACCTTCAGGCGCACCCTGAAAACAAATCTCTTCAGGGAAGCCTACACCACCCTCACCTAACAACTGATCTCCTCCACTTCTCCCACCACTCCATCCCCCACAGCCACTTCCTCCTGTACCACTTCTCCTCCCTCCTAGATTGTGAGCTCGAAAGAGCAGGGCCCTCAAACCCCTCGTGTATTGTACTGTTACTGTTTTGTCTCATGTTCTGTCCCCCTTGCTATTGTACAGCGCTGAGAAAACCCTTTGGCGCTATATAAGTACTGTATAATAATAATAATAATATGAATAATAAATAATAATAATGTATAAATTAAATTCTTAAAAGAATATAAGATAGCCCTATACATGTCACAGAACTCCAATGGACAAAACAATTAGAGTGCATGGATTATTTTCCAAGTCTTGTGTTTTTTATATTCCAATTCATGTCTGAATTAATAAATTATTTATTTCATAGAAAGCTTCTTGTTGTTCCTAATATTTAATGAATTAGCCCAATTTCAGAGGAATTTGTGACATGCATTTCCTTCTCAGAAAAATTAATATACGCATATCTTTCGATATATTAATTTAGAGCAGTGCTTTTCAAACTTTTTACAGTCGTAGCATCCTTTAAAATTATGTAAAATTTGGAGCCACCCTAGTCTAAAATTTAAAAAACCTAACTACTACTTATCAATGTAAAACTTGATCCTGGGATAATACAAACAACCTCTTTGGTGAAAATAACTTTACATCAAAAGCCCTTCTCCACATCAGAGGTCCCCCATCACATCAGAGCTCTCCTTCACATCAGAGCCCCCCCCCTATACATCAGTGGCATCCATCACCACCACAGTGTTCCAAGGTCATAGATCCCCAAAATACAACTTGAGTGGCCAGTTTAAGAAGGCAGCAAGTGTGTGGCCTTTTCTTTCTGTACCTTTCTAGGGAGGGTGGTAAAGCCTCTCCCTTACCAGTCAACCTTGTTGAGAGACAAGGGCCCCTTCCCCACCTATGGTGCCCCAAGAAGGAGGTAACAGTTAAGGACTTTTTGTAGAATCTGAAAGCCCTTTTTATAATAATGGGCCTCCCTGATATCCACCTACTCCCAGTATTATATTACACATTCTCGCGTAAACACACACACACACCTTATAAAAGTACTTTCATTGAAATAAAAATGCAAACATCAAAACAACATTTATTAAAGTCTCTAATGTGAATATACTGCATATCAATCACAATGTCTAGGAATGTAATCTACTTTAACTACAGATCTCCAGTGATGTAAATCCTATTGTCAATCACAATGTCACCCAGTGATCTTTACAAGCTGCACTCTTGTTGATAAATGAAAGGAGCAGATATCTGGGCATCACCTTAATATAAAGACTTATTACAAAGGTTTCCAAATTCTACTGCCCCATATAAAACCAACCTTATTGAGGCATCAGAAGTGGGCAAGAGGTGGAGGGTGAAACATACTACCCTCCCTATCCTGGTTACCCTGGATGTATTCCTAGAGAAAGATCTGGTGGATTTTTTTTAAAAGGAACCTCATGCCCATTTTCCTGTCCTTGAAAATCATAGTTATGTGACACCACATGCAACTTTAGGAAATCTCTAAGCATGTTTCTTAAAGGCTTTTGTGTTTTCTAAGTTGCATAAAAAAGACCTTCTTTCTATTGTAAAGAATTTAAAAGATACGGTACATTTTTGCAGTAGTACATTTCCTACATGTCAGCATTAAGCTACCCATGTCCTTTTTTTATCTTGAAAATAGCCAGATAAAAAAACAATGGCCAAATGGTCAAAAAAAAGAAAATTTGCCTCCTATAGACTTTTCCTCCCACAAACTGAACCCAGACAGATTTGCTGATCCCTACTGGTAATCCTGCCAATAACACACTTCCTGTCCTTGGGTGGCTATGCTCATTCCACTGTATCTGGAGTAAGTCATGTAGTTCAGTGAAGTGACAGGGACATTTCTGGCAATAACAACAGCTATTTTCTGTACCTGTCGAAAATGTTTTTAGACTGAAAAAAGAAATCTACTGCAGGCATTGGGTCTAAGGACTTGAAAGTTGCACTATATTTATTTGGGATTACTGCAGATATCCTTTAAGACTTCTTGGAAGTACAACTCCAAAGGTAGGCCAAAACCATCTTGCTATGTAAATTCTCAAAAAAGCACACCAAAATATTTGTTTAATTTCTGTTATTATGCAAATTTATAATTTCTATCTTCTTGTAAATGCATCTTTTCTCAAAACATTGGTTTCAACAGTTTAAATGATGTTAAACTGACCACATACCTGCTGCCAGATACTTACAGGTATGTGTAATCCAATTCTTAGCAAACAAAGCAGGTAACTATAGCTCAGGGAAGCTGTGAAAATGAATATAAACATACTTGAGAGACTGTTGAGGTAGTAGGAACATATCCCAGCTCCAAAAACAAGGTGAAAGCACAATTATTGCCTCTGCTTGAAAAACATAAAATAAAAATGTAAACCCAAACCTGGAACCCAGGTGTTGAAGCACAACCCTAGATCCATACATCAATATCCTAGCCTTTTCTAGCCAATTATTTCATTTAAAATACTTTGTTTCCATTGGCGAGATTATTTAATAGAAAAAATAAGCTGAGATACAAATGCCATTTGTTACTGTTAAAAGCATTACAAATGGATTACAGTCGAAAGCCAAACACTCCAAGGTACAAAGTTTACTTTTTTCATCTTGTACTAGCTCTCCAATATATAAATATATTTCATGCAGAGAAAAGTGTATTACAACCATTTAAATGCCATGGGGGTCACGAAGCAAAGAACTTTCTACATCTGGAGCTTGCCTGTTCCCATGATGACTACACTAGAATTCGATTTGATCAAAAGAATAAATAATAGCCATTGCAAATTGGCAGCAATTATAAGTGAGCTATTGTGCACGTCAAAGGGTAAACTATAGAGTCATACAGAGCTTAACAAACAAAGTGGAATATATAATGAGAACCATAAACAAACTAATGCAAAGTCAAATCTACCATTGGCTGGAAAAGCTAAGCACTTTTTACAAAACTAGCACACAGTATGGCGTAGTAATTTTTTATTATTCCATTTGGTAATAAAAATTCAGATATATATTCAAGCCAGTACTTTATGAATTACATTCTATTTTCTGTTTTTGTTCTGACTGTTTTGCAGTATAGTGAAAGATACATACCCAATGCTTTACTTTGGATTAATGTATTTAAATAGGAGCAAACAGGACTTTACAGGCATGAAATGAACTGTGCCTACACATAGTCCTGGATTGCTATCACTAATGCTAATAGACATACAACCTTTGGTGCCCTAAGTAACACCCTGTGCTAGGATCATCTTTTCATGCTTGATTTAATAGTCCCAACCTAGATTAAAATATTGTGCAAGTGTGTAAATAAACTTATATAGGAAGACTGTATTGCTAATTATGAAGGGAAAAGGTAACATTTCAAGGAAATTACAAAGCCGGAACTTTATCTCTGCTCGCCTACAGGCACAGGTCTACTGTGCTCAATGAGAAATTTGGCCCTGCATACACCCCAGAGGACTGCTGTTGCAGAGCTTATATGTGTTATCATAATACAGATTTTTTTTGTATGTACTGTATGCTTTCCAAAGTTGAGTTCCAAAGTGGTTACATAGCCAGTGTCTAGCAGGATGAAGTCAGACAGCTCCCTCAATTATTACATTTCAACATCATGAAACTTTAATGGGAAGTTCTGGAGTTAAGCATTTAAGCTCCATGCACACTGGCTTAAAAAAAAACACTATGCTTGAGCATTTTTTGTACCAGTGTTTAGGAGCGTTTACAGTTTTTTCTCCTGCCAGTAAAATGCAAAAAATACGTTTTTTTTTCTGCCTCTAAATGCTGATCTTATAAAACACCTCTTAGACTACCTAGTTTTTTTTTGCAACACAAGGAAAAACCTTTGGTTCTTAGAGGCATAAAGGATGTGAAAAACTGCTGTATTTTTTCTAATTATTTCCAGGTATAAATGGAGCCTTAGAAATGGCTGTCTACTTTGCCCTTAAATAGGATTATTATCAAGGAATAGTTTGATGAGATATATTTCTCCACAGGTTTAAATTTTGTATCTACCTTATTGTCTTTTTCTAATAAGCTTCTGAAACTTTTACAGTATATGCACATCTTTGGAAATGTTAATATTTTATATCTGAACTAAATTGTAATTTAAACTTAATTGCTTTTGATGACTTAGCAGTAAAACCAAATGAGTAAAAAATGTTTTGATTGACATATGAAAAGAATCTTAAAGTATTACAATAAACAAAAAGCAACATTTCTAAATCAATGATTAAAATGGCTAAATCAGCATTATTTATAATCTGTAATCCTCTTTAGTTAATACCTTACTGTGAGGCAAGTTATATTTGTTGTTTAAGACGTTGTTAAAAGCAACTCTAGGCAACAAAGAAAATCAATGACTGAACTTCTCATTCTCTCCAGGAAACTGCATCTGTTTCAGAAACTTTTAGTGTATCTTAATGTAGTACCATAGCCATGCTATAGACGCTAAAATATTTCTATATTAAGCATTTACTTTACAAGAAGTAAACACACTTTAAAACAGGCCTCCACTGACCTATGTAGTTGCAGCCACTATTTTTTGGCTGTAGCTACATATATCTGCATATACCTTCATATAGCTGTTAAACATACCCCACAAATGTCCCAGATTCCACAGGACGATCCTAGGATTTCAACATAATCTAGGTATCAAATGAATCCAGGCTGCCAAGTGCTGGAGTGCTTATTATAGTACCTAGTTCCAGCTCTTTGCATTGTGGAAGAGTGATTTCCTACCCAACATAGTCTACATAGTCCCAGCAGCAGGAGGAGGAAATAGAGAGAAGCAGCATGGAACACAGATTACAATGCAAGCATGACATCAGCAAAACCCCATGCTGGACCCTACTATTCTTTCCCAGTCGCTGATGTGTACTATTGTCCCCCCACCTCTATGCTGAGCACTATTTTTTCCCTTCATCCCTCAATGGCTAGTATTGTTTCCTCCATTTACCACCATTTTCTTTTTTCCCCCCTTTATTTTCCCCTGGTGATCCTGTGAATAACACACTTTGTCTGGAACATTGTACTAGGCAACAGGCTAATACCCATGTACATAGGCATGCACATTTGTCAAGCATAGAAGTCTAAATGCATTTGCATCATTGTGCATGCATATGAGCCCATGCACGTGCAGACAAGCCCATGCACGTGCAGACATGCATGTCCTCTGCTACCAAGTGGGCTTTTAAAACCTGCACTCTGCACAAGCTTCTTGCTGAATGATCTCCAGTCTTGCTTCTGTGTTCTTGACCCTGACAATTGCTCTGATTGCATGATTGACCCAGCTTCCACCGACCTTGCTTTCAGATTACCCATGTCTGCTTTGTTCACTGTCTATTTCCACTACTGACCTTGGCCTGAACTACTGACTACGCTTCTGTCCAGCGAATTTGTACATCACTGCCCACTTGTTGCCATCCTTTGCATGTCTCTGACTCTGATTCTGTTTACAACTAAGTGCTGTTCTGACTGACTGCTACCTGACCAGGCTTGGCACATGACTCTGCCTTTAAGGTGGTATTAAACATCACTTGGTCACTTGTACCTGCAGATAAGCGTATAATAAAGTTTACCTGTAGGGACAATGAATATCTCCGAAATGTGCACCTTTTAGGAGATATTCACAATCTCTGCAGCTGATGCTGTCACCGGTGCATGAGCATTGTGTTCTGAATTGAGAGCACACTAAATGTGCTATCAATCCGGAGCACTGTGCCATTGCCGTGACTCCTGTGCGCATGTGAGCGAGTGACGCCATCGAAGCTGGGCCATTTAAATGTGAACCCAGTAGTGACAGTGCACTGATGGAGGGATCCCTTTTGCAGATACATACAAGCACATATGTCAATAACTTGCAGGGGCAAAGGTTTTTTTTTTCTTTTTAAGACTTTACTACCGGTTTAAATGAACTTGGCACATCCTCAGTCTACTACCAGCTGTACTCCTGCTCATCAGACAACAGTGCTCTTAAGTTCTGGTCCACAATGTCGGCACCCTGGCACCTGCGCCTTTGCATCACCCTTGCAGACCCAGTCTCAACTTCCAGGGATGCTTGGACAGGAACTGTGCAAGAGGCCATCCTAGTCAGCTCAGGCTTCGCAGACAGGTATGTGACATACTTCCTGCCCTCCAGTGACAAAGCTCACTAAATATACTGCATTTTTTGTTACGTTAGGTTGTTCTCCTGAAAATAAGGAAGTTCAATAACATTGTTTGAATTATAATTTTATGGCCAAAGATCAATGGACAGAACACGGGAATTTTAGCAGGATTAACTTTTATTGTAGTGCAAAAAGAGTTCTTAGTCTGTAAAAGAAAACTAAAGTAGCCAACACATTTAAGGAGTGGTGGGGTGTGATTTATTAAATTTTTAGTGCAGTATATTACATTTTATTCTTGGGTTTAGATATGCTCTAAAGTTTATTTACTACTTATTAAGAATATGTACATATTTGAATGTCCATAGCCCACAGCTATACTTTAATTTGAGTTTTATATAGTCACGTTCAGCTAAATTCAACATGTTACTAACCTGGAACTATGACCTTCAGTTTGACTCTTTTCTCATTCTTTAATATGAGTGAAGTTGTAACAGGCACGAAGAGAGTTTGCTGCAGGAATCATGGAACATCTTGACCTGCATTTTATAAATCATACTTATGGCTGCATTCTTCAGTTCAGTTAGTCCAGCCAATTTTCATTTTTAGATTTGAAAAAAAAAAGTGGAGAAGGGTGGCAGCATTTGTCAGATCTCTATTGTTGTGTGTCCCTGCTCAGGAGATTTCCCTTCACTTTTTATCCCCGTGATGATGACAAGAAATGTGGGAAAGCCACCAGTATAGAATGGTACAGAGCAATATAAACCTCCCAAAGGTTTTCTATAGGTTTCTAACCAATTCCATTTTCCTAAAAATGCATTTTGGTTGCCATCTCTGTCCCTAATGGAGTGATTTCCCCTCATCTCCTGTCCCTCTGACCCTTACACACAAGAACAGAAAGTGAAAGGAGCAATCTGTAACAAACAACAATGAAAAGTCATGCTATCCAAGATAAGAAAATCTTTGGCTGAAGGTGGACCTACTATTTGGATAAATCACACTCTTCTTGACTTCTCTCAGTAATGATGTGATGTACTGAAGGTGCAGAAAATGTTCATTCATATAGGTAAGATGTGATCACTTAAATAATTATATCATAAGAAACACAAAATATTGCTGTTTTTCTTTTAACTTCCCCTACACATGACTGGGTATTAAGCTTCATTTGTCAAATCAACATTTTCTACTCATATATATATATATAACATATTCATCAATAATATTAAGTGATTGTAAACTCTCACCTTGTAAAACAACTCATTCAGTTTAAAATAGAAATGGAAGGCACAAAATTAGTTTATGAATATAAAAAACATTAAAAATACAGTTTTTTCTCTTTTTAGAAGTGATCACATTGCCTCTGGTTTCAGCTGCACAAAGAGGTTTGGGAGGAGAAACAACAGCACACTGGTCCTCCAAGTGATAGGATGTCTAGGGGCTGTGTCGGGTCTAAGTCTGATCAATGAAGGAGAGCAGGCTGACCATGCAGTCCTCTCCTGCTTAGTGTGGTCAGTTTTTAATAGGAAAACAGCGGGACCAGCAGGAACACCAGGGATTTCACACAAAGGAAGCAATACAAAGAGAACAGGACAGTTTTTTCATACAAGTGCGTGGTATAGCGGGCGCGTATCAGGAATGTGAAATGTTGGGTTTACATATTCTTTAAAGCGAAATTCCAGCTAACTATAGAACATACCAAATCCAAAAAGATCAACTATCTTTACGGGCTCGTTCACACTAGAATGCTGTGCGGGAGAGCGGTCTCATGTGGTTTCCTGCACTATCGTAATGCCCTTGAGATCCTCTGCAGGGGTTAGTTAAAAGCTAACAACACCCCAAACGCAGGTAACAAATGCATTGCGTTTGCCCGCACTGGCCCGCACCAAATTGCATGGTAGAAAGTACTATGTGATGCGGTTGCCGTGTGTCTCAAAAAGTAGTTCATGCAATGCAATGTAAGTAAGAGCTGTGAAAATATGGAATAGACTCCCTCAAGAGTTGGTTCTGGCCAGCTCAGCGGATTGCTTTAAAAAAGACCTGGATTGTTTCTTAGATACACAGAATATAACTGGATACTAACATTTATAGGTAAAGTGGAACCAGGGAATATCTGATTACCTCTCGGGAAATCAGGAAGGATTTTTTTCCCTGCAGGAGCAAATTGGCTCATGCTTTGCTGTTTTTTTTGCCTTCCTCTGGATCAACTGTGGGTATAGGATTATAACTTTTTTTTTTGGTGGTTGAACTGGATGGACTTTGTCTTTTCTCAGCCAGACTAACTATGTACTTTTGGTGTGGTGCTATTTCAGCCCATTCGAATGAATGGGGTTGAAATTGCACCATATAGAACCACAGATGAATTGTACAGAAACGCACAGTATGTTCCTGTGCGATTCAGCTCGGGGCATGGTGTGAACCAGCCCTTAGAGCTCAGGAAGGATAATAAGATGTAGAAGGTGAGAAGCTGATACAAGGTATCTTCTATTTTCTAGCCCCAAAGCTCATTCTGGCCTGTTGGTATTAATTTGATGGGCGGAGCTTGACAACATACCTGCAGAGTTACTTCCATTACCCTGTTCCCTCACCTCTTTAGTGGCCTTGCTCTCTGGTGCATATCTGACAGAGGCTAAAAGCAGAGGTTGTAAGGCTTATTTCTTTTCCATCAGTGCATGTTTTGGATATTCTACTGCTGCCAGGATTAATTAAAGTTCTTTACAATTTACTACACTATAGATGTCCTCTCCTTTGTCTATAGCTCTGTTTTTCTTTTGCAAAAAGTAATTTGCCAGCAAATAAAACTAACAAGAAAAGAAAGCATCTCTGGAATATCACCTTTAATTAGCTGCAGTTCTCTCCTAAATTCCTATCCTAGAGAAGATAGTGATACCCTTCAAGGTTAAATGGCAATCAGCATCATTCACTCCAAACCTGTGAGCCCTAAGGGTTGTGTCATCATGCCAGGCTGGGCTTACAGTAATGCAGCACAGAATATCACTCAAATATCATTACTTGGTGTTCCTGTCACCTTTACAAAGGATTTCTCACCTATTTCCTCTCCATAGAGTATACCGTACTCCACTCAAATTAGTGGGGTTGTAGACCTACTTCGGAACGTCAGTGATCCCCGGCGGATCTCCTCCATATGCTGAGGCAATGCCCCAAGCTGGTTCACTATTGAAATATATTCAAGTGAATAATACCCTACTAATTGAAAAACAGATATATCATTACAGGGGCACTCTGAAAAAAAAATCCAAATTATGGGAACTCTCTCCCTGGTTTATTTCTGGTTGCTACAATGTTAACTCCAATAGCTGGGGTGGTATCATTAAGGAAGTAGGCAGTTTTCACATTTCCTTGGCTTGAGTTGCACAACCTCCCGAAAAGCAGTGAGGGGTAGAGGTTTAGACGCACATGGGTGTTTTCGTACAGGCTTTTGGGTGTATGTAGACACTTGTTTTTTATTGGTTTTATTTCGGTTATTTAAATGTTATATATGAAGGCATATTGTACTTTGATAAAAGCCTTATATGCACATGCTTGCTCTTGTTGGAACAGAGAGAGACTTTTTTACTGTGTCTGATCTATGTGTTTCAACGTGATGCTCTGCCATGTATGACTAACATGTTTCTATTGGAAGGCTTATTCAAGTACGCACATTTACATTACTTTTCTTTGTGATTTGTTTTTGTATCACAAAAAAACTTTGCTAATAAAAATTATTTGATAAATGTTGTTACGTAATGGGTATTCTGTGCCACTTTATGAACCCCACTACCAATGATGTCATGAGACTGGACAGAAGACATCTGGAATTAACCAATTTACAACTGCGCAATAGCCAAATGACAGCTACAGCGTGGTTGTCCAGTTTTGGGAAGGCGTCATATGACGTCCTCCCAGAACACGCCCCCAGCGGCACGCCCCCACCTCTGTCTATGATCGTTGTGTCCTACGGACACAGCTGATCACATGACAAAGCAAAAGGCCATTCACAAGGGCCTTTTACCACATGATCAGCTGTGTTCAATGGCAGAGCTGATTACAAAGTAAATACAGTTGCCGGTTATTGGTTGCACTTTTCTCACACTGTCACAGCGTGAGGAAAGTGCTGCCGATAACCAGCAAGTGTCACAGAGGACATCTGCATTGATAATCAGGGCACTGATTATCAGTGCAGCCCCAAAAGTGCCCAGCAGTGGTGCCCATCAGTGCCACCCTTTAGTGCCCAGCAGTGCCACCTATCAGTACCCATCAGTGCCACTCATCAGTGTCCAGTAGTTCCACCCATCAGTGCCATCAGTGCTGCCCAGCAGTGCCACCCATCAGTTCTGCCAGTCAGTGCCCATCAGTGTCGCCTATCAGTGCCCACCATTGCCGCCTATCAGTGCCCATCAGTCCTGCATATCAGTGCAGCATCATCAGTGCCTCCTCATGAATTCCCACCAGTGCCACATCAGTCAGATACACCAGTCAGTTCTGCCAGTCAGTGCCCATCAGTGTCGCCTCTCAGTACCCACCATTGCTGCCTATCAGTGCCCATCAGTGCTGCATTTCAGTGCATCATCATCAGTGCCTCCTCATCAATTCCCACCAGTGCCACCTCATCAGTGCAGGCTATCAGTGCCCATCGGTGCTGCTTATCAGTTCCGCCTCATCAGTGCCCATCAGTGCTACCTATCAGTGCCCATCAGTGCTGCCTATCAGTGCAGCCTCATCAATGCACATCAGTGAAGGAGAAAATTTACCTGTTCGCAAAATTTTATAATAGAAACAAAGAAAACTTTTTTTTTCAAATTTTTCGCTATTTTTTTGTTTATAGTGCAAAAAATAAAAAAAATAGTGGTGATTAAATACCACCAAAAGATGATAAAAATTTAATTTGGGTACAGTGTTGCATGACTGCACAATTGCCATTCAAAGTGCAACTGCGCTGAAAGCTGAAAATTGACCTGGACAGGAAGGGGGTAAAAGTGACCAGTAGGCAAGCGGTTAAGGTATGTAATTGAGGAATTTTTAAAGAATAAATGCTGGAGGTAGTGGGGCTTCAGGGAAGTGAGTGGTAGGACTTGGGCTTGAATATAAATAATATTACAATTATGTGTTTTAGGTTTACTGGTTTATGTAAAAGCAGAGGCTTGCAAAAAGAAATAAAGATCACTGTTTTAAAAACGTACAAAAGATAACAATGCTTCAATCCTCATTTGCATTTCATGCATAGAAAAAAGTCTAAACCCATGAAACAAGTTATTTCTCTAGGGAATACAATGTCAAATGATTTCCAGTGTGTGTGTTAATTGAAGACACACATTTATATAACATTTTCTTCTTTCTGTGGTATTAAATGACCTGGTATTTTCCAAAGGGGAACTATTGAAGTTAATTTGTGTTTAATAAGTTAATTGTTTTGCTTGCAATGTAAAAATGTATTATTGGACTGATAAATCAATAGAGAAAATGTAAGCCTCCCATTTATTATACACTGTCAACTTTTTGGTAAGTGAGAAAGTAGTACAAGGGACATAAATCTGAAATAAATCATGCTAACATGAAAAATGAGTTTAATCAAAGAGCTGACATTTACCGGAGTATATTGGGAAAGACTTCAGATAACTTAGAATTCCAAGGTAAGAAGTAAGAACAGCACTGAAAACAGACAGAGCTGGAAATAAAAGCAGCATTTCCTCTCATGTCATTTTCCTTTGTTCGATTTAATAGCAGCTACATTGAAGACATTTTGAGTAGGAGAAATGCAGTGTTATGTGGTTCTGTGTATTGAGCAAGGTGGATGTCATCTTGTTGAATTAAGGTGGTTCCTGTACATGAATGAACTTCTATTCATAAAACAGCAAATGTAACTTTCACCTCACCAAACATTCTCCGGAGAAGTATCTTCCTTGTCCATGTGTTTTACATGACAGTGATTGATTCTCTACCAGAGATTGTTTGGTGAAAGTCACATTCACTGCTTTATATATGGACCTTAGTGTGATGTGATGTGCTACAGATCATGCTGACACTTTGGGCTCTGGAAAGGAGGCAGGGGCGGACATGGGGCCCCCGGGCAATAGGGGATCATGGGGCCCCTGTGTCCTTGCTCAAACTCAAAAAAGCCTATGAAAAAGGTACCAGGGGCATCTCATGGGACCCCCTACTGACCCTGGGCCCTCGGGCAGTGCCAGAGTTTCCAAATGGTCAGTCTGCCCCTGAAAGCAGGTAACAATACATATAGGTAACACAAGGTGCCTAATATGTGACCCTGCAGACAACTTAGCAGCTTTGCAGCTGTACATGAGTATTTTTGTTCATAAACGTATTATATTTTCACTTACCAATTACTAGATGTTTGTAACTGCAAAAGGCTTACTTTTTGTATGACTAAGCTATCCAACAAAATTGTCGGTTAGAGTGCTTACAATGATCAGCTTTTATTCATATATGTAAAACCCTTATCCCTTAAAGCAGAGTTCCACTCAAAAGTGGAAGCTCTGCTTGTTTGTCTCCTCACCACCTCCACTGCCATATTTTTGGGGGGGAGCAGGTACCTGGTTTTGAGTTCGGCCCCCCTACTTCCTTCCGCAGTCTCCTGGGAACTTTCACAGGTCCCAGAAGACTGCCGGACCAATCAGGATGCGCAGCGTGACATGCGCAGTGGGCACCTGGCTGTGAGCCCATAAGCTGTCACAACCTGGTGGCTACAGTTGTGATGGCGGCGCCATGGAGGAGAGAAGACACAGTGAAGGGACCACGTAGGTGAGCACATTGCTGGATCCTGGGACAGGTGAGTGTGTGTTTATTAAAAGCCAGCAGCTACAGTTTTTGTAGCTGATGACTTTTAATAAACACAAAACTGACTAGAACTCCACTTAAAAGTGGAGGCAAACCTAATTTTTCAAAATTGCAAGCAGGCAGCTTTTTATTGCTGGATAGACATGCTGGGGTTTATTTACTAAAGCTGGAGAATCCAAAATCAGACTCCCTTCTGCATAGAAACCAATCAGCTTCTAACCTCAGCTTGTTCAATGAAGCTTTGGCAATGAAACCTGGAAGCTGATTGGTTTCTATGCAGAAGGGAGTCTGATTTTGGACTCTCCAGCTTTAGTATATAAACCCCGCTATGTCTTGCTATGGCTATGCTATGGCTTGTTGGAAATTTTTTCTTGATTAGCTGCAGCCAATGATCAGTGTATTCTGACAGTGCTACTTATGTTCAGCTCAGCAGGGGATCAGCGGACAGATCCCCCGCTAAACAAGCGGGTTGCCGGAGGAGTCCGTCCTGTGTGAAAGGGGCCATAATAAATATATATGTATAGTGACCCCCAGCTTCTGCCTCAAGACATCTCCCTGATATCTGGTGCTTATAGTTTAATTTTTATAGCACTGCTTTTTAATTTATAGCATTTCTATTCAGACAGCAGACTGATCAGTTGCTTTCTCTAAGGTCAGAATAGTCACTTTCCAACTACCCATTCATATATTCAGCTCCCTGCAGCTGACTCTTCTGAGGAGTGAGGAGCACTTGATGGTCACTGACTTTTGTGGGCAACACCCACCTGACATTAAGACTGCATTCACAACTGACCAATTTGTAGCTTGAAGCTCCAAAAACTCTTAAACTTAAAAAAAAAATCAATTGTTCTCTGTAGTGCCTGTTCACATGGTCAGGTGTGAACCGGCACCTTAGAACACAACTGATTTTTTAAGTTTGAGTGTTTTTGGAGCTTGGAGCCTCAAGCTACAAGTCGCTCAAAGTGTGAATGCAGCCTCAGTCTGTCCTGTCAGGGACTTCCTGCATGCTAAATTATACCTTAACTAAGGGGCTGATTTACTAAAGGCAGATATGCTGTGCACTGCAAGTGTAGTTGTTCTAGATCTGAGAGGAACATGTAAGGAAATTTAAAAAAAACATAATTTTTGCTTACACATAATCAGATGAAAGAAATCAGCAGAGCTTCACCTCATTTCAGAGCTTCCCCTCGGATCCAAAGCAACTGCACTGTAGGAAATCAACCCCTATGTCTTTGTGTGCATCCGTCCATATATATATATATATTTTTTTTATATACTGTATAAAAAAGAACAGAAATGATAACTGTTCTTCAGAATTATTTATTGCAATGTCAAACCTTTTATTGAGGATACAGGTAAATTTATTTTTTTTCTTCTAAGTTAGTCAAGGTTACAAGTGCAGTACAGTCGATATTTGGATTCATACCAGGTTAATCTGTTAACAGCCATGCAGTTATGTCTAGCTTTGCTCAAGGACGGAAATATTTTAGCTGCATTTCTACTGTTATACAACAATTGCTTACGTTTTAGGGTTTTTATTAAGATTCTGAAATCTAGCAGTATGGCTAGTGCCTTGTTTGAGCTCTGCCTCATAATTAGTCATCTGTGGAATAGTGATACAGCTAATAATATTGTTCTTATGTGACGCTCCTAAGAACTTAAGTTTTGTAATGCTTTCCCCACATCTGCTCTAGGGATAAGCATTGGGTCTAGGTTGAACACCAGTCTAAGCGAAACCCAGACTGTTTGCAGTTTGGTGAATGGGTTAACAAATTAGTGATATTTGGCCTGCCTGAATGCAACTGCCACAGAATGCACAATTTTGGCCATGATTCCAAATTGTGCTAAAATCATGTCAAAATGCGCAGTGTGGTTTTGGGTGCCATTCATTGTTAATGGCTTCCCAAATGTGTTTAGCGGGCATGCGTTTTTCCGCACATTTTGACATTTGACAAATGCATTACAAATGTGTCCAAAGCTCACTGAAGAACACATTTTAGCAATGTGCGTTTGGTGTTTCTTTAACACATATTTTGGCTCTTTTATTAACGTGAGATATGTCTGCATTCCAGAAATGCATGCAATATGCTTGTCATGTTTGCTGTGCCATTGATTGCTAATAGCATCCCAAAAGCGGCTAGCAGACATGCTTTTGGCTAAAATGTGCATAAAATCTATACCAAAATGCAAGTTAAAAAAGCACCAAAAAGCATGTTAAAATAACCTGTGCCTAAATGCCTGTTAAAGTGCTAAAACATGTTTATAAAAATGCCAAACTACACATTAAAAAACCCACTACAATATGCCGTTAAAAAAACCAGGCAAAAGCACATTAAAAAAGTGCCAAAATGCAGATAAAAAAAAAGCCAAAATATACAATAAAAATACACATTTAAAGAAAGTGCCACAATGCATGTTTAAAATCCTGCACATTAAAAAAAATAGCTTATATTTTTTATGTAATTACACAGTCTTTTTAACTTTGGTTTCACTTTTTAAACTCAGCTGCACTGTAATCTCACAATATCTCGCAAGATTACAGGTAGCCCTCCCCCTTCTACACAGATCTCAGCCGTTCTCAGAGAAAAAATATCTTCTCTGTTCTCCTTCTGAGAAAACATGTTCTCAGCTTCATAAACAAGGTGTCAGAGATTTTTCTCTGAGAAATGCCAAGAATTGAAATGAAGTAAATTACCTCTGTTTAAAAAACATACACCACATTCATGACCATACTTGGTTAATGACCTTACTTAAGATCCTTATCCTATTTATTTATTTACATACAATATTTAGCTGGCCAGAGATTGTGTAATTGTTCGTGGGGGTAGTCAGGTGGTGGGTCGGTGAGTTATCATGATTGATGTTGATCTACTGTACATTTGGGCATGATGTTTATTTCTAATAAAGGACTTTTTCACAGTGTTTGTATCTTTATTTACCATATTTTGTGAATGAGTAAAACTGGAACCGGCCTAGATTTGAACCATGTATGGGTCAATCAACCAACTTGGGTATAACCAGCCTGCTGGATTTTACATGCAGTTATTGCCGCAAGCAATAACCATTGTGTTCTTCTTCACCCCCAAACCCCTGCAGCTGGAAGAACACAATGCAACCGTGAAAGGGATTCCCCTATTAACACTGTCTGTGGGTGCAGGAAATAAATTTGCTCCCTCTGTGGCCTGCCTTACAAGAGGAACTCTATATATAGTACTCATTCTCATGGTGGCCTCCTTGTTCTGAAGGGAGCTCCCAGATTCTGATAGGATTCTGATAAGTCCCCCCAATGACTTTTCAGTAAATTAGATTCAGGAATACTGTTGGTCATTGTACGCATATTCATTATTGGATTGTTTATTTTGGAAATATGGATATCTGTTTTGCTATTAGAACACATTAGAACACATTTTTATAGGTAAAGTTGATCCAGGGAATATCCGATTGCCTCTAGGGGGATCAGGAAGCAATTTTTCCCCTGCAGGAGCAAATTGGATCATGCTTTGCTGGTTTTTTTGCCTTCCTCTCGATCAACTGAGGGTATAGGATTATAACTTTTTTTTATGGTTGAACTGGATGGAATTTTGTCTTTTTTCAGCCAGACTAACTATGTAACACAGCAATTAAAATAAATGTTAATAATATATTAAAAAACAAAATTAAGTAGCAGTAAAAATTAAATGCAACCTGTGGGAAGAAAGGCTGTATTATGGCATGGGAGGCCAAGTCTGAAAAGTTACTATTCTGGGGACATCTGATAGTATAAAAGGGAAACCCTTTAACCTTTATAACATGTGCTACTTCACACTTTTTATTGTAAAGGTCTGGAAAATGGAGATTTGACATTTATACCTTTTATTGGCCAAATAGCATAAAATGGCAAGTTTTTGAGACAATGCATGTTTCTTCGTCAGGCATGGCAGATAGCACAAGAATGAAGTCTAACATAAAACTGAGGCAGGCTTTGAAGCTTGCAGTTTTAATCTGCTCAGTCAGTAAAAGGTATAACTTCAGCTTTATCCTGCTTCTACTGAAAGATAACAGTACAGCACTTAGAGATTTTAATGACAAGAAGCAAAAAACAGTTCTAAAGGAGAACCAGAGAGAGATCAGAGAGAACTAGGAAGATAAAAAAATGGAAGAGGTGCACAAAGGATAAGAGAGAGATGAGAAAGGAAAGTAAGAAAGAAAGATGAGAAAGGGAGTGAAGAGACGAAGATGAGTGAGAGGGGGCGAGGTAGAGTGAGAGAGAGAAATGAACAATGCTAAAAAGACAAAAGGACCTAGGTTTTTCTGGCACTTTTTGTTTACATGTAATAATATTTTTTTTTTGCTAGAAAATTACTTATTACCCCCAAATATTAGATTTTTTTTAAATCAGAGACCCTAGAGAATAAATTGGTGGGTTTTTCAATTTTGTATGTCACACAGTATTTGCGTAACGATTTTTCAAACACAGTGTTTTGGGGAAAAAAATTCACTTTTTTGAATTTTAATGCAACAAAAAAAAACACAATACATAACCCAATTTTTTGTAAACTATAAAAGATGATGTTGTGCAGAGTAAATAGATATCAAACAGGTCACGCTTTAAAATTGCGTACTCCTGTGCAACGGCGACAAACAACGTAAATCTTACTATATATAGGCAATGCTTTAAAAGCCTTTACAGGTTTAGATTTGCAGAAGAGATCTGGTGCTAGAATTACTGCCCATGATCTGACATTCCCGGTGGTACCTAATATGTGTAGAACAATTGCTGTTCCTGTGTGTGGGACCAAGGCGTGTGTTTACCTCTTTTGCACAAGCATGGGCGGGACAGGGGCACTTTAATTTTTTTTACACTGACACTGATAACATTTATTGCTGTCAGAAAGAATGTAAACATCCCTTGTGACAGCAATAGGACTGTGACAGGTACTCTTCATGGAGGGATCTGAGGTCAATGAGACCCCATCCCTTCTCTGCCCTTAAAAGCATTAAATCACACCAAGATAGGTGTGATTGAGTGCTTTTACCTTCAAAATATGTTGTTGATTGTTTCTGATTAAATTGGAATTGATGTCAGGTCATTGCTTACGTCTTACCATTTACAGAGCCAAAGCAAGCCAATCAAGTATTTTTTTGGCTCCGTGATTAGCTGGCTACTGGGTGTTCAGGACTCCCGGTGGGATGGGGAGATGCTGGTAAAGGGGAAGAAGGTCAGGGGGTTACCTCCTGCTGCTTTTAATAGCAACTAAGCAGCTAGTTAGCCGCTCTGATTGCTATTAGAAGAAAGCTGACAGTTGGCTGTAAATGATGGTACTGGGATGATGCCTGCAGCAGACATCATCATGGTACAACCACTTGAAGGCAAGTGACGTACCAGGTACGTATCTTGTCAGCAAGTGGATATGAGAGAGAGAGAGATGGGTAAGAGAAAAAAGAGACAGAGAAAAAGAGATGGTAGAAAGATGCTAAGGAAATAAGTAAGTTGGGATAAGGAAAGAGAAACAAGAGAAAGATGAAATCGTAATAGTGTCTTTCTGCCCCCCATCAAACCCATAATCATTCCTCAATTAAGACAGAAAGATAGAGAGAAGAAAAAGAGATATGAGGGAAAGAAAAAACAATAAGAGATAGAAAGAAGAGAGCTAAGCTGGTCATATACTAGTAGTGTTTGACTGAGTGTCCGCACAAAAAAATTTATATGAACATTCGTGAGAAAATTCTCAGTACATTCATTGTTGAAACATACTTCAACATTTTGATGGCTTTTAACATTCAGTTTTTGAAGGAATGGTCTTTCCTGAATGAAAATCACATGCACTGTGGTTCTTTATTTGAGTAAATATTTTCATCTTGCTCCTTCGGATTTTCTCTTCACAGCAGTCAAAAATGAACATCGATTTGACCCCATTACGATTAGAAAATTAGGCACGCATTCTTAAAATGAATAATTTTGAACTAAATTCTTTAAGTGTATAGCCAGCTTCAGGGAGATTGGATAGAGAAAGAAAGAGGAAAGAGAGAGACACACAAAAGGGTTTATCTACTAAAGCTGGTTCAATCAGAATCTCGTGCACTTCTGCATAGAAACCAATCAGCTTCCAGGGTGTATTGCTAAAGCTTAATAGAACAAGCTGAGGTTAGAAGTTGATTGGCTACCATGCACAGGTGCATGAGATTCTCAGCGAATCAGCTTTAGTAAATAAACCCCAAAGAGTAGGAAATAAAAAGTTTTCTCTCAAATGGCCCTGCTCAGATTTTTCACCAGACCATGCTTAATAGCTGTTAGTTTGATGGCTGTTTAGGTGCACAGGGCAAGCATGACGTGCATGTCCAGCGAGATGAATCTGTTTTGTTTGGTGTTTTTCTTATTAAGCTAATTGCAAATGATTGGTAATCCTGACAGCAGCAAATAGGGTGTTGCACTGAAATGCATATTTTACAGAGAGATTAAGTTAAGATCAAGACCTGGTTTAAATTGCCTTAGTTTAAACAGATCCCTGTGCCCTAATAAAGAGGCCTACACCAGGCTTGAGTAAGATTGCCATTCAAGGAATTATTGAATATTGTGAATTTAAATGAACTATTTTATGCATGATATAGAATGACTACTAATGTTAAATGAAATTGGATTCATCAGCTGTAATGAGGGGAATACCAAGAGACGTGAAATAGAAAAGGCTGAAATTGAAAACAGCACGCAGCTGATTAAGTGGAAACAAAGATATAATGAAAAATTGAAGGACCACATGAAAAAATATGTTATAATACATTTGTTTTTGTTTCAGACTGGCAGGACTAAGAGGTACACTTAAACAAACTATATGGGGTGTTTATTGTTTTATACGTTATGTTTTTAAGTGGCTAGTGATTCATAAAATGCTGTTTACTTAAAGTGATTCTAAAAGCTTGTTTTTTTTTTAAGAAAAAAATAACAATAACAAACTTGTCTATACTTACCTGCTGAGTGCAGTTTTACACAGAGCAGCCTGGATCTATTCAGGGCTCAGCCCCGCCCTCTCTCTCTTCTCATTGGCTCACTGGCTGTGATTGACAATGGCTCCCACTTCTGCCTCAGCCAATGAGAAGAGGGAGTCCCAGGATAGCCAAGACTCCAGTGCACATAACTGGATCAAGAGGGGGCTTAGGAGAGTATTAGGGGGAGCTGGAGGGATGCTGCACAGAGAAGGTTTTTTACCTTCATGCATAGAATGCATGAAGGTAAAAAATCTTGAACCTTTACAACCACTTTAAGAGTAAAGTAAGTGCATTGATTTATCTGTTTGAAACGGCCCCTGTTGCATGAAAGGAATGCAATTCCCAGTAAAATAAAAAAGGGCCTTGCTAAAAATGTGTAAATATATTGTTATTATTATTATTATTATTATTTTTACTATTATAATTAATTTTGGAAGAACAAATTGGGATACTTATTGGTTTGTCAATTTTTGATTCTCCACCATATTTTTTCAAATTGTTTTTGTTTTTAGTTGGAGACAGAACAGCCAAATCAGTTACAAGATATAGAGCACAATATAGGATAAATACAGCAATAGATACTTCTGACATAATAGATTTGAAACTGGTCGTCTACATTAAAGTCATAATATGAAATAGTACAATGAGCATAGTTCCAGCATATGATACGTTCAAAGCCACTTGCAGGGTGAACCTACAAAAAGCCCCACTAAAAAGGAGGTTTTTAATGTTGAAAAAAAAACAAATGAGATGAGACCAGGAAAAAGAAGATAAAAAAGAGGAGGGGGAGGAAAGAAAAGGAATGAGGAGCAAATAGGAGTCAATAGAACCACATCTTGTGGCACAATGTCAATGTGAGGTCCTCCAAAAGCTGAATCTCATTTACCATGTTTATCCACTGGTTAATTGATGAAATTTGGGGTAACTTCCAGTTGGAGGAAATACAGGACTTTGCAGCATTTAAGAGATGCACAGTGAAAGAGTTTTTGTATTTCTGCTACATGAGGTTGTGAATCAAGGTACAGAATCTTCAAAGGACAGATCGTGCTTCTTGAAGTCCCCAGCATATTTTTAACTCTGATATGCTGTTAATCCCACAATTTAAAGCTCAAAATAAAAAAGGGTCTTCTAACACTGTCTTCCACAGTTATTCCTTTCCACCCCTAGTTTTATGACAAGATGAATATTGCTCCCCCCCCCTAATGGCGTGTAACCATGGTGTACTGCACTTACATACAATAAAGGTGGTTCTGATATCATCATGTAGTACCCTCCTAGTTAGCTACGGAAAGCTAGCTGAATATTTCTTTAGATAGAGAGGCTGAGCAGTAGCCTGGGTGATAGTCAGAGGAGTCAAATTTGGGTCAGGACTAAGAGACTCTGCAGATCAGTTCCCTGATACCTCCCCCTGTTCTAGAGACTTGGAGAAGTCTCTAGAACTCAGTGGTTGGAGATGACGAGGAGCTGGTCTGTACTCTTATGGGATCCTGACCAATCCCCAGGCAGGAGGCTTGGCATTGGGTCAGGGCAGCCCTTCATAGTGATAAAGTCTGTTCAGCAGCAAGAGAGTTCAGGTGGAAGATATGAGGAAGGCTGAGATGCAGGAGCCTGGGAGGGGGCCCAGTGGTAAGAGGCCTACCTACAGGCTGGGACTTGGACAGGAGGATCACTCAGCCTCACTGGCCCCTAGAGCGAGGACCACCTGTGGAGACAGGAAATGAACAATCCGAGCAGAAGGCCTGAAGGATAGGGAAAAATAGTAATTTACAGAAGATACCTAGGTAGGTAGATATTTTTCAGTGCAGCTTACAGGATGTGATGAGAACACAGCATTTCTGGTAGGATCAACATGTAATTTCTGTATTTGCTGAAAATATTACTAGCTTAAAAAAGAAAACTTGACTGAAGGTCAGAAGTAGAGAGAATTATGGAGGCAGAATGCTGGATTCATAAGTGTAAGGGGAGCTATGATAACTTTTACAATACGTGGGTTACATGGATTCAATGTTCCTCTCAGATGTGACTTGGAAAGAGAGTATATGTTTCATGAATGGCATTAATGATTACCTATACCCCTCACTGAAGGATTGAGGGACTTGT
The DNA here is from genome assembly GCF_062004578.1 of Staurois parvus. NCBI lineage: Eukaryota > Metazoa > Chordata > Amphibia > Anura > Ranidae > Staurois > Staurois parvus. The sequence continues at coordinate 9,366,026 of NW_028318478.1, forward strand.
CCTGTGGGCTGAAATATCCATTTTGTGTATTCCCCCACCTGTTAAAAAGTGAAAATGCTTTTGAATTTTAAGTATTATTTGGAATGAATATGGTATTTATGGTATTTAATCTTTCAGTCTCCGTCGTCACCTTACTCCCCCCCCCCCTCCTTTCTCCCCCCTTTTTTTTTATTAGTTAGTTATGCATGATAACATGTGTATTTGCAACCCCATATTGTGAATTTATGCTGAAAAATTAGTAAAGATATATCATACAAAAAAAACGAAAACTAATGCAGCTGCCATATCTAAGAACTATAAGCTGCAGTATATCACATTTCTATTCTTTGGTCTAGTTATCCATTAAGAATCCAGGCAATAATGATTCGTGAAGTATAGAATTTTCAACAGACTGGATAAATGTAGATACACACATTGAGGAGAACTACTAATTTTGACAGATTTTTACTGATTTTTAGACCTAGGTCCCTTTCACACGACCGTTCCAATCAGGTCCACCTGTGAGTGTTCTAGGCAAACCTGATCTCTATGGACTGGGGATGGGAGGAGGGAATGGACTTCCCAGACAGCTGGTTTGTTTAAACCTGACCGCTCATAGGGCCCATAGGGCTCCCGGCAGGCTTGGTCATTGTCCGCTCTGCATAAACTGAGCAGACATGGACCTGTCATCCACCCACTCTGCTCAACAGGGGATCAGTGGACAGATCCCCCGCTGAGCAATGAGGATCTGCCCCATGTAAAAGGGGCTTACTTTTTCATCATTTGACTTTTCACCTGTAACAGTGATATTCAATGAACATCATTGAAAAGTCAAACAATGTGAACTATTTGCAACAGATGTGCATGCTTGTTGGATGCTGGTGGATGAAGGGTGGGACCGATGTGGGATGGAACTGCACTGTGTGTAATGCCTATTTTTCTGTTTGAAGCTTCCAGAAACAGGACATTGACAGAGAAAGGTTTGGACAATCTACATTTCCATGTATTGGAATATTACATTTTCTTTCAGAGCAAGCAGGACTACTGATTCAGATAAATAGCTTTTCACATACTTATTCTGAGCTTTGTTTTTTGCCTGAAGGTCTCTGATATGCCTTAAAATGGCCAGTTTAACTTTGATAAATAACCCAGCTCAAAATAAAATCTGCATGTGCATGTACAAACTAAGGGAAGCCAAAACAAGAATGTAATTGTATACCTGCTGCATTTTGAGTTCTACAGCTCTGCAAGACATATAAATGTGGAAGTTGTGTTCTGGATACCTAAGTATGTCTATACCCATTTGGGTAGTATCCAGGTGTACATTAGTGTGTACAGATCACGTTGTTTTCCACAAAGCCTATAGTGGATATACAAAGTCTACACACCCCTATTAAAATGTCAGATTTCTGTGATGTAAAAAAATGAAATAAATAATTTCAGAACTTTTTCCACCTTTAATGTAATCTATAAACTGTACAACTCAGTTGAACAACAAACTGAAATATTTTAGGTAGAGGGAAGTAAAAATAAAAAACTAAAATATTATGGTTGCATAAGTGTGCACACCCTTAAACTAATACTTTGTTGAAGCACCTTTTGATTTGATTACAGCCCTCAGTCTTTTTGGGTATGAGTCTATCAGCATGGCACATCTTGACTTGGCAATACTTGCCCACTCTTTCTTGCAAAAACACTCCAAATCTGTCAGATTGCGAGGGCATCTCCTGTGCACAGCCGTCTTCAGTTCACCCCACAGATTTTATATCAGATTCAGGTCTGGGCTCTGGCTGGGCCAATCCAAAACTTTAATCTTCTTCTGGTGAAGCCATTCCTTTGTTGATTTGGATGTATGCTTTGGGTCGTTGTCATGCTGAAAGATGAAGTTCCTCTTCATGTTCAGCTTTCTAGCAGAAGCCTGAAGGTTTTGTGCCAATATTGACTGGTATTTGGAACTGTTCATAATTCCCTCTACCTAAACTAAGGCCCCAGTTCCAGCTGAAGAAAAACAGCCCCAAAGCATGATGCTGCAACCACCATGCTTCACTGTGGGTATGGTGTTCTTTTGGTGATGTGCAGTGTTGTTTTTGTGCCAAACATATCTTTTGAAATTATGGCCAAATAGTTCAACCTTGGTTTCATCAGACCATAACACCTTTTCCCACATGCTTTTGGGAGGCTTCAGATGTGTTTTTCCAAAATTTAGTTGGGCTTGGATGTTTTTCTTGTAAGAAAAGGCTTCCGTCTTGCCACTGTACCCCATAGCCCAGACATATGAAGAATACAGGAGATTGTTGTCACATGTACCACACAGCAAGTACTTGCCAGATATTCCTGCAGCTCCTTTAATGTTGCTGCAGGCCTCTTGGCAGCCTCCCAGACCAGGTTTCTTCTTGTCTTTTCATCAATTTTGGAGGGACGTCCAGTTCTTGGTATTGTCACTGTTGCGCCATATTTTCTCCACTTGATGACTGTCTTCACTGTGTTCCATGGCATATCTAATGTCTTGGAAATTCTTTTGTACCCTTCTCCTGACTGATACCTTTTAACAATGAGATCCCTCTGATGCTTTGGAAGCTCTCTGCAGATCATGGCTTTTGCTGTAAGATTTGACTAAGAAAATGTCAGGAAAGACCTACTAGAACAGCTGAGGTATATTTGGGGTTAATCAGAGGCACTTTAAAATGATGGCAGGTGTGTAATGACTCCTTTATAACATGAATTTGAATGTGATTGCTTAATTCTGAACACAGCTTCCCAAGGGGAGAAATGGAGAATATACCGAGAGAGGGTGGTCCCCTATAAAACCAAAGGCGTATTTGACCATCGTAACTGAGGTCAAATGATCTGGTTAGTTAGCAATTCCCAATGTATGTTTGTGAGCACGCGATGAAGATACAGTCACACCTGGTTTCTGTTTTTGGGACAGATATAAAAAGCTGCCAAGATCTTCACTTCATATATGTACGTTTTTCACTATTCACTTATATATGTTATATATTGATATTAATGGTTTTCAACTGTATAGAGTTACCAGATTTGGTCCATGCACTGGAAGGCATGCTCCAAGTTTGAGGTACTTTACACAGGGATTTCTGGTTTCACAAATTGCATTTTTATTTGGGCCAAAACATAGGCCCGGGCATTTTAGACAGCCAATATTTCCGGGGGGGGGGGTGGTTTGCAAGGGCGTTTGCGGGGCTTTTTGTGATGGAATGTTTACGGAGTCGGTCCTCCACACTGTAATGTGCAGGATTTCAATCCTTGTTGGCGTAGTGTGTTACCAATTGTTTTCTTGGTGATATTGACAAGATCCTCACGTGTGGTTCTGGGATCATTCCTCACTGGTCTCATGATAATTGACACTCCACGAGGTGAGATCTTGCATGGTGCACCAGACCTAGGGAGACTGACAGTTGTTTTGTGTTACATCCATTTGCCAATGATTGCACCAACTATTGTCACCTTCTCACCAAGCTGCTTGGCAATAGTTTGGTAGCCCAGTCCAGCCTTGTGTAGGTCTACAATCTTGTCCCTGACATCCTTGGACAGCTCTTTGGTCTTTGCCATGGTGGAGAGTTTGGAATCTGATTGTTTGATTGCTCCTGTGGATAGGTGTCTTTTATACAGGTAACAAAATGAGATTAGCAGCACTCCCTTTAAGAGACTGCTTTTAATCTCCGCTTGTTACCTGTTTGAAAGACACCTGATAGACAGAAATCCTGCTGAATGATAGGGGATCAAATACTTATTTCCCTCATGAACATGCAAATCAGTGTATAATTTGTTAGACATGCATTTCTTTTGAATTTTTTGTTGCTATTCTGTCTCTCAGTGTTACAATACAGCTACCATTCGATTTTTTGACTGATCATTTCTTTGTGAGTGGGCAAACATTCAAAATCAGCAGGGGATCAAATACTTATTTCCTTCACTGTATATTCAAAGAGATGGCCCAATCCAGAAAAGAGACATCCCAATCCAACAAAGAGACATTCCCATATAGCAAAGAGACAGCCCAATCCAGCAAACAGGCATCCCCATATAGCAAAGAGACATCCCAACCAGCAAAGAGGCAGCCCATCCATCAAAGAGACAGCCATTCCAGAAAAGAGACAGCTCGTCCAGCAAAGAGACAGCTCGCCCAGCAAAGAGACAGCTCATCCAGCAAAGAAACAGCCCATACAGCAAAGAGACAGCTCATCCTGCAAAGAGATATCCTGCCCAGCAAACACACAGCTCATACAGCAAAGAGACAGCCCCATCCAGCAAAGGGATAGTCCGCCCAGCAAAGAGATAGCTTGTCCAGCAAAGAGAACGCTCAACCAGTAAAGAGACAGCCCATCCAGCAAAGAGACAGCCCCATCCAGCAAAGGGACAGCCCGTCCAGCAAAGAGACAGCTCGTCCAGCAAAGAGACCGCTCAACCAGTAAAGAGACAGCCCATCCAGAAAAGAGACAGCCTGTCCAGCAAAGAGACAGCCCATCCAGTAAAGAGATAACCGTTCCGCAAAGAGACATCCCGCTCCTCCAGAAAACAGAGAGCCCGTCCAGCAAAGCGACAGCCCCATCCAGCAAAGGGACAGTCCGTCCAGCAAAGAGACAGCTCGTCCAGCAAAGAGACCGCTCAACAGTAAAGAGACAGCCAATCAAGCAAAGAGACAGCCCGTCCAGCAAAGAGCCAGCCCATACAGTAAAGAGCCCGTTCAGCAAAGAGACAGCCCATTCAGCAAAGAGACATCCCATCCAGCAAAGAGATAACCGTTCAGCAAAGAGACATCCTGCCCATCCAGAAAACAGACAGCCCGTCCAGCAAAGGAACAGTCCATTCAGCAAAGAAACATCCTGCCCAACAAAGAGACAGCCCATTCAGCAAACAGACAACCCGCCCAGCAAAGAAATAGCCCATCCAGCAAGAGAAAGCCAGTCCAGCAAAGAGACAGCCCATTCAGAAAAGAGACAGCCCCATCCAGCAAAGAGAAAGCCCCATCCAGCAAAGAGGCAGCCCCGTTCATCAAAGAGACATCCTGTCCACCAAAGAGATAGCCCGTCTAGCAAAGAGACAGTTTGTCCATGCAAAGAGACAGCTCATCCAGCAAAGAGACAGCCAGTGCAGCAAAGAGACAGCCTGTTCAGAAAAGAGACAGCCTGTCTAGCAAAGAGACAGCCTCATCCAGCAAAGATACAGCCCCATCCAGCAAAGAGACAGTCCGTCCAGCAAAGAGACAGCTCGCCCGGCAAAGAGACAGCTCGTCTGGCAAAAAGACAGCTCGTCCAGAAAAGAGACAGCCCATCCATGCAAAGAGCCAGCCCGTCCAGCAAAGAGACAGCCTGTCCAGCAAAGAGACAGGCCCATCCAGCAAAAAGACAGCCCATTCAGTAAAGAGACATCCTGCCCAGCAAAGAGATAGCCCGTTCAACAGAAAGCCCGCCCAGCAAAGAGACAGCCCATCCAGCAAAGAGACAGCCCATCCAGCAAAGAAACAGCCCCATCCAGCAAAGAAACAGCCCCATCTAGCAAAGAGACAGTCCATCCTGCAAAGAGACAGCCCATCCATGCAAAGTGACAGTCCCATCCAACAAAGAGACAGCTCCATCCAGCAAAGAGACAGCCCGTTCAGCAAAGAGACAGCCCGTCCATAAAAGAGACAGCCCATTCAGCAAAGAGACAGCTCACCTAGCAAAGAGACAGCTTACCCAGCAAAGAGACAGCCTGTCCATAAAAGAGACAGCCCATTCAGCAAAGAGACAGCTCACCTAGCAAAGAGACAGCTTACCCAGCAAAGAGACAGCCCGTCCAGCAAAGAGACAGCCCAATCCACCGCCGAGCTGTAACAGTGTGCCAGCGGGTGAAGGAGAGAGGCCACTGTTGTCACTTCAGTGCCGCTGTGTGCAGCGGCTGGTCGGGGCCCTCAACGGCGCTTCCTGCCTGTCGCTGGAGCCCTCACTGCTACTCTTCATGTCAGCTCTGCTTTTAGCCGCACAGCGGGAGGTGAGCAGTGGCCGCGGTCTGTGTTAGCTCTGTTCAGGCCGCAGTTGCCACTTACCTCCTGCTGTACGGCCCGGTCATCAACAGGCCGCTCTTCTTCAGCCCTATGGCCAGTCCAGGCCTGGTAACAAGTCATACACACAGCTGTGTCTACATGCAAAAATGTGAAGCATACCATAAAAGTAGGACACAGCTGCGTCCAGGGCCATTTAGATTTGCAGATTTTATGCTTGTATACACAAGTACTTTAAGTACATATTTTATGCAGAATCTTCTGCTGCTTCTGCCAGCAAGAACCTTTGATCCATGCAGAAAATCCACATATGCCCATATGAATGAGGCCAAAACCAGCAGTGGACTTGTGACAGCATGTTCTGAATTAAAACACTGTCTACATGGCAGCAGTAAGGAGCTCATCACAAGTCCTTTACCTCTGCATGTCCTACCATTTACATCTATAAAGAACTGCATTGCCTATAAAACACTTTATCCCACACTTCTAATCACTCCTTAAACTATTTCACATCACAGTATATTTAAGATTGACAGAATCCTGAGGGATCTATAAGCAATAAAACATTTTTGTCCGAACAAATGTATACTGTAAAGAATTTAAACAGTCGGAAAGGAAATGAGTGCAGAAATGAAGTTCATCTGCTGTTTAAAGGACTTCAAGTGTGTTAAAAGTTGGTGCCTGGCCAATACACTTTACTAAATATAAAACATGGAAGCCTCTGGGTCTCTTACCTCATTTGTCTGCTGGACACAGTTATTCTAGCACACTGAGAAATGTTACAAATTTTACCTGACTTTACTCACAAGGGGCCAGCAATTGTATTTCTGCTGGCACTGCATGTTATATTTCTGTAGTTAACTTGTTGTCTTCAGGATTACAAGAGCCCTTCCTGTAATTTCTCTTTCAAATAGTCACAAGGGCTCTCCCATAAAGATTTAAAAAGGTTTACAAACTGTACTAGACAAATATGCCTGATTCACTTATATACACGTTACTGTAATTTACAGCAAAGAAGAAATCCAATTAGTTATACAAGTCAGAGGTGGTTCATATGCTCAAATCGAATACATTAAAGATACACTTTTGGTACATTTAAATGTTTTTAAGAAGACCAGCATTAAAGAAAAGAATTAATAGACACCTGCCCCAACTCCTGTACTCACTTTGAAGAGTTACAGTTGTTTTGGGGTTTATCCAATGCCTGGATCCCCTGCAGTTTATTGTGTATCCTTTCAGTGTCCCTAATATCAGCTACAGCAGAAGGCAAATGGCAAAGCAAGGGACTGGCCATACCAAGAAATGTACTGGATATTAAAATAGTTTCAGCTACTGTAGCCTTTCAAGAGAGCAAAGATCAACAGAGCAGGCGGAAGAACAGGTGATAATTAATCCATTTTGTTACAGGTAGACCTTTTTTGGACTGTTTTGATCTTTGAGCTTTAGAGTACAATTTCAGAACTTCAGACTTTTTAAAAATTATTTTAAATAGAGTATAGAAGTGATGAGCCACAGACCAGAAGTGATGATGCCTGGCGGCTGTGTCAGAGGAGGATCACTCTCTTACCGATGGGATGACCTTGCTTATGGACTTTTTGGAAGTGAATATCTATTTACTTCCTACTGTTAAGTTTATGGACACCCTGTCTATACTAGAGCATACAGGTTTAATAGTGGACTGCTAGCAGCACAGTAATGTTGGGACTTTAAATGAAAAGTGGAAGCTTGTGAGCTGCTATGTAAATGGTAATTGTTATTAAGTGCTAATTGTGAATCGCCTGCACCTAACACATTCTCATACTAGTGTGCCAACCAATGCTATTTAACTGAAATATGCCACGCTTCACTAAAATTGCTCAAAATAAATAATAAGTGCAACCAAGTACTGCTACAAATAGCAAGTGACAAAATAAATATTTGAACCAATATCAATTTAAATGCAATATGCATATACATAAAAAACCAGTATACCAAAAGTAATGTCCATACGCGTGTCAGAAAAAAAGGGGAGGGGCTTTGACGTCACAACGCTTGAGGGAACCATACTGTTGGACACTTTAGAATATTCACCACTGAAAAATATCCAGAGAACATTTTTTGTGCACAAAGCAGTTCTTGTGCAGAGTATATGTGAGTGCATTACTTTTATTAATAAAACGTTTTTTATAAGGATAATACACTATGATTTGATTATTCTTCTATATCAACCTCTGTGGAAGGGGAGCCTATCGTTTGATTGGAGAGGGATCCCAAACAGCAGGATACCATCCCATCCATTTTGGCCCATTTAAAGGGACACAAGCGTTATATGACCGCACTTTATAGTTTGGTCATATACTTGAGGTGAGAGCACATCTTGTGTAAAATATTTATACACAAGAAGTCAATTAAGCAGCACAGTATATTTTATTAAAAAAAATATACCAGGCACGTTTGAAGAAGCATAAGTATGGACTTTTTAATTTTTTTCTGTCACGTATATGGACATTACTTTTGGTATATATTTTTTTTTATGTATACGCGCATTGAATTGATATTGATATTGGTAAAAAATATTTATTTTGTCACTCGCTATTTATAGCAGTACTTGGTTGCACTTATTATTTATTTTGAGCAATTTTAGTGAAGCGCGGCACATTTTAGTTAAATGATTTGGGGACTTTAATTGGTTGCACTCATATTTTTCCATCAAGTGTTAAGCTCCCTTGGTCCATTTGTGAATTTAAAGGGCTTAGAAGTGCACCACCCTGCCCCCGCCATTCCCATGTGACAGTGCTTGGGCCTGGCAATAGGCCACTAAGTCTCTGAGCACTGTCATTTAAAGTGTTGACAATAAACATGCCTCTTCTCCGCATAATCCTGAAGTCTGTATATTTTGGAAGGCTCCACCAATGCTGCAAGAATTATTGAGATCTGCTATTGTTCAGCACGTATCTCAGCATAATGCTTACACACCAAGGATCTAATACTTTAATAAATACAATTGATATACAACATCCTAAGAAGTTTAGTTTCCTACTTTTAATTTCAAAATGTTTATTAAGACAGTTCAAAAAGCAAAGGTAGTATAGAAAGAGTAATAGACCAAACTGATTTGACAAAAATAATCTAAAATCTAACTGTCATAAATCACAGAATTTTTTGTTGCATATTCTCAGTTTATAAGCCCATTTGCTGTTTCATTATTCAGAATGTATATAACATATGCAAAATCATTCAGCCTAGAATTTTAACCCAAATAGAAATATGTCAAATAAGCTGTAATGCTTATTTGAGGTATGGTGAGGCATGTTATGCTGATGCTAAAAAATGATGTATTAAAGTATTCTACAGCTTTGTTATATTCATGCACAACCTGTACATTTGGTAAACCGTACTATATTTCAACAGTTTCTCTGGATTCAAAAGTTAATAGAGCAAGAAATATATCCAATATTCAGGTCAGCATGGGTTACACTGCAGGCACTTACCAGACGACAGCCTTCAAGAGAACTGACTAGTTGAGCATTTTGACAGGAGAGAATGGAACCCGCCAAGTTGAGCATGACACACACCGCAGACAGCAGCATAAAAAAGGTTATCTGGAAATAAATCAAAATGGCAAAATGAACGTAAGCTGCATTATTTCATCTATCATTACCACTATAACAAAACAGGTCCGTAACTACAAAATGGCACAAATATTCCAGAATATTCTACAATGAATATATAATACACACACAAATAGATAAGTTTGTGTCTCTGTGTTTGTGTGTGTGTTTGTTTGTGTGTGTCCTATACACTTTCTTTGTTCTTCATGTGCAGCTGAAGGCCATAAACATTTTTTGATAATAAGGTGCTACTTGTAGCCAGATTTTGTGAAAATTAAATCGTTCTTTGATCACCTCAATACCGGACACTTTCACCCCATTCCTGCACAGGCCAATTTTCAGCGCCGTTGCACTTTGAATGACAATTACTCAGTCATGCAACACTGTGCCCAAATAAAATTTGTATCATTGTTTTCACCCAATAGAGCTTTCTTTTGGTGGTATTTAATCACCACTGTGTTTTCTATTTTTTGCAAAAAAAAACAAACAAACACATTTTCTTTGTTTCTGTTATACAATTTTGCCAATAAATAATTATTTTTTGTATATTTAGACCAAAATGCTACATTTCTTTGGTGAAAAAAAAACACAAAATCAGTGTATATTATTTAGTCTGTAAGAAAGTTATAGAGTCATCATATAAATGGTGTAGTGGTGATCAGGGACACTTACTGTGATACTATGAAAAAAAATTTTTTTTTTCAATTTTTGTAACTTTTGTTTCTTTTTTTTCTTACAATTGTTTTTCTTTTTTTACGATTATTTTTTCCAGAGCAATACAGTGTTACCATACACACTATGATTACTTATAACAATGAAAATCACTATTATAAGCAACCACTTTTATGAATGATATCTATTCATCCAGTGTGTACTATTGTAAAGCTGTGATTGGCCACAGCTATCACATGGTACAAATGCGCTATCTTGATTGTTTCATGTGATCACTGTGACCAGTCATAGAAATCAACACAGTAGTACACAATGAATGGCTATGAATGGAAGCTATTCATAGTGGAAGCCATCCATTGTGTACAATTGCGATGTGATCTGCTGTGATTGGTAACAGCAATTACATGATATCGGCAATAGCCTGGTACACTGATCTGTCATCCTCTGTGTCCAGTGGACACAGCGGCTGACAGATTGTGCACAGCCTTTGGGCGTGCACGAGGCACAATCTTGGGAGGACATCATATCCTGGGACCTCCACCCAGGATGGCAGTGCTCCTGCTTTGCTGCCATTTTATTATAGGCTGGGCAGGAAGTGGTTAAAACAGGGAAAAAAGTAGGTCTGGCTGCAATACTCCCCTAAACTCCAGAACTGACACCACTCCAACCCACATTGCGGTGCAGAGTCTGTCTTTTTTAAGGTTGCATGATGACCAGCATAATTAAACACAATTCCTGTGACAGCAGGGTTTCATGGACCTACACAGGGGGTGTCGGTAAGGGCATTCGGCAGGCTATTCGCCTGCCGCACCCCACAATGCACTGAACTCTGACAGTGCATTGTGATTGGCCAATGCAATGTACCTGACCGTGCCATTTTTTTTGCTAATTTTTTCATTGCCAGCAATTCTTTTTACATTCAGCTGTCAGTGGGGAAGACTGGATTACTCTCAGGAGCTCAGTAAATTCAAGCATGGTACCGTGATAGGTTGCCACATGTGCAATAATTCCATCCGTGAAATTTCCTGGCTACTAAATATTCCACGCTCAACTGTTAGTGGTATTATAACAAAGTGGAAGCAACTGGGAACAACAGCAACTGTTTTCTAACACCGGAAAAAGGTGAAGTGGAACTTCAGCTTTATGTATCTTTTATGGAAACCAAGTGAGGCACTGGGTACCACATCCGTTAATATAACAATTCCAGAAAACATTACACTACTGGATTTTAAAGATACTATATACAGACACAATTTTTTCAGGGTTACAATCCTAACATTATTATTGACCAACAATATAAAACTCCATTAAAATAGTACATGTACAATAGTGGTCTTTCAGACCATACTGTATAAAAATAAAAAATAAAAAAATAAGATATGTTCATTCATTTATATGTTGTAATACTTATCATTTTTCGTTTTGATACAGCATGCTTCTTGCAGTTATAAAATCTTCCTGATGAAGCAGCATTTGGCGAAATATGTTAAAGTATCTACCAGAAGATGAAAAGAAAGACCACTATTGTATCTGTACAATTTGAATGGTATACTGTATATTGGTCAATATTGTTGGTCAATAAAATGTTAAGATTTTAACTTTGAAAAAAATCCCACAGTGTAATGTTTTCTTAAATCGTCATGTCTCTAGTGCAGGGGTCTCCAAACTTTCTAAACAAAGGACCATTTTACTATCCTTGAGAATTTAGGGGGGCCAGACTAGGGTCAGTGGGAATAGAAAATGTCCTGGAATCCATTGGGTGTAAACAATGCCCTATCTTTGTCAGTGGGAGGACTAGTGCACCACCATTGTTCTCAGTGGGAGGACTAATGCCCCCCATCATTGGTGTCAATGGAAGGAATTCTGCCTCATTGTTGGTGTCAGCGGGAGGAATAGTGCCCCATCATTGGTGTCAGTGGGAGGAATTGTGCCCTTTCTTTGCTGTTAGTGGGAGGACTAATGCCCCCATTATTGGTGTCAATGGAAGGAATTCTGCCCCATCATTGGTGTCAGTGGGAGGGATATTGGCCCATCGTTGGTATCACTGGAAGGAGTTATGCCCCATTGTTGGTGTCAGTGGGAGGAATTGTGCCCTTTCAATGGTGTCAGTTGAAGGAATACTGACCCACTGTGGTCAGAAATGATGCCCCATTGTTGGTGTCAGTGGATAAAATAGAGCCCCAAGGGCCGGATAAAGACAAGCAAAGGGCCCCCGGGCTGCAGTTTGGAGACCACTGTTCTAGTGTAAAGATAAGTATAAAAAGGTAAGTATAAAAAAAAAGCAAAACAAAATGCTAAATGGTCTCCAAAGCAAATAGGGAAACCTGGGAGAAGGAAACAGGAAGGGGGCAAGTGGGGTTAGTCTGTAATGAGAAAACAAGATAGATTTTTTATAATGAAAAAAAAGAACTAAATAAAAGCAATACACTATAAGCTCCATGTACACTGGCTTAAAAATTTCTGCTTCTACAGGAGTTTTGTGTTTTGCCTGTAGAAGCAGCTCAGTATTGTCCTATGTGTCCATGCACATTTGGAAGATTAGAGGCATATTTAAGCTCCACGTTTAGAGGCAGGAAAAAAACCCTTCTGGTTTGCATTTTTGATTGGAGCTTTCTGGTAGAAAAAACGCTAAACTCTCTTAAACTTTCCTAAACTGTGTACAAAAACACTATATTAACGTCTTTTTCTGCCAAAGGGAACTGGTGGGTTTTTTTGCCCAGTGTGCATGGAGCCTTTGAGATGTGGACTGTATGGGCAATGTAATTATTGTGCTTGTATCTGGTCATCATATTGACCGACATAATAACTGACACTATTAAGTGTTTTCATTAAAAAAATAATATTATATTATGCAGGCAACAATTTAATGTTCAGTTTTTACATTTGGTTGTTTTTCTGAAATTTTATTGAGGGTTTTATCAAAAGACCAGTTAAGACCAACAAGCTTTAAATTGAGTTCTAAGACTTGAATCATATGTAGAATTATACAAACCCTGTTTTAGAATGTAGTTTTACATAAATAAATAATCATTTCAATAAATTTTGCTGCATATTAGTGCATTTTGGCATAGGTTTTGATGCATTCATGCTGCATTCATTACATGCAAGAAAGTAACAAATCACATTAAACAAAGCACAATATGCTAAAATATTCTAAATGGCATGACAGTGGCTTAGTTAGCACTTCCACCTTGCAGCTCTGGGGATCCTTGTTCAACCTGCATTACTTTGTGTATGTTTTGCCTTGGCACGCCGGTTTTCTCCTGCACTCCAAAGACATGCTGGTAGCCTCCTGTCCAAACTAGCCCTAGTATATGTGTGCATGTACAGTATGTATGCATGTTAGATTGGTGCTGTAGGTTGTAAGCTCCTTGAAGGCAAGAACTGTATGTAAAGCGTTTCATAAGTTGTTATTGCTATATAAATACCTGTAATAAACAAAATGCAGTAGGGCATACTAAAACACAGTAGTTTGGGAATATTACACTGTAAATACAGCTTTAATGTTTATTAATAACTATAGATATTAATATTTCAAAATTTGTTTTACAGTCATAGCAATCATAAAATCATTTTAGAGTGCACAGATCATAATGAGTGACTGATATGATGATAGCATTAATTTTTTCATAACTTCACTGCAATATATAAGAAAAGTTTAAATTTTTAATGCTTACATATTTTGAGCAATGGACTCTAATAGAATAGAATATTTACAGTACCCCATATACAGAGGCAATGTATAGCCACACATTATGCGTTCCTTTCATTTTTGTTCATTTGGTACTTATTAGGCATAAAAGTGTCAATTAGACCACATTATTCCTCCAGTTATGTTGAGGCTACTTTATATTCCTTTTTAAGGGAGGAAAATGTCTGAATTTGCATCTACGTCCCCTAAATGCCTTCCTAATGTCAGAATGCTGCTAGAAAGGCAGAAAAAGATGGAACATCTGATTTAGAACCTTTTCCTTTGCTAAGAGCTTTCCCATGCCTTTGTACTAAATTGTAGCTTACATGTGTCTCTGTGAACTGCCGAAACCTACATACATTACAGTAATGGACTGTGATGCTAAATTGCTATTCAGTATCAAGCTACAGATGTGACCTGTGCTCCAGCTGATACTGAATCACATCATTTCAGCTATAAGAAGTATTAATGAGCAATACATCTGTTTTTAGTTGATTTAATAGCAATATTCAGGAACTATGCTATGGGATAGAAACCTTTTCATGTGTTACCATGTTTCACATACTGTATGTTATGTTGCTGTATTCTTTCAAATGTTTCCTCTTAAACCAAAAAGAGAAAGCATTAAAATGTTTTACATACGTCCAGTATAATATTACTGTTTTATTTCATTTTTATTTAGGAAAATACATTGTACAATGGACATTATATTTAAAGAACTTCACCCTCCCCTACAAAAATATACTTAATGTGCCACTTACAGTATCTCCTGTCTTTTGTCTATGCTATGTAAAAAAATAATCTTTACAAGCTCAGCAGATCCAGCACTGTCCTTTTCTGCTGCACCACTCTCCTCCTACAGGTCCCATTCTGCATAATCATCCCCTGGATGTCATCAAGGGAGTGGTGGTCTCTTCCAGGTTCTTGCAGGAAGGCCCAGATGATATGCCCTTCACATGCACATTGGCGTGAAACATCCTGGGTTGTGTGACAAGTGTGTATTCCTTTGAACCTTAACTAATGTCTAATGAATGACCTTCCTGGTCTGTACTTTGAAGGCTGAATTTAAGAGTGGCTGTAACGTTCCACATACCTACTTTAAGTTACCTGGTGAAAGAGATATGTAATTAGAGGAACAGAGGAGCTTACTAGACCTTGATGCCAAATATCTCACAACATTGTGGGACTTTTATGTGATAAATATCACTGACCTCTGCATTGTCACAGGCATCACCATACTTTTGAATTATTTGCCAGATGACTTACAATTATTACCATGTGTTTGCATAAGTAGAGATCTGTCTGGTTGGTTTACTTGTTATGTGTGATCCAGGCTGAGATGGGTGGTCTACGACAATGTTGTCATATTTAAAGTCAGTGGAGAATTAGGGTTGTATGTATTCATTTATTACCCTTTTTTCATTTTTTTTCGGACTGTATTTGTCTAGATAATTAAACAAACTGTGAGCTAAAACCACTGTAGGCCTTACATTAAAGTATAACTATAGGCAACACTATTTTAAAATCTTGGATAGAGTAATTTACGGTTATAACCCCTGCAAGGTATACTTTTTCCATCTATGTCCCATCGGGGTGTTTTCCGTTCACTTCCTGTCTTGTAGCAAAAATAGGAAGTGAGAGAATGTCCCTCTAAAGCAAGTTAATTCCTGGATGTCACCAGTCACACCCCATTGGAAGATATCCCCACTATTAATGTTCTAGGGACAGCCCAAAATGTGTGATTTTCTTTTACTTCCACCTCCAGTGATAATGGTAAACAGAAGAAAATGGAGAGGGTGAATTTCCCTAACGGGGACACAAACAGCAATAGATAAGTGGCAGGTGTTCTGATCTATCTCCACTCTATCCAAAACTAAAAAAAGAAAGTGTTGACTTTAGTTGTGCTGTAACTGCTAGCTGTCACTGTCTGGGATGAGGGTATGTAGTCTTGTTTGTGTATCCCTTGAAGTTGTGGGCAGCTGGGACTACGTATTCTTCACCTAGGTGAGAAGGGAAAAAGCACTAGCTTCTTTTTTTAAGGTATTTAGAGAAAAATATTGCAATTGTGTGAAAGGAGGGAAGAGGGAGCATTTATGTAAACAAGAACAAGCGAGTGAAGATCCACTTTAAACTTCATGAGTGGAAGAATGTATTTAAAGTATATGTAAATCCCAATCACAACACCCAAACAGGATTCAGTGCATGTAAATATAAAGCAATGGGTGCATGGATTTCAGGGCAGGGGCAACAACACTGAAACTACAAGGCATGGCAGGCATCAGCACAGGCACCGATGGTTTCAGTGTGGTGGTGTGCACACAGTGGTGACAACACTACCAATGAATTGGAAGCAAGTGGTTTAGCATTGACACCATCTCACAGGAAGTCAGATGCAATGGAAGACTGGCAGGATCAACAAGTAATTTTTATAAAATACAAACAAAAGCAATGTAAATTCTTGGGCTCTGCAGGCTTATGATAAAATTTCCTGCAATTTAATCCAAGTGTTGATATTTATATACTTTTAAGTATAATGCCATACAATTGTGTTTTAATTTTGGATGAAATTAATTTAATGGAATAAAATGGGTTAGAATTGAATACAGTATGTGTGATAGCCAAGCAACTATTTTCATAAAGAGAAGCCAACAATGGATGGATCAAATTCCCCTCAGCTTAGGTTTTCTTTAATATGCAGTGCAATGGCGCTTAATATGCCATGCAGAATAAGCCATAGTGATTAGATATCAGTTAACTGAAAGCAAATAAAAAAAATTCAAACAAGTAGTTCTCCAAATTCTTTTCTCATTCAACAATCAACATGTATTGTATTATTCCACACTGGCGAAGTGACAATAAAAGAGTTACTATGGAAATCAGACACTATTATTATTATTATTATTATTACTACGAGTTTATATAGCGCCAAAGGGTTTGCTCAGCGCTGTACAATAGGAATATAACTTGGTCCATCCCTGAGAACTACAGTTGCTGTCATTTAGAAAACAGAGTCATAATGAGGGTAATGCTGCATTGCCTGAAAGTGAGCTAAGTAACTTTCACATTAGAAGAAAAGAAAAAAGCAGAGAGGTGCACCAAACTAGAATATTAAAGCAGCAATTTTATTCCAAAGTAAGAAATTACAATTTTTGTAACAATTTGGTGTAATAAAATACATAAATTATTTTTTAATAAAATGGTTGTATCATTACACTGAGCTGATGCACGTCTCTCTCTTTTTTATTTCCTAATTGAAGCCATTCCTGACTTGGTCACTGCCCTACGTGCATTCCATTTTTCCTTATTAAATAAATGAACTGTTATCACTTTATGGGATGTACTCTTCCAGTTTGCATGAAAGAAAAATGCAAACATGTCAAACATTTAATTCAATATATTGCAGCAAGATACAACAAACTTTTCACAGGGCTTCATGACAGTCTCTCTGCCTTGTTACATCTATTCTATGGTTCTATGACTTTTATAAGGATTTAGCGAACAACCAGTTATACTTGTATTATGCAGATGATAATGAGAGCCACTTAGTGATTATGCTGTGTCCTCCAAGCTGCCTTAAAGTCACTTTTTATATTTCCCATGCAGAAATAAAGTGACAAGGTCATGTTTGGGTACCCCAAACATTTTGTTGAAACCCCTGTCAGCTAACTTCCTGATGTCTGTGTCCCATTTTGGAGATTTCATTGAAACAGGTGAGTTACAGGAAGTTAGAGAAAATAAATACAAAACAAGGGGATGTTTACTTTGATCGTTGTCTGGAATAGGTGTCCTCACCTTTGTTTTGATTAGAACTGTAAAATTTTGAGTTTCCATTCAATTTTCTGCTTTGGTGACTAGGTTTATCCATGCTTGGTAGATTCGCCCCAATGGAATTCAGAGGCTGAATCTATCAAGCATGGATAAAACTTGTCAGGGGTTCTAATCCTTCCCTACTCATCCAAAACTAAAAAAAGATTAACTATATATACACACAATACACATTTTTACCTTTCTTCTCCCCTGCAGTTCACACTTCTCTTTCTTACACTTCTCCATGCTCCATTTAAGCATTGACAGTGAGCAAGAAAGCCCTATACAGTATAAGCTTCAAACCAACCTTTGACATTAGACTGAAGACTCTTCTTTTGCCCCATGTGGCAGCCATAAGCCAGTCGCCAAACACCAGTACTGAAGGGGAGCGAGTCACATGTTTCTACATACCTAGAAGTGCTGGGTGCTATATATAACAGTGGAGCAGTAAAGGAAAGCTGGAACATGCTGCTGAGAAGGGAGGATTAAAGGGTCCATTTATCAACCTCTTCACCCAAAATTCACACAACCTTCACCTAATATTTACACATTTTTCTAAATGAATCTTAGGTGACACTTGTGTGATTTTTGAGTGTAAACAATAATAAAAAAGATCCATAAGTAACCCTTTCACTTTTCATTACAGGACAAAGTAAATGGTCAGGTTAAAGCTTACATTTTGCTTAATATTTTTTTAAAATCAGCACCAGGAATGGTACCTACATTGAATGAAAATTGTCCCTTGCACTGTTGGCTGCTATTTTCATTGAAATCTTCTTTCCTCTGCCAAGTACCTGATACCCCTGCAGCTGTGATCTTACAGAGCTGTAGGGGATAATATGAACCGCAGGACCTGTCATAGGCACTTATCAACAGTGCCAACTATTCCTCCTCTTTCTGCCCTCCTCCTCCATTCATAAAAGCTGTACTATTTTTTTCCCCACAATGAAAAGTGGTATATGAATGGAGGATGGGCAAATTAATGATATGTCCATCTCCTTCATTCACAGAGTGCTATTAATTGCAGGTAATAATAGTTAATGTTTTATAAATGGAGGACAGACAGAAATGACAGGAATAGGCGTCACATTTGACGCACGCCTATGACAGATCCAGCAGCTCATATTGACCCCCACAGCACACACACCCACATTCAATGTACGTAATATCCCTTTTGCTGAAAAAAAAATCACTAAGCTTAAGCTTTAAATGTAAAATATTAATGTTTTGTCAGGGCTGGGCTTCTGCTACTTAAAGAGCAGCTCTTTTCTTTCAGTGCTGAGAAGCTGCTCATCTGTCGGTTAATTATCAGCCACTCATCATCTGCACAGTGAGTCACCTGGATACCATTGCCTACCTCATTATTCCAGCCTACAGCCAGCCCTTTTTGCTATTTTAGCAGCTTAGATAATTTCCTCCTTACTCTTGCATGGTCTGTGATCTCCACTGTGTTCCTGCCTGTGTTTCTGTGTGCAGCTCGGTCTGGCTGACTTCTCTTCTGATTACTGTCCCTGATTATTGGCCATGACTGCACTTACTTCTGGTTTCCTGACCCCAGTTCATCTTGATTACCCAATCTGGCATCCAAACCCTGGTTTCTGTTTTTGACTACGGTCCAGAACTGTGTTATTTTTTAACTGCACTTTCTTTCTCCACTTGGTTTATGGTTCCTGACAGTTTGACTGGAGTATACCTTTAAGAATATTTTCCCAACCTGTACAATGCACCCCTAATCCTGACCCTGTATTGTTCATTGTGTTTTACACTGTAATTCTCAGTGCTGCTCAGTATTTAAACTCAGAAAATATCCTATTTGTTAACATGCAGCACTGCTGTATAAGCAATGCAGGGAGCAGTGATTTGTGAAGACTGTAAACTGCTTGTTAGTAACCAGTACGCTGATTAAAATACTAAATATTATTTAGCACTTTGCATGCCAGAGTACTTTTATGTATCCCCTCTCCCTCTACAAAGTCCTAAAACTATACCATCCATTATGGAAAACACTGCATTCCTCCCAGTATATTAGGAACAAAGATTTCCTACTTTTACAGAATTTTTCTCATTTATGGCTTTAACGGAGGCAGCCATTAACCATGTGGCAGGCTGCCAATGCAAGACCCACTATGCCATTCTATTTGTAGCTTCCAAATCATATCATTTGTGCATAATAATAAAAGAACGTAATGTCAAAGTTCTCTGCCAATCTGAATTGAATTATAAAAGGTGCCTCATGCTAATGTATCTATTTCATTTGTGTAGACGTCTTTGCAAAGGAAAGTTATAAATGAGGTCTAATTTACTTTAAGCCACCTACAGCAGTAACCTGGAATACCGCTGTATTTCATTATGATGTGAAAGAACAGATATGTAGGGGGCTTCACTGGGAAAGTGGAGGAGTTGTTTAACTATTGTATTGAAAAAGAATGTTTTACATGTGTTGGTAAATCAATGGTATGCACAGGAGTCCCATTAAAAGTCCATTTCTTAAACTATTAAGGATTAGCAGGTACATATGTACAGTTAAAAGCCTAATCCATATAACTGTGATAAGACTTTTTTTCTATTGGCAATAGGCAAAGTTATATAGTTGAAAGGTTTTTTTGGTAGTGAAGTTAATGGTAGTGCTACAAAGCAGACCTGATTTATTCTGTATAGGATATGTGTAAGACCAGGTGTTCTTTTACTCTGAAACCAATACACTATGGAATGATTTTTCAGATTTATTTAATAAGGCAAAAAGCAAATTTAAAAGTTAAAGTAAACCTTCAGCCATTTTTTTAGTTTAAGATAGAGTGGGAAAGGATTGGAAACATATTTTCCCTTTGTTTGCATTACGAAATAGCAGATTTATCTTTATTTTCCTGTCCTTGGACACACACACACACACACTGATAGAATTGTTTTTTAACTCTTTATTTAGAGAAACATTTCTTACGGTGCTGGACATGTAACATTCACATTGGAGTCTAGTATACAGAGTTAGCAAATGCATCGTATTTCCATATTTTCAACACATACATGAGCTGAAAAATGTGACTACATAGAACCAAAGAACGTAAAAACTTGAATCTGTCATATAGGGGTTGATTTACTAAAACTGGAGAGTGGAAAATCTGGTGCACCTGTGCATGGTAGCCAATCAACTTCTAATTTCAGCATGTTCAGTAAACCTTTCACAAAAAATACCTGGTAGCTGATTGGTTTCTATGAAGAGCTGCACCAGATTTAACACTTTCAGGTTTTAGTAAATCAACCCACAGATTCTTGTGAAAAAATATACATTTTAATATAAATTGTTGTAGATGGGGGGGAGGAGAGGGGAAATGGAGAGGGAGGGGAAAGGCAGAGGAAGGGAAGGGGTCGCTGTCCAGGGGTGTCTCAAGGGTGGCCTCAAAATGCCCACATGCATTAAGCCTAAGGTTTAAGATAACTCAGGGACAAGCAAGAACATCACCTGAAGGTTATTATCAGTGTAGGTAAAGTATCTTTAGGGCCTCTACTTTTCTCTAAATGCTTCCTTTGTTGTGGAGAGTAGCCGTTAAGTCTTCAATATGAAGAATATCATTCATTTTGGAATACCACAGTGATTCAGTTGGGGGTTGTATTTGCCGCCACAGAACCTGGATGCAAGCCTTAGCCGCATTCAGCAAATAGATAGTTAGGGAAGCCTTGTATTTCTGGATGGGCCTCTCCATCAGTTGGAGTAGATAGGCTTCTGGGTTCTTACATAACACTACAAAAGTCAATTGTTTGATTGTAGCTGTTACGTCCAGCCAGAGGGGGCATATTTTGGGGCAGAACCAAAAAATATGAGCTAACGTACCTACTGCCTTTGTGCTGCACAAGCAGGTGTCTGGGATATTGTGGTCCATTTTGTGCAGTACATTTGAAACCCGATACCATCTGGCTAGTATCTTTTATGCTGTTTCCTAATACTTATTTGCTATATAAGATTTTTGGGTCAGTTGGGGGATCTTGTATATCTGCTGGGTTGTAAAAGTCATGCCTAGATTAGATTCCCAATGGTATATAAACACTGGAGAAGAGTCATCAAAGTATGCAGTTAGTAACCATAAAAAAGGAAAGCGTGTGTCTAGATGGTTCCCCTTTCTGATAGACTGCTTCAAAAGGCATAAGAGAATGCATCAGATTTAATCAGGAATCAGAAATAATCAGATTTCCTGACAGTCTGTAAATAATGTCTGAGCTGAATAGTGCTCCAACTGTCCAGAGGCAGGTCAGAGCATAGAGATAGGGTGGCCTGAAAGGTGAAGTCTTCCTTGTGATCAGAGGTCCACCAGCCGAAATTTCCCTGACAAACTAAGACGCCTGAGGTTCCTATTGGTAACGCCTGGGATTAAGTCTGGATTTCTGATAACAGGCATCATGGTCGAGATCAGAGGTGAGAGGTCAGTAGATTGAAATATCGATTAAGCTACTAGAATGGAATTTCCGATTGCTGGGTGGGTCAGTATCTCAACTGAAGGCCAGCAAGTTAGCTAGAGCAGGGCCCGGAGTGGGACAATGGTATCCTCACTCTCCATGGTCATCCACTGCTTTGAACACTCATTACAGTGCCAGCCTATGATTCTCGTGAGATGGATGGCCCGGTTGTATCTGGCTATATCAAGGAGACCAATAGCCCCTCTAGATTTGGGGCAAGTTAAGAGCTGAAATTTTAACCTGGACGAATTGTGGGACCATAGGCATTTCCAAAACATAGAACTTGAGGGAGCAGTTGTTGTGATGGATACAAACAAATACATACAAGAATGCCATCTACTATAAAAAACTGGATTATGATCTGACCCAGGACTTTACAAAGCAATTAAAAGGCCTCATTAAAACACTTCCAGCCCACCTACATTTAGAACTTATAAATGCGATTCCGGATCATCCAGAAATCGGGAACATCTACATGCTACCCAAAGTCCACAAGCCAGGAAATCAAGGCAGACCCATCATAACAGGTATGAATACACTCACCGAACAAATCTCAGGCTTTGTAGAAACAAATTTAAAACCGTTAGTCAAGAATACTGCTAGTTTCCTGCAAGACACAACTGACGTTCTGAACAAGATCAACAACATACAGCAATTACCATCTAATACACTTCTAGTGACTATGGATGTAGTATCCCTGTATAGTAATATCCCTCACAAGGATGGATTAGCTGCATGTCATAAATCCTTATCATCCTCATCAAACCATAAATACACTGCTGAGGATGTTACACAGCTCATTGAATTCATACTTACACACAACTACTTTGCCTTCAATAAAGACATCTATCTTCAATGTATGGGTACTGCGATGGGAAGTAAAATGGCACCCCAATATGCCAATTTATTTACGGCTGACCTGGAGGAAAAATTCCTGAACAGCATGGAACAAAAAGAATACAGATACTATCACTATATTGATGATATTTTCATCATATGGAAAGAAGGTGAAGAAAACCTAAAACAATTTTACTCATTGATCAACACTTGGAGGAAAAATTCCTGAACAGTATGGAACAAAAACCGTACAGATACTATCGCTATATTGATGATATTTTCATCATATGGAAAGAAGGTGAAGAAAACCTAAAACAATTTTACTCATTGATCAACACTTTTCATCCATCAATCAAACTAAAAATGGAATACTCAACACACACGTCAACTTCCTAGACACCACAGTATACATCAGGGATGATACGCTTCACACCTCAATATACAGGAAACCCACTGACAGATGCAACTACCTCCACAGTTCCAGATTCCACCCCCAACACACGAAACGTGCCATCATACACAGTCAGGCCATCAGATACCACCAAATATGTTCTGACCCAAGAGACAGAGATAAACATCTCGGGACACTAGCAGACTCCTTCCATAAGAAAGATTACAAGCACAAAACTATCAACACCAGCATAAACACAGCCTTGAGAACCCGAAGGCAAAATCTACTTCAGTACAAAGAGAAAAAACCAAACAACCGTGTACCTCTAGTAACCACATACAACCCAGCACTAGAAGGAAAAAGAAAAATAATCAAAGATTTACAACCCATCATAAGAGAGGATGGAACTCTAAAAAAAATATTCCAGCAACCCCCAATACTAGCTTTCAGACAACCCCCCAACCTCAGAAATAAAATAATTAGTAGGAAACTTCCTTCTGATTATGAGGTCACAAATAATTCAATAAAAAAACGCTGCAAACTGTGCAACCAAATCAATCCATCAAAAAGTGTCAGACACTCAAAAGGGATCTTCAATATCTCCAGATCATACAGATGCACCTCCAGTAATGTTGTGTACCTTATCCAGTGCAGAAAGTGTAGCAAAGGATCTTATGTTGGCAAAACAGGACAGAAGTTGCAAACAAGGATGAATTTGCACAGACATACCATCAAGGAACAAAAAGAAGATGTCTTTTGCACACCTATGGGACATCATTTCGCACAACCAGACCACATTATGGAAGACCTCAATGTTTTAGTTCTTAAAGGAAATTTCAAATCCATTCAGGAAAGAAAAACTTTTGAACTAAGAATGATAATTCTATTTGACACGAGATAACGGCCTTAATTTGGACATGGGATTCCTCAATCATTATCCAACATTTTTATGACTCTCTCTGTGAGTGTTGTTCTCCCCCCCCCCCCAGTCTTTGCTTTTGCTTTGCTGTATCTTATCTCTAGGCTAACCCTAGGCTTGTGTTTCTTTCTGCTTTTTTTTTTTTCTTTCATCCCCCACATCTCTAACATTCTGCTAAAACTTTGTAATAATAGTACTGCTTGGACCTTGAAGAAGGGGACATACCCCGAAAGCTTGTCCTCAAAATTGTATGTTAGTGCAAATAAAAAAAAGTATCACGTCAGCACTGAATTGTTCCAAAACATAGAACAAATTAGTTAAAAGAAAGTTATGTGCAGGTTTACAGGAAAGGCCTGAAGCAGATAGAGAATCCATGGAAGGATAGTAATTTTCAGGGAGTTACAACACCTGAACCATGTTAACTTTAGTGTATGCTACTGTTTCAGGTCCCATTTGGCATTTTGAAGCAAGGGTGTGAAATTGGTCTGGTAGAGATATATACAATATAACCTTGGTGGCCAAGTACATAATTTCCAGTTCCACCCAGAAGAAAAAAAAATGGTCTCAGAGAAGTTGCAGGTCTCGAAGTGGAACCATTATGTTGAGTGCTGCTGATTTGGCCAGATTTATTTTTTAATTCGAGAGCTCCCCATAGGTACGAAATGCCCTCACAATGTTGGGCAGAGTCATGTTCAGGTTTGTAACAAAGAAAATTAAGTCTTCTGCAAAGGCAGCAGTTTTGTGGTGGCCCAAGGGTTTGATATAGCTGGCAGGTCTATGTGTGTCACAGGGTGGCCTACATGAAGTGCCAGGCCACAGTACCAAAGGCCTTCTCTGTGCCAGTCAAGAGTTACAGAGAGGGGAGACCGCATGGATGAGATTGTGAACCTTGGTGGTGTTGTCCCTGGCCTCACGGAATGGTACAAACCCGCCTGATCTAAATGAATCAGTTTCGAGATGTGTGGGAGGAGTCTGTGAGAATTTATGAGTTTCAGGTAAACATTGATTAGGTCAATTGGTCTGTAATTCCTTGACTTCCTTATGTATGAGTGAGATGTATGCTCTTACAGAATCGGCAGGCAAAGAGCCCTTCTGAATTTAAGAGTTGTAGGCTGTCAGAAAATGTGGTACCAACCCGGCAGAAAAGGTTTGTTAGTACTCAAGCAAGAACCTATCTGGGCCTGGGGCCTTTCCAGGCTTAGTCTGTGCCATAGTCTCTGACAGAAATTTTACAGTTTTTAATAATTTCCCACATTGCAAGAAATATATATTTTTATTGATGTTATTGTGCCCACTGCAGACCATTCTATTAATTTTCTCTTAAGATAAAAAGGGGAATTTTCCCTGATTGAAATAGATGCAAATACTGCTAAATTCTGATAGAGATTCTAACACAACCTCATGTTATTAAGAAAAATGTTTTGGCTGAAGCTTAGTAACAAACTACAAATATATTGTTCTGAATGTTCTTACACTGGTGAAAGGTAAGAAATAACTAATTGCTATGGGTAGCTAAGCTGTACTTGGCAACTTTACTCTTTGTATGGCATTATTAAACACAGACATTTATGGTCAGTTACAGTATGTATATGGAGCCCAGTGGACAATAGTCCATTAATGAAAAAAAGTCTAAATGGCAACCTAAAATGTTATGACTTTTATATTTAAAGTGTTAGTTCACCTTTACAAAAAAATCTGTAGAGGCGACCTAAAATTGGACCCCCTTATTACATCCCCTCTCCCGGTGAACACTGTACTTACCTTCTGCCATTCATGTGACGGTGCTAACCAATTAGACTCAGTCTGGTACCTATTGGAAGTGCAGTGCAGAAAGAGGAGAAAGCAGCTGGGATTTAAATTTGCGGGAGCCCTGACAGCTCAGGATTGCAAGAGGTAAGTACAGCGGAGCTGGGGGGGGGGAGGGGATCCGATGTTAGGTCACCTTTACAGATTTTCTCTAAAGGTGAAGTAACACTTTAACACACATATTATTATGGTGAATTAACATACTTTTTGTGCAAATATATGCTCTGTCAAAAAAGGTAGACCAATTTGCACACCACAATACTCAGGCTGATTTATAAAGGAGTTGAGAATCATCACTCACATCGTGAAAATATTTACTTCAATTATCCAATAATGTTAAAAGCAAATTCCTGTTTACTTTGATTACCGAACAATGTACAGAAAAAATAAGTAAATAGGAATTTGCTTTGCACATGGTTGGATGATCTAGGTGAATATTCAATTGTGTGAAAATTCCTGATTTTTTTAAAATCAACCTCAGAGTATCTGTACATCGACTGGCACAGGTGATCTTTATATATATATATACATACATACATATACACACAGTTATGCAATGGGGTGCATGACATTGTAATGCAACACATTGGGAACAATTCAGTAAGGCATTTGCAACACATTTTTGACAGTTATTGTAATCCAAAGCCTTGTGCCAAATTCATGAAACACGTACAACTTTTTTTTTATTGTTAGTACCAACGCGTGAAATAAATTGCCACTGGCACCAATTTGCCTAAACATGACTACATCTGGCCCCTCTCAGGCAGAGATTGGACCCAAAACACACCTGCCTGTATTATTTCTTGCTTTGAACTGGAGCATTCATGTTATTTTATAATAATGATTACTTAATTTTGACCTCAGAAAATGGAAATAGATGCCACCGATTTTAATGTTCCACAAAAAGCATATGTGTTGTGTGGATCAATGATATTATATATCACAATCTCATTCCAAGAACACTTTACATTATCCCACAGGTTTATTTATATGCTAGTCAATATCCACAGACCATATGGACATCTCATTGCTACCACATACTTTTGGATTTCCAGATGTTGATACTGCAGAACCTTAGTTTTTTGGCATTGATATTGCAGTGAGTGCATTCCAGCTGCAATGCACGCAAAAATAAACAGATGGAATATTGTAACAGTACATAAAATATTGGGTTAAATCATGCTACAAAGAAGCTTACAAAGACTGCAACCACACTACAAAGGCTACTGTTTCACTTAGTCCTAAAACCTCTTGAAACTGGAACTGGCAGTCACTAAATGCTCATAAATAAAGGCACAGAGAAAAAAGCCATCTGGTCAATCAAATATATTTTATTAGTATTTGGAACTAAGCAGGGACATTTCCTGCGAGTGGCACATGACACAATAAAATGGTGTTTTTGCCAAATAAATGAAAGGATGTTCTGAACACTGCCTGCCAAAGTATTACTAACCATTGTTCTTAAATGTTGGAAGTCAGAATGGCCATTGACAGTGCCCACAGGGTACTTTTGTAGAAAAGCCAGTCAACACTTGGTATTTCTTTTTAACCAGCAGAATATTTTATTGCATTTTTGTTTTTGTTGTTGTCAGCACTTGGCTGCAAGGAATGGGATTTATTCTGCCAAAACATCTCTTGGTTGCACTACAGAACCTTAAAGTTTTATTTGTAGTATAAAAATCATTGTAGTCCTTTTTTCTTGCTTACCTATGGTCAAAATATAAAGAGATACAGCTATATTCATTTCCATATTGTGTTTTAATTTGTTCTAGCCTATTCCTAATAATTTGAATGATCTTGAAGTTTGAAATCTACTTTTTGAAGACCTCCACACAACTATTTCTTTGCGGTGACACATATTCACTATGGCGTGTGAAAATGTACTGTTGTGTCAAACATTTCACAGATAAATAATCAAAAATCAACAATCAAGTCATTAATAAAAATCTCTAGTTGGTTGCTAGCTAGCACCAAAAAAAGGGTTTCCACAACATCTCTGCTATAATAAATTACATCAAAAGTAGTACAGAGCTACCCTCAGACCAAAATAATGTGTGCAAAATACCAATAATCCAATAAAAGAACAAATAATTTGTATCATACAATAATCATAATTCCTACATAGTAAAACTGTGTACTGTCAAGCAAAAATATCTAAAATAACAACAATAATATCTAAAATAAGCATGTCCAATGAGTGAAAGATCCAACGTGATCTAAGTAATACATATTTATTGACAAACAATCCACCAAGTGAGATATCCAAAGTGATATTAGTCGCTAAAAACAGTGAATCATCCTGATCCCTTCTCCTGAATGTGCACTCGGCAGCCAATAGGACACACCACCCGATGACAATCAGATCTGCTTATCTCTAAATTTGACCTCATAGATCATAAGAGGTCAAAATGCATTTCCCCCAACAGGGTATGAAAGATGATCCGCTCTCCACTTTCACTCCTCCAAATATGAGCGTACACTCCTATCACCAGAAAGAGAGACAAGAAACAGAAATAGAACTAATAGTGCTCACAGACAAACTTGTATTTATTTATTTTTTTTAACTTGAAGATAAAAGCACTCACAAACATCAAAGAGGTAACTGCTCATCAAATATAGCTGTAGAAAACTTGCTTCTATGTAATGTAGCTCACCACACTCTCTGCAAACTCCATTACTCATAAGCGTGATTACGTCATCGGCAATAGGCTATGCTGCCCATACTTGTTTCTTTCACCAATAGGACTTCTTCAGAAAGTTGCTTATTTTAGATATTTTTGCTGGACATTACACAATTTCACTATGTGGGCTTTATGATGATTGTATGATACACATTGCATGTAGTTTGATTGGTTTATTGTTATTTTGTACACATTATTTTGGCCTGGGGATAGCACTGAGCTACTTTTGATGTATCACATATCACAGAACCTGCCTTATGAATTAGAGAGGTGCTGAGAGAAAGAGTTTCAGAAGGTCAAGTCAGTACAGGTACCATTTGATATGTATTCCTTATAAATTAAAAGTAAACAGCAGAGGAAAAGATCTACAGGGAGACAAAAATTGTCACATCCCTGCTGTCAGTAGAGAGATTTGTGTTGTTTACCAACACAAAACTCTCTCCTGGCACTAGCTTCGAAGATCAAAGGGTCCTGGTTGTGAATCACTGGCTGGGACCCGCTGATCAGCGTTTTAGGGAGCCAATGACAGTGTGCACCCCCCACCTGAAAAAGAAAAATTATGTATATATACCTGATCTTGCACAGCCAGTCCACACTGTAGCAGTAAAGCTACAGTGCTCTGTTGGCAAGTGGTAATAAGATATACATTATGCACCCAATACCAACAGGGGTAGAGTGGGTGGGTAGAGTAAAAGGCTTTTTAAAGAAAAATTAAAAAAAGCTTAATGTGTACCTGAGGGCTACTCAAGTAACCAAAGGGACAGGGATGTAATGCTCAATAATGTACTTTTCAGCTGATATATTGCCAGTTTCACTTGTGGTTATCCATGCCGAATAAAACATGCACTCGCTAAAATATAAAAGTAAATTCCTTAAATGTCATTAGCTGTCAAACCCCTTCACATGTGTTGCTTTATTTACTGTGACTACTACCTGTGTTTGCCATTGGAGCATGCAGCTGAGTATTTGAGCATTTGCTTCTGACATTTTCAGTATAATAAAGCCTTGTAATTAATAAACATTTTACTATTGGGACACGGTTCTCAAAATATGATGCAGGTATCTAGTAATTGGTAACAAACAACAAAAGCATATGGCGCACAATTGAAATGTTATATACAAGAGGATATGCCCCCTAAAAAATAAATGATATATAAAACCATGGGTTAGTTAATCCATATGTGGGGGTAGAGGGAGTTGGTCCACAAGGAATGGAAGACTAGGAGCAGACCAGACCATGGAGAATTCATTCAGTAGACTGTGAACCTGCATAGGCAGCTCCACCAGAGACAGAATGATCTCAACATAACAGCAAACAAACACGGGGAGGGGGGCACCAGCTACGTGCAGCATAAAAGGACATCTTTATCGATAAAGCCAAATACAAACTCACAGGCCACAGTATGCATTGTGCTGATCATGGATTATAAGTAGGAATCTTTCCACCCAGGGAGTTTCTCTCACTAACAGCAGTAGTGTCATCAGCAACCAGGAAGCAGTGATGTAGTCAATTCCAGAAGTCTGTGAAACCACCATGGAACACAGAACCGGAAGTGACTTCACGAGGGCAGGCTGGTATTCCTACTTATGATCCACGACAAGCAATTGCATACCGTGGCATATGAATTTGCATTTGGCTTTATTAATAAAGGTGTCCCTCTATGCTGCACTTAGCTGGCGCCCCCCTGCATTTGTTTATCTAGTAATAGGTAACTAGTAATGACAACAAATTATAGTGAATGGATAGATTATAGTCATAGCTTTGAATTCGGTTTCATTTTTCTTTTTTAATCATACAAATATTGTGAATTTAGAAATTGATGTACTTGCACCTATGCAAGATCTTTCAGTTGGTATCTATTTTTATATGAGACCCAATGTTGGAGTTGATGGGGGCAATTTGTTGAATCAAGAAAATGGTTTTAAGTGGACTGACCTGGCAAGCGTTAAACGTATCCATACATTAAATATATCACAGACTACTTAGCTGATAAACAAAACTGAATATATTCTGTTACAGAGCCAATCTTTATACCTTCTAGCACTATAAGGCCCTGTCCACATCTGAGCAACGTCTTGTATCGGGTTTTTAGCACTTTTTTTTCTGCATTTTTATAGCAGGTCAGGACCAGGCCCCATCCACTCTAAAGAAGTTCATGTACCGAATGTTTGGTAGTGATTCAAGCACGTTTTGTTGACAAGCATTTTTGATTGTTTTTTTCACATTTTGTCATGTGGAAAACATGTGACTGCTACCCACATTTGGCATGCCATTAAGAAATAATAATGGTACTGCAAGCGCATTGTACAATTTAGTGCATTTGGCACGTTTGCAGAAACGTGGGAAGAAATGCGTGTTTCTGCTCACATTTCTGCTACGCCCAGATGTGAACAGGACCTTATTGTTTCTGGTCGATCAACTTACCAATGAAAAAAGGGTACCACTTACTTATTTTTAGTGGAAAATCCCTGAAAACACTTGCAAACATATGATTTGCAAGCTGTGAACAAACAAACAGATGCCAGCTCTAATTTTCTAATATTCAAAATAAGAGTGACAACAAGAAAGCTACTATTTTTTATGAATATCAAATAAAATTTTTAGACTGTTTTATATATCAAAATATGTGAAGGAATTACATTATTATTTTAATGCTACTAAATAACCTATAACAGAAATATGTTCTAGTTTATTTTCAAGCACTTTAGAAGGAATTAAACCATTATCCATACATTAGTTCATACACTAAATCATTCATATATAATAATACCAATATGTTTGCTGCCTAATAAAATGCTCTGGATCACGCTGATCATTAGCCTAGCAACAATGCAAGTGCCTGGGTATAAAATGAAGCTCCCACTCCTCAGACTCTTCAGCCTTCTGCACCACAATGAACATTTAATCAAGAGCCCAATCACGACTTTTCTTTATTTGAAAGTTGAACAGTTTACAGAATAGAGCCTGATCAAAATGAAAGGGCTGCATGCTTCCCTGCAGTCTGTAAATTACATGTGTGCATTTCCTCATGGAGCTCTCCAATCAGAACAGCCTGAATTTCTGACCACCTTGTAATCCAAAGACCAATCTATGGGGTTGATTTACTAAAGGCAAATTGGCTGTTCGCTTTGCAAGTGAATTTTCCATTAGCTTTAGAATGTATTATTTTACTGAAAGGGAGTTGATGCTTGCAATAGACTTCTAGCAGTAGTAGTGAGTCAGTCAACTGTACATGCTTGGGCCAAACATAGATCTATACTCAGACAAAAACATTAACAAAAACAAATACAAGAATGCAAAAACATGTATTGATTAAAAAAAAAAGAAGCAGACTCAATGGACTACTTAGTCTTTTTTTCTGCCATTCCTTTTCTATGTTTCTATGAATGAACTGCTCACAAACAGGTATACCTGGGTTTTATATTACTTTCAATTTCCTAAATACAAAATTATGTGCTTACATTGTTGTCCCATTCATCATCATTCATTGCCTAATTGAACTATTTTGCTGGGTCCAGAGTTCCTTCTATTTTTTTGGATTTGTCTTTAGGAACATCATCTACTGTTTAATATACTTGTGCCTCAACAGCTGCCATCTGTTAAAAGCTAGGAAGCAATTTCTCTACAAGTTAACCTGACACAATTTTCTTGCTGTCGCTAAATGTGTTGAAGGCCTGCAAGACACATGAACAGCAAATGATTATCAATAAGCAATAAAGCATCTGCCAACTAATCATGAGGTCTCCAGCAGAGCACAGTGTGTGTATAAACATTGAACAAGTAGGTTAAATGTATTGGAAATATTTTGTGGCTTACCCATCACAAATAGTGAAAAATAAAAATTACAAATAAAAGTCAAAAATAGCTAAAGCTTTAATGCTGTCTATTTAGTCTGGTCTGCTTTGTAAACCTTTATCACAACCTAAATATCTGTTCATACGGCAGTGTTTGCTGTCTTAATTGTAGGTATTGATGGCTTACATCTTTAAAATACATCATAAGCTCAGATGTAACTTTATGCAATCAACAGCAAAGCTATAAAGTGTTTTAGCATCAGTATTGGCCTACTGAAGAAGCCCAAACCTGGGGTGTAATGTGTATGGGTGGAAGAAGCTGAGCTCTAGCAGTTTGGAATTGATGATCATCTGGGAGAGCGGGGTAGTGAACCATGTAGCGAAATATACATTATATGCTGGCTTGTTTCTTACATTTTGTAAGTGTTTTTAATCTGGGTGTTAGTAAATTGTTTTACATATAGAGAGCACTATGGTTCCACTTGTTTTCCATAATACATATTATATGAGAGCATCAATTGGAGGAGTGTATACTGTGGCGGTGTCAGGAGAGGAGCTAGAGGAAGACCACAGAGGGTGTATACAAGCCTCTCCATATGTTGAGCGCATAATGACCTATTGATGAGGTCATATAGTTAGGTGAGCAGGTTTTTCACCTAATGGTGGTGACATAATTGGCACTGAAGAAGAGTTATTTAGTTTATACACATTGCACAGTGGTGTTATAAGAGACTTTTTCATGGGATTTGAATTATTGTTTTTCATTGATTTTTATATGAGATATTAGTTTGTTGTGCTACACCAGGGCTTGAAAAAGCTGCTCGCCCGCTCGCCAATACGAGGAGAAATTCCTATGTGGCGAGCGGCGAGCTGCGAGCACAGATGAAGCATGGAGCGACTGCACCTGCGCTCCAAGCCTCTTTGTGAAGCCAAGTTCCAGTTTACAACTTCTGGTTTCTGGCTTCTGCGGCACTGCCACTGAGGGGACAGGTACAGGAGAAGTCCGCTCTACTCCGCTCAGAGGAGACACCCTCTCCACCGCAGCGGGGGACTCGGAGGGACTAGGAGTAAGTACTGTATACAACATGTCATATCACTATAATGGAGTACAGGGGAGCTGGGATATTCATACTGTATACATGTCATATCACTATAATGGAGTACAGGGGAGCTGGGATATACATACTGTATACATGTCATATCACTATAATGGAGTACAGGGGAGCTGGGATATACATTACTGTATACATGTCATATCACTATAATGGAGTACAGGGGAGCTGGGATATACATTACTGTATACATGTCATATCACTATAATTGAGTACAGGGGAGCTGGGATATACATTACTGTATACATTTCATATCACTATAATGGAGTACAGGGGAGCTGGGATATACATTACTGTATACATGTCATATCACTATAATGGAGTACAGGGGAGCTGGGATATACATACTGTATACATGTCATATCACTATAATGGAGTACAGGGGAGCTGGGATATACATTACTGTATACATGTCATATCACTATAATGGAGTACAGGGGAGCTGGGATATACATTACTGTATACATGTCATATCACTATAATGGAGTACAGGGGAGCTGGGATATACATTACTGTATACATGTCATATCACTATAATGGAGTACAGGGGAGCTGGGATATACATTACTGTATACATGTCATATCACTATAATGGAGTACAGGGGAGCTGGGATATACATTACTGTATACATGTCATATCACTATAATGGAGTACAGGGGATCTGGGCTATACATACTGTATACATGTCATATCACTATAATGGAGTACAGGGGAGCTGGGATATACATTACTGTATACATGTCATATCACTATAATGGAGTACAGGGGAGCTGGGATATACATTACTGTATACATGTCCTATCACTATAATGGAGTACAGGGGAGTTGGGATGTACATTACTGTGTACAGTTTTATATTTTGGACACTTTATTCTAAAGAAAAATGTAATTTCATAAGCTTTAAGGGAGCGTGGTTGGGGGCAGGGTTGGGGTAGAGCCGTGTGGTGTTTGGGGCGTGCTGGGGGAGGGGTTGGGGCGGGCCTGGGCAATGTTGGGTGGGGCAACTGGTGGAGAGTAAGTTTTGTGACCGACTATAAGAAACACTGCAACATAGAATATGCACAGTTATATGTGCACATAATAAATGACATGGTGACATGTCATTCTTGTTTGAGCTTCTTTTTGGTGTCCTTTGCACTATTTTAAGTAATGTTTTATATAATCTATCTATCTAAAAACTGTATATATACACTATATATATATATATATATATATATATATATATATATATATATATATAATGTATGTATATAATGCATTTTATACATTAATGTTAGTGAAATAAATATGAAATTTGAAATACTCAATAAGAACATCTCAAATATATCACTTGCAGCCAGCAAATGGCAAATGGTGTACTAGAGGCTGCTTGTTTCCACTACAGCTAGGTCATTTTACCACTCTGCTCTGAATAGCCTAGTGTACTTTTATTACTTGTTATCCAGGTTTGCTCAAAACACACATAGTTAAATGATTCACCAGAAGGACACATCTCTATGATCTACTATCTCACATGGAGCTATCTGGATTGTTAATTTTAATGAGAAAGGTTAGCAGGCATCGGTAGGCTTTCTTATTAGAAAGTCTAGAATGCACTACAAACAAAACTCATTCAATTTTTTATTTGTGATATAAACATTGTGTAAGTAATGAAAACATCAAATAAAAATGTATAAGCTTGTAAGCATTCAAAAATAAAGTAAAATTCACCAAAACCATACAAGTCATATTTCACTCTACATTATAATATGAGAACACTTATTTGTATGAAGCTGAATTCATCTCCATATACCAGGCTGTGACAACTTTCACTTCATGTTTTTGTTAGTATGGAAACAATTTTCATTATGTCACTTTTAACATACTGTTATACTGAGTACAGGTAGCCTTAAAATCACTTAAAGTTTGAGGCAATGTTGTAATTTTTCTCACATTAAAATCTGCATTTTTCCTAGAACATTACTTAGAACCCTCACACAAATAGTTTCACACAAAGTGGCCCTGTAGTTTAAATGGTGGTAGTTTTAATTTTTGATCTCTCATAATATTTGCGCAATTGTTTATGGAAAGGAAAAAAAAAAAGCACTAAAATGAATCTTAGTGTACAAAAACCCAATATAATAACCACTTTTTTGGTAAAATATAAAACATGGGGTTGTATCGTGTAAATAGATACAGTACCAAACATGTCAAGCTTCATAATTATGCATTCCCATGAAATGGTGAAATTGTTGGATTTTCCCTCACTTCCATCCAAGTGATAATGGCTAACATAACCTAAAGTCCATCCATAGACAGAATACAAACCTAAACAGCAATTAAAATCTTACAGGGATCTAACCCCTCACCACTCTATCCAAAACTAAAAAACAAATTCTTTAGATACACTTAAAGGGCTCATTTACACCAGCTATGGTGAGCTGCATTGGGCAGTGTTGCCCTATGCAGTCCCAACACAAGAACAAGGCAATGTGCCATCTGTCCTATGGTTTCAGTTCACACCAACATGCCACACTGGTGTGTGTGCTGAAAAAAAGTAGGACATGTTGCATTTTTGCTCTGTGTATTTTGACATTCTGTAATGCATATGAATTCCATACATTTAGGAAAAATTTAAAAAAACAAGCATCGCAATGCATGTTAACAATGTATAGCAGCGGACAGCATCACATGTTCATACCTCACTTAAGCCCTAAGCAATATTATCAATATGTGTAAATATTACCTAGTAAATTTGACCAAACTGTTAAACAGTATAAACCAATCCTTATGAGAGAAAAAAAATTGCCATTCTTCCATTTAAAAGAGTTAAAACATAAATAAAGTAAAAAACCCCAAAATAACAAAAATTCAAGTTTCAATTCTCAGTATACTCTTGAAATACCTTAAGCTGGGTATACAGTATGTGTTCAGTTTTTTTTTCCATTCAACCAGCGAGTTGAAGGGGAAAAAAACCTGACAAATTTCAGCATCAACACAACAATGTGTGATGTGGGGATCTCTCCCACTGTGTTATTGTTTTCTGACTATTATTTTCCCCTTCCTGCCAGAATACACTGATCAGTGCTTGCAGGTAAAAATAATATTCTACAAATAGTGACGAGCAGTACAGTATATGCAACCCTAGCTTTCTCCAGGAAAAATCAATAGAAATAAAATTCAAACAATCAAAAAAAAATATGATTCACAAAACATAGCTCTCTTTTTCTCTGCCTCTGTCTCTCAGTCAGTCAGTTTGTCTGTCTCTCTCTCTATATATATAAATATATATATATATATATATATATATATACACACACATACATACATATATACACACACAGGGCTTTTTTCTCAGAGAATAGGTACAGGGACTCTTTGTCTCACCTCTTGTTTCCACCACCCTCTACCCATCTCTGAGCATCACTCCTAAGTTCCACCCCCTACCCACTTCTCGGTAGCACGCCTTTTGGAGAATAAAGAGCCAAGTATCATTTTGTATAGAATTTGTTAATGATAACAAGAAAAGCAGCAAAATAGATCCCCTGCAGCTAGCAAAAATAGCCCTCCCCCAGCAACAATAGATTCCCCCAGCAACAATGGACCCCTGCAACAAAATACTACCTCAGCAACAAAAGACCCCCAGTACCAACAACAGATCTCCCATCAGCAAACAACAATAGAACCCTCCCCCTTTCAGCAAGGATAGATTTCTTTCCAGCAACAATAGACCTACTCAGCAACAATAGACCACTGCACAAAGATAGATCCCCTCCAGTGATAATAGATCCCCCAGCGGCCAGCATCAATAAACCTTCCAGCACACCCCAGTACCCCTTGCCATTACATACAATCAGTGCTGGAGGTGTCGGAACTGCCTCGTTTTTTCATCTAAAAAAATGTATATATATATATATATATATCTTTATAACAAAATATAAGTCCCAATTTGGAAAAAAGAGTCATATATAGTATCCACACAATCCTGTGTCTGTGCCTTTAAAATTGTGTGTTGTTCCTGAAGTCTCTGTTCACATTTAATGAATCACCATACACAATGCTATTTCACCACTTATATTCTAATGCTCTCACTTGATCTTATGACCTAACAATAATATTAGGTCTTATGCGCTTTTCCCTTTAAGGCAGGTTGCCTATACCATGAATGTTGTTTCTCTCAATGATATTCAGGTAGTCCTCAATCCATCTCCATCCTGAGCCATCCTCCACATAGAGAAGAGTTTATTAATGTCACACCACAAAGACCAGAAGTGAGCAGGCCAACATTTTGCATGAGACCAAAACCCTATACAATACATGAATTCTGCAGTGCACCAGTTATAGTGCACTTTTAAGTTGAGTTTTTAAATATTGGGAGTTTTTTAATAAAATACTGGTGAAAATACAGAAAGCACTATGTACAGTATACTCTTCTTTTTTGAGCTTTCCATGTCATTTTATGAGGAGGATGGCTCAGGATGGAGATATATATATATAATCTTAATGAACACAAGAACAATTTCCAAAATTTTTACAAAACTGAGTTTTATAGAACATTTGTTTAGATTACATGAAAGTAAGGTTAAACATATAACTGAGATTACAAAATCTTCAGTTTTACTCAAACTAGTTGATGCAAAAATGTATGACCTCCATGATTTGTAAGGACAGCACCAAGTCTTCTAGGCATGGAATGAACAAGTTGGCAACATATTGCAACATCTATCTTTTTCCATTCTTCAAGAACGACCTCTTTTAGAGCCTGGATGCTGGATGGAGAGTGATGCTCAACTTGTCTCTTGAGAATTCCCCATAGGTGTTCGATTGGATTCAGATCAGGAGACATACTTGTCCACGGAATCACTTTCCCCTGTTCTTCTTTAGAAATGCAACAGTGGCCTTAGATGTGTGTTTTGGATCAATATCATGTTAGAAAAGTGCACGATGACCAAGAGCACAGAGTGATGGTAGCATCTTTTCTTTCAATATAGAGCAGTACACCTGTAAATTCACGATACCATCAATGAAATGCAGCTCTCCGACATCAGCAGTACTCATGCAGCCCCACAGAAGGACACTGCCACCGCCATGTTTCACTGTAGGCACCATGAATTTGTCTTTATACTCCTCGCCTTTGCGATGCCGTACAGTTTTGAAGCCATCAGTTCCAAAAACAATTATCTTGGTCTCATCACTCCAGAGTACAGAGTCCCAGTAGTCGTCTTCTTTTTCAGCATGGGTCCTGGCAAATTCTAGGCGGGTTTTTTTGTGCATGTGCTTTGGAAAGGCTTCCTTCATGGACGATACCCATGCATGCCATTCTTCTGCAGTGTATGCCGTATTGTGTCACAGGAAACAATCACCCCAGTTTGTCTTTCAAATTCTTTAGCTAACTGCAGTGAACTTGCATGGCGATTTTCTTCAACCCTTCTCATCAGAAGATGCTCCTGTCGAGGTGTTAACTTCTGTGGATGGCTATTTTACATTTTTGTATCACTTTTGCTACAGTATTCTGACTGATAAGTAAAGCTTTGCTGATCTCCTAGTAGCCTTCACCTTTCTTGTGTAAAGAAATTATTTTCTTTCTCAGGATTTGTGACATTTCTCTTCCATGTGATGCCATTGCTGACAACATAAAATGGGAAGGAGTTTTCTTTGTTAAGTAGCACTCTTTTATGATTAACTGTGTGCCAGACACCTCTTTAATGAATAATTAGACTCACCTATAGTTGAATTCCTATTAATTAGGAATTTGTCTAAACTTTAGCTTTGCTCCTAAGACGTTTATTGGGGTATATTCATTTTTGCAACATGGTCTTGAATGAATTTGTTAGGAAAAATTTGTGTGCAAATTAAAAAATCTTGTTGGCAATCAATGGGCTGCATTTGTGGGAGTATTTTGTAGTATAGTGTCCCATAGAATGTGTTGATTCTGAAAGGAAAGTAACTCATTTAAGCTGAGCACTGTATATATGCCTTTTATTACATTTTGTTATTAAGGCACACGTGTGTGTATATATATATATATATATATATATATATATATATATATATATGTGTGTGTTTTGCACATCGTAAGGGTACCCAGGGATGTGTTCTTTAACAATCGGCAGGAGGTTGACGCACCCCCATCCCTACTTTCCTCCACCTTCTGCAGGCTATTATGAGAAACTGGGAATACTAAAAAACAGCAGTTGCACTTACAAAGATGGAGTGCTGATAAGCACACTTTTTTATAGCAAGAAAAATATTTCAACAACACTAATACAGCATTTTGTATCAGTGATTAATACTCCCTTTTAATACTTAATGTAATAAATGTGACTTGTGTACTTCTATAACAGCCTGCAGAACCTACGACAGCAGTTTATTTTCATATCAAAATTCTGTTGAAACAGTTAGGAAGTTATTTTAACAAAAATTGTGCCGCTGATGTAACGCCCTTTGTGTTGCGTGTAGGTGTACTTTCATTGAACAGTGATAGAAAGGAGGTTTGGTAGAAAACAGATATAATTAATACGCATTAGCACAATTCCCTTATGTGAGCTGCTTTCGCTATAAATTACGCATTTGTGTAAAGCTACTGTCAGATGTGTTCAAAGCGAGACAAGCGCCCTCAGTGGTGCACTTCTTGGAAGCAGAGAACATTCATATCATGAGCCCTTTGAACAGCACATAAAAACCTGTGCACTTGTTGGATGTGACAGGCTCATTGAAAAACTCAATATCCCTCTTGCCAATCAATCAGGCTTTTCAATCCCCACTTCAATCAATCACATAAAAATGTCATGTTCTGTGATAACTACACAAAAGAGAGCACAATGCTTCGGCAGGACTACCATGCCATACTCTCAAACTGCACAATGAATGAACTTATCTCTCCTCGGTAAATTCTACAGGCGCAGGCCGTTTATTTTCAGCAGTGAACAATGTCAGCAATCTATTGTTTCAATCTTTTCCGTAGACATAAATTATTGGGGAGTTACCGCAGCATGAAGGCACCATTTCTCCCAGATGCAATTCTCCATATTAGTTAACCGTAGAGTTAGCACAAGCTTGGCTTTGAGAACCATGGCCTTCTTTTAGGCAATTGCATTGTTCATAAAAATTAATTACCAGTATAATTAAAACCACGGTCTGGAAACAGATTGTTTAGAAATTAATATTAAAAAGCAAAGGGGGACAGTTTCAAAGAATGCCTTCCAGAAACAGGAGAGTAATAATAGCCATAAAAAATGACTGCAACGGAGCCCCAGGGCATGGGGGGTTAAGAGCAGAATCAGATTGTCTCTTGACAGACAGCTGGCCTGGAATCCCGATTTGAATACCATGTAGCTAGATGTTTGGGAAGTCTGTTTCCTTGTTTAGAGATTTCTGAGAATCTACAGCTTATTCACGTAGAAATTGAATACTAGTGACAGAACCTGTTTTACAGCTGGAGGTGAAATTAAGGTGTCATAATTATTTTTCTATGGCATGGCGACAAGACTGACAGTCTTCAGCATTTTAAAACATATTTCTGAGTGGTTAGCTGCCTTTAAGACAATGGAAATACTGAAAATTATGTTATGAGTAAAACCAGCTTAAAGGATAATTATACCCAAGAATAAAAATGTAATATATTGTAGTTTACCAGTCCTTAGATGGAGTGGCTGCATTAGTTTACATTTTTCAAGCTAAGAACATTTTCAGCAAGTACAGACAGTACCTGTTGATCTTGCCAGTAAAGCAGTATCCTTGTCCCTTCCTGTGATTTGAACTGAAAGCCCCTACCACCCTCCATGTAATGGAAATGAATAATGGCAGGCATGTTTGTTGACAAGCATGGATAGCAACCATGGTTACCTCCATAGATAGAGTGGAGTGAGTGTAGCCACCCATGGATAAGAATTACCTTGTTATTCACAGGATTAGTAGGTGAAAATAAAGGGAAAAGCCTAAATAAAGCAGTCACCTCACTGGTAAGCTGCAATAAATTCATTTTTTTTGTCTTTGAGTTTAACCACTTCCAGACCGCCCTATAGCAGAACTACTACTACAGGGCAGCAGGGCTGCACAAAATCATGTATATATACATGATTTGGTATTACCAGGTAGGCGCCGCCATTACTGGCCTCAGCTGTCGATCACCAGGTCCCAGTCAGTGATTCCCTGCCAGCAACTGCACAGCACACAGCAAAACACACACAGCACACAGTTAACCCTTTGATCGCCCCAGATGTTAACCCCTTCCTGCCCAGTGCCATTAGTACAGTGTCAGTGCTTTTTATTAGCACTGATCACTATATTAGTGTCACTGGGGATATCAGTGACAGTTAGTCCCCCCCCCTAGTGTCAGAATGCCCACCATAGTCGCACTATAAGTCACTGATCGCTGCCATTACTAGTATTGAAAAAATCCAATATATACAGCCATTTGTAAACACTATAACTTTCACATAAACAAATTAATTTACACGTATTGGGATTTTTTTTTAGCAAGGATCATGTACCAGAACTCATTTTGGCATAAATTTATGACAACATTTTATTTTTTTAATTTTTTTACTGAACATGTTTATTAGAAAAAGTCAAAAATATTGTTTTTTTCCTCAAAATTGTCGATCTTTTTTGTTTATAGCGCAAAAAATAAAAAACGCACAGACGATAAAATACTACCAAAAGAAAGCTCCATTTGTAGGATAAAAGGAAATTTGGGTGCAGCATTGCATGACTGTGTACTTGTCAGTTAAACTAACATAGCACCGTATCGCAAAAAATAGCCTGGTCAGGAATGGGGTAAATCCTCTGGAGGGCAAGTAGCTAAATACTTTAGCTGAACATTTTAAAGCTTATTTATCACCATGGAGTCAATGTACCCTTATTTTCCTAAGATGATAACTAATGTTTGTTAACAATCAATACACTTTGAAAAGTCAATATATAATTTGGATACAATTATTTGCTCAAATAAAGACAAATAGTCTGTTCATTAAGGGAATTTTGACTTTTCAAGGGAATTTCCCTTAGCTTAGTGAAAGAGGTGAAACTCTGCTGTCTTCCATTAACCAGTTATGTGTGTGCGTATGTTTTTTTTTTGTGTTCCTTGCACATTATGGATATTCTTTGCAAAGCGAATTTTCACCATAGCCACTATGCTTAGTGAAAACTCAAAAGTTAACATTCTCCACTCCTTTAGTAAATCAACCCCAGTGTCTAGACAAGAAATTTGATTTTAACCAAAATTTTCTAGAGTGTGTAATATTTCACACTGAGAACCAAGAGAAAGAGGTTTCGTCTTAAAAAAACGCTATGACTGTTTTCAGTGATTTTAATTTATTTAATTAATAAATGTTTAAAGTGATGATTTTTATGCTTTTTTGTAAACATTTAAACAGTAGAGTTACCCTTTAAGTGTGGCCCCATTAGGAAGGTTTTCCCTCAGTTCCTGTCCCTGTGCACCTGCAAAAGCGATAGACCATGCAGGCATCACCAGAATGGGGAGACATTGTCAGAAGTTCTAACCCTTCCCCAATCTACTAAAAATGTGGTTTGTTTATGTATATATCCCCATTGGAGCGATTTCTTTTTTTCATTGTAGCTATTGATTGTTTAAATGAGACCCAAGGGCTAGATGAGTTACACTTAATGTGGTTTCAAAGGTTTTTTTTTTTTTATTAAAAAAGCAAACATTTCATACTTACCTGCTCTGTGTAATAGTTTTGCACAAAGCAGCCCCAATCCTCCTCTTCTCAGGTCCCTGCTCCTGCCCCCCCCCCCCCCCCGCTGAATGCCCCCAGAGCAAGCTGCTTGCTCTGGGGGCACTCGTGCCTGCTCACTCCTAAGCTGGCCTTGTATGTCCATAAGACATACAGAGTGTGGCTGGGCCCTGCCCCACAGGAATGAGAGACCAGGGAGAGCCAAGGCTCTTGTGCACATCGACGTATCTTGATCAGACTCAGGTAAGTATTGAGGGGGCTGAGAGGAAAGCTGCACACTGAAGGTCTTTAAAACCATTTTAAGGAGGCTTTACTAGATTTTCCAGAATGTTTTAGAATGCCCAGTCATTGATTATGGTTTACTTGTATAGCTAACTGCATAGAACTAACATTATCTCGATTTAAATCCTTTCCGACTGCCTAACACACATGTGCAGCAGCAAAAAGGTGGGATTTATTGCCTACATTGCCACATATGTACTGTTGGGTGGATGATGTTTCTGTGCTGACAGAGCACTCACTGCAAACTCCCAGCACAGAGATCGAGGTGGGAAAGACAGCTTTTGGTCCACGCTAATGATCAGTAGCCAGTTGGACCAGCTCCAGATCATGTGAGCACTGTGACAGCTGATCTCAATGGTCACGTGATCATCTGATCTTTCCTACTCCCCCGGCATTCAGAACTTTTGAACACTGAGTCGGCCAGAAAGGGGTTGATGTTATTAAATTGGGTTAACTGGAAGTGAAACAGATATTGCATGCATTAAATATAAAAGAACCCAAATATTACAACTGTTGTCAGCTTTTAGGATTTGTCCTTTGAAGTATATATTTTCTGTACTAACACAATTATTATTATTATTATTATTTAGGATTTACATAGCACCACCAGTTTGTGAAGTTCAAAATAAAGGGAGATAGTACAATTACAAAACAATTAAAGAGGGTTA
This sequence comes from Staurois parvus, assembly GCF_062004578.1. NCBI lineage: Eukaryota > Metazoa > Chordata > Amphibia > Anura > Ranidae > Staurois > Staurois parvus. The sequence goes on from NW_028318478.1 coordinate 9,410,381, forward strand.
GGAAGGCCCTGCTCTTGAGAACATACAATCTAAGAGAGAGGGGAAAGTGGCTCAAAAAGTAATAGCTCTGAGAGGGCTGAGCTGATGGGAAAATTAAAAATACAGATTATTAGATTGGTAGACATGGGATAGGCTTCCATGATTAGATGAGTTTTCAGGGATCACCTAAAGATATACAGAGTAGAAGATAGCTGGACAGATTGGGGTAGAGAGTTCAAGAGGAAGAGAGAGGCTCTGGAGACGTCCTGGAGAGAATCTTGAGAGGAGGAGATGGGGTAGCTGGGGAGCAGGATAGTTTTGGTGATATACCGAGACAAGATTGGTGATGTACCTCAGAGCACAGTTGTAAATGGCTTTGCATGTTATTGTTAGTATTTTTAATTGTATTCCTTGGGCAACTGGAAGCAAGTGGAGGGATTGGCAGAAAGGGGTGCAGACACTGAGTGGCTGGTAAAGTAGATGAGCCAGTTTTATTTACTTGGAATATGGCATGCATCGAACGGCACTGTATAGAGTGTTTAGAATAAATCACATCTTCCTTCTACACAATTGTTTTGCCCTTTGAGAAAATACTTTACCTGCTTTCCCATGTCGTGACATTATTTAAACCTAGTTATACCAAATTTTGAATTGCTTCACTGCACATTTTTACTGAAATTATATCAACTATGATCAAAATCACATGAATAAGCAACATAAATCTATATAAGCTGTAACCTTCTGTGAAAAAACACCTTCTTAAAAAAGAAACAATGTTTGTATTTAAGAGGCTTTCACATAAACCTTTCTGTGACTTCTCTACAAAGATGTTTCCATTACTTTCTTCTAAACACTGATTGCCTTTGATAGCTGCACCTTTCTGTGAACATACAATACATTGCCTCATTGACATTTCTCTTTAGCTTGCCTCATAGAAAATAGCTACCTCACTGGAGTTCAGGGAGGCTAAAAATGACCTTTTTATCAGGTAGCGAGCAATCACTGTCAATGTGCCTTCAACAATCAGCATAATTAGAACTATGTAACATTTTCCACATTTAAGTAGCATGTGCTGAGTAAACCGCTAAGTGTCCACTTGAAGAAGCAAGAGGAATAACAAACACCAATTGGCCCACAGAAACTCCTGTTAAATAGATAAAGCTGTGGGATCTTTATTTTCCCCAAATACATTACTATGGTTTAGCTTCTATCATCCAAACATGAACGCTAAAGTTATCTATATGCTGATGAAATTGTTATAGATCCATCATAGTTTTATGGCAATGACCATGAATTGGCACAAAATATTCAAAGAATATTGAATGGGTAGTTTCTTCCCACTAATTAAAAAAAAGATGGCTCCAACTATGCTAGTCTAAAACCATAGCTCATTTAATCCAAATGTGAATGATAAAGTTATCCATACATTGGCTGAAAATGTTAAAGATCCAACTTAGTCTTATGGCAATGACTATGTATGGACACAAAAAGAACTAAGAATATTGACTTAGCTGTGCCTCCCCTGGGTTCATAAAAGGCAAAGGAACAAGAGACATTATTGCCAATGTTAGATGAATATTAGAGAAGTGCAAAGAATACCAAAAGACGGCATACTTGTGTTTCATTGACTACAGCAAAGTGTTTGATTGTGTGGATCATGATAAATTGTGAAGGACTGCACAAACACATAACTCATTTGATCAATAGTCTCTGCAAAAATCAAGAAGCTGCAGTAAAAACTGAATACGGCAACACTGACACTGACTGGTTTCCAATAACATGAGGCATGAAGCAGGGATGCATCTTGTCACTTTGCTTGTTCAACCCACTGTATATCGTGAAGCCAACTTCAGAAATGCACATTTTGGAGAAGAAGAATCTGTTGGTAACAACCTTGGAGGCCAAATCATAAACAACCTAAACTATGCAGACGATACAACTCTCATCACCAGCGGCAAAGAAGATATGCTGTATTTACTGAGTAAAGTCAAAATCAAAAGTTGAAACGGGGGATTAGAACTGGATATAAACAAGATGAAGATTATGGAAACAGAAAATGATCTCAATTTTTAGCTTGATGGTGAAAGAACAGACGTTGCAAAGCATAAGAAATTACACTTGCCCCATTCAGTGTTCTTTATATATGTAAACGTCTCCTAATGTCACATCTAGGACATCTATGGTGCAAGTGCAAACAGAACCTTTTAATTCCCTGTTAAACCATATTATTATTGTTATTTTACAAATCTGTCACTTTTCACAGCCATATTGATTGTTATCTAGTGGCATATCATACCACTGTTTATACCATATTCTTAAAGCTACATAGTGTTAAACTTGACCTAATTTATCATCTTATATAAAAACTATCCATAGTGCTTCACAGCAAGAAATCAGGTTATTAAAGTTTTAATCTGATTGGCTGCTGTGGGGCAATGCAGTGGAATTGGTTCAAGATTTTTCAAGTAATGATTGATATTACTTAATTCATTCTATTGAATATGAATCAAGTTCCTGGAAGGACAGCGGTCTGATAAGTGATCCAGATTACATTTAGCGCATACAAATTGTTGAAGGTTGCTGTCCGGACAGATGCGTATTAGCAAGGCCAGCAACTTGGCAAAACTCTTTAGCAGGGTTTAAGTCCCATCTCTAACAGCTGAAGTCCTATCAACATGAAAATGTGATTTACAGACTTCCTCTGTTCCTTACAGAGCTTATCTGTACAGAAAAACAGCAAGCAACGATTAACTTACTTCTACAAAACACAGTTTACAAACGCTTTTGGAAAAAAAAATCAATACTCCGTATAACAAAATACCGCACTGTCTTTCAGGTTGTGGTAGATAGATAAAATAAGACACTTCAGTGTAAGGTTTTCTCAGTTCATGTTCTACAGTATGTGTCACTGCATTCATGAAAATAATTGTAAGTGATATTAAAACATTAGAGGGTGATAGATATTTTTCAAAATATATACATCACAAGTCACCACTATCTAAATCCAGAAAATAAATTTCTAGAAAACTTGAAATAATTTTAAATGTTTAAAAGTAAAGAGACTCTCCAATTAAACCTTTAGGGTTTTTTTCAGCTGGAGCACCAGTTTACCCCACTCCCTTTTTTTGGTAACCTGCAACTCCTTTGTGCTCCTTATCCATAATACAGGAGAGGTATTCCCAGCACATTAATTGCAGGATCCTTTTATGTATTGTAAATATACAAAGCGTGATGTACTGTATGCATTAGAGCTGATAATTTCCTCACAGTCTATGATCAGATTTCTTAGCTCATCTAGAGATTGTAATGTGACTAATAATACATCAAGCACAAAAAAAATTTTTGGAGCACATCAGAAAAGAATCTCTGGGAATTCTGGCTTCAGTGGATTTCCGATGCCTCAAATTAAGATAAACTAAGTGAACTTGCTGTTTAAGCACAGTTGCATTATTTGCTGAAAGGCATTAGTACTTAAAGTGGAACTTCAGTATTTCACCCACCCCATGTCACCCACCTCCCCCAACTCCCTAAAGCACACTCTCCACCACTGTCTTAAAAAATAATGAAGCATAACCCTTTCCTGCTGTCTTTTCGCAGGTCTGGTGGCATCACAGAAGTAATCTCTTTTCCCTGCAGTCACAGTGGGGTGGGAATTCTTTCAGGACTTTATGATGTGACAGCACCACACAGTCCTGGAGTGCTGCAATCCTATCCTGTGTAAGAACATACCCCCTAGAGGACATTTAAATGACAGGCTCAGTTTACAGGAAATGGGAAGATTAACAGGTCGATCATTCTGCCCAAACAAGACTGCTGACACTGGACCAAGTAGGAAACCAGGGATAGTGCTGGAGTGTGGCGAAGCTACATAAAACTTGGCAATACTTTTTTTTTCTAATCTGGGTTGGGGGTTGGGGTTTGATGGCAATTAACAAAAAAGTTGAAGTTATACTTTAATTGATTGATTTTGCTAGTTGCCTGTAATTCCTGTTAAAAATAAACATACATTGCTGCATCAAACGATTCTGTGTAGTAACCTAGAGGGATCCAACCTTTACTGAAGCTTACTTTAAAATGAAACCCCAGCCAAAACCTCTGTTGGGCTCAAGCAGGGAAAAATCTCTCCAACAGTAACATGGGCAGCCATAAATGTACTTCTAGTCCCCCTTTATTTTACACAAGATTGTGTGGAATCTGTGTGGCATGTTTGCCAGATTTTCCTTCACCATGATCACAGAAATAGAGGTTCAGGAGAAACATCCCCCAAAAAATGTTTTGCCTGGAATTCTCATAATTTTATATTTGTCTGTCACTATAGATTTAATAGCACTCACTGAGTTTAATTACAGATTTGATCAGATGAGATCAGATGAGATGCGAAAAGTATAACTGGGTACATGCAGAGAGTGTCAGAAATAGATTGAAGTGTACTTGTACAAATAACCCACCCCACTGATGATACTCCACTCTCCCACACTCTGCTTGTGCATCTTTTATTGCAGAAAGATGAGCCCCTATCTCTTATAACATAACTCTAGCCTAGCAATGAGCTTCTCTGGCATCCAGCATGTCATCATTGAAGAAAGACAAGTGTCAAAGAGAGCACCAAATGAAAACTACTTAGGGGTCCAAAGTATTTATTGTTCCACTGGTTACACAAGCAGGGCAATGGAAAGCCAAAGTGTTTCAGGGGTCACACAATCCCCCTTCATCAGGGCTGGGTAAATTGGTAGAGTGGTAAATGGCCTCAAAAGTACTCATAAGCAGACAAATCTAGCCCTTGCTACTTGCATTGTAAACACCAGCACTGACTGTTGTTTATAACATCCTCTGCTTGCAGACCAGTCTGTTTGGGAGTACTTTTAACATTCTGCCATTTCACCCAGCCCTGATGAGAGGGGATTGTGTAGCCCCCAAAATGTATTAGCTGTTTTTTTTTCTCATGCTTGTTGGAAGCTTTTGAACATGAAAGACTTTGGAATTTTGTTAATTGTAATTGTCCACATTTTGATATCTGTGAAAATCACAGTGCCCCTCTACTACTACATCATTGGATGACGGGAAGTTTCACAAGCTCTACCATACCTAGAATTACTAAGTGTATAAAAGGTTTCCAGGAGCAAAAGGGCAAACCAGCAAAAAGTTAGCTTTTCCCATTATTGTTTGTGCAAAATACATAGTTAAATCCACTAGCACTTGTTGCATAATGCTGTACTAGACAACAAAAAGTCTTCAGAGGGTGACACACACGGTGAGATACTTCAGAAATGAAGAATTGTTAATATCAGATATGGCATATTCATTTGTTTAGCCCTTCCATCATAAGTTAATGGAGTAATTACATAAACTGAGTCATTTTAATGCAAGAGCTAAACATCTGTAATTAATTCTGAAAACTCATGAGTGCACCGAGTGGGACAATTTGAAGCATCAACACATTAATTTATTTAATATAACGAATTAACAGATCTTATTCGAGATGGGAGCACATTAAGTGTTGTGAATGTAATGACATTACTCCCTCTCCCTTTCAAGCAAAACTGATATTGATTACAACTGCCCACCAATATTTGCTCATGAGCACTAGTAACGTGCCATAATATAATGATTATTTAAATAAATTGAAACATTCTGGCTGCCATAACTTGCCTTCACTTTTCATGACATCTTCCATGACTCATTCATTATTTTCAGGTAAAACCGCAAGATTATTTTGTCAGAAACAATTATATTTTGTTATAATGCAGATGGTTCTGTGTGTGGATTATTGCGCTTGACTTACAGAGCAGCCAGTATGATTACCCCCTCAGGCTTTACAATGTAATATATATACACTGCGTGTGTGTGTAAATAAATAAATATATATATATATATATATATATATATATATACACACACACATTGTATATATATATATATATATATATATATATATATACATACATATATACACACACTCACCGGCTAATCAGCCAATCACGTGGCAGCAACTCAAGACATTTATTATTATTATTATTATTACTGTTATACAGGATTTATATAGTGCCAACAGTTTGTTCAGCATTTTATAATATAAAGGGAGACAATACAGCAACGATACAGTTCAATACAAGAGGGTAAGGAGAACCCTGCTCCTGGGAGCTTACAATCTAATAGGGAAGGGCTGGTGGTGCAAGAGGTACAAGAGGTAATAACTGTGGGGGATGGACTGATGGGAGATATAGAATATAGAATATTCTATATTCTAGGTATAGAATATTTAATTATTTTCTGAAGGCAGGATAGGCTTCCATGAAGAGATAGGTTTTCTGGGATTGCCTAAAAATGGGCAGAGTAGGTGCTAGTCTGACAGATTGGGGTAGAGAGTCCCATAAGATAATGGAGGCTCAGGAGAAGTCCTGGAGATGAGCATGAGAGGAGGAGACAAGGGAGCTAGCAAGCAGGAGGTCTTGGGAGGAGCGATGAGGACGGTTTGGATGATATTTAGAGATAAGATTGGTGATATACTGATGATGATAAATTGGTGTGATTAGGTAGGCCAATGAGGAGGGAGTTACAATAGTAAAGGCAACAGATAGCAAGGGAATGAATAAGTTGCTTAGTGGTTTCAATGGTTAAAAAGGGGCATATTTTGGAGATGTTACAGAGGTGAAGTCTACAAGATTTGGACAGTGATTGGATTTGGGGCTGAAAGGACAGATGGGAGTTCAGGATTACACCTAGTACCATCGCATGAGGGGAGGGACTAATGGTTGAATTATTGATCTTGATGGAGAAGTCAGGGAGGGGACATGGGCTGGAGGGAATATTAAGAGCTCAGTTTTAGAAAGACTGAGTTTGAGGAAGTGGTGTGACATCCATGCTGATATATCAGTTAGTAAGTTAGTAATGAGATAGGAGACTGAAGGGGTGAGGTGAGGAGTCGAGACATAGATTTGTGTGTCATCAGCATAGAGATGTTACTTGAAGCCATGGGAGTTAATAAAATGACCAAGGGAGGATGTGTAGATGGAGAAGAGAAGGGGTCAAAAGACAGTACCTTGGGGGACCCCTACAGCAAGAGGAAGTGGACCGGAGGACACAGAGTTATAGGTAACACCAAAGGAGCACTGTGATTGGTAGGAGGAGAACCAGGAGAGAGATCAGAGTCTCACAGGCCAAGAGAATGGAGTTTTTTGAGGAGCAGGGGATGGTCAACAGTATCAAAAGCCACAGAGAGGTCGAGTAGTAAGTGTATGGAGGAGTGTCCATTGGTTTTAGCAGTTAGTAAATCATTAGTAAGTTTTAGTAGGGCAGTTTCAGTGGAGTGCTGCGAGTGAAAGCCAGACTAAGGTGTCAAAAAGGTTGTTGTCAGTGAGGTAGGAGCTCAGACGATTGTAGACTAAGCGTCCTAAGAGTTTAGAGGCAAATGGCAGCAGGGAGATGGGTCTTAAGTTGTTCAGGTTGGTGGGGTCCAGTGAGGGCTTTTTAAGTATGGGAGTGGTCTGTGCATGCCTTAGATGGGAGGGGAAGGTGCCAGTAGAGAGGGAGAGATTGAAGATGTGAGTGAGGGAGCAAAGAACAGAAGAAGAGGGTGACCGTAGTAATTGAGAGGGAACATGATCCAGGGAACAGGTGGTAAGACGGGCTTCTGAGAAAACTTTAGTGACCTCTTTGGTAGTAGCAAGGTCAAAAGAGGAAAATTGTGAGGGTGGTTTTGTATAGGGTATGCTAAGTGAGATAGATATCTGTGCAGTGGAGATGACCCCATGAATTGCATCAATCTTGTTTTTCAAATTGTGTATGGATAACTATGATCCTTACTGAGTCACATATATAGAGTGTTATAAGTAGGCTATGTATACACCATTTTGTCTCATCAGAGATGCTTCGAGTTGTTTACTACAAATGACACACACATATCTAGAGTGTAACTGTGCCAGCAGGTGTGTGTAACATTTTAGGTGGAGTGTCCGCCTTGGTCCTTTACTCCTCCCTGTTGCTATTTGATAAGAAAGGATATATACTGCTCAAAAAAATGAAAGGAACACTTTGAAAACACATCAGATCTCAATGGGGAAAAATATCATGCTGGATATCTATAATGATATGGACTGGGTAATGTGTTAGGAACATAAGGATGCCCCATCGTTTGGCACGTATTGATGTGCCATCCTGGAGGAGTTGGACTGCCTGTGAAACCTCTTTAGGGTCCAGGTAATTTTTCTCCTTCACTGATGTGCATTTATGAGGCTGCACTGATAGGCAGCACTAATGAACACTGATAGGCGGCACTGATGGGCACTGATAGGCAGCACTGATGAGGTGGCATGGATAGGCAGCACTGATGGGCACTGATAGGCAGCACTGATAGGTGGCACTGATGAGGCAGCACTGATGATCAACACTGAAAGACGGCACTGATGGGCACTGATAGGCAGCACTGATGGGCACTGATGGATGGCACTGACTGACAGCACTGGCTGGCTGCACTGCTGGGCACTGACTGGCGGCACTGCTGGGCACTAATGGGTGGCTCTGCTGGGTGGCACTGATGGGCATTGGTGAGAGGCACTACTAGGCACTGATGAGCATGGGTTGATGGCACTGCTAGGCACTGATGGACACTTGTGGGCGGCACTGCTGGGCACAGGTGGGCGGCACTGGTGGGTGGCACTTCTGGGCTCTGATGATCGGTACCTATCCGTCCTCTGACAATTGTCGGTTATCGGCAGTACTTTCCTCATGCTGTGACAGTGTGAGGAAAATGCAGCAGATAACTGGAAACTACATTTACCGGTGATCTGCTGTGTCATTGGACACGGCTGATCACATGGTAAAAGGCCGCTGTGATTGGCCTTTTACCATAGCACATGATCTGCGGTCGGCAAGTGGTTAATAAGATGAACTACATGTTATTATAGTTGCGGATGATAATTGTTTTAATAGTTGTAAGCTTTCTGATATATATAATTCTCAGTGTGTCAATACTACCATACATTAGAAACAGGAGGGTAAGTGAAGCAGCTGCAGTTCTGTATAGAGTTTTAATTCCAATAATTTTTATTGAAAATTTTCAAAAATGTAACAGTATGAAGACATTTGGCTCAGTATAGATTATATTCATACAATATAACTTTGATAAGAAGTCACCCCACCTTTTGGCTGAGGTTAGAGTTAGAGTTGCGGCATAAACATCAGAGGTAGACTTGGGGTTAAACTGAACCGTGGTGTGGAGTAGGAAGTGGTAAGGGGGTATTGAACAAGGGGAGGATAATAGGGAGAGTAGGGGGGAGGGGAGGAATAATTATAATGGGGTGAGGAAGGAGTACCGGTCTGAAATGGATGGGTAGATCTATTATTTGTGAGGTATCAGGATTTTACGGAGCAGCTAAGATTTTGTAACCAGTTAGACCATAGGGAATTAAACTTGTGTTGGGTGGAGTTATTAACAGCCGACTTTTTTCCATTTTGCATTGGAAGTTAAGATCTGAAATTAGAGATTTGAGGGAAGGAGCAGTGGTGGTATTCCATAATTGGGTTATATTTATTTTTGCTGCGAAAAGTATGTGGATAATGGTGGTGCGGGAACTATATGTGAATTTTTCAATCCCGATGTGTAAGAGCGCGAGTGAAGGATTTGGGGTTATCATTATTTTGGATACTTCAGCTATTAGTTGGAACACACTGTTCCAGAAGGATTTAATGGATTTACAGGACCATAATATGTGTAGTGTGGAGCCTGTGTCTCCGCATTGTCGCCAGCAAGAGGGGGAGTGGTTTGGGTAGAAAATGGCTAGTTTGGTAGGGGTTAGGTACCATTGATGAAGGATTTTCAAGTAGGATTCCCAATGTGAATTGCATCGGGAGGATTTGTAAGTGGAGTTAAATGTAGTAATTCATGTGTGTGTTGTAATTGTTTCTGCTAGGGTTTTTTCCCAATTGGATAGGGAGGTAGATTTTTGAGCGAATTGTAGGTCCGTTAAATATTTGTAGAAGGTAGAGATGCCTTTACCTGGGTATTGTGGTCTGGAGAAAAAGAGATAAGCTGTAGCTGGAATTTTTATGGTATGGGGTATGTGTTTTGTTTGGATGCAGTGGGTGATTTGTAAGTAGGTGAAGTAATCAATGATAGGAAGATTAAATGTGGTTTCGAGATTGTGAAATGAGCGTAGGGTGAGGTCTTTATAGAGGTCTGCTATGTTATGTATGTTTCATTTTTCCCATTGAGATAGATCTAGGGAGGGTGTAATGGAGTGTAGTATATCGATTGGGGTACGGAGTTGTTTGGAGTCTGTGTAATCTGTGGACAAGAGATCTTTCCAAGCTTGAAGAGTGGCTTTGATGCATGGGTGTTTTAGGTGATAAGTTGTTTTTGAAATTGTTGGAGTTAAAAGTAAATGGTGGGGTTTAAGTGGAAGGAAGGGTAAGGTTTCCATTGTGGACCAGATTTTTTCTCTGGTTGGGTTCCACCAAAAATATATTTGGTCCAGGAGAGTGGCATTATAGTAGGATTTAAGATGAGGGAGGCCTGCCCCTCCTTTGGAGGGTGGTTATATTAAGAAATTGGTGGTACATCTAGGTTTTTGGAATTCCATAAAAATCTGGTAAGAATTGATTGGAGTTTGGAGAAGAAGGTATTAGGGACCGGTAAGGGAAGAATATTTGGTAGGATGAGCATTTTTAATGTCACCACTCTGCCTATTTTAGAAAGTTCTGAGGTACGAAGGTTGGCAATTTCTTGGGGTATAGTTTTGAGTAATTTTTTGTGATTCAAAGTAAATAATTGGTCTATTGTAGCAGTGAGTTTGATTCCTAAGTAGGGGATGTTATTTTTTTCCCAGGTGAAAGGGAATTGTTTAGTAAGAGATATCTGGGTGTGATATATAGCGTGTGGAGATTTAAGATTGAGAATTTGGGCTAATTTAGTTTATAGTATGAGACCGTCGTATATTGTTGGAGATGGGTGCGTATTGTTTGAAGGGATTTGGTTGGGTTGGTAATCATCAATATGATGTCATCTGCAAATAGGCTAATTCTGTGTTCAGTGTTAAGGTGTCTTATGCCAGTGAACATTGGATCGTCCCGAAGTTGAGAGGCTAAGGGTTCAATGAGTAATGCAAATATGGCGGGGGATAGATTTTTGCATAGAGTATGATGTCTGTGTTGAGTAGGGAAATTGGTCTGTAATTTTGGACAAACTGTGGATCTTTGCCAGGTTTTGGTATTGTGGTTATTATCAATTGTAGCATGTCTTTGTGGAATGTGCCCGTGATGGCTGCCTGATTAAAGAGTTTGGTTAGGTATGGTGAGAGGTTAGAGGCAAATTGTTTGTAATATTCATTCGTATATCCGTCGTTCCCTGGAGACTTGTTAAGAGGGAGTGTTTTAATGGTGGTTTCTATTTCATTGGGGCTGATCGGGGTTGGTATATCGTCTAGTTGGGATGGAGAAAGTTGGGGGAGTTTAATTGTGTGGAGGAATTGCTGTATGGACGCTGGTGTTGGTTGGATAGTGTTATGGTCGTTTTTAAGGTTGTATAGTTGTTGGTAGTAGGTCGCAAAGGCATTGGCTATTTCTTGTGGGTTTGTGGTTAAGGTATGTGAGGATGAGTGGTGAACTGAAGATATTTTAGCTTTTAGTCGTTGTTGTTTAATCATTTTGGTTAGTAGGGAGTTGGCTTTGTTGCTAAGGGAGTAGAATTTAGTTTTCGTTTTTTGAAGGTTGAGGTCATATTTATAAAGTAGAAGGGTTCTAAGTTTGTTGCTGTCATTAGCGAGTTGGGCTGAAGTTACGGAATTTGGGGATTTTTTGTTTAATTCTTCTTTTGTTTTAATTGAGAGGAGGAGATCATCAATTTGTTGGTTTCTTTGTTTGGAGATACGGGAATTTAGTTGTATAAGAATACCTCTCATGTATGCCTTATACGTGGACCATAGTGTAGATATCGAGATTTCAGGTGAGTCATTTATGTCAAAAAACATATTATGAGCGTACAATATATATTTCCTGTGGTCCGGGTTCTTCAGTAGAGATGAGTTCAGTCTCCAAATGCGAGGGATTGTAGAGTGTTGATTGTGGTCTAAAGTAATGGAGGTTGGAGCGTGGTCTGACCAGGTTATGGTGCCGATCTTGGAGGATGTGGCATGTTGCAAAGTCCACTTGTCTGTGATGAAAAAGTCAATTCTGGAGTAGGAAAGTTGAGATGGGGAATAGTAGGTGTAATCTTTTTCCGTACTGTGATGGCATCACCAAATATCGTAAAGATCATTCTTGTGTAGAAAGAGATTAAAGGTGTGTTTGGAGAAGCGCTTGCTAGAAGAAGAGTCCAAGAGTGGATTGCCGATAATGTTGAAGTCTCCTCCTATGATTAGTCTGCCTTGTTTCTGATCGGAAATGGTTGAATTGATTTTGTTGTAGAATTTGAGTTGGTTGGTGTTTGGGCCATAGATGTTGACCAGAGTGCATAGGATTCCGTTAATTTTGCATATCAAGATATGGTAGCGGCCTTGAGAGTCTGCAACTTCTGAGATGTAGTGGAATTGGAGGGAGACTCTTATGGCTGTGATGACGCCATTTTTTTTTCTTGGAGCTGGTTGCCATATATATTGATGAATAGCGATGTATATGAAATTTGGGAATTGTGTCGGTGGCAAAGTGGGATTCTTTAAGGAATAGGACATCAGCTTGTAAGGAGCGAGCTTCTTTTTGTAGTAGGGATCTTTTGTAAGGTGAGTTAAGGCCACGGACATTCAAGGATGATATGGTAATCATATTGCTGGATGTAGATGAGTTGTCCGGAGTAGCAGAGGTTTTCGTAGATTGTATAGAGTGGCAGATTATCTTTTGTTGTTGGTAAGAAGTTTCCACAGAGAAGGAGTAATGCGTTCGATGTGGTCGCTGGTTTGATGAGGATGTTCAATCTTGTAATGTGGTTTTTCGAGGGAAGAGGAGTTGACTTGAGCGACTGGTGGAGGTAGGAGGGTAAGAGGGTAAAAAGAACTTGTTGAAAACACAAGTGGTATGTGTAGCACTTATTGCTACTGTGTAACGGGGAATTTGAACATACATTACTTTAAGTGAGAAGTCATGTTGATGAAAAACACGGGGTTCGGAAATGATCATAAAGGGGCCATCTGACAGCCTTTAGTGGTTCCCAGCTTGTTGCGTGGTGATTGATGTTAGGGACCTCTGGATCAAGACCATTCTGCGTCCATGTGTTGTGGTCGGCTAGAGGTGGATTGGTGGGAGTCCACTGGTATGATGTTCCAAGTTTTCAGGAGTTCGATGCCTGCTTCTAGGGTTTTAATCGTAAAGAGCCTTCCCTGTTGTTTAACAATGAGCATTGATAGCCAATTCCGTAGTTCTGCAACGCTTTTGTTATGGTGATAAGTTTCTTGCGGTTGAGAAGTGTGACTTTGGATAGGTCTGCGAATAATTTTATGTTCGCTTGATCTGGTGGTATTGATGTAGTGTTTCTCGCAGCTATCATAATTTTTTCCTTCATGTGATAGAAGTGAATGCGTGCTAGGATGTCCCTATTTATTGCGGCTGGTAGGAACGACTGATTTGGTATTCTGTGCACGCGGTCTATAGCAAGCTTTACATCTGATAGGGAGGGAATGAGATGTTTTATGTACTGTTGTAAATAGGGTACTATGGCATCCATAGTGATATTTTCTGGGATTCAGTGAAATTTGATAATTTGATATTGTTCTGCCTGGAGCAGTCTTCTAGGTCTGCCAATTTGAGGTTAATCTGTTCTATATTGGTTTTGTGGTTTGCATGTGCGTCTATTGTTGTGTGCTGTGAACATTTCCCCCATTTTGTTTTCAATATGGCGGATACAGTGATCTTGTTTTTGTACTGCGGTTGAGATTTGAGATAAGGTTGTCGTCAGGTCGTCATGTAGTGTTTGTCGCAGTGAGACAAGCATGCTTTTCATAGACAGTTCAGTGATAGGTTGATCAGAAGCGGGAACATTTTCTATCAAGGATGGAGTAGAGATAGCAGTATTGAATGCAGGAGAATAGGAAGGCTGAATTACAGATGTAGTTTCTATGTCCAGCCTAGGTCTGGACTTAGCAGGGCTGCTTTTGGTGGGAGACAGGGGTGGAGAGGACTCACCAGGGTCTCCTGGATATAGTGATGCTCTGAGCTGGGGGTCTGTGGTGTGATCTGTGCTCTGTTCTGGCTGTGAGGCATCGTGCTGTGAGGAGCCGGCGCCATCTTGGCTGCAGGGGCTAAGAGCTGGGAAGAAGCTCGTCAGCATTCCCGGCTGCCCTGGTGATCTGCGGCAACGAGGCATATCCCTGGGGATCTAGTGCTGTCCTGTGTCCCCTTATTAGTGTGGGGAGAGGTCTGTATTACCGCTGGGTCCGGTGTGTGCCGGGTTATGGATGACGAGGAGACGGAGCTCTCTTTACAGAGCTCTCATCTCGGAGCCGGTAGCGCATGCGCCCCCTGTATAGTTTTAATAGAAGTAGTTAATGAATAACACATATAATAAATGTACTACATCTTTATTCATATTTGAAATTTTTGTAATAGTGCTGGGAGTTACTGCATGGATACTATTGGCAATAATTGTGTTAAAGCAGAGAAAGACCCCCTCCCGGGCTCATGTTACAGACAGTGCTGATCAGACAAAAGGAGGAAAGTATGTAATACTACAAAGGTTTGCTGATGTATCCAGACAATGCAACCAGGTCATGCTATCCTCTGGTGATCTATAATGCTTGTGAAAAATTAGGAGTAATAGTTGACACCTTTTTATCTGTTATTGTGTTTTATTTGTTCTGGTTGTGCTGTTTAAAGTCTGGAGAGATAGACAAAGAGGCTTTGCCATTTGTGATCTTAACTACATCCTGTAAAAAGGGTGAGTGATGTCTGTGCCAGTTAGGAAAAGGGGGGAGAAAGAAGACTCAGGGTAATAGTGTCTCAGTAGTGAAGGAAAGGCTAACCTCTCTAATCTTTGTGAAACTACAGTGCACTGGGTGAGTGACTAACTAGCTGTGTAAGACTACATTAATTGAAGAGTGGTAGCAGCAGGGGGGGTAAGGTTAATTGTGAACCCATATGGAACTGCATAGTGTAGGAAGGAATACACCTAGCAGACAAAAGGTGGGAAATCCGAAAGAATCTGAGTAGCCAACCCTTTTGTCTCACCAACAGGTAGTGGGAAAGTGCATCTTTCAAGTGGTAAGGGAAAGAGGTACAAGGGGAGTTGAGTGTTCTGTCCTGGGGGTGTAAAGATAGAAAGGAGAGGTTTTTGGCCAGGCTTCTGCCTATTCAGCTTCAGAAAAGGGGAAAATAGAATATCCAGGGATTTTCCAATATGACAAATCAGCTGGGTGGGGGCACTAAAGTTAAAGGACCCCCCTAGACCCCTCGTCAATAATTGAGGACATGATATGGTAAATGAGTGATTAAGTACCTTAAGAAATGGCACAGATTAGCACAGGTAACTGATTACCCTGTGCCCAAATAGGGGACTTATGATGTCAGAGTCTGGACTGCTTTGCACCAAAATTTGAACCTCCCTGGAGGTATTCTCGAGTATAGCTCGGAGTAAAGTTTCAGCACCACAAGCGGTAACCCCGAGCTACACTCGGGAATACCTTGCAGCGCTGCTTTGGGATCTCTTCTTCACTTACCTTGTCCTTTGCTCCTGCGATGTCCCCCCTGCAGTGTCCCGGCAATGTCCTCCGGCCGATGCCGGCATCTCTGTTCTGGGTTCCGTTCCCTGCGACGTCAGGGCGTATGGGGACGAAACGGCGGGAAATGTAAAAATGTGAAATTCACTCACACTAAAATCACATAGTAAAACATTACTGTATCAAACCATTTCACATACATTTTGTCCCTAGTGCTTTGTCCTGTGCCCTGCCTGCATTTTTACTGTTCTTTCTGCCTGGAAACTGAGAAATGTCCATGGCGTCCAAAAAGCGTCCCTTTAGGTCAAAAGCGGTTTTAGATCAGCTAGAGAACAGCGATAGTAAATTAGAACCACTTGCAGAATTGAGTGATAATGATTAGTGGGGAAATTTGTCATCAGGCACTGAAAACGATTTTGCGACTTTGCTCAGTGATGTGCGAACTTGGCGCTATATTTCAAATATCAGTGATTTTGGTTTGATTATATTATTGAATTAAATTTATTATTATTATATTATTATTTCTTATGATTATTTATTAAACTATAATTTATGGTTTCAAATTTTAACATACTCGGGATGTTTACTAGACTCTTGTTCAGACAGATTTCAGTGAGTTATTCCTAAAAATTACAGGCCTACAATAAAAAAAATACATATTTCCATGCAAAAAAATGTACCGCTTTGAGCACAGAAATACTGACATAATCAGACTGCTAGGGAGGCTACGAGTAAAATGACTGAACCAAATGAATTAGTGGCTTGGGCAAGATGGGCCAATGAGGACTACTTGAAAACGTCTAAAATCCTTATGGCAGTATTGCCCAAGGAGTCAGGGAAGAAGGTGAAATGTCAGAGGAAATGATTATGAGCACTCACCTGTTGGCAAAAACACTCATAAGAGATCCTGGTAGGCCCATGACAGAAGATGGGGTGTCTAGCAGTATGAGACCTCCACCTCCATCATATTATGGTACTTTATCCTCATATGTCGAATCACCGAAGGCATCAGCACCACTGAAAGAGTTTAACTCTCCTTGGGTGCTGACTCCACGATGAACTGAAGGTAGTACACCAGGAAGCTCCAGTACAGGATCACCTAAGGGGGTAAGTATGCAGAATAGCCCCCCAAGGGAAGCATCACCTCCTTCTCTCTATGAGTACTCCCCGTTTCCTTGTGACGATGAGTGGAATAAGGGGGACGCTCCAGACTCCACTATGGATGAGGCAAGGGAACCTCATTATAATTTTATAAAGGATAGAAAAGAGAAAGGCTGTACCCTGCGAGAGAACAGAGAGCATATCATGAAAGTCAGCAGCTGACAGGAACAATAACTCATCATGTGCCTTGGACTCCAGGTGAAATTAATACTTTCTTGAATACTTTGCCGAAGTCCAGGCACAGCCCTCATTTGTTTGCTCAGCAGCTGTATAATATTGCAACCAGCTACAGGGCAAACTGGAAAGACATGCTGAGAATAATTACCATTTCAATACCGGGAACTTTTACCTCCTTCCTGCCCAGGCCAATTTTGAGCTTTCAGTGTTGTCGCACTTTGAATGACAATTGTGCGGTCATGCAACACTGTACCCATAAACATTTTTTATAATTTTTTTCAGACAAATAGAGCTTTCTTTTGGTGGTATTTAATCACCACTGAGTTTTTTTGCTAAAAAAAAAACCCGAAACATTGGAAAAAATTTGTTTTTCTTCGTTTCTGTGACCAAATCAATACAATGTTACCACAGTAATATTGAACTACTCAGTACAGTGCAAACTGTTTTGGCAGATGTGAAGAAATGCTGTAAAGTTATGCTTTCAAAAATATGCATTCATTGTTTATATTTTTATTAAGTGAATTCACAAAATGCAAAGCGAGCGATCTAAAGCTCTAAATCAAATCAGTATTTGGTTTGACTTCTCTTTGGCTTCAAACCAGCATCAATTCTTACACTTGTACACTTTGTGCCCTTGCAGAAAGTCAAGGATTTTGTTGGATTAGAGTCAGGTGTATGATTAACCAATTATACCAAGTAGGTGCTAATTATCATCAAATTCATATGTAAGTTGAAACACAGTAATTAGCTGAAAAAGAAACAGCTGTGTAGGAGGCTTAAAACTGGGTGAGGAATACCCAAACTCTGTTGTTAAGATGAAGTTGTGGTAGACAGTTTCAGGTCATACACCAAGGCAAGATTGAGAACAGCAACAACACACAAGATAGTTTTACTGCATCAGCAAGTCTCTCTCAGGCAAAGATTTCAAAGCAGACTGAGGTGCTAAGATGTGCTGTCCAAGTTTTTTTTCGATGAGGACCATGGCCACAGTGGCCGTCAAGGAAACAATGCAGCAGATGAAAGACACATCATGCTAATTTTCCTTCAGCAAGACCTCCAGCAGTTCCATCAGCACAAAAGTGGCGGAAACCAGTTGGACCCAGGTACACCCACCTATTATAAAGAGAAGTCTGGCCAGAAGTGGTCTTTATGGAAGAATTGAGACCAAAAATCTTTACCTCTAATGTGGAAGCAAGGCTAAGCAACTCAACTATTCATGAAAACATAGGGACTAGGGTGCAAGAAAATTGCAGCAGGTGCTCTGCACTAATTAGTCAAAATTTTAAATATTTGTCTGTAGCAGGAATAAGTTTGTTTGCCAAAGGTCTGGAGAGCAGTATAATAATGTGTGTCTGCAGGCAACAGTGAAGCAAGGTGGAGGTTCCTTGTAAGTTTGGACTTGCATTTCTGTAAATGGAGTTGGAGATTTGGTAAGGATTACTGGTGTCCTCAAGGCTGAGAAATACAGGCATATACTCATCCATCATGCCATACCATCAGTTAGGCATGTGATTGTCCCCAAATTTATTCTGCAGAAGGACAAAAACCTTAAGCATACAGCCAATGTTTTTAAGAACTGTCTTCGACATATAGAAGAATGAGGAGTCCTGGAAGTGATGGTTTGGCCCCCACAGAGCCCTGATCTCAACATCAAGTCTGTCTGGGATTTCATGAAGAGACAGAAGAATTTGTGGCAGACTATATCCAAAGACAAACTGTGTTTAGTTCTTTAAAATGTTTGGAACAACCTACTTGCCGAGTTCCTTCAAAAACTAGTGTACCTAGAAGAATTGATTTGATTTGGATTTCTCTTCTGTTCATCTACTTTCCAGTTTGTTTCCAGTGACAAAAATAAACTATTAACGCTTCTATTTCTGAATTCCTAATTGACCACATTTTTTCACACCTGTCTAAAACTTTTGCACAGCAGTGTATGTTATAAGTAGGATGAACAACATTTCTAATTTGTAGTCCACTGCTATTGGTTTTGCAGCACCAAGTATGCATTTGTTCAGTAGAACATACACAAATTGGCAACACTTTCACGCATTACATTTTTCATCAGAACAAACAGTGAGACTGACAAGAGAATACTGTGATATGTCATAATGATTATGATATGTCATAATCATTAGACTTATGCAGCAGCATATATTGACATACAAAGAGTCTTTCAACGTATAAAATACATCTTTGTTTAACTGCAAATTTAAATGATAATAGTAAGAATTTCTGAAAGTTTTGGTATAGACATAAGCAAAAGCTTGTTGCCTCTGGAACACTAAAAAATTGTCTCTTGTAGTAGGATTACTAACACAAATAGGCACATACAGTATGTATAATGTGAAGGTTTGACGTATGGTACCTTTACCCTAAGCTGAATTCGAAGTATGGATATTTTTGCATAGCTTGGACCAATGTAACCATGCAAATCTAATACCTGGCTGATCCCGGTGGAAGTGGAGAATCACTGTAGTAGTGGCTGCCCTGCAACTCTGTTGCACAGTAATCATAGGAGGTCACCCACTAGGCACTGGTGCCATTCAGAGAATTCTTTGCATTTTTTCAATGAATGCATAGCATTCCCAGATTGGACGAGGTGGAGAAGCAAAGTGGTGATGTCACAATCTCCCCCCTGTCCAATGTATACATTGAGAAAAATACAAGGCATTCTCTAAATGGTGCCCATGGTCAAACAAGTAGGGAAAGCACAGAAGTCACTGGTAGGATTATATCTTACTCAAGTCCTGGAATCACCCTGGAATCTTACAAAAAACATTCAGTGGCAATTGGAAGTTTGGATTTGGCCTGTTCAGCATGCTTATCTACAGGATAACTTAGCAGGATAATTAATATAGTGGTTTCCCATAATGTTAAGGTGTAAGAAAGAAGCTGCAGATATGATACCTACCACTGTTACTCTACAATATAATGTTCCTTTCTAGTGGAACATGCATCACAACCATGTAGTTCCACTAGAGGGAATATGCTGGCACTACCACCTAGTTGCAGAATTAGTAAGCACAATATAATCTATGAGAATGTTGCAACTATATCTATAGAAACAGCATTCTAACATAAGGTGAACTTCATATAAACCACCTTTAAAAAAATTATGAAACAAAAGTCTGAATTTCCTTTTAGCCTGTTCAGTATATTTAAAGCAATCCTGGGCTTTGCCCATTAAAGGGGTGGCAACAGGACTTTTTAAACCCCTTTTTCTACCATCTCCAGCAGAACATACTGACCTTTCCTTTGTTTCTGTGCTCTGCCATTCAATGTCAGAAGCCAAAGGACCAACTGTATCAAGCATGAAGAAACATGTGACTCTGTGTGAGTTAAGACACCAACAATTGCAGCTTGGCACTAGGCATTCTTTTCACTCCCTGTGGCTGAATGGAGTGGAGTAGCAGCAAATGAAAAGTACACATATGCATCTGTGGTGGACGGTCTGATAATAAACTAGTTGATTGCCCTGCATGGGCAAAGCACAGGTTCACTTTAAGGTTCCCCAGCAGCCTGTGTTGAAAGAGTCAATTCAAATTTTAATAATGTAACATGACATTTTTTGTGCTTTGTTAGACAACTATAGTTCTGTGATTATTTTTTAACCTTTACAAATAGGCCCTTAAAAAGATCAGTAGCTAAACTATTTTAATGAGCGACATAATTTCATTGACTGCGCTGCTTTTAAATCCTAGCATAAATTGAACAACGAAGAAAATGAAGAGTCTTTCCTATTAAAACACTTCCTTTGAATAACTAGCCTTGATGTGCTTGTGATGCATTTGTGCCTTTGATTTATTCTCCAACTACAGTCACTTGTAATACAAGTTCCCCACAAACTATGATGCTGTAGCTTCAACTGTGTTAACGGAATTACGTTTTCTAACCTCAAAGTAATGTTTTTTAAGTTGCTGAGCAACCTCTGAAGCTGTGGCTAGACTGACTGGAGGATTCAAATGTGAAAGGCTAACCAAATTCAGTTTAGAGGAATATACAGTATGGAAGCTGAGAAACCATAGCCTTTTCCATAACTACCATATCATAACATACATTTTTCTAGGAATAAAACACAATGCATTGTCCTAGCACTCTGTACTTGGAAAGCATCCTTGTCCTGTCTCATAGAAACTAGGTTATATACACCCAGCCCAAGCCCTGCATGAATAGAAGCCTTGTCAAAATAATCAGCTTTCCTCCTTCCATTTCTCATTGATAAATGTATTTAATACACAAACGTCCAGTAATTATATTGAACTTACTTTGTTGCATTGAAAGCCACAATAAAAATACATTTTTATTTCTAATCAACCTAGTGGCAATTGATTTTGGTTTAGATTCTCTCTGTTTTTTTAATTGACTTTCTTATCTGAATTGCTGTCAGGCTATAGGAAATCAGTTCTGTTAGGTTGTATCTTATTCCAGTTCCATCAAGCCTTAACACTATACTGTAGTTTAAAAGTGCACATCCCTGCTTTGTCTCAGTCAGTTACTGGATTCATAGACTGTATAATTAAAATGCTGGTAAAGGTTCAGATTTAAAAAAAAAACCCCAAAAAAACCAAACATGTCATAATTACCTGCCCTATGCAATGGTTTTACACATAGCAGCCCAGATTCTCCTCTTCTCGGGTCCCTTCCGGTGCTCTCGGCCCCTGCCCCCTGTTGAGTGCCTCCAGAGCAATCTGCTTTCTCTGGGGCACTTGTGTGTGCCTGCTCCCAAGCCGACTATGTGTCTATGCCAATGACTTCTGCTACTGTGTCTCAGCGAATGAGGAGAGAGAGACCCAGGAGAGCTTCTGCTCTCATGCATATTGCTGGATCAGGCTCGGGCAAGCATAAGGGGGGGTTGAGGGGGGAGCTGCACACTGAAGATTTTTTACTTTCATGCTTAGAACTACTTTAATAACTAAAAGAGATGTTTGCACATCTAACACTCCTGTAGACCAAAAAAACTGTAGAATTGAAACTTTATAAACTGAAATACTAAAAAAGAGCTAGAGAGGTAGGTATACTAACTGCTTTATAGACCTGCTGTATCACTGATGCATTCATTTGATATTGGTAACTTTAAGTGTCCCTAACGCTATAAAATATATAGAAAATTGGCTTTTTGTTAGACTGTAAGCACTTCAAACACCTGCACATTTTATGAATGCTCTCTGTTTTGCCAAAGAACCTGAAATACTCCAATATAATGTTATTATTTGGATAATGCCCTGTAGTTAGAACAATTACTGCAATCTTTATTAGGTTTGGGAATAACATTAATACTAGGGGTGTTCAAGTCAAACCAGGACATTTGAGTTTACATAATAAAAAAACAAATTTCAAAAGTGGAAACTGCATTTATTTTTTTACATACTCCCCTGCTACATTTATACATTTATACCAGCTTTTAACTAATGCCTGGAAAGCTTTGGCGTAGTAAGATGTGAAAGATACTCCAGCTTCAGGTTCAGCAAAGTAATTTTCTTGATTTAGGAGCCGATAAGTATCAGTTACTCACAAATCACGCTATAGGAAACCCAGTTAAGAATCTTAAATTAATTCAGGTTGGTTCTTCTATTTTCAAATGTGTCAAATCTTCCATCACAGACAATTGAGTTTCCTTAAAAGAACTTGTAGAATTTCAAATGTTTGACTACCTCTATTTGAGGTGACGACCAGGACTGATCAAAGATGTTCAAAATATAAGATGAGCAGTAAGTACTGCACATATGAAAAAGTGTGTGTGACGTCTCAGTATGTAGGGTTAAACTCCTTCCAAATATCAATCAAGTCATGTGTATACAGAAATCCAGTGATCCATTTTAGGAGGGTATCTTAAATTTGGTTTTAGTTTTACAGTCTTAATAAAACCACAGCAAAGGCAACCAGGGAATACCTCCATTCTTTCTGCACTGTCTCACAAAACTGGCTTGTTAGAAAGGATTATTTATTCACCTGTTTGATAAATATTTTACAGCACACTGACATCAGCATTTCTACTTTGGCTCATCCTGTATCACATTTTTACTTTTTACTCTAATTCCATACAGCTAGCTCTCTTACATGGAAAAAAATGTCATAACTTCCTTTCATTTCATTTTTTTACATTTATTTGGCCATAAAAGCTGCTGAGTGAAATCTCAACAAACCCCAGGAAACAATATGTGCTGGGAATGAATAATCAGCACTGGATATGCTCACTGTGCCACAGTATGTACTTTATACACAAAATTATACATGAGTTATGAGATAGATTGATAGATAGATAGATAGATAGATAGATAGATAGATAGATAGATAGATAGATAGATATGAATAGATAGATAGATAGATAGATAGATAGATAGATAGATAGATAGATAGATAGATATAGATAGATAGATAGATAGATAGATAGATATGAATAGATAGACAGATAGATAGATAGATAGATAGATAGATAGATAGATAGATAGATAGACAGATATGAATAGATAGATAGATAGATAGATAGATAGATATGAATAGACAGATAGATAGATAGATAGATAGATAGATAGATAGATAGATATGAATAGATAGATATGAATAGATATATAGATAGATAGATAGATAGATAGATAGATAGATAGATACCTGGAGCAGTGTATCAAATAAGAAAACAAAACCTCTTTCGAATAACAGAAGAACAGAAACTCTTGAGAAATATTTATATTGTGGCAGCACAGTGGCTAAATGTTTAGCACTTCCGCCTGGCAGTACTAGGGTTGTTGGTTCAAATCCCAACCATGGCACCAACTCCCTGGAGTTTGCATGTTCTCCCTGTGTCTGCATGGGTTTCCTCCAGGTACTCCAGTTTCCTCCCACACTCCAAAGATATGCTGGTAGGTTAATTGGATCCTGTCTAAATTGTCCCTAGTATGTATGTGTATGTATGAATGTGAGTTAGGGACCTTGAGGGTTAGGGACTGATGTGAATGTACAATATATATATATATACAGTATGTAAAGCACTGCATAAACTGACAGCGCTATATAAGTACCTGTAATAAATAAATAAATATGTTTACCACTGCTCAAGGTAGAGAGACTCCTGATCTCAAAGCACAACTCCTCCTGTAGATGCTAGTCCAGCTCATGTGCTGCATAGATGAGAACAAAGGATGTCCCATCGGCTGCACTCCAAACAATCCACTTTATTGAACAAAGATAAAACCAATACAGATAGTGGAAATACAGTGGGGGACTGGCAGGTAAACGTGGTTCACGCTAAAGACAATGCTTATTCATTGGTAATAAATAAGCGCTGTCTTTAGCGTGAACCACGTTTACCTGCCAGTCCCCCACTGTATTTCCACTATCTGTATTGGTTTTATCTTTGCTCAATAAAGTGGATTGTTTGGAGTGCAGCCAATCGGACATTCTTTGAAATCATCTTGAGAAATATTCCTGTACAGGTATCAGAGCTCTCAATGCTGAAAACTATTTTTGACATAGGATAATAACAAAACTGTGGCTTGGAGCAAGCTATGGTAAACTAAATGTGATCTTTACTTATCAATTGTTTTGACAAGGTAACAAAATAATTAATAATGCATTATAAATAGTACAAATAATAATAAAAAAAATAATAGTACAAATAATATACTGTACATAGAATTATGGCATGCATCTTGGTTTGCAATTAAACATGTAATCAAAAAATGTAGTGAATAACAAATGACAAAAAGTGAATAAAGCCATCACCAAACATTTAGACTGAATTCACACCTGAGCAGAGCAATTTTGAGGCATTTAAAGGTACTTTTATTTGCATGTTTTGTAGCATTTTTCAATCATTTATGAGCATTTTAGAAGCATATTTCAAGCATTGTATATGTGTATTCAAGCCTATGGCATTTTTATTTTACTAGTTCAAAGCACTAGGGGAGGAGACCAGTTCTTACAATGGTGCAAATCGCTCAAAAAACTTGATTCAAGCACTTATAGACATTCCGATTCTAAAGTCTATGGGACCAAAAATGCCAAAATCTGCCTTGAAAGTAGCTCATATAGCTTTTGGAGCTTCAAGTTTTGAGCTACAAGCACCTGAGCACTCACATGTCAACAACCACTGTTGAAATACATGAGAAATATATGTGATTTCGGGTTTTGGAGCTTCAAGCTTTGAGCTGCTAAATACTCAGGTGTGAATGGGGCCTTACTGCAGAAAAAAAGCATACATGATATTCTACAGGAATAAGACAAAATAATAATTGCCAACCCCATTAGTTCTTAGAACAGTCATAAAAGTTAGCCAGTAACATTAGGGGTAAAGTTCATAAACTTCATTACTCAAAAGCCCATTAGTCCATTAGTAGAGGGGATAATGGCTTTCCAGATCAAACTCTTAGCACAACACTTCATCTTATCAAAAAATAAGGAACTGACTTTTCAGCTTGAGTCAAATGTACTGTGCAGGAGATTACAGGTGAAGCAAATGACGACATTACTTTCTTCTTTCTGATAGCAAGCACAAAAGGTTTTGACCTGCTAAGGTGTTTTGACCCATTTCAGGAGGTCAGTATTCATTATTCTGATTGCTTTAAGGTACATTTAAATGGTTACTTAACACCATATCAATGCCTGTATTAATAAACCAAAAAACAAATAAAAATTGTATAAAAAAAAAATCTAAACCCAACTTCAGCCAAAACCTTTTTAAGTGTGAAAATGTTACGATTTATATTTTTAATTGCTCTTTATGCTCAATATGAGGGTTAGTATTTTGTTCCGGAACCAAGCTTGCACATATGAGCTTTTTTAATAAGGCCACGATAAAACTAATGTTGATGTGCAAAGTCAAGGCTACCATCAAGTGTGTACAACAGGGACTCCTGTAGGATTTTCAATTTAATATGGGACCTGGCTTTTCCAAATAATTAATAAACAACATTTCATTCTAAAGAATACTGCCCCTCGGAGAAGCACTATCTAATGCAAGGCAGCCCTCTTCCTAGAATGAATAACTAATACAAGAAGCAACTGTCAGGTGAGGTTGTTGGCAGCTCCCAGAAGTACTTGTTATGACTAGTGTGGCCCCAGAAGACAGTGGATAGGGCTAAGCAGAAAGCGAAGACGATGTTCTACGCAGAAGTACTCTGCTAGTTCAGTTGCATGAGGTCCGTGTTGTACATGAAGTACAAATGTGCTGTCAGTTTTCATGTTTCTGATAGCATTCCCTGAGTGAGAACAAAGGGGAGTTGGGAAATGGATTCTTTATGCATTTTAGCTGTAGGTTTTGTCTCCTATTTATTTTATCCGTATTAAATAAGAAACCTAGGCATGAATCTGAAATATTTTACTAACCATTCATTAGCTGTGTGAAATAAGAATCATGGTGGTGATATCTGTATTATTATAATTCAGAATCAAATTGTAAAAAATAGAGTAACAGTAACTAAAATAGAGAAAAGGCTGTGATATTTAGTTAATAGATGGTAACACATAGTTTCCAAAGAGTAAAGATGTGTCTGCTTCATCAGTCAGAGGTAACAGTGTTCTTACCATATTGTATTCTTTTGGTTGAGAAGTATCACTACACATGGAGAAATGTGTGTGTTTTGCTATTTGGTCTATATTGATATGTATGAAATTATTATTAGTGAAAGAAAAAGTTCTTACAAGCTGAAAACAGAGCACACATGCATTTTTGTAAATTGGTACAAAAAAATCTAGGGGTTATAATTTAAATGTAAGATATTGCACATAATAAAGATTATCTTGCTATTATCTAACAATATTGGTTAATTCCTCTCATCTGTAGATTCAAAATTGAAATGACCCCCTGCTGTATAGTAGGTACCTTTTGGTGCCATAATTTACCATTATCTCTTTTGTCCTCCACCTTAGTCTACTCCACATCATCCCCACAAACTGCTTACCGTTGACTATTTGGAATTTCCTCAAGACAACATTAGTTGGTGCACTCAAATTTGAATATCAATGTTGAAATTTAATTTGCAAAAAGTACATGTATAGCACCTTCTGGTTTATGGAAGCAGGAGTTACAGCTTCCATAGTTAGTGAGTGTGTCATGTATTAAACAACACAATACATAGGAAATTAGCAGATTGTTGAAGTGTGATTTCTGTGTGACCCCTCTAAGGGTCTATTATGTATTTTGGGGGAAATTTGGAGGAGTCTGTGTACTCTTTTCTTTAGCAAGAAGTAGCAATGCAATGTAATTTGATGGCATTTTAAACAGCATTTTCTTTGCAAATGTAAATTTTGCGGTAACATATCCTACAGCAAGAATGAAAATAAAAGTCTGGAATGAATTTTAATGGAGACCCCATACCAAATGAAACAAAAGTGTGTGAGGTCTTTCAGGAAATACATATCAGACCCTTAATCTGAGTATGCAGCCTGGCTGGCCTGGAAAAGGGGGGGGGGGGTGAGTGTGTAACCTCAAAACCATACAAAACCACATGCCCTCAACATGGGGGGTTCCTTCCCAGGTGGATATGCTTGGCAGACAACCTCCTCCCCATGTTGATGAGATTAAGGGCCACTTCCCCATGGTTGGTGGTTTTGGGGGTCTGTGGCAGGGGGCTTATCAGAATCTGGAAGTCCCCTTCTATTATAAGGGGGCCCCTGGATGCCACCCTCCTCTACATGAATGAGTATGGTGTAAATACTCTTTCAAAAAAAAACAAACCTAGAAATAATGCTACCCAATTGTTTGAAAAGTCCTTTATTAAAAAAAAAAAATCAAAATCCCAAAAAAGTCCCTCTTTCTCACTGGCTGAATTACAGCTTTATAAGAGATGGGACAGGGATAGTGGTTACATTGTGATCCAAATATGGACACTGACCATATTTTGGAAGTTCCTGCTATCCCCTCACCTTTGCTTATGTGGCAGGGATCCTGGTGGTGTCAGCAGTTCTTAGGGATGTGGAGTGGTAGAAATACCATTTCTATATATGATGCTTAGTTCCTGCTGAACAGGGCTCTGGGCAGGCAAAAGTTTGAGCATTAATTTGAATGCCTGAACAGCTAACGTTTGGTCTAAACTTTTCTTTCAACCAAAACTTCAACTCATCTCTAATAACCACACAAGTCCCCGCTTGACATCTTTTTCAACTGTTATAGAAATATTTGTTCAACTGTTTTCAAATTACTTGTTCAACTGTTCTTGAAACACCCATTCAACTATTCTGGAAATGCCCTGTGTCTACTTAGATGTGTCCCAGTCAGGCGCACATTCAAAATGAAAAACAACTTTCAAAATTAAGGCTGGGATGCAAAATGGCTGCACTTTGGTAAAAATAAATTTGCCTCAGGCAACAACAACTGCTTTGTTGGAGGCCATGAGAAGAGCGTGCATTTGTGTCCCATGTATCAGATTTCTGCCTTATCTGCTTCCCTCAATGATGCAATGCCTATGAGGAAGGCAGAGGATCACTAGCCCTGTGATGGCTATGATAGAGACTACCATAAGTCTTACATGGGAAATAAACTTAGGTCGCTGACAAGTAAGCAAGGAGGCAGGAATGGGTTGGGAAGGTTAGCATCAGTGGTGGGGATGTCCTATCAAAAGAACCTGTTCAGGGACAAGTAACATATTCACTTTAAGGTGCTCAGCATTGATTTATATCCTACTATCAGTATTCATCTGTCTAATTTGGGAAGCCGAGTTGTAAGGAAGGGGTCTAGGCTTCCAGTTGGTGGAGTGCACTGCGAGTCATGATGGAAGGTCCTGTAAAATGTAGACATTTGTAGGAAGCAATTGCATTTCAATTTACAGAAGTCACACCAATGAGTGATGAATTCCTAGTTATTGCCTTTGGCATGCTATTCTTGTAAACATCTTCACAAGTTCTGATAAATGTTGGTGCACAAAAAAATTGCTTAGATATGTCTTATCATTAGTGTACGAACACTTTTGTTCTCAGTATTTTGTATCCAGCTACAGTATATATAAAAACAGATAATTCCAAGTTGTAAGATATTCTGTAAATATTAGTAAACTTTATTTTACAGTTAATGCAGAATCTAAAAACATTCAGAATTTTGATGGATTTGTTTGTCTGCCAAGTAGTCTTATCAATTACAACACACTGGATATTATCCAGTTAAACCAAAAACAGTATGCAAATATTTTCCAAATTCCCAGATTAAACTAATGGTTTTCTGAGCATTAAATGGGGCTTGGAGAGTCTTTCTTTATCTGATGACTTCTGAATTATACATTAAAAACAACAAGTAAATACATCATTACATGTGCAGACCAATTGTCTGTCTTCCAGTCAGTTTAAGTATGGTAAAATCTAATTGCAAGATTGATGAACAGACACAAATAGTTTATATCTTTATGAGCTTATCAGAGTGGTAACGATAAACAGCAGACATCCTCTGTCAATGTCATTCTATAGAAACTATAGTATTTAAAACCTAAAATACTTTTTTTTTTTTATTTAGCTGCAACTAAATACATTGGAATCATGAAAAGAACACCAGCCTAAAAAACATATTGTTTCAATATGAGTAAATGTTAAAGTCATTAATATAGCCAAATAACATTTTCTTTTCTTCTTAGTTCCCATGATATAAAAATGCGTGTCCCTTCTTAACTGCCAGCCCAGCTTAAAGCACACCTGCAAATATGTCAAATGTTAAGTAACTAAAGTGACAAAATTACCAAATTATAGGCACATAGTGATGTCAAAGTGTTCCATGCTGGGATTCCAACACTGGAAACTAACATACTGATGAAACGCCTGTGAAAGGCCTGTTGGAATGGGCCCAGGCTCCGGAAGAATTCCTTTATTGAGAATAAGAAAGTTCAAAAGCAAGCAAGCCGCTCTCAGCATTGTTAGGAAGTGTTGCCATTTCTATATTAGATCATCCTAAGGTTCAAGGTTCCCAGATAAGCCCTAAAGATGTTTGAAAGTATGTATAGAAGCTCTGGATGACAGCATTATATTAACCTATTCATGCTAAAGGGTAAAACAAATCTTAATCCCTAAGCACAATTTTGCAAATTTGGCATGTGTTAGCAAAACCATACATATCACCACAACTACGTTGTGCATCCAGGTGGATTATACCTTGTTTTTTTTAGGACAAATTGGGCTTTCATTTGGTGATAAATGGTAATGGACATCTCCTGATTTTTGTTATTATTAAAGGAAAACTGGCCCAAAATAGTAAAAAAAAAACATTTTTTTTAAATTAGTTGTATATTTCTTGCTACTGCTATAACCTACCACAAAAGAACAATCCAAAATAATTTCTCCTGCTCCTGACAATTACACTGGCACCGCATATGTATATGTTAGTTGTTGTTTGTACCCGTAGGACAGCCCAGAAACAATATTGCACATTTTGGGTTTTTTTGTATCCTGCCTCTAACTGACACTGATACTAATTATATCATTAAAAAAAATTCTGACCAAAAAAAAAAAAATACTGACCCTGACACTTCACCATAACCTTTAACCCTGACCTTGATCTTTGACCCTGGCCTTGACCCAAACACTAACCCTGGCTCCGGCCTAGATCAAACTTTGATCTAGGTTTTTGGGGTTATTTTAATTATTATTTATTTATTTACAGACACTTTTTTTTCTTTCTGAAAGGACAGAGAGAGATACAATGTAACAAGGGGGGCGGGCTTCACAGTAACTTCAGAGGCTATCACAGCAATCAGGTGACCAGGAATCAGGAGTTCCAGGTCCCTATCGTTAGAATGGGACACAGGGCTTTCAGTGAGACTTCGGTCTCTGGATTGGGAGCTCGCCGTGTGGCACACTCCCAGCACAAAGACAGGTATACAAATTAGTGGCCCCACAGAAAAAAGCCCAGTCTAGTGGAGCCGCATATTTGCTTACAGTCGGTGTGAATAATATCATTACTTTAAAATGAATGACACAATGACAGGTACACTTTAAGCTACTCATTAACTAAAATGACTGCTGGAAGATCTTTAGAACATAAATATGTACACATGTATGGATCTTTTTAGCATACAAGTGTATGCCAGTTGTGACAGGACAGGACGATTTTTTGAAATAGATGGAAACGTGGAGCACAGTTTAGCATGAACCAGAAGTCTAAGGCTACGTTCACACTAGCCTTGTGTGCAGGCGGCAGAGAGGCGTTTGGGAAGCGTTTTTACCGCTTCCCAAACGCCTCTGCCAATTCTGCACATTACAGCACATGGTGCTGTTCTAACAGGAGCGTTTGCGTCGCGTCGCGTTGCGTCGCGGCAAAACGGACGCCTCTGGTCGAGTCAGCAGGCTTTGAAGCCTCCTATTCTCGTCTATGGTGCCGCTCCGCAAACGCCCGGCCGGCGTTTGCGGTGCTGTTGCGACGCGGTTGCGGGGTGTTTGCGGAGCGGTAACACCACTCAAATGCATTATAGGCGTTTGTGGGGCGTTATTAACGCTCGGCAAACGCCTAGCAACTTCCGCTAAACCGAGCATGCGGCGTTTGCGGAGCGTTTGCCGAGCGTTAAAAACGGTCCGCAAACACCGGACCAACGCTTGCGAAATGCTATAGGGGCGTTTGGCAAGCGTTGGCAAAACAGCCTAGTGTGAACGAGCCCTAAGTGTCATGATGAGAAGCATGGGTTTTAATTATGGTTTCCACCCAGGGGAAGAAACTCTAAGATGGTTGTCCTGCAGGGAGAATACTAACTGGAGAATACTAACTGCAGTTTTCTCCAGGATTGGTAAATATTGGTATGGGTTCCAGAGTCCAGAAGTTTGTTAGAGTATCGGTTAGGATGATACTTCCCACCCAGGGTCTATGTTTTGCTGTCAATCAGTATCCTAATTGTGCAAGTGTGCACACTCCTTTAATATAGGGGCTGACTATGGTTCAGGTCTCCTCTGTCCTGAAGAAACAGCTATTGGACAAGGGAGCAGTGTGCATACACACTTGGAGTATGTCACTGACTAGGCCAACAGCCGTAGCAATAGTATATGGGCTGATATGTTAGAGGCAGAATGGCCGAGTTGGGCAATTTCACAGCCAGAAAGCTGTTTTTTCTTCAAATGATGTACCATGCTAAAACCTTTGTGTTGGAATCCTGATGTAAGGACATTACTCCTGAATAAAACTGGACAAAAAAGCCATAAAAAAGGAACTTGACTAGCTAGACTAGTTTATGAAAAGCACTACGTGTGATCTGAACTTCAACACAGTTTAAATACAAATACTTTCTAGTGGAGTTCTTCTTCAATGATCTATGACCAGAATAATTTATTTATTCTGCTCTACCAAATTCTCTTACCGTTTACAAAGAAGCTATTACAGTCTAATGTTCTTGCCACAATTACACACCGTAATGCTAATTTAGACCAAAGTCAATTAACCTACCAGTCTGTAAAAAGGAACAAGAACACAGAGTGGAAATGCACACACATATAAACATTTACAAGAACTGATTTCAGGATCCCAGTGCTAAGCAGCAAAGTTCTTTCAAAACTTTCTTAATTACCGGTAATATCAAGGTTGGAGAAGATCTTGGGCATAACCAGGAAAATACATGCCTATTTCAGCTGATGTTTTGCCACCAAAAATTATACTAAATGTTATTATTTAGCATAGAGAACCCAGCACAGAATTTCTGCATGGGGTTTTTGGCACCAAAAATTAAAATGAATTTTTGTATAAACATTTCTGCTTTACAAAGTATCACCTATGCCTTACAGCTATTACCCTTACCTTAAAGTTCTTGCTACCTCTGAAAATGAACCTTTAAAGAGGAGCTTCAGTCATATGTGTGAAAATTAAAGGTCTGCAGCTACAAATACTGTAGCTGCTGACTTTTAATAAACAGCTACTCACTTGTTCAAGGATCTAAAGGTGTCCTCAACGATTTCTTCATTGATCTTTGGTCCCTGGCGCTGAGCTCTGAACTGTGGTAGCTAGTTGTGACTCCCTGTGGCTTCACAGTTAGTTGCCCACTGGTACGGCAGTCTTCTGGGACCTGTGATATGTCCCAGAAAGCTGTGGGCTGGGAGGAGAACTTCAGTATGATAGCCTATGCGATCTGAGCAGATGTGGGAGCGGGTACCTGTCAAAACCAGGTATCCACTCTTCCCTCCCCCCAAACAAAATGCAAATGTGGTAGAGGAGAGGGGTAAGGAAAAGGAAGAGTGGGACTTCCACTCTTGCGTGAAGTTTCCACTTTGAAGTGTATCTCAGAGCAATAATTACTCCAAATCCTTTTTTTTTGTTTCAGCAGCAATAAAAAGCTTTTATTACTTCTTATGACATCATCACCAGTCTTATAAATTACTTACAGGGACAGCTTCTGGGAACTCAGTTACTATTCGGGAAGGCACACCTCCAGAACTACAGCTCCCAAAAACCCTTTCCCTACAAAAAAAATCAATGTTTGCATGTGGAGTAGGACAAAGAGTGGTGGATATTAGGCAGAGTTCTGCAGTCCAGCAGACAGGGTAAAATATATTGCTTGGGATTTTTTTGCAGCAAAGGCACTGTGCTGTCAACCCAAACAAAAATTTAGGAGTACACTGGATTCTTGGCAAGTCAATAGGTATTTTTCTGTACTTGCTGAGTTTTTGAAGGGTTAAAAAAAGAAGTAAATGTGTATGTATGGAAGAGATGTAGTGTTATTTTGCTGTGATATATACTCTAATACTAAGTATATGTGGATTATTTTTTTATTAAATTGATTTTAAAGGATAAACTCTTAATTTTACTCATTAAGCAGCTTATTATTAACCATTAGCCGCCCGGCCAATGGCCGTTTGGCAGCTTCAAAAGTGTCTCTGCACTCCGGGTGCACCCGCACATGCGCAGTTTGCGCTAATGCAGAGCGGCGCAGCAGTGCGATCTGTCACTGGCCGTGCACCTCGGACACGGCTGATGACAGATCTGAGTACCGGCTCCCCTTGCTGGTACCATGTGACCTGCTGTGACCAATCACAGCAGGTCACATGACAGTTGTATACAATGGATGGCTTCATTCATGATGCCATCCATTGTATACTAGTGCCTAGCTGTGAATGATCACAGCTAATCACATGCACATGACATGTGATTAGCTGTGACCAAATCACAACTAAGCACAAAAAAAAAAAAAAAGCTGAATGAATCGATTTCATTCAGGTAAATGCTTGCTTATAGCAAAGTAATTCTTTGCTATAAGCAAATTGTGTAAAAAAAAAAAAAAAAATACTGATTACTTCCCCAAAGTAGTACAATGTTACTATGGTAACATTGTACTACTTTGGTCATAGTAAAATATGAAAAAAAAATCTAAAAAAAAAATAAAATAAAATGTAATAAAAAATTAAATATAATAAAAAAAATATATATATATAGATTTTTTTTTCATACTGTCACCAGTCAGTGTCCCTGATCACCGCCATGCCAGTTATATGATGATGCTGTACTGCACTGGTGACAGTATGTATAAAAAAAAATAGCGAAAATAATTTTTTTAATTTTTTAATTTTCCGAAAAATTATGACAAAAAAATACAACTTTAATAAACTCGCCATGCCTCTTATGAAGTATGTCGGACTGTCTACTCTGCAAAAAGGGGTCATTTGGGGATATCTGTACTATTCTGACATTCTTGGACCTCAAGAAATTAGATTGGCTGTCAGTACTTCAGGATTGATCAATATTCAGATCTATACCATAGTTTGTGAACTCTATAACTTTCCTACAAACTAAAAAATACATCCTAATTTGGGTTATTTTCACCAAAGACATGTAGCAGAATACATCTCGGCCTAAATTTATGAAGAACAATTATTTATTTGTAAACTTTTATAACAGAAACAAAGAAAAATGTGTTTTTTCAAAATTTTTGGTCTTTTTTTGTTAATTTAGCAAAAAATAAAAACCCCAGCGGTGAATAAATACCACCAAAAGAAAGCTCTAGTTGTGTGAAGAAAATTATAAAATTTTAGTTTGGGTACAGTGTTGTATGAACGCGCAATTGTCATTCAAAGTGTGAGAGCGCTGAAACCTGAAAAATGGCCTGGGCAGGAAGGTGTAAAATTGCACGGTATTGAAACAGTTAAAGTAGTTTAATAGGATAGTTCTTCCAGCTGACCCCTATGTCACACATGACACAGTAGGGTGGAATGAGGAACACATATAGGTGAAACTCGACAAATTAGAATATCATGCAAAAGTTCATTTATTTCGGTAATGCAACTTAAAAGGTGAAACTACACCCAGTTCCAAATTATTATGCAAATTATATTTTTCTCATTTACCTAAATAATTGATGTAAATAACAGTCAGCATAATGTTATCAGCTATTAAGAGTACAATTCAAATTTTATTGAACAAACCTCCTAATGTTAACAGTATTTTTTTAAAACATAAAAAACTTACAATGCACTGTTCCAAATAAGTTTCAAAACACTTTATAGGTTGTAAAGAACTGAAAATTGCCATTTGTTGTGTTTACAGCATATTTACTGAAATCAAAAGCTATTTCAATCAAACCTTTAACAACATTTTAACTTTTTAAACATTTTAACAGGTCACGTTACATTTTAACATAGGACCCCTTATTTGATAGCATCTTCACAAGTCTTGCATCCACTGAACTTGTGAGTTTTTGGACAGTTTCTGCTTGAATTTGTTTGCAAGATGTCATAATAGCCTCCCAGAGGTGATCTTTACACCTTCGGGGACCCTAAAGGGGCCGACCAGCTCTGTTCCCATGATTCCAGTCCAAAACATGACTCCACCACCGCATTGCTGACGTCGCAGCCTTGTTGGAATAGGGTGGCCGTCCACCAACCATCCACTACTCCATCTATCTGGACCATCCAGGGTTGCATGGCACTCATCAGTGAACAGGACTGTTTGAAAATTAGTCTTCATGTATTTTTCTGCCCAATGCAGCAGTTTCTGCTTGTGAGCATTGGTTAGTGGTGGCCGAATAGAAGGTTTATGAACAGTTGCAAGACTCTGGAGGACTCTACACCTTGATGTCCGTGGGACTCCAGAGGCACCAGCAGCTTCAAATATCTGTTTGCTGCTATGTAATGGTATTTTAGCAGCTGCTCTCTTGATGCTTGGATCTGGCAGAAATCTTCCTCAATGTGCCTTTATCTGCAAGAACCCGTCTGTGCTCTGAATCAGCCACAAATCTCTTAATAGTGCGATGATCACGCTTAGGTTTTCGTGAAATATCTAATGTTTTCATACCTCGTCCAAGGCATTGAACTATTTCACTCTTTTCAGCAGCAGAGAGATCCTTTTTCTTCCCCATATTGCTTGAAAATGGTGCTCTGCTTAATAATGTGGAACACCCTCCTTTAGTAGTTTTTCCTTAAATTGGGTTCACCGGCCAATCTAATTATCACAGGTGTCCGAGATTGTTTTCAGTGATCAAAAGAGCCCTGACACACAATGCCATCCATGAGTTAAACTGAAAAACAAAATATGTAATCTTTGTGACACTTAAATAGAATTTGCATAATAACTTGGAACAGGGTGTAATATATGAGATAGACTCATTACATGCAAAGCAAGATAGTTCAAGCCATGATTTGTCATAATTGTGATGATTATGGTTTACAGCTCATGAAAACCCCAAATCCACAATCTCAGAAAATTAGAATATTACATGCAATCAATAAAACAAGGATTGTACATAGAACAATATCGGACCTCTGAAAAGTATAAGCATGCATATGTACTCAGTACTTGGTTTGGGCCCCTTTTGCAGCAATTACTGCCTCAATGCGGCATGGTATGGAAGTTATCAGCCTGTGGCACTGCTGTGGTGTTATGGAAGACCAGGATGCTTCAATAGCGGCCTTCAGCTCTTCTGCATTGTTCGGTCTCATGTCTCTCATCTTTCTCTTGGCAATACCCTATAGATTCTCTATGGAGTTCAGGTCAGGCAAGTTTGCTGGCCAATCAAGCACAGTAATCCCACGGTCATTGAACCAGGTTTTGGTGCTTTTGGCAGTGTGGGCAGGTGCCAAGTGCTGCTGGAAAATGAAGTCAGCCTCCCCATAAAGCTCGTCTGCGGAAGAAAGCATGAAGTACTCCAAAATCTCCCGATAGACGGTTGCGTTGACCCTGGACTTAATGAAGCACAGTGGACCAACACCAACAGATGACATGTCTCCCTAAATCAACACAGACTGTGGAAACTTCACACTGGACTTCAAGCATCCTGCAGTGTGTGCCTCTCCATTCTTCCTCCATACTCTGGGTCCTTGGTTTCTAAATGAGATGCAAACATTGCTCTAATCAGAAAAGAGGACTTTGGACCACTGAGCAACAGACCAGGTCTGTTTTTCTTTAGCCCAGGTAAGACGCTTCTGACGTTGTTTGTTGTTCAGGAGCGGCTTGACAAGCGGAATACGACATTTGAAGACTAAGTCCAGGATCCATCTGTGTGTAGTGGCTCTTGATGCACTGACTCCAGCCTCAGTCCACTCCTTGTGAAAGTCCCTAACACTTTTGAATGGCCTTTTCCTGACAATCCTCTCCAGGCTGCGGTCATCCCTGCTGCCTGTGCACACTTTTCCCTTCCACATAACTTTCTATTAATGTGCTTTGATACAGCACTTTGGGAACATCCAACTTCTTTTGCAATTACCTTTTGAGGCTTTCCCTCCTTATGGAGGGTATCAATGATGGTTTTCTGCACAACTGTCAGGTCAGCAGTCTTTCCCATGATTGTGATTCCTACTGAACCAGACTGAGAGACCATTTAAAGGCTCAGGAACCCTTTGCAGGTGTTATGGCTTAATTAGCTGATTAGAGTGGGACACTTTGAGCCTAGAATATTGCACCTTTTCATAATATTCTAATTTTCTGAGATTGTGGATTTGGGGTTTTCATGAGCTGTAAACCATAGTCATCACAGTTATGACAAATCACGGCTTGAACTATCTTCCTTTGCATGTAATGAGTCTATCTCATATATTAGTTTCACCTTTTAAGTTGCATTACTGAAATAAATGAACTTTTGCACAATATTCTAATTTTTGGAGTTTCACCTGTAAGCTCTGTGGGGCCAAGGCAAATTGACACTTATTTCTTGACAACACAGCAGCATTCAGTGGGACAAGCAGCAGCAAAATAATTTATTATTTATTTACAACTTTACAGGATTATTTCAGCAACCTTTGTAAAGTGACAGATTTGTTTTAAGCTGTGTTAAATTTAACATATGTGGTAAGATTTTCATTTAACTCTACCGGATGACCCAACATTCACTTTGCCTGTGAAAACCCCATTACTGCCATGTCTTTGATTTCACTTATTACTGGTTTTGATTTAGTTGCTTAGATGCTCTCCAAGAGATAAAATAAATAAATTAAATTAGCAATATCTTCCATAACCACAAAAGTGCATAGAGGATCATGATTCATATCATCTCAACATCTTTTTTATGAGTTTTCTCTCCAGTGCTGCTTCTTAGAAAACTAAGCAGAATAAATGCCTGTTTAACTATTTTTAAAAATGGTCTCTCCCCCTACTACCTATCCTCCCTAACCTATATAAAAAAGATGTGTGTAATTACCTATTTTTAATCTGCTCTGGT
This sequence comes from Staurois parvus, assembly GCF_062004578.1. Classification (NCBI taxonomy): domain Eukaryota; kingdom Metazoa; phylum Chordata; class Amphibia; order Anura; family Ranidae; genus Staurois; species Staurois parvus. Next base: position 9,448,863 of record NW_028318478.1, read on the forward strand.
TTAGTCATGTGATCCTGCAGCTCTAGCTCTTTTGTGTCAGTAAGTGGCTGCTGTACGGGAGGAAGAAGTGCTGACAAAGAATGGACTATGGTTGCCAGCTAGAATTCCCAGCCATTGTTGAGTGCTCCCTGACCCAGAGCTGCAGGATCATATGACCACACCAGAGCAGATTGAATATAGGTAAGTACATATATCTTTTGTTATACAGGTTAGGCAGGATAGATGGAGGTGGAGGAGGAAACATTTTTAAGAATAGTTAGACTTAGGCTTTTCTTCCACTTTATTTTACTTGCTTGCCACATGTGGCCAGTATACCATTTAAAAAAGGGAAAATTGGCAAAGATATTGCCCATTCCAAAACACATTTTTTTCTATTAGAGGCAATAAAAAAAACATTGGCAAATTGCAGTAGACAGATTTAAATTGCAATACGTTGTACATAATAAGCATGCAAAATATCAAGTTATATCTACCATGCATTTATTTGTCACAATGTTTTATACCCATTTGAGAACTATCTGATGGAAGCAGCCATTTGATTTCAAACAAGTTTTTCTTGTGTTTTTTCAGATTTTTGGATTTTTATATTTCTTTCTTGAAAATAGGCTTGGGATGGCTCATAATGAGGCTTGGTATTGGCTTTCTGACTAAAATGGTTGCAGAATAAAAGCAAGGTTTGTATATTTTCCAAATGAAGCTTGGCTGGTTCAATTTCACAGAGGAATGGTTTATAATAGAAGGGCAGTGATCAAGCATGGCTTCTGTGCCGCGAAAGACGGAATCTATGATGAAACATTTTGGGCGGAGCCTGCTGTGACATCATCGTGAAAACCGCAAGTCGGCCATTTTAGCAGTTCCATGTGAGAGTTGATATTTTTATGCAATTCTTTTACTTTTGTAGCTGCACTACTAGTTTTTTTTTCTAATAAAAGTCTAGTTTTACTACTATATGGAGTATCTGATCTTCTCTTTCCGGGTAAATGCCTGCAAACAAAGATCCCCATGGTTGGTGGGTGCTGCGGAAGACCCACTTGGTAGAGAGAGATCTTACCTTTGAAGTGGAACCTCTGAAGAGCACCGGTGATCCATATGGATTATGTTTAGATGCATATTTTGACTCTTATGATTTGAGAGTCATTGGAATATGGTAAGCAGATTTTAAGTCTCAGATTGGTGGTAGAGCACTGTGAAGAGTCGTCATATGTTGAACAATTTCACAAGAGACTTGCTTGGGCTTTGCATTTTTTCTTTAGACATTGCACTATTAGATTTGGATAATACTTTATTTTATATTATTATTATTTTCATACCATACCATCTATTATCTTAGGCTGTAAAGAATATTTCACAGCATGCTAGCAGCTTTTTTAGATTTTATTTTTTCTACAAGCATGGATACTCCTTTGGACACTTATGTACACTAAAATATAGTTGAGTACATTTCCCTTTCTGGGTGTAGAAATGTCTATGACTAACCCATTTTTCATTCTCCTATACTCTCCTAATAAAGGATTGATCAGAATTTTGTTGTAAGCTATGAGCAATATAGACCTTCCAGGAAGGTTCTTCCTTCAAACATTTGGTTCACTGAGGGTCAGTGTCAGGATCTGGGTGTTCTACGGCATCGCGTCGGGCAGCACATGCGCAGAACACCAACACTCACTACCCGGCGGGCGGTAGGACCTGGGCACGCATGGTAGCGGCGGGGTTCGCGCATGCGCACTCGGGATCGCGGACGCGCGCCTGGCACCAATGACAGCGGGAGGCAGGCTATTTAAACATAGGAACAGGTATGCCAAGTTGCCCTTTGGTCTTGTATCTTGTATCCTGTTCCTGTGTTGCTGTATACTCCGTTGCCGACCTCTGCTTGTTCCTGATCCTGCTCTTCTCCTGCTTAACCCCTGGCTTGCCTGACTACTCTTCCGTCTGATCCCTGGTACTGTATTTGCCCGCATCCTGCTGAACCTGGCTTGTGACCTGACCATTCTTAGCTCGCTCCTATTGTACCTCGCTGCCTGCATAATACCGACCTGGCCTGTCTGACCACGCATACCGTACCTGACCATCCATCCGGCTCGGATCAGACCAGTGTATCTGTCTGCCTCTTCCAAATTAGATTCCGTTCCTGCACTCCCCTGTCAGTACTCTCTACCACCGCAGGACGCACTCGGGGGTCGCGACCTGGTTCCAGTCTGCACCAAGTCCATCCCCACCATCAGGGGCCCTGGTGAACAGCAGGCTGGGACTTAGACCCCGCGCCCTGAGGGCGTCCGTGCGGTGGGCTGCTAGAGACTCTGCCAGGCGGTTATAACAGTCAATATGATTTTTGTGTCAGAATATTAATTCCCTTGCAGCCACGTAATGGTTCTACCTCCTTAGATCCTGCTCCTTACCAGGATAAAAGTAGTTCAAAATAGTAATTAAAGTTATGTTTAAAGTATGAAAACTTTTAACTTTTTAGTTCTTGGTGTATTTTTCGCTCCTTATTGCAGGTTAATGAGGACAGATTTTGATTCTATAGATGAAATCACATAAAAAATACTATTATTTTAATGTAGAACAAATGTTTTTATTCCAAATCAAAAAGATTACATTGCTTTCTCTACCTTTGAAATAATATCAAAATAATGCAAAAAGTAATGAGCCAGTACAGCAGGCTTCTACTTAAATTATTATGCTTTGAGAGCACATTATGAAACATATCCAGTATTTCAATAGAGTCATCAGGGAAAGTGGATTTGCTTTGTATCATTATGATTTCATTATGCTTATAAATTTAGAAGCTTAACACACATTGTTTGAGAACTGACATAACTACCACCCCTCTATATATTAAACACAAAGGCAAGGCTAAAAGAAGTGTGGCGATGTTAAAAAAATGTATATTATTCCATAATATCATTTTATTTTAGTCCTTTACACATATCTACACTGTTCTATAGAGCACAGTGATTATATATAAGAGGATCTTATAAACCAGCATTCCAGCAACCCCTGTTCAAAGTAAACACATGAAGACCATTTGAGACAGATCTCAACTGAGCTACTGGCATATGTTAGGCCTCTGGGAGTCAACTGAAGCAGCCAATGAAAACAAAGAAGTAACAAGAACTAAAGAGACAGGGTTCTGTTTGGAACCTAGCAAGTGGTGCAAAATCCACCGTTCATACCTAAACCTAAAGCAATTATTGCACTAGCATTTCACATACACATTACCAAAGCATTAGGCCTGTTGGGGGAAATCCTACCATAGCGAAGGCTGATGATATCTTTGCAGGATGCTCCTTTGCACACAATTTCTATCCTGCCTCCATTCAAAAGGATGGTGTTGCTGTGAGATGATGACCTTGGTGCAACTGTTAAAGTGGCTCTTGCTAATTTCTTGTTCAGTACACTGATACTGAAGGTAAGTGCATATATTGGGGTAAAGTTCTATGGATAGTTTCAAACATCAATAAATCTTTTTCAGTATAAAATTGTACTAAAGCAAAATTGCGATATCATTGATGCTCAGCAATTCTCAAACATGTTCTTTGTTTCTTTTAAAGATTTTCTTCTTGTGGATGCTGCTACACTGCTTCAGATACCATGGGGGAGTCTTGATCTTCTCTCTGCACTGTTCTTCACCAAAGCCCAGGAATCTCCACATACAATGCACCAGCTTAACTGGACTGAAGGGTTCTATTCCATTGAAGAGACTGGGTACTGTAAAAAGGGTGCCAACGGGAGATCAAGGCACCAACGCTTGACACTCAAAAAGTCCCTCCACCAAACACTGATCATATAGGGCCTGAAGAGCATTTTCCATAAACACAGGAACTTTATTCAGTTAGCATAACCCTCTTGGGGATATTTGTGTCTCCTGCATGCTCTGTGCACTTTCATTCCATCTGCAGCCTTTTTTTTTTTAGCTTTGGAGTCATCTACAAACATTTCCATGTTCTGAGGTTGGTAGTTTGAGTCTTTGTATGATGTGTAACAAGAGGGGACACAAGAATAAACTACTGCAACATCATGAAAGCCTTAACACAACCATCATGATGGTTTTATAATTGAGGACTCAACTCTGTGATCTGGTTTTGCTGACTGACAGTGTTCATACCAGGCTTGTAATCATGTAGTACAAAGTTTCACATTCAGCCAAGATGGATTTGACGTGGCTTATAATGTGCTGACTATTTTGAGCCAGGTTGATACATCTGCACATTAACCACTTGCCCTCCAGAGGATTTACCCCCCTTCCTGACCAGGCCATTTTTGTGTTACGGCGCTGTGTTACTTTAACAGACAATTGTGTGGTCATGCAACACTGCACCCAAATGAAATGTATGACCTTTTTTCCCCATTAATAGAGCTTTCTTTTGGTGGTATTTGATCACCTGTGCATTTTTTATTTTTTGCGCTATTAAAAAAAAGACCAACAATTTTGAGAAAAAAACTATATTTTTTACTTGTAGCTATTAAACATGTCCAGTAAAAAAATTTTAAAAAATCAAATTTTGTCATGAATTTAGTCCAAAATGTATTCTGCTACATGTCTTTTCTAAACAAAATCCCAATACGTGTAAATTAATTAGTTTAAGTGAGAGATATAGCGTTTACAAATGGCGATATATAAATACTGGGATTTTTTTTATTTAAATTTTTACTAGTAATGGCGGCAATCAGCTACTTATAGCAGGACTGCGAGACTGCGGCGGATATTCTGACACTGGGGGGGAACTGACTTCCCCAGTGACACCAATACAGTGATTAGTGGCTTAGTGGTTAGCATATCTGCCTTGCAGAAAATGGGTCATGGGTTCGATTCCTGACCATGGTGCCTCCTGCATGAGTTTGCATGTTCTCCCTGTGCTTGTGTGGGTTTCCTCCCACACTCCAAAGACATGCTGTTTTTTAGCACTGGCCACTGTATTAATGTCACTGGGGATGTCAGTGACACCAAGTTAATTTCCCCCAGTGTCAGAATGTCTGCCGCAGTCCCACTAAAAAGTTGCTGATCGCCGCCATTACTAGTAAAAAAAAAATATAAAAAATCCCAGTATCTATACTGCCATTTGTAAATGCTATAACTTTCACGTAAACCAATTAATTTACAACTATTGGGATTTATTTTAGCAAAGACATGTCGCAGAATACATTTTGGCCTAAATTTATGACAAAATTCGATTTTTTAAATTTTTTTACTGGTCATGTTTAATAGCAAAAAGTCCAAAATATTGTTCTTTTCTCAAAACTGTCGGTCCTTTTTTGCTTATAGTGCAAAAAAATAAAAAATGCACATGCGATAAAATACCATCGAGAGAAAGCTCAATTCATGGGAAAAAAGGAAGTAATTTTCATTTGGGTGCAGTGTTGCACGACCGCGCAATTGTCAGTTAAAGTAACGCAGTGCCATAACACAAAAAATGGCCTGGTCAGGAAGGGGGTAAATCTTCTGGAGGGCAAGTGGTTAAACATAGTCTTTACTGCTGACCTATACATGCAATAGGGCACCGATTTAATAAAAAGGCATTCAACCCAAAAATATGGTTAGATGCCTATAGAAAATCAATACAGTTGTGTTATCAGATTACACAGTTTTGTATCAGTAGACTAGAATAAACTTTATTGAGCTTTATTAGAACAATAAAAAAACACTTTTTGTTTCATTTGTTTAAAGTGCATATACTTGTGAACACCCCTAACAAAGAATAAGAAACATACTGGATAGCAGATGGAGCAAACCTTCAGTTTCAAAGGTATATAATATAATGGGACAGAAAATCAGGTGAAAGAGATTCACACATGATGGGGAACGGTGTTGCTGGAGGGAAGGGGGTGGTTGGGAGCAGGGGCGGACTGACCATTTGGAAACGTGGGCACTGCCCGAGGGCTCGGGGTCAATAGGGGGCCCCATGAGATGCCCCTGGTACCTTTTTCATAGGCTTTTTTGAGTTTGGGCAAGTACACAGGGGCCCCATGATCCCCTATTGCCCGGAAGCCCCATGAGTTGTCAGTCCGCCCCTGGTTGGGAGACAACACAAGAAAGAGCTAGATTAGAGGAACTTCCCCTTACACCTAGGCTGACAACTGTACCTATACAAACATTGGAAGAAAGAGTGAAATTCCTTCAATAAAGTAAATTTGAAGTAGGAACTGCTGTAGTTGCTAGTGCAGAATGCCTGCATATGCTGTGTGCGGCATACATGAACTTATGCCACTTGTCTCCCTGAGCTAACCTTTTTATTACTCTGATGACTACTGCTTTATTATAGCAATACTACAGGCAGAGAAAGGCAAAATGGTGAATTACCCAACTGCAAGCAATGGACATCTGAAAAGCCTTCCTGTTTTCCACAATACGTGAAGTTGAGATGTTATTTTTGTGAAAAACTGGAGTAAAATGATTCCACTAAAAACTGACAACATTATATGTCTAACTCTGCGGCACCAGACATAACAAGGTTTTATTTCACCTAAGGTTATCGTCAGCCTGCTATAATTAAAGAACAATGCCTCAGGCAAAATATTTTCTCTCAGTTTCCAATTATGATTTAATCACATCTGCTAGTTTTTGCTTAGCAAGTTATTATACCGACAGAAGAGATTAGAAAACCCACACTTCTGTCTGGCTTGCTGCTTTAGTATAAAGCCTACAACAAGACCTGTTGACCTGTTAACATATTCTTTTCGATGCTCTGTCCAAAGACTTATTGATAAACCTGTTACTTGACTAGACATGTGCACAGTGGAAATTTTCGCTTCGTTTCGGATGCATTCATTCATTGAACAATTTTGCCTTGTCACATTCATTATGTTGAAGCAATTTGTTTTCGTATCTTCGTATATTCATTGGTCTGGGTGGATTTGAAAAAGTTTGGGTTTTTTTCTAAAAACTGCTATATATATTTTTTGGAGGATTTGATATTCATATATCTAAACTATTCAGATATTTTCTGATGCAATGGAATAAATAATGAAAAATTTGGCAGTCCAGAGTTTTTCAAACTTTTAGACTTGCATTACACTATTGAACTGAACTGACTGACTGTGACAATTACAAAATCAATTTAAATTGCAAATTTACTCGAATCTGAATTATCCAACAAATTTGAAAACTGAATGCATTTCCCCATGGGCCTGAACTACTATTGCATCATGTGACATCATCTGAATGAAACAAATTAGACAACTGCATTTGTTAATTTCGTTATAACATTTTTTTGGATTCATTGACATTCATTACTATGTCCATTCAGAGATTTGTATACATTATTATTATTATACAGGATTTACATAGCGCCAACAGTTTGCGCAGCGCTTTAAAAAATGAAAGTAGACATTACAGTTACAATACAACTTGGTACAAGAGGAAACAGAGGGCCCTGCTCGTTAGAGCTTACAATCTAGGAGGAAGGGTTGAGTGATGCAAAAGGTAATAGCTGTGGGGGATGAGCTGATGGAGGAAATAAATGTCAGTTTACTAGGTAGAAGCAGGATAGGCTTCTTTAAAGAGAATGGTTTTCGGGGATCGTCTAAAGGTGGATAGATTAGGAGACAGCCAGACAGATTGGGGTAGGGAGTTCCATAGGATGGAAGAAGCTTGGGAGAAGTCCTGGAGGAAAGCGTGGAGGTGGTGACACAGGAACTAGAGAGCAGAAGGTCTTGGGAGGATAGAAGAGAGTGGTTTGGTTGATATTTTGAGACCAGGTTGGTGATGTAGCTGGGGGCAGAGTTGTGGATGGCTTTGTAAGTTGTTGTTGTTAGTACATCCAAACTTTTGTACTGAAAATCGATTAGTTACAAAACACACATGTCTATACCTGACCAATATTTTTAATTTGTATTGGCAGCAATTCAGACACAATTTGTTCTCCGGGGAGATTTTTGGTCTTGAAATATTATATTAAATCGATAAGTTCCAACATAAACGCACATTTTTATACTGTACTTTGAGTTAGTATAATTTGCTCACTTCAAAAACCCATAAAAAGTCAGGTCATATTTCAAAATTTTCAGTCTTACACTATTTATTTTCACCTGTGCCCTTTTACATAGGTTAACTAAAATTCGGTAAGTCCACAGTAGTGCAAATGGTATAAGCTAATTGGGAAATGCGCAAATTGTGAATTTGCTGTGAAAAGCTGTTGTGAAACTACAAGTCCCATCATACCTCTGCCTTTGGGAGTCATGCTTGTAACTGTCAATCTTGCAATGCACAGCTGGAGGGCAACCAGTTTGACATCCGTGGTCTACATAGAAGCAAAAGTAACCATTGCACAACATTATAGTTGGCTATACATTTAATAAATACTGACTTTTTTGCCATAATGGTATTTATTTCACAGATGCATGTACAGTATATTAATTATTTATGTTGGTCTCACTTTGAATATAAGTGAACTTTGTCTTATCGATGTATACATCTCACAATTTGGAAATCTGTAATATTATAATTATCAACCACTTTAATAAGTTGATGCTGAAAACCTGAACTAGATGTCTTGTTTTCTTTTTTTTTATTTTGAAAAAACACACCGACCAGACAACTGGTACAGTGAATGGTGAACTTTAAGCGCACAGTATAAGGCAAACAATATATTATAATTTATACATTGGTGTCTTTAAACTAATACTCTCTATAATATTCTGTGAAACAATACTAAAAAGTCCACCTTTCACCCTTGAAAATATAAATCAATTATAATAAACCTTTTTAGTGTCCATTAAAAATGTGAAAAAACACCCAAAAAAAGTCCATATATCCTTCTCCAATTTCTGTAAAAATCGTCGTGTGACTCCAATAATTGCTGTGCATCTCAAAACAAAGAAAACTCAATTGTGCATTATCCTCAAAAATTGTTAAATACATAAAAAATTACCCAAATAATTCCTCATTGTTTTGGTGCCCCAAAACATACAAATCGTGAACACGCTTGTGATAGTAAAACCCACTGTGTAATATTTATAAATATACTTCTCCGTGAACATTCAGTGTACACTTCTAAGTGGCTAAATCACATACCCTTACCCTAATGAAAAAATATGCAAGCCTTATATGAATATAGGAATCCAGAGAGGGATATACATCAACTAAATCCACATGGATGCCTTCAGATCTCTTAAATGCTCACTTCATTACTTCCACCTTCTTATGCTCCATAGTAACCATAGAGGGACAGAACAAAACCATATAGTGCAATATGTATGAAGGTATAAAGATCCACGCTTTAATAAAATCTGCTTACATATAAACCATATAAAATTTACATTAAAATCCCATGACTCCACATCAAGCAGCTTCCAGGAACGCCAGACTGTGTTTACCACACTAAAGATGACCGCTCCGCTGCTTCCAGTCTTTCGGGCAACATCCAACGTTGCGTCCTTTAAAAGGACCATTTTACCATTTTTTTGTGATTAGCTGTGATTTGGCCATGGCTAATCACATGACACAGCTGGGCTGTGATTGGCCCAGCTTGTGCATGTGATCGCTGTGACCAATCACAGTTAGACACACTTGTATGCAATGGATGGCATGAAAGGAAGCCATCCACTGTATACAACTGTCATGTGACCTGCTGCGATTGGTCACAGCAGGTCACATGGTACTGGCAACGGGGCCAGTACACAGATCTGTCATGGGCCATGTCCGAGGTACACGGCCGGTGACAGATCTTTCTACTGCGCGGCCCTGCGGGCATGCGCCATGTGGCGTCCACCCGGAGAGAGAAGCTGTTCGCCTGGCCACCATCTGTCTATAGGCCGGACGGCAACTGGTTAAAAGTGATACACTTTGTTATACATGATATATGATGATATATTATATATGATGTATTTAAAAAGCTAACAGACAATATGGGGTATATCCTCAACACATGAGGGAACCCCTAATACATATATACCCTCTAAAAGTACAGAACTTGCATAGTTATAATTCTGAATAGTACAATAAACATCCATATAGTCAATATAATCTTGTCCAGTTCCCACAGTCAATGTTTTTCACCTAAATTGTAGCTTCTTCAGGACGCCCAACATAAAGGGAGTGGATGCTATTATCATTAAACAAATAAATAAAAATTAAAATTGTACATACAGTATATTTAATAATTGACCTACATTCATGTGCAGAGACTGCATAGCTTACACAAGTATGGTGATGTATGGTGTATTTATTTGTTTAACGATAATAGCCTCCACCCCCTCTATGTTATATAGTCCTGAAGAAGTTACAATTCAAGTGAAACGCATTGACTGTGGGAACTGGACAAGAGGATATTGACTATATGGATGTTTATTGTACTATTCAGAATTCTAACTATGCAAGTTCTGTACTTTTAGAGGGTATATATGTATTAGGGGGACCCTCATATGTTGATGATATACCCCATTTTCTCTGTTAATCAACAGTGTTTTAAATACATCATTTTTTTTTTTAAATTTGTATAATAAAGTGTATCACTTTTAATTTTTGGTTTGTCTCATATTGTGCCCTTAAATCCACCATTCATCATACTAGTTATCTGGTCAGTGTGTTTTTTCTATCTATTTTTGGATGTGGCACTATGAAAGCTATGATGTTTGCATTGTTTTATTTATTTAGATATGATGCCCAGGGTCAGCCACAATTGTACTTAAAGCAAGATTTCTCCAAGCATTAAAAAAGAAACCTGGTTTTAGAGGAAATTTGGTGTTAGAAGAAGAGAGAAGATCAGACTTGCAGAGACCTGCAAAGCCACAACAAAAGTTTATTATTTGAACTGTTTTATTAATAGCTACCAAAGAAACCTAAAGAAAGCAACTGTATCAGTTTGCACATTTTTTTTCTATCTTGTATTATCTGTACCTGACAATATTTTGTACCTTTTAAGATACTATTGTCCATAAAATTGTTTTTCTAAAATTACATTGCTGGTTAAACATCCCAATGTTTAATTTTCTTTACCTGTAACTCACATCCCTAGATATTTGTGCATTTGAGTAATGTCAATATACAGATTACTTTGAGATATTTGGGGCATAGCCTCCTATGATGTTTCTCTTACTCAGGGTTTTTCAGTGTCTCACAGGTTGCTGTTGTGCTGTTTTCCCCTCTCTTCTAGAGACTTCAGGAAGTATAGTTAGAGAGAGAGCATAACAGGAAGTCTGAATATTTATAGGGCTCTGGCCAATCTCTGGGGAGATGTGCGCAGTAGCGGCCCATATGGAAGAAAAATATATTTGAAATATATTTTTAAAATATTCTTCCCAAATATATTGACATTGATTTGAATACTACAATTTTTGCCATATTCAATATATTTCAAAATATATTTCAATAAATATATATATAGTGTATGTTGTATTATACAACATATAGTGTATGTATGATTATACTTATAATCATAGAAGCTGATCACTGTACTGCACAACCGCACAGACTAATCACAGATATGATTTGTATGCACCATATGTTAGACCTTTATAACATTTTAGTGCAGTTTGTCTTACAACTTTTTCCAAATGTTGGACACAATAGATTATTTAAAAGAAAAGCTGCAAAATAAACATCAATTAGGTATTAATTAGATATCTTGTTCTGTGTAATACAAAGTCAAATACAAAATCAATATATACGATGCAGCGTGTCACTAGCATTAACACAGCAGTTTTTCTGAGTTCTTGTGTAACAGTTTTATTACATGTAAAACCTGACAGTAGATCTGTTATATTTCCAATTTTACCAGGCCAGGCTATTGTGTTAATTATATTGACGGACTGCATATATGTCTTTTTGGGGGCTGCATCAAGGCAAAGCCATTTAAGGTAGAGAATCTTGATAAAGGGAGTGGGGTAGGGGTGGAATCCCAAGATGGCACAATACTGACAGCATGCCGGAGAAAAGGGAAGGAGGTGCAGGCCCCAATATGGGCAGTGGCTATGGTTTTACCTTTTAGCCTTGCCAGCAACTTGTATTTACATCAGTATATTCAGCCCTTCCTGCTGAGAGGCAGCTCAAGTACATCACCGCAAATTGGTCCATCCACCTGATGTGAGATTAGCTGGAAGCAGTGGGATCACAATAGAACTGAGCCAACATTCTATGGGGAAAGATTATAGTGTCACAAAGCAGTAATGGCTGAGTCTGCAACTGAAAGCAGGTTTATCAGCTGTTACATGAGCACATATTCTATCCCAATGGGCCTGTCAGCACAAAGGGGGCATGTATGGGCAATTCAGAAATTGTTTAAGTCTAAGACTAAGAAGGAGGATAACAGGTTAGGTAAGAAGGGGAGGAAGAGGTTAAGGAGTTGGTTAGGAAGCTGAAATCAGTTGGGGCTGAGGACATTTGTGGTGTTCTTATTCACTTATCCAAGAAAATAGTGAAGGTGGTAAGGGAGGCCAGTTTGTGTGAAATATTCAATTTAACAAGGAAAGCATTACAAGTTAAGCTGCAGGGAATCAGCACAGAGAAATGCTGTAAATTGTTTATGGAACAGATAAAGGGTTTGGTGGTATTTTGTAGCACAATTGTGAAAAGGAAACCAGAGCAATGCATGATTTGATCATTGCAGCAGAGTCATTTTATAAGGGAAAAGGTTTGATCTTGTCAAGCGTAGTACAGTGCACGCTCTGCGCATAAGGCCTAGTACAGTGTGCTCTCTGTATACAAGGTAAGAGGTCTCTTCTAGGCCTACAATAGAAAATATTGTAGCAGAGGGTTTGCATACAAGTTCAAGCATGCATTTGCTATGTGTTTGGGTGGACATCCTATGTTTGAGTGCACAGTACAGAGGACATCAGTGACAGTTTTTATTGTGCCTCTGAGAAAAGCGGTGACACCAATCAAGTGGCACAAGTTGGTCCCATCGCTTCAAAAATATTTATACTGGAATGGTGGATCAGGGAGGGGTTTGCCTTTAAGTTTTAATTGTCAGAGGAGGTTTCCAGAGAACCAAAAAACAAGTAAATCAGCAAGCTCTTAGGGGCAAGATTGACAAAGTTAATCTGGGCAGGATGGTAAGCCCTTTCAAAAGTCTATTCATAGAGGTTTTGGTGGTGTCACCACTGGGAGTGGTTCCAAAAAAAGGAAAGGGTAAATTTCAGTTGATATGGCACTTTTCATATCCCAAGGTCAAGTTGATGAATGAGGTAGGTTTGAACCCCATCCTTTTTGGCACAATTCATATAGAATTGGGATGGCCACTTCTTCAGTGACCAGAGGCAGACCTGTGGAGAAGATTAAGTAGGCCAGGAGATCAGTTGCATGCCAGAGCTTTCATACAAGGGGATACAGGGACAATGCTGATGGGTGTGGGAGTTTCATGGTGACAAGAAAATTCTAACTATTATGTCGCTTTAAGTTTAAGAGAAGAGTAATGATTTTTGCCCACACTTTTGTTCACTGGGTGTACCAAAAGTCCAATATGAGACGTCAAAGCACTTATCTAGGGTTAGAGAGGTGTGTAATTCCACTGGCTCAGCAGTCTGTGATAGGAACAAATGAGTGAGCTTATGGACGAGACTTATCACAGACAGGAAGTAGGACTTCCACACTGTAATCATGCTGCCAGTAATAGCCTTATAAGCAGAAGTCAGCGGATTTGCTATCTAATATAAAGACAGACATTAATATGGACTTGGCAAGTGTGGTCCAGGATCATAAAACATAGATCATAGAATGTAGGGAAGCAACATTTATCACAGCAGTTGAGAGGCATAAAAAGAAAGTGAACTAGCCAATTGGTCATTTTGTTAAAGGACTGGGAAGGTTTTTGCAGAGGAGATGGTATGGACCTTTCTGATTTAAGCCTGGTGATCTTCAACAATGAGTACAAGAATAATTGGAGAAATAGTGGACATGCTGTCATAGAGTAGAGGATAAACAAAGTAGGGGGGTGATTAGAGGAGAAAGGAGTATGGAGCCCTAGTTTGTTTGCTATGCCTGATTGGGGCACCTTTTTTAAGACCTATTTGCTACTCTCTGAGGGCTACACATGGGAACAAGCTCTGACCATGCAGCAAAGTTCTAGTACAGCAGGCAGAAGAAAGGAAGTTTTATACAGTGCAAGCCAAGTGGGTGGGGGTGGGAATTAGCCAAAAAGTGTGTGTGTGTAGGCATATCCACAAGCACTATCTCTGAATGGGTGAGAGAATCCTGCTATTTAATATACCCTTCCCCATTCAGAGATCATGTTACAGGGATATAAACAATGAACTTTTCACAGTGGAGGAGGTGAGAGGAGGGAGCAGGTCCCTGGCTCAACTTTTTCAGTTCAGAGACAGATGCTATTATTCATCACAGAGGAAAATTCAGAAACAAGAAAAGGATGGGGCATTTCTGCATTTCTAAAGATCCAGCTACCTGCATGACATAGGACATACTTCACTACTGGTATGTAATGTGACTAAAGCTGTACAGAAAGACAAAATATAGCTAAACTTCAGACTTAAAGCCATATGAATCAAAGCTGACCTTTGTAAGCGCACCTACCAGTGTTTTTGCTGGATAGCCTGGCCTGTTATAGAAAGTAGAAAAATAATGGCTCTACTGACAGGATCAAAAGGTGATAAAACAATGCTGTGGGGGACTCAAACTAACAAATACTTCTGTTAACCCTTTGAGGACCGAGGGACGTATTTGTCCCATGTTTGTAATTGCGTGTATCATCTGATTAGGAACTTAAAACTCTCTTTTTTTTTTGGTTTGAGTCAAAATATTAGTTCTTATCAACAAACAACAAATGGATCTAGCTTTTTGCCAATTATTTCATGAAATGGCTTAGTTACAGCAACTGAAGTGTACGAACTTTAAAAACAAAAAAATTGATTCTTTTGGTGTTCCAAAACCTTACGGTCCTCAAAGGGTTAAAGAAACCTCATATATGTAATTTTTATTTTGTGCATAGTTATACCTAAAGTGTTAAAACAGGCTACAAGGACCAACAGTGATTTGAATGCAACCAGCATTCAGGAATGCAATGAGTTTTTCTGCCACTGATTCCTGAAGCTTCTAGCTGACCTTACTTTAGAACAGTGAGATTTACTAATCGCTGCCCCTCTGCTAATGACAGCAATTAGTGCATCTTCACAATTAATGGAGAAATTGCTTGGAGACTCATTACTGAATTCTGACTCATTGACTGATTACTGGATTTTCCTGGATATTTGTCTGTGGAGGTGTGAACATTATAGAACAAGATACATGGAAGTAATTATTTACAAACTATATTCTTGCACTACCTAACCTGACTATATTAGATGTGCTAAAGTGTAACGCTACCCTCTAACATGGTACTGAACAACTTAGTGAGTCCTTTGCATAATCTACAATATAGTGTACATGCTTGTCTAGGTCTTCTTCGTATGCAATTAGTATGCTGTTATTCTGTAGACCTTTTTTCCATTTTGATCCAGTGTTTTCTAGACTGGAAACTCATTTTCTAAAGAGGGTATAATCAGAGAGAAAAGACTTCTATTCAGGTCCCTAAGCAGAAAATATGAATGTTCTCTTACATTTCCACGTTGCTATTTTTGCCAGCCACAAGGTGACATTCTGAGAGCTGGGAAGATTGTGTTGCTCAATCATGCCAAGGAGAAGTTTTATTTCCACATTAATACTGAGATACCTGAGCCCTTTATTCTATCCATCATCATTTTTCAAAACCAAGATTGCGAAGATACCATAAAGCTGATGTATCTAAATGAACTAGACCTTGCTGTACTCATTCAATGGCTAACGATATAAAAACATTATTTTCCATTTACAATCGCTATTTAAGGAACATATAAAACGTAAAGGCATAGTGTCACCTACTATATCATTCATTAATGGCTGACATTTGGTGTGAAAGGTGAATGAAAACTGTACAAGCACTTGTAATATATTACGAGTTTAGATTTTTGTTAATCTATCAGAAATATATAAAACTCTTAACTAGCTAATTTATCTGCACATTTCCTTTTTTAAAATGTGCATTGCTCAAGGTTGGAATTTTCTGGTCTATCTTAGCCAAAATGGATATCTTATTATAGTACTGGGTTGGGTCTGCTCCTCATCCATCCACCTTTGAAATCCCTATTGGGGTAGCTGAGGCTCCCCTTCTGTACTTAAATTTTGGATAAGATGTGAAGGGAATCCCAAATGAAGAACTGTTTTAAGAACAAAGGAAAAAAATACATGAAGGAATTTCCTAGAGATTTCCTCTGACATTACAGACAGTAACACCATATTTGTTATGAAACTTAATATGGTGAAAAATGTACCTATTACATCGTTTAACATATCATGCAAGACAGTTATATTTGTAACATATGCACAAATCCAGGCATATTTCCTGCGGCTTTTATAAATATGAAACTTAGAAAGGCCAATTTCTAATAATGCATTTATCTGCATGGCAATGGATTAAGAGTGATAAATAAAAGGACAGAAGCTGGAATGCTAGCACATCAGAAATGTCGGCTTAACTATTAAATATGGGATGCAAACTTGGTCATAGAAAAAACAGGTCATTTTTCCAACCATTGGAAAATATTTTTTCCTACGATTCATGCATGCTGATGATCCTATCAATGTGCATATATTTGTGAAGATGTGAGGCTGCTTTTACCTGCACAGTTTAACTAGATAAAACATTACGGCTAAATCATAGACTCTCTTTGATAAAGACCCAAAGACTGTCATCCAATATGTTGAAAGTGAAGATATCAAACAATGATTTATTGCAAAACAGCGCATTACAATGCACTGCAACATGTCACAATGCCCTGTCGTGCATAAGTTGAATGGATGTAATTGTTTTCAAAAGAGAAATATATCAAGCACTGCAATGCATTACAACAATGCACTGCAGCGCTTGTACACAACACACACCAGCACAGGCAAGTTAATCGCACAATAACGTATGCCCACTAATATGAAAGTACCTTTAGCATGTTGGTATTCTGCATTGCACCAACACACATAACGGGCATTACTGCTATGTTTGTAGAGCATATATATGTGTGTTTAATTTGTGTGAGTGTGCATGTGTGTGTGTGTATGTGTAGGGTGGGGGTTTAGGCCCCATTCACATGGCTATAAAAGGTCCTACAAGGTCACGAACGAGTGTATTTCTGTGACTCCCAGGTGCAAAAATCTGTGTGCGAATGAGTCCTATTTTGTTGTTTTTTTTAACATTTTACATTTAAAATAATTTATATTTTCATTATTATTTAAATTTTTTTTCCAATCCTGTTTGGGGAGTGGGGGGGGGGGGGCTTTGGTGAAATATCAGGGGTCTAACCAGACTCCTGATGTTTTACTTTTGAAATAGACAAAATGACTGAGGTCATGGAGTCACAGCTGCACTCATTGAATGAACAGAAAGAGGTTTCATGTAAATTCACGGAAGGCAGATTTACTAAAGAATTGAGACTCTTCACACAATAATTGGTTGAATATCCACTTCAATTAGCCAATTGTGTGAAAAACAAATTACTGTTTACTTATTTCATCTGCACATGTTTGGATAGATGAAGACAATTTATTGCCTGAAGATTCCTAACTCCTTTAGTAAGTCAGCCCTACTCTTTAATATGGTTCAGTTAGGAATGCATGCAGTGGTGATCAGTACCAATCACTCATTGGGGTTGATTTACTAAAGCTGAAGAGTGCAAAATCTGGTGCAGCTGTGCATACAAACCAATTAGCTTGCAGTTTTTTTTGTCAAAGCTTAATTTGAACAAACTGAAGTTAGAAGCTGATTGGCCACCATGCACATCTGCACAAGATTTTGCACTCTCTAGTTTTAGAGACAACCCCATTGTGTTCATTCAAGATAGAGAGAAGGGGGTTGGTAAGAATGAGAGACAATATACAATATCTATGCTGCTGTTTTACGTAAAACCAGATGTGGTGGTAAAATATTAATTTATAATATTGCAACAAATCTTCATTTTTTAGTCACTGAGGGCACATTGCTGGCATTTTGGATCTATGTATATGCTGAATGCAGGCCATTGAATGTCACTTTAATGTAACCCTTCGTATTAAGTCCTTAAGGGTAAACAGTCAAAGCTTTTTAAGATCTTCATAACACATAATTACTAATTAACTTGATCCTAATTATTGCTTTGACAGCTTGATTGGGTATTTAGTGTCTTTTTGCCAGCCTTGTCTCCTGGTTTTCAGCAATGACTCAAGCTTGAGCCTCAAGCCTGCTGGTTACAACCTGTTATACGCATATTATTCCTTGCTGTTCATTTAATAACTTCATTTTACAGATTACTATGCCCAGGAAGGAAAAACCCAGTGGACCTTAAACTAATTGAAATCCAAACTTGGGAATTGAATAATCATTTTCCATGACAAATGTATTCATATTTATATGTATATATGTGTAAATTTTAATTAGTTTCAGGCTGAGTGACTTCCCATTCTTAGGAAATAGGAAATGATATCATGATCACAGGTATGCAAACAATTTATATATATTTTTAGGTAAAGCTTTAAAACAATGCACATTGACTTCCTGTGATGTTTACATACAATATCTAAATCTGAAGAAAATACACAAAATAAAAATACTCTGTCCCCTGGAAGTGGTGCCAGGACAAAAGTGAGTAACACAGTTGTGGACATCTATTTAAACAATTACATCATTTGTGAAAATCATTGTGTGTTATAAAGACACCATGTCACAAAGTAAATATTTTACCTTTCTATAAATGAAAAATGAATGCATTTATATCAGGAATAAAAAAAAATCTTCATGGTTCAAAGTAATATTGTATTTACGACATTCATTTTATTCGAGTGGTATATGTAGTCCAAGAACACTTGTGTAACCCATACTTTTTTCTTTAATTCTAAGTATTAAATAAACCACTATTAGCAGGTAAAAAAGAGAGAGCAATGTATAGTTATAATTGAAGGTACAGAGCATGATGTTAAACAATAGACTTAGCCCTGGTTCACATATATGTGGCCGTGCGGACCGCGTTTTGTGAGGGCACAAGAGCCCATTCATTTGAATGGACTCCTGTGCCCCGTGACAAGCAGGGAAGAAGCCCCTGCACTTCTTCTGAAAACGCAGCCTGCACTGGAACCTCGGTTCCCAGTACGGATGTGATTTCCAGTGCAGGCAGCGCACCATTAGAATTCTTCTGTGCGGGCGGTGCGGCTGCATGGATTTTCGTGCGGATCCACAGCGACACCACCCACACAGATGTGAACCTAGCCTAAATGAGGAACAATATAAGTACTTAGAAGTTATTATTTGTACAAAATAGTGGTATAAGCAAGGTTAAAGGATAAGTTCACCTTTGGTAACATGTTACATGTTACACCCATATTCAGGGTGTAATATGTAACGTGTTATGAGCTGACCTGCCCCAGCTCCCCCCGCTCCCTGCTTTGACAGCTAGCGGGGGATCTTCTCCCCCGCCTATATTCTTCAGATTTTATTTAACATATATTTTTACATATATTTGTAAATGCATTCCAAAAATGTAGATTTGTATTTTTAAGACATACAGTATATTTAAAATGTATTTGTAAAAATATTTTTCATATATTTTGTAATAAAAACGCATTTCAACATGCAGTGTATATATATATATATATTTATTTATTGAAATATATTGTACAAAACTGTAGTATTTCAAATATATGTCAATATATTTGGGAAGAATATTTTTTAAATATATTTCAAATATAATTTTCTTCCATATGGGCATTCATAGCATTCTGTGCAGCTGTCAGCTTGTAGTCCTCAATGAACTACCATGGCGTTGTGGAGCGTCGTGGTAATTCATTGGTTCTTCCTGTCAGTATATCTGGTTGCTTGTACATCCCATATGAGCAAGAAGATACTCTGATAGATCTTCAGGAGACCTGCATGGCACCAGAGATCTGCTGATTGCTGGTGCAATGCTTTCCAGGCTCCTGCAGATAAAAATAATAAACCTGCCAAAAAAAAGTACATATATTATTTTTTACTAAAAGGTGAACTTATCTTTTAATTCATGTATACTTTATAGCAATTTTAAATCTAAAAAATATGTAATCTTTAGAGATGAGCGAAGTATTCAAAAATTCGATTCGACTGATTCGGCGAATTCGTGGAAAAATTTCGATTCGAGTCGAATATATTCGCTGTGAATTTAACTTAAAAAAGAGTGTTTCTAGGCTTCAGAGAGACTTAATATTAGTGCTGAACACTGTACCTTTAATTTAAATGCCCTTGGAGTCTGCTGGGGAAGAGAAATAATACTGTCAGTCAGTATGACATGCAGATGAGTGCCGTCGATCTTAGAATCACCGCACACTTCACTCATTTGGGCAGTCACGGGGCCAAAACCAGAGTGTGGAGCCACAGTGTGGCGGTGGAGGCAGCAGCAATGGGAGGCCATACAGCACCCTATGACAAAAATGGAAACCACCAGCAGTGTGAGGAGACCTGAAAGTGGCACATGGCAGAGTGTGGCGATAGAGACAGCAGCAATGGGAGGCCGTACAGGGACCCATGACACACTCTGGACCTGGCAGCAGCATGAGGAGGCGGTACAGGGGCCCATGGCAGATTACGGGCCTGGCAGCAGCATGAGGAGTCGGTACGGGGGCCCATGGCAGATTACGGGCCTGGCAGCAGCAATGGGAGGCCGTACAGGGACCCATGACACACTCTGGACCTGGCAGCAGCATGGGGAGGCGGTACAGGGGCCCATGACAGATTACGGGCCTGGCAGCAGCATGAGGAGTCGGTACGGGGGCCCATGACACACTCTGGACCTGGCAGCAGCATGAGGAGGCGGTACAGGGGCGCATGACAGATTACGAGCCTGGGAGCAGCAACTTGGACAGGAGGACGTTCAGCTTCTGCACCGTCGGGTGCGTGCTCGCAAACTGTTGTCTCTTGGAAACGGATTCCAAGAAAGACTGCTGACGGAATCCGTGAAGAGGAGTAGCAGGAGAAGGAGCATCTGAACGAGCGGAATATGCCAACAAGCGACAACAGGGGCCCATGAGAGATTACGGGCCTGGCAGCAGCATGAGGAGTCGGTACGGGGGCCCATGGCAGATTAGGGGCCTGGCAGCAGCTATGGGAGGCCCGTAATCTGCCAGCACCCTATGACAAAAAATGGAACCCACCAGCAGTGTGAGGAGACCTGAAAGTGGCACATGGCAGAGTGTGGCGATGGAGACAGCAGCAATGGGAGGCCGTACAGGGACCCATGAGAGACTCTGGACCTGGCAGCAGCATGAGGAGGCGGTATAGGGGCCCATGGCAGATTAGGGGCCTGGCAGCAGCTATGGGAGGCCCGTAATCTGCCAGCACCCTATGACAAAAAATGGAATACACCAGCAGTGTGAGGAGACCTGAAAGTGGCACATGGCAGGGGCATGATTCATGGCGGATTTAGTCAGTTGTGTCAGGAACTGGTGGTTTGAAATCCAGACTAATCCACGCCTGATTCATTTTCACAAACGTCAGTCTCTCCACACTTTGGGTGGACAGTCGTGTCCTCCGCGGAGTTGCAATACCTACTGCCGCACTAAACACGCGCTCCGATGCCACGCTACTGGCCGGGCATGACAGCCTTTCAAGGGCAAATTCAGCTAGTTGGGGCCAAAGGTCAAGTTTCGTTGCACAGTAGTCAAGGGGATTGTCTACCTCGGTTGGCAGGGTGCTGTCCAAGTAGGCCTAAGCCTGTTGTTTGAGGTCCTGCTCCAGGTCCACCTGATGCTGCTGCTGCTGCTGCTGCGGCTGGTTAGTAGTTTCCTCACTGCGCTGGTGAAGAAAGCTACTCATCATCGACTGCAGACTGAGGCAGCCGCTGCTGGTGGAGCTGCCACTGCTCCTACCACCCCACCCCTCCCCTGCTGCCATGGCAGCGGAACGCGAGCGCACAGGGCCCACAGTGTCTGAGGATGGACGTTGGCGCAGACAGGCAGAGACCAGCTGACTACATAGGTGGTTTTTATAGTACGTTATTTTGGCCTCCCTCTCAGCAGGTGTGAAAAAGGCCACCATTTTTGAACGGTAGCGAGGGTCCAACAAGGTGGACAGCCAAAAGTCATCCCTCTGTCTGATGGTTATTATTCGGCTGTCGCTACGCAAGCAAGCGAGCATGCTATGGGCCATTTGTGCCAAGGAATGCGAGGGACTCCCTGCCTCCATCTCCACAGCATACTGCCACGGTGCGTCTGGGTCCTCTGTCTCCTCCTCCTCCTCCTCTACCAGATGCTCCTGCTCCTCCACTCCTGTCCGCTGAGTGGAAAAACCACCCATTTCACTCAATAATTCCTGAGCACCAATGTCCTCCTCTACCTCCTCCTCTTCTTCCTGTCCTGCCCCCACAGGGGTCATGTGGCGTTGAGATCTGTGCGCCACGTCTACCGCACCCTGACCAGCCATTGTTAACAGCATTTGTTCCAGGACGTGCAACAGAGGAATGACGTCGTTCATCCCATAGTCCTGCCGACTCACGAATAGCGTGGCCTCCTCAAAGGGCCTGAGCAAGCGCAGGTGTCACGCATGAGCTGCCAATGGCTGACATCTAAGTTACACAGGGAGTACCTTTATCCGCTTTTAACATCAGGAAATCTGTGATGGCCTTTCGCTGTTCGTAAAGGCGGTCTAACATATGTAGGGTTGAATTCCACCTTGTTGCAACGTCACAGCATGAGGAGTCGGTACGGGGGCCCATGGCAGATTACGTGCCTGGCAGCAGCAATGGGAGGCCCGTAATCTGCCAGCACCCTATGTCAAAAAATTCAACACACCAGCAGTGTGAGGAGACCTGAAAGTGGCACATGGCAGAGTGTGGCTATGGAGACAGCAGCAATGGGAGGCCGTACAGGGACCCATGACACACTCTGGACTTGGCAGCAGCATGAGGAGGCGGTATAGGGGCCCATGGCAGATTAGGGGCCTGGCAGCAGCTATGGGAGGCCCGTAATCTGCCAGCACCCTATGTCAAAAAATTGAACCCACCAGCAGTGTGAGGAGACCTGAAAGTGGCACATGGCATGAGAGACTGTGGACCTGGCAGCAGCATGAGGAGGCGGTATAGGGGCCCATGGCAGATTAGGGGCCTGGCAGCAGCTATGGGAGGCCCGTAATCTGCCAGCACCCTATGTCAAAAAATTGAACACACCAGCAGTGTGAGGAGACCTGAAAGTGGCACATGGCAGAGTGTGGCGATGGAGACAGCAGCAATGGGAGGCCGTACAGGGACCCATGAGAGACTCTGGACTTGGCAGCAGCATGAGGAGGCGGTATATAGGGGCCCATGGCAGATTAGGGGCCTGGCAGCAGCTATAGGAGGCCCGTAATCTGCCAGCACCCTATGTCAAAAAATTCTACACACCAGCAGTGTGAGGAGACCTGAAAGTGGCACATGGCAGAGTGTGGCGATGGAGACAGCAGCAATGGGAGGCCGTACAGGGACCCATGAGAGACTCTGGACTTGGCAGCAGCATGAGGAGGCGGTATATAGGGGCCCATGGCAGATTAGGGGCCTGGCAGCAGCTATGGGAGGCCCGTAATCTGCCAGCACCCTATGTCAAAAAATTCAACACACCAGCAGTGTGAGGAGACCTGAAAGTGGCACATGGCAGAGTGTGGCGATGGAGACAGCAGCAATGGGAGGCCGTACAGGGACCCATGAGAGACTCTGGACCTGGCAGCAGCATGAGGAGGCGGTATAGGGGCCCATGGCAGATTAGGGGCCTGGCAGCAGCTATGGGAGGCCCGTAATCTGCCAGCACCCTATGTCAAAAAATTCAACACACCAGCAGTGTGAGGAGACCTGAAAGTGGCACATGGCATGAGAGACTGTGGACCTGGCAGCAGCATGAGGAGGCGGTATAGGGGCCCATGGCAGATTAGGGGCCTGGCAGCAGCTATGGGAGGCCCGTAATCTGCCAGCACCCTATGTCAAAAAATTGAACACACCAGCAGTGTGAGGAGACCTGAAAGTGGCACATGGCAGAGTGTGGCGATGGAGACAGCAGCAATGGGAGGCCGTACAGGGACCCATGAGAGACTCTGGACCTGGCAGCAGCATGAGGAGGCGGTATATAGGGGCCCATGGCAGATTAGGGGCCTGGCAGCAGCTATAGGAGGCCCGTAATCTGCCAGCACCCTATGTCAAAAAATTCTACACACCAGCAGTGTGAGGAGACCTGAAAGTGGCACATGGCAGAGTGTGACGATGGAGACAGCAGCAATGGGAGGCCGTACAGGGACCCATGAGAGACTCTGGACCTGGCAGCAGCATGAGGAGGCGGTATATAGGGGCCTATGGCAGATTAGGGGCCTGGCAGCAGCTATAGGAGGCCCGTAATCTGCCAGCACCCTATGTCAAAAAATTCTACACACCAGCAGTGTGAGGAGACCTGAAAGTGGCACATGGCAGAGTGTGGCGATGGAGACAGCAGCAATGGGAGGCCGTACAGAGACCCATGAGAGACTCTGGACCTGGCAGCAGCATGAGGAGGCGGTATATAGGGGCCTATGGCAGATTAGGGGCCTGGCAGCAGCTATAGGAGGCCCGTAATCTGCCAGCACCCTATGTCAAAAAATTCTACACACCAGCAGTGTGAGGAGACCTGAAAGTGGCACATGGCAGAGTGTGGCGATGGAGACAGCAGCAATGGGAGGCCGTACAGGGACCCATGAGAGACTCTGGACCTGGCAGCAGCATGAGGAGGCGGTATATAGGGGCCTATGGCAGATTAGGGGCCTGGCAGCAGCTATAGGAGGCCCGTAATCTGCCAGCACCCTATGTCAAAAAATTCTACACACCAGCAGTGTGAGGAGACCTGAAAGTGGCACATGGCAGAGTGTGGCGATGGAGACAGCAGCAATGGGAGGCCGTACAGGGACCCATGACAGACTCTGGACCTGGCAGCAGCATGAGGAGGCGGTATATAGGGGCCTATGGCAGATTAGGGGCCTGGCAGCAGCTATAGGAGGCCCGTAATCTGCCAGCACCCTATGTCAAAAAATTGAACACACCAGCAGTGTGAGGAGACCTGAAAGTGGCACATGGCAGAGTGTGGCGATGGAGACAGCAGCAATGGGAGGCCGTACAGGGACCCATGAGAGACTCTGGACCTGGCAGCAGCATGAGGAGGCGGTATATAGGGGCCTATGGCAGATTAGGGGCCTGGCAGCAGCTATAGGAGGCCCGTAATCTGCCAGCAGCCTATGTCAAAAAATTCTACACACCAGCAGTGTGAGGAGACCTGAAAGTGGCACATGGCAGAGTGTGGCGATGGAGACAGCAGCAATGGGAGGCCGTACAGGGACCCATGAGAGACTCTGGACCTGGCAGCAGCATGAGGAGGCGGTATATAGGGGCCTATGGCAGATTAGGGGCCTGGCAGCAGCTATAGGAGGCCCGTAATCTGCCAGCACCCTATGTCAAAAAATTCTACACACCAGCAGTGTGAGGAGACCTGAAAGTGGCACATGGTAGAGTGTGGCGATGGAGACAGCAGCAATGGGAGGCCGTACAGGGACCCATGAGAGACTCTGGACCTGGCAGCAGCATGAGGAGGCGGTATATAGGGGCCTATGGCAGATTAGGGGCCTGGCAGCAGCTATAGGAGGCCCGTAATCTGCCAGCACCCTATGTCAAAAAATTCTACACACCAGCAGTGTGAGGAGACCTGAAAGTGGCACATGGCAGAGTGTGGCGATGGAGACAGCAGCAATGGGAGGCCGTACAGGGACCCATGACAGACTCTGTACCTGGCAGCAGCATGAGGAGGCGGTATATAGGGGCCCATGGCAGATTAGGGGCCTGGCAGCAGCTATGGGAGGCCCGTAATCTGCCAGCACCCTATGTCAAAAAATTGAAAACACAAGCAGTGTGAAGAGACCTGAATGTGGCACATGGCAGAGTGTGGCGATGGAGACAGCAGCAATGGGAGGCCGTACAGGGACCCATGACAGACTCTGGACCTGGCAGCAGCATGAGGAGGCGGTATAGGGGCCCATGGCAGATTAGGGGCCTGGCAGCAGCTATTGGCGGCCCGTAATCTGCCAGCACCCTATGTCAAAAAATTGAACACACCAGCAGTGTGAGGAGACCTGAAAGTGGCACATGGCATGAGAGACTGTGGACCTGGCAGCAGCATGAGGAGGCGGTATAGGGGCCCATGGCAGATTAGGGGCCTGGCAGCAGCTATGGGAGGCCCGTAATCTGCCAGCACCCTATGACAAAAAATGTAACACACCAGCAGTGTGAGGAGACCTGAAAGTGGCACATGTTTGGGGCATGATTCATGGCGGATTTAGTCAGTTGTGTCAGGAACTGGTGGTTTGAAATCCAGACTAATCCACGCCTGATTCATTTTCACAAACGTGAGTCTCTCCACACTTTGGGTGGACAGTCGTGTCCTCCGCGGAGTTACAATACCTCCTGCCGCACTAAACACGCGCTCCGATGCCACGCTACTGGCCGGGCATGACAGCCTTTCAAGGGCAAATTCAGCTAGTTGGGGCCAAAGGTCAAGTTTCGTTGCCCAGTAGTCAAGGGGATTGTCTACCTCGGTTGGCAGGGTGCTGTCCAAGTAGGCCTAAGCCTGTTGTTTGAGGTCCTGCTCCAGGTCCACCTGATGCTGCTGCTGCTGCGGCTGGTTAGTAGTTTCCTCACTGCGCTGGTGAAGAAAGCTACTCATCATCGACTGCAGACTGAGGCAGCCGCTGCTGGTGGAGCTGCCACTGCTCCTACCACCCCACCCCTCCCCTGCTGCCATGGCAGCGGAACGCAAGCGCACAGGGCCCACAGTGTCTGAGGATGGACGTTGGCGCAGAAAGGCAGAGACCAGCTGACTACATAGGTGGTTTTTATAGTACGTTATTTTGGCCTCCCTCTCAGCAGGTGTGAAAAAGGCCACCATTTTTGAACGGTAGCGAGGGTCCAACAAGGTGGACAGCCAAAAGTCATCCCTCTGTCTGATGGTTATTATTCGGCTGTCGCTACGCAAGCAAGCGAGCATGCTATGGGCCATTTGTGCCAAGGAATGCGAGGGACTCCCTGCCTCCATCTCCACAGCATACTGCCACGGTGCGTCTGGGTCCGCTGTCTCCTCCTGCTCCTCCTCTACCAGATGCTCCTGCTCCTCCACTCCTGTCCGCTGAGTGGAAAAACCACCCATTTCACTCAATAATTCCTGAGCACAAATGTCCTCCTCTACCTCCTCCTCTTCTTCCTGTCCTGCCCCCACAGGGGTCATGTGGCGTTGAGATCGGTGCGCCACGTCTACCGCACCCTGACCAGCCATTGTTAACAGCATTTTTTCCAGGACGTGCAACAGAGGAATGATGTCGTTCATCCCATAGTCCTGCCGACTCACGAATAGCGTGGCCTCCTCAAAGGGCCTGAGCAAGCGGCAGGTGTCACGCATGAGCTGCCAATGGCTGACATCGAAGTTACACAGGGGAGTACCTTTATCCGCTTGTAACATCAGGAAATCGGTGATGGCCTTTCGCTGTTCGTAAAGGCGGTCTACCATGTGTAGGGTTGAATTCCACCTTGTTGCAACGTCGCAGATCAGGCGATGCTGTGGAATTCCGTTCTGCCGCTGCAGCTCAAGGAGGGTGTGCTTTGCGGTGTAGGAATGGCTGAAATGCATGCAAAGTTTACGTGACATTTTAAGGATGTCTTGCAGTGGGATGGTGGATTTTAGGAACCGCTTGACAACCAGATTGAACACGTGAGCCATGCATGGCACATGGCACAACCTTACTTGACGCAGAGCAGACACCATGTTCTTTCCGTTGTCGGTCAACATGGTTCCCATTTTCAGTTTGCGCGGAGACAGCCATCTGTCGATTTCTCTGTTCATTACACTGAGAAGTTCCTCCCCTGTGTGACTACGTTCGCCTGGACCTGGCAGCAGCATGAGGAGGTGGTATAGGGGCCCATGGCAGATTAGGGGCCTGGCAGCAGCTATAGGAGGCCCGTAATCTGCCAGCACCCTATGTCAAAAAATTCAACACACCAGCAGTGTGTGAGGAGACCTGAAAGTGGCACATGGCAGAGTGTGGCGATGGAGACAGCAGCAATGGGAGGCCGTACAGGGACCCATGAGAGACTCTGGACCTGGCAGCAGCATGAGGAGGCGGTATATAGGGGCCTATGGCAGATTAGGGGCCTGGCAGCAGCTATAGGAGGCCCGTAATCTGCCAGCACCCTATGTCAAAAAATTGAACACACCAGCAGTGTGAGGAGACCTGAAAGTGGCACATGGCAGAGTGTGGCGATGGAGACAGCAGCAATGGGAGGCCGTACAGGGACCCATGACAGACTCTGGACCTGGCAGCAGCATGAGGAGGCGGTATATAGGGGCCCATGGCAGATTAGGGGCCTGGCAGCAGCTATGGGAGGCCCGTAATCTGCCAGCACCCTATGTCAAAAAATTCAACACACCAGCAGTGTGTGAGGAGACCTGAAAGTGGCACATGGCAGAGTGTGGCGATGGAGACAACCCGCAATGGGAGGCCGTACAGGGACCCATGACAGACTCTGGACCTGGCAGCAGCATGAGGAGGCGGTATATAGGGGCCCATGGCAGATTAGGGGCCTGGCAGCATCTATGGGAGGCCCGTAATCTGCCAGCACCCTATGTCAAAAAATTCTACACACCAGCAGTGTGTGAGGAGACCTGAAAGTGGCACATGGCAGAGTGTGGCGATGGAGACAGCAGCAATGGGAGGCCGTACAGGGACCCATGACAGACTCTGGACCTGGCAGCAGCATGAGGAGGCGGTATATAGGGGCCCATGGCAGATTAGGGGCCTGGCAGCAGCTATGGGAGGCCCGTAATCTGCCAGCACCCTATGTCAAAAAATTCAACACACCAGCAGTGTGTGAGGAGACCTGAAAGTGGCACATGGCAGAGTGTGGCGATGGAGACAGCAGCAATGGGAGGCCGTACAGGGACCCATGAGAGACTCTGGACCTGGCAGCAGCATGAGGAGGCGGTATAGGGGCCCATGGCAGATTAGGGGCCTGGCAGCAGCTATAGGAGGCCCGTAATCTGCCAGCACCCTATGTCAAAAAATTGAACACACCAGCAGTGTGAGGAGACCTGAAAGTGGCACATGGCAGAGTGTGGCGATGGAGACAGCAGCAATGGGAGGCCGTACAGGGACCCATGACAGACTCTGGACCTGGCAGCAGCATGAGGAGGCGGTATATAGGGGCCCATGGCAGATTAGGGGCCTGGCAGCATCTATGGGAGGCCCGTAATCTGCCAGCACCCTATGTCAAAAAATTCAACACACCAGCAGTGTGTGAGGAGACCTGAAAGTGGCACATGGCAGAGTGTGGCGATGGAGACAGCAGCAATGGGAGGCCGTACAGGGACCCATGACAGACTCTGGACCTGGCAGCAGCATGAGGAGGCGGTATATAGGGGCCCATGGCAGATTAGGGGCCTGGCAGCATCTATGGGAGGCCCGTAATCTGCCAGCACCCTATGTCAAAAAATTCAACACACCAGCAGTGTGTGAGGAGACCTGAAAGTGGCACATGGCAGAGTGTGGCGATGGAGACAGCAGCAATGGGAGGCCGTACAGGGACCCATGACAGACTCTGGACCTGGCAGCAGCATGAGGAGGCAGTATATAGGGGCCCATGGCAGATTAGGGGCCTGGCAGCATCTATGGGAGGCCCGTAATCTGCCAGCACCCTATGTCAAAAAATTCAACACACCAGCAGTGTGTGAGGAGACCTGAAAGTGGCACATGGCAGAGTGTGGCGATGGAGACAGCAGCAATGGGAGGCCGTACAGGGACCCATGAGAGACTCTGGACCTGGCAGCAGCATGAGGAGGTGGTATAGGGGCCCATGGCAGATTAGGGGCCTGGCAGCAGCTATAGGAGGCCCGTAATCTGCCAGCACCCTATGTCAAAAAATTGAACACACCAGCAGTGTGAGGAGACCTGAAAGTGGCACATGGCAGAGTGTGGCGATGGAGACAGCAGCAATGGGAGGCCGTACAGGGACCCATGAGAGACTCTGGACCTGGCAGCAGCATGAGGAGGCGGTATATAGGGGCCTATGGCAGATTAGGGGCCTGGCAGCAGCTATAGGAGGCCCGTAATCTGCCAGCACCCTATGTCAAAAAATTGAACACACCAGCAGTGTGAGGAGACCTGAAAGTGGCACATGGCAGAGTGTGGCGATGGAGACAGCAGCAATGGGAGGCCGTACAGGGACCCATGACAGACTCTGGACCTGGCAGCAGCATGAGGAGGCGGTATATAGGGGCCCATGGCAGATTAGGGGCCTGGCAGCATCTATGGGAGGCCCGTAATCTGCCAGCACCCTATGTCAAAAAATTCAACACACCAGCAGTGTGTGAGGAGACCTGAAAGTGGCACATGGCAGAGTGTGGCGATGGAGACAGCAGCAATGGGAGGCCGTACAGGGACCCATGACAGACTCTGGACCTGGCAGCAGCATGAGGAGGCAGTATATAGGGGCCCATGGCAGATTAGGGGCCTGGCAGCATCTATGGGAGGCCCGTAATCTGCCAGCACCCTATGTCAAAAAATTCTACACACCAGCAGTGTGAGGAGACCTGAAAGTGGCACATGGCAGAGTGTGGCGATGGAGACAGCAGCAATGGGAGGCCGTACAGGGACCCATGAGAGACTCTGGACCTGGCAGCAGCATGAGGAGGCGGTATATAGGGGCCTATGGCATATTAGGGGCCTGGCAGCAGCTATAGGAGGCCCGTAATCTGCCAGCACCCTATGTCAAAAAATTGAACACACCAGCAGTGTGAGGAGACCTGAAAGTGGCACATGGCAGAGTGTGGCGATGGAGACAGCAGCAATGGGAGGCCGTACAGGGACCCATGACAGACTCTGGACCTGGCAGCAGCATGAGGAGGCGGTATATAGGGGCCCATGGCAGATTAGGGGCCTGGCAGCATCTATGGGAGGCCCGTAATCTGCCAGCACCCTATGTCAAAAAATTCTACACACCAGCAGTGTGAGGAGACCTGAAAGTGGCACATGGCAGAGTGTGGCGATGGAGACAGCAGCAATGGGAGGCCGTACAGGGACCCATGAGAGACTCTGGACCTGGCAGCAGCATGAGGAGGCGGTATATAGGGGCCTATGGCAGATTAGGGGCCTGGCAGCAGCTATAGGAGGCCCGTAATCTGCCAGCACCCTATGTCAAAAAATTGAACACACCAGCAGTGTGAGGAGACCTGAAAGTGGCACATGGCAGAGTGTGGCGATGGAGACAGCAGCAATGGGAGGCCGTACAGGGACCCATGACAGACTCTGGACCTGGCAGCAGCATGAGGAGGCGGTATATAGGGGCCCATGGCAGATTAGGGGCCTGGCAGCATCTATGGGAGGCCCGTAATCTGCCAGCACCCTATGTCAAAAAATTCAACACACCAGCAGTGTGTGAGGAGACCTGAAAGTGGCACATGGCAGAGTGTGGCGATGGAGACAGCAGCAATGGGAGGCCGTACAGGGACCCATGACAGACTCTGGACCTGGCAGCAGCATGAGGAGGCGGTATATAGGGGCCCATGGCAGATTAGGGGCCTGGCAGCAGCTATGGGAGGCCCGTAATCTGCCAGCACCCTATGTCAAAAAATTCAACACACCAGCAGTGTGTGAGGAGACCTGAAAGTGGCACATGGCAGAGTGTGGCGATGGAGACAACCCACCGACTGTTTTGCTCGCTGCCAAGCTGCCACCCTCTTCTCCTGATGATGCGGAAGCAATAGCCTGATGACGACAAGGCTGCCAAGTGCGATCAGCCTCATCATCATCAATTAGGGTCTCCTCCTCACTACTAGCCCCCTCGGCTGCGTGTGGGTCAGGAGACAGACCTGTCTCTAGACCGGCTACCGAGCCACTCTCCTCGCCACTACTTCTTCGCCTGGCTGCTGAAGAGGCGGATGTCTCCCCCCGTTCCTGACCGCCCTCTGTTAGCTCTTCCTCACTGTACTGGATGACACTGGGAGCACTAGCCTCTGGCTGCGAATAGTGCTGCCTCGACCCCTTCCTCTGCTGCCACGTCTGCTCGCTCCTAAAACATTGCCTCCTCTGCCACTCCTCTGCATGTTGTCTGACATACTCTTTAATTAAACGATTCTGTGTCCCTGAGTAACAATTCTGTGTCCCTGAGTAACGTTTCTGTGGCCCTAAGTAACATTTCTGTGGCCCTCAGTAACAATTCTGTCTGTCCCTGAATAACAATTCTGTGTCTGTCCCTGAGTAAAAATTCTGTGTCCCTCAGTAACAATTCTGTGTCCCTCAGTAAAAATTCTGTGTCCCTCAGTAACAATTCTGTGTCTGTGCGAGTAACAATTCTGTGGCCCTAAGTAACAGTTCTGTGGCCCTCAGTAACAATTCTGTGTCTGTGCGAGTAACAATTCTGTGTCTGTGCGAGTAACAATTCTGTGGCCCTAAGTAACAGTTCTGTGGCCCTCAGTAACAATTCTGTGTCTGTGCGAGTAACAATTCTGTGCCTGTGCGAGTAACAATTCTGTGGCCCTAAGTAACAGTTCTGTGGCCCTCAGTAACAGTTCTGTGTCCCTGAGTAACAATTCTGTGTCTGTGCGAGTAACAATTCTGTGGCCCTAAGTAACAGTTCTGTGGCCCTCAGTAACAATTCTGTGTCCCTGATTAACGTTTCTGTGGCCCCAAGTAACGGTTCTGTGGCCCTCAGTAACAATTATGTGTCCCTGATTAACGTTTATGTGGCCCTAAGTAACGGTTCTGTGGCCCTCAGTAACAATTCTGTGTCCCTGAGTAACAATTCTGTGTCTGTGCGAGTAACAATTCTGTGGCCCTCAGTAACAATTCTGTGTCTGTGCGAGTAACAATTCTGTGTCTGTGCGAGTAACAATTCTGTGGCCCTAAGTAACGGTTCTGTGGCCCTCAGTAACAATTCTGTGTCCCTGTGTAACAATTCTGTGTCTGTGCGAGTAACAATTCTGTGTCCCTCAGTAGCAATTCTGTGGCCCTCAGTAAAAATTCTGTGTCCCTCAGTAACAATTCTGTGTCTGTGCGAGTAACAATTCTGTGGCCCTAAGTAACAGTTCTGTGGCCCTCAGTAACAATTCTGTGTCTGTGCGAGTAACAATTCTGTGTCTGTGCGAGTAACAATTCTGTGGCCCTAAGTAACAGTTCTGTGGCCCTCAGTAACAATTCTGTGTCTGTGCGAGTAACAATTCTGTGTCTGTGCGAGTAACAATTCTGTGGCCCTAAGTAACAGTTCTGTGGCCCTCAGTAACAGTTCTGTGGCCCTCAGTAACAATTCTGTCTGTCCCTGAGTAACAATTCTGTGTCTGTCCCTGAGTAACAATTCTGTGTCCCTCAGTAACAATTCTGTGTCCCTCAGTAAAAATTCTGTGTCCCTCAGTAACAATTCTGTGTCTGTGCGAGTAACAATTCTGTGGCCCTAAGTAACAGTTCTGTGGCCCTCAGTAACAATTCTGTGTCTGTGCGAGTAACAATTCTGTGTCTGTGCGAGTAACAATTCTGTGGCCCTAAGTAACAGTTCTGTGGCCCTCAGTAACAGTTCTGTGGCCCTCAGTAACAATTCTGTCTGTCCCTGAGTAACAATTCTGTGTCTGTCCCTGAGTAACAATTCTGTGTCCCTCAGTAAAAATTCTGTGTCCCTCAGTAACAATTCTGTGTCCCTCAGTAACAATTCTGTGTCTGTGCGAGTAACAATTCTGTGGCCCTAAGTAACAGTTCTGTGGCCCTCAGTAACAATTCTGTGTCTGTGCGAGTAACAATTCTGTGTCTGTGCGAGTAACAATTCTGTGGCCCTAAGTAACAGTTCTGTGGCCCTCAGTAACAATTCTGTGTCTGTGCGAGTAACAATTCTGTGTCTGTGCGAGTAACAATTCTGTGGCCCTAAGTAACAGTTCTGTGGCCCTCAGTAACAGTTCTGTGTCCCTGAGTAACAATTCTGTGTCTGTGCGAGTAACAATTCTGTGGCCCTAAGTAACAGTTCTGTGGCCCTCAGTAACAGTTTTGTGTCCCTGAGTAACAATTCTGTGTCTGTGCGAGTAACAATTCTGTGGCCCTAAGTAACAGTTCTGTGGCCCTCAGTAACAATTCTGTGTCCCTGATTAACGTTTCTGTGGCCCCAAGTAACGGTTCTGTGGCCCTCAGTAACAATTATGTGTCCCTGATTAACGTTTATGTGGCCCTAAGTAACGGTTCTGTGGCCCTCAGTAACAATTCTGTGTCCCTGAGTAACAATTCTGTGTCTGTGCGAGTAACAATTCTGTGGCCCTATGTAACAGTTCTGTGGCCCTCAGTAACAATTCTGTGTCTGTGCGAGTAACAATTCTGTGTCTGTGCGAGTAACAATTCTGTGGCCCTAAGTAACAGTTCTGTGGCCCTCAGTAACAATTCTGTGTCCCTGAGTAACAATTCTGTGTCTGTGCGAGTAACAATTCTGTGGCCCTAAGTAACAGTTCTGTGGCCCTCAGTAACAATTCTGTGTCTGTGCGAGTAACAATTCTGTGTCTGTGCGAGTAACAATTCTGTGGCCCTAAGTAACAGTTCTGTGGCCCTCAGTAACAATTCTGTGTCCCTGAGTAACAATTCTGTGTCTGTGCGAGTAACAATTCTGTGGCCCTAAGTAACAGTTCTGTGTCCCTGTGTAACAATTCTGTGTCTGTGCGAGTAACAATTCTGTGGCCCTAAGTAACAGTTCTGTGGCCCTCTGTAACAATTCTGTGTCTGTGCGAGTAACAATTCTGTGTCTGTGCGAGTAACAATTCTGTGGCCCTAAGTAACAGTTCTGTGTCCCTGTGTAACAATTCTGTGTCTGTGCGAGTAACAATTCTGTGGCCCTAAGTAACAGTTCTGTGGCCCTGAGTAACAATTCTGTGTCTGTGCGAGTAACAATTCTGTGTCTGTGCGAGTAACAATTCTGTGGCCCTAAGTAACAGTTCTGTGGCCCTCAGTAACAATTCTGTGTCTGTCCCTGAGTAACAATTCTGTGGCCTTAACTAAAGTTTCTGTGGCCCTAAGTAACAATTCTCTGGCACTCAGTAACAATTCTGTCTGTCCCTGAGTAACAATTCTGTGGCCCTAATAACGTTTCTGTGGCCCTAAGTAACAATTCTCTGGCACTCAGTAACAATTCTGTCTGTCCCTGAGTAACAATTCTGTGGCCCTAATAACGTTTCTGTGGCCCTAAGTAACAATTCTCTGGCACTCAGTAACAATTCTGTCTGTCCCTGAGTATGAATTCTGTGGCCCTAACTAGCGTTTCTTTGTCCCTAAGTAACGATTCTGTGGCCCTAATTAACAATTCTGTGTCCCTGAGTAATAGTTCTCTGTCCCTAAGTATCGTTTCTCTGTCCCCAAGTATCGTTTCTGTGGCCCTAACTCTGTCCCTGTCCCTAATACAGAGCGGTCTGCCTCTGTTCAATGACTGCAGGCAAATGAAGAATTCCAAAATGGCCGCTATTTATAGCTCGACCATTACACAGTGCTAGCTGGCTGGCTGCTGATTGGCTGATGCGATCACATGTCGTTGAGGAATGCATTATGGGTCAGCGTGCCTTGTCTGCGCGCCTTCCCAGACATCCCCGCTCCGTCGCCGCACATGTCAGCCGCCATTTTCGGAAAAATTTTGATTCGCGCGTCCGAATTCGATTCGACTCGAATTCCACTTCGGCTACTTCGATTCGCTCATCTCTAGTAATCTTATATTAAGATATGGTTTAAGACCTGATAAAGCAAATTTGCAAATCTTAAAAGGAGAAGTTTAGCTAAAGCTATTTTGGCTATATGTTTCCTGGGGAGCAAAGGAGTGCAGTTCCTTCTGCACTTCTGTGACCTGTTTTCAGCTGTCAGTGGGCTAAAGCCCACTGTCAGCTGATATCACTTAGCCGGTCCCGGATCTGGAGAGATCCTGACTTTATAGTCCGAACCCACCCAGATGCTTGGATCAGCAGCTGGTTCAGCCTCTAAACAAGCCGCTGAGAGCCTGAGCCAGCTACTTCTGCCCCCCCCCCCCCCCCCACACACACACACACAGCCCAGTGCGTCAGTGAGCGCTGGAGAGGCAGAGCAGAGAGCCAACAACCAGCTCTCTGCGAAGACTGAACACTGAGCAGTCAGTGATCTTTGAATGGTCAGTTGTCAATCTTAAAAGTGGTGGGGCACAGATGCAGCATCAGATTGATGCTGCATGCACCTAGGTGAGTATAATTTTTTTTTTCTTATAACCCTATGCTTCTCTTTTAAAATATGTATTAGATTATTATTAAAAATGTTTTCAGCAATTTAAATAGTGCTTACAATTAGTTCTTAACCTCCTTCCATTGTAGGATAATGAACAATCAGATCTACTCTTCTGAACAGTTATAGAAAAATATTCTTCACTCCAATGGAGATGCATGCACCAGGTGTACTTCCATTGCCTGTGATCCTATTTTCATTACTAAGATCAGACACAAAATGCACAGAGCCAATCAAGAGTCTAAATATTGCCGGTGTATCTGATTTGGTTTATGCTGTGGAAAATCTATGTGTATTTATATATTTTTACGTGATGGATGAACTCTGATCTAAGCTATTATTCTAATGCGATTTGAAAGTGCCTTAATTATGCTGGCTGTTTTGGAAGGTATTTTTGTCTATTTTTAATTTCCATTTTGCTCCTTTTTTTTGCTATGGTACACTCTTAGAATACGATAGAAATTGATTGATATTATTTCTACACAATCTTCTTGACTGTATCCACGGTTTTTTGGCTTTTGTACATGTTCTTTGTACCATTTACAATAAAAGTCTGTAACAAAAAAGAAAATATTGCTGGTGTTTACCGAGAGAGCTTTCCCTTTCCTCTCACAAGATAGAACAATTTTTGTCTGTGTCTTTGTGTTGAACTTTCATTGATCAATGCAGATCAAAGCAGCTCAATGTGGTGTAAACGACCCCTAGAAGAAGCAAACGTGATCCACTGAATGCAGAACTTCTGTGAGTATGACCCTTCTATAGAGTATGTTTTGGTCTAAATTTATGTAGAAAGACTGATTTTTTTTGTTGTTATAAAGTAAGGGATTTTTTTGTACAGTAAGGCCTCTTGCCTGGTACTCATAGGCATCAGACATTCCTGGCAGAAAAAAAAGTGAGGATGGGCTGTATACCACGCAAATGCTTAGAAATTCTTCTAGCTTTATTTTAACTGGTCGCCAACTGCCTCTTGTAGGAGTACGGCGGCAAAGCGGCTCTCCTGTGCTGAATCACACATCTAGCTGGCGTGCTGGCTGTGGTGTGATTTGTCACAGCACAAGCCGATCAGTGGGTGCCGGCCAATGACTGACCATTTGCACCCACTGATCGGTGAGGATGAAGACAGCACAGAGCTCTGTCAATGTAAACAATACAGTTCTCTGTCCTTTAATTGGGGATGTGCCTTTTTTACTATTCATTTAATTAGTTTTACAGCATCCCATGACCGCACAATTGCCAGTCAAAATAACGCAGTGCCAAATAGAAATAAATGGCCTAGTCACAAAGTAGGATTAATCCTTTGGAGGTCAAGTAGTTAATGAAGGAGGTGTGGTATGTGCGCATACGTGTGCCTATTTGCATGTATAAGGAGAAAAAGACTGAAAGCAACTCAGACTTCCTTTT
Organism: Staurois parvus; assembly: GCF_062004578.1. Lineage (NCBI taxonomy): Eukaryota > Metazoa > Chordata > Amphibia > Anura > Ranidae > Staurois > Staurois parvus. Next base: position 9,486,485 of record NW_028318478.1, read on the forward strand.
TTTTTTAATGATCTATATGCAGTGCATGTTTACGCACCTGTGTGTACAGGCATATTGAAAACAATGAGCTGCATTTATATCAGTTAGAAAAATACCTGTATACCTAAAACATAACGTTTTTAGGAAGCAGTGTGCAAGAGGCCTATAACAAATCTCAGTGGTTATTAAATACCACCAAAAGAAAGCTCTATTTATAAAAAAAAAAAGTAAACTTACAGTGTTACTAAACCAACAACAGTAAAAATAGTCTGCATATGCAGTAAAGCATGCTTGTTATACTCACTGTGTAAATCCTCCACAGTGTGTAAATAGGCTGTTTGATCCTGTCTTCTCTGATCCTTCCCTTCTTCTACTGTCCCCAGTATATCTGCTGATAGAACAGAGTATTGGGGGCAATCTGCAGATGCTCAGTTTGGTGTGTATTGCCTAGCGAGTTTTTTTTCTTTGGGAGAGTGCATGTGATCAGCACAGTACCAATGAGTGCTGTCCAGATGGGTCAGCCTTATAGGACAATTAAGGGAGAAAGAAAACTCCTCCTACAAGCTTAAACCAGTGCTCTGCTGGACACTGATAGAAGTCACAAGACTCTAACTGCTAATGAGAAAAGGTATTTAATAGTTTATATTTACTAAAATAATTTAGTGTCCATGTGCTGTGTACTGTGGGAGACCAGATATACTGAATGCAGGGTTCTGGGTTTAGTAACACTTTAATTTAAGTACACTATTGCATGACTTAGTCATTGTCAGTCAAAATATCACCATGAAAAGGGCCTGGAATGGAAGGGAGTGTAATATGCTGGTATTCAGGTGGATAACATAACGATGACTGATATTGCAGAAATTATGTTAAAAGCCAAAGACTTTTGCTGCCGCAGAAGCCACAAAAATGATTTTAAAAAAGAAAAGTATGCAGACAAAATTGAATTGATTTAGCAGTTATGAGTAGATGCATCTGCATTAAAACATGTCAGCCAATGTGTGAAGTCTACATTTATTTTGCCCTGAAGAGCTATTTTAATGATATTGTAAGCCTTGATGCAATATTATCTCTTTGTATATGATCAACTGTTATCACAATGGCTTGCAGAGCTTTTTGAAAGCTTTACAAAGGCTAATGACACAGCACTGATTTAACAAAAAAAAAAGGCCTGTGTGCATAACCGTTGCATAAAAATATTACATTTCCAGACTTATATGTTGATAAACATATGGTGCATAAGGAACAGAGCACTTGAAAAGCTAGGATAGCAGGTAATGACAATAAAAGTTCAAATTCAGGACTCCAGTTTATATACATCATCTGAGCCTAGTCACCTAGAGAAATACAATATTTTTCCAAAAGTATTAGGACACCCCTCCAAATCATTGGATTCAGGTGTTCCAATTACCTCCATGGTCATAGGCAGGGGCGTATTAGCCACGAGGCAAACAAGGCATTTGCCTAGTGCGGCACTTTTCAGGGGGGCGGCACGGTTGCAGTGTCGCCCCCCCTTTCCCACGGAAGGGAGGAGGGGTGCAGAGGGTGTCTGTCCGGTGTCTTCATCTTCCTGGATCTTGATCGCGATGTGGGTGGGATGACAAGCCATCCCTCTAATCTGGCCACACCCCTGGGATCACTGGGCAGCCTATGGCAGCTTGTCCCTCCCTCTGCAAGCCCCGCCTCCTCTCCGGTTATTGGCTGCCAGATCTGTAGCTCCGAAAAGGCACACAGGCGGCCAATCACAGGCGAAGAGACGGAGCTTTGAGAGGAGAAGCTGAGCGGCAGAGCGAAGATTGAAGATTGATTGAGGGAGCAGCTGGAGCCGGCGAAGAGGAGGAGAGCGGCTGGAGAAGGAAGACAGCTGATGGGTAAGTGTCTGTGCCTGAAGGAGGGAGTGTCAAGGTCCTACCTTTTCCCAGAGGTTATGTTACTCCATGTGCTGGCATCCATCTTGGATTTCTGCTGAGCATGATGGGAATCTTTTATGCCTTCAGGTCTCTGAGGTCCATCCCCCAGAGGGGTGTGGCTGAGTACATATAAGCCTGGGATCTGCACATGCTCTTTGCACTTGTGTCTTGTGTCTTTGTCTTCCTACAGCTCTGTGTATACGCTCATGACTCTTCTGGTATTCTGACTCGGCTTGTGATTAAGACCATTCTCTGTGTTTTCCTTTGATCTGACCTTCCGTTGCTGAACCCGGCCCGTGACCTGTGATTCTCTGTCTACTGTTCTGTACCGTTTTGTCCCGTTGTTGTCGACCCAGATGCCTGACTACGCTATTGTCATTCTCACCAGCTACACGCCATTGGCGGCGGCCATTACCGCAGCCGGGGTGTCTCGGGGGCTGTGTCAAGTCCATCCCCACCATCAGGGGCCCTAGTGAAGGGCAGCCTGTGACTTAGACTCCGCGCCCCCAGGGACTTCGGTCTGTTGGTGGTGGTTGTCGTCAGCCAGTGCATTACCCTGCCACTAGGCCTACCTGTCCGTTCCACAGCCCTGCCCTGACAGGGAGGCCGGGCTGGAGCAGGGGTCAGCACAGCGATGTAAGTATAATTGGTGTCAGTGGGAGTAATAGTGCCCCATCATTAGTGTCAGTGTGGGAGGAATAGTGCCCACTCATTGGTGTCACTGACACCAATGAGGGAGCACTTTTCTTCCCACTGACACCAATGATGGGGCACTATTCCTCCCACTGACACCAATGATGGGACACTATTCCTCCCACTGACACCAATGATGGGGCACTATGCCTCCGGGCCTCCCACTGACACCAATGATGGGGCACTATTCCTCCCACTGACACTAATGATGGGACACTATTCCTCCCACTGATACCAATTATGGGGCACTTCCTCCCACTGACACCAAAGATGGGGCACTATTCCTCCCACTGACACCAATGATGGGGCACTATTCCTCCTACTGACACTAATGATGGGGCACTTCCTCCCACTGATACCAATGATGGGGCACTATTCCTCCCCCTGATACCAATGATGGGGCACTTCCTCCCACTGATACCAATGAAGGGGCACTATTCCTCCCCCTGACACCAATGATGGGGCACTTCCTCCCACTGATACCAATGATGGGGCACTTCCTCCCACTGACACCAATGATGGGGCACTTCCTCCCACTGATACCAATTATGGGGCACTATTCCTCCCCCTGACACCAATGATGGGACACTTCCTCCCACTGATACCAATGATGGGGCACTATTCCTCCCCCTGACACCAATGATGGGGCACGATTCCTCCCACTGACACTAATGATGGAGCACTTCCTCCCAATGATACCAATGATGGGGCACTATTCCTCCCCTTGACACCAATGATGGGGCACGATTCCTCTCACTGACACCAATGATGGGGCATGATTCCTCCCACTGACACTAATGATGGGACACTTCCTCCCACTGATACCAATGATGGAGCACTATTCTTCCCCCTGACACCAATGATGGGGCAAGATTCCTCCCGCTGACACCAATGATGGGACATGATTCCTCCCCCTGACACCAATGATGCGGCACGATTCCTCCCACTGACACTAATGATGGGGCACTTCCTCCCACTGATACCAATGATGGGGCACTATTCCTCCCCCTGACACTAATGATGGGGCACGATTCCTCCCACTGACACCAATGATGGGGCATGACTCCTCCCACAGACACCAATGATAGGGCACAATTCTTCCCACTGACACTAATGATGGAGTACTATTCCTCCCACTGATACCAATGATGCGGTACTATTCCTCACACAGTGACACTAATGATGGGGCACCATCATTGGTGTCAGTGGGAGGAATAGTGCCCCATCATTAGTGTCAGTGGGAGGAATCGTGCCCCATCATTGGTGTCAGTGGGAGGAATAGCGCCCCATCGTTGTCAGTGGGTGGAGCTCTAATAGGAAGAGATGGAGCCTAAAGAGGAAGGGGTGGAGTTTGCAGATGAAAGGGTGGGATACATTTAGATGCGGGGGGGGGGTGCCCGGTTTTAGTCTTGCCTAGGGCAGCACACAACCAAAATACACCACTGGTCACAGGTGTATAAAATCAAGCACCTAGGCATGCAGACTGATTCTACAAACATTTGTGAAAAGCTGGTTCGCTCTCAGGAGCTCAGTGAATTCAAGCCTTTTACCATGATAGGTTGCCACCTGTGCAATAAGTTCACCCATGAAATTTCCTTACTACTAAATATTCCACAGTCAACGGTTAGTGGTATTATAACAGAGTGGAAGAACAACAGCAACTCAGCTATGAAGTGGTAGGCCACGTAAAATGACAGAGCGGGGTCAGCGCATGCTGAAGTGCACAGTGTGCAGAAGTCGCCAACTGTCTGCAGAGTCAATAACTAAAGATCTACAAACTTTGTGTGGCTTTCAGATTAGCACAACAACAGTGCATAGAGAGCTTCATAGAATGGGTTTCCATGGCCGAGCAGCTACATCCAAGCCTTACATCACCAAGTGCAATGAAAAGCGGTGGATGCAATGGTGTAAAGCACGCCGCCACTGGACTCTAGAGCAGTGGAGATGTGTTCTCTGGAGTGATGAGTCATGCTTCTCTGTTTGGCAATCCGATGGACATATCTGGGTTTGGCAATTGCCAGGAGAATGGTACTTTCCTGACTGCATTGTGCCAAGTGTAAAGTTTGGTGGAGGGGGGATTATGGTGTGGAGTTGTTTTTCAGGGGTTTGGCTTGTCCCCTTAGTTCCAGTGAAGGGAACTCTTAAGGCATCAGCATACCAAGACATTTTGGACAATTTCATGCTCCCAACTTTGTGGGAAGAGTTTGGGGATGGCCCCTTCCTGTTCCAACATGACTGCGCACCAGTGCACAAAGCAAGGTCCATAAAGACATGGATGAGCAAGTTTGGGGTGGAGGAACTTGACTGGCCTGTACAGAGTCCTGACTTCAACCCGATAGAAAACCTTTGGAATGAATTAGAGCGGAAACTGTGAGCCAGGCCTTCTCGTTCAACATCAGTGCCTGACCTCACAAATGCACTTCGGGAAGACTCCCATAGACCCAGTCCTAAACCTTGTGGACAGCCTTCCCAGAAAAGTTGAAGCTGTTATAGCTGCAAAGGGTGGACCAACTCAATATTGAACCCTATTGACTAAAATTGGGATACCATTAAAGTTCATGTGCGTATAAAGGCAGGCGCCCCAATACTTTTGTAGATTACTAGACCAGATGTGGGGGCTGCATTGGTCCTCTTTTTTCAAGCTTTCATTCTTTTGTTTTCACCTGGTGATCCTGCCAATAACACACTTCCTGCCCTTGGGTGAAAGTGCTCACTCACCCTACTGTATTCACGGAGAAGCAGTTTTTCATCCTAGGACAGGATACAGAATCCTCCCTCCCTCCTCCTCTCCATAACATAAAGGGGAGGGGTCCTGAAGTCTCTGCCTGTGCTGAAGTCTTATTGTTGCATTGGGAAAAATGAAACAAAAAGGCAATGCTTACATCTGCTTTGCTCTTTGAAGAGCAATCCACTACAAATTGCTTCTCAGAGAGCATTACATAGGCGGTAAGGAGGTGTTTTATCGCTTCCTCACTACCTGCTATGCCTGTTATGCACCATTGAGGAGAAGGAAGAAAAACCGAGCTAGGAAATTTCCCTTAGAATACATGTGAGGAGTTGCAGCATGAAGAAATTGGACAAATGTGTTTTGCAAATATGTAAATTTTGTAAATATGCAAATAACATGTGAAAGTAATGTATATAACAAGCACAAAATAAAGTTTATGACAGCTGAGAGTCTGTTCCTGAATTATCTACATCCAGTCCTCCTAAAAAACAGCTGCTTTGTGCCCTTGAGGAAGAGGAGGAAAAGGATGTATTCCTCACAATAAAAAGGCTGCTATGTGCTCTTGTTAGGGAGCGGAAACAAAAGGGTGCACTAGCAGCTATGCACCCTTGAAAAACAAACAGCAGGAAAATGATGCGTTAGCAACACTGTAAAAGAAAGTAGCTGCTCTACAAATGCCTGGTACTTTTTACCTCGGCTGATACAATGCAGGCAGAGCTTGCATACCAAAACGGTGATGTTGGAAGCAAACATATCAAATTGCAGAGTTCTAGTATTTGTAGCTTATTTCGATGTTTGCCTAAAATCCTGACCCTAGCCAATTTCTTCCAAATACATATCTTAAGCCTACAATCACCGGCCACTTTATTAGGTAAACCTCTTCAATTGCTTGGTAGCACAAATTGCTGATCAGCCAGTCACATGGCAGCAACTCAATGCATTTAGGCATCTGAAAGTGGTGAAGACGACTTGCTGAAATTCAAACCATGCATCAGAATGAAGAATAAAGGAGATTTAAGTGACTTTAAACATTATTATTATTCTTCAGGATTTATATAGCGCAACAGTTTGCACAGCTCTTTATAAAATGAAGGTAGACATTACAGTTACAATACAATTTGGTACAAGAGGAAACAGAGGGCCTGCTCGATAGAGTTTACAATCTAGGAGGCATGGCATGGTTGTTGGTACCAGACAGGCTGGTCTAAATTTTCAAAGACTGCTGATCTAGGATTTTCATGCACAACCATCTTTAGGGAAATTGAAACTCATCAGACCAGGCAAGTGTATATTTTGAATGTTTTGGGAATAATTGGGGATATAGGGATGGAAGCAGATTTAGGGAATGTGGTTTTGAAATGCTTTTGTGTACTCTGTTTTGGCAATTTTGTTTTTACACTTTTGAAACAACACAGCGTGGAACTGAGAAAAAAGAAGCTTACAAACTAAATAATTAAACTGTTGTGCCATTGGGCAATTTGTACAAAGATGGGGGCTTTATCTTTATTTTTTATATTTCAATGTTTTTTATTAATTTTTTAAACAGTTAAGGGGCTATCAACTGCACATATATAAAAAAAAAATAGAAAAAACAGTGCTCTAACGCCAACAGGGCAAAAGGTATGCCCACACAGGGGCTATCAATGGCACATAAATTATAAGAACATTAATATAGCTCTGACTGTAACAAACTAAAAGCAGCTATCCACAGTCACACCAAAAACAAACAGAAAAAGAAAGAAGGAGTACAAAGAGAAAGGAAGGAGAAAAAAAATAACAAAACCAAAGAGCAGGGGTCCAAGAACGCCATTACCGAACACCATCACATCCCCAGACTAGCCGGGGGGAGCGTGGGAAAGCCATATTGTAACCACGGCTCCCATATTTTCAAAAGTTTACGTTGGGAGTCGTTGCAGATACTCAACATCTGTTCATTGAGCATTATAGTGGTCATACGATCCTGCATCCCCTGAAGAGGGACAAACGGGCTCTTCCAGGCCTGAGCAATTGTTCTAGTGGCCGATAAAAACAAATAGGAAGCCAACTTCTGCTGGTGAGCCAAGAGGCCCAGTATGGGGCAATGAAGCAAAGCATACCGAGCATCCCAGCGTATGGAGAGATGGAACAAGGTGAAAAGGAGGCCAAACACACAAGACCAAAAACAAACCAGTCTCGGGCATGACCACCAGATATGCAATACATCTCCACAATGGCCACAACCCCAAAAGCATCGATCACTACAGGCAGGGTTTGCCTGGGCCAAACGAGCCAGAACCCAAAACCAACGAAACAATACTGTATAGGCCGCCTGCAGCATTGTCGTATTAAATGAGCATTTAGCTATAAGTGACCAGGCCCTATTCCAGTCCTCCGGATCCACAGCCACTCCCAGATCACGCTCCCACTGAACAACATATGAAAGAGAAGTATGTGACGAGCGCCTGTTCAGAGCTGCATAAAGAAGGGCGATAAGGCCCAGGGCACCTGGATGCTGTTGGCAAAGCTGTTCAAAGGCAGATTTCTGGTACGGGAAAGCAGAAGTGCCCCGCAGCAAGAGCAGCCAGTGCCGCAATTGAAGGTATCAAAAATATTCCGCCGGGGGGACATCACGGGACTCCCGAAGAGAATTTCAGGTGGGGAAGGACCGAAAAATCAAAAAGTGTTGCACCTGCGAAAAACCATTGGCTACCCACCAAGAAAATGCCCTCAGTTGATCTAAACCTGGTGGGAAAAGAGGGTTGTTAATAATTGGGAGCAAAGGCAGGAAAGTTGACATCAGGCCACTGGAGTAACGTACCGAGTCCCAGACTTGTAAGCCATGGAAAAAGAAAAAGGATCTCTCTGATGCCGAAAAGAGTGAAATAGTTCAATGCCTTGGACGAGGTATGAAAACATTAGATATTTCACGAAAACTTAAGCATGATCATCGCATTATTAGGAGATTTGTGGCTGATTCAGAGCACAGACAGGTTTGTGCAGATAAAGGCACATTGAGGAAGATTTCTGACAGATTCATGCATCGGATCAAGAGAGCAGCTGCTAAAATACCATTACATAGCAGCAAACAGATATTTGAAGCTGCTGGTGCCTCTGGAGTCCCATGGACATCAAGGTGTAGAGTCCTCCAGAGTCTTGCAACTGTGCATTAACCTTCTATTCGGCCACCACTAACCAATGCTCACAAGCAGAAACGGCTGCATTGGGCAGAAAAATACATGAATACTAATTTTCAAACAGTCCTGTTCACTGATAAGTGCCGTGCAACCCTGGATGGTCCAGGTGGATGGTTGGTGGACGGCCACCCTGTTCCAACAAGGCTGCGACATCAGCAAGGCGGTGGTGGAGTCATGTTTTGGACCGGAATCATGGGAACAGAGCTGGTCGGCCCCTTTAGGGTCCCTGAAGGTGTAAAGGTAACCTCTGCAAAGTATGTGGAGTTTATGACTGACCATTTTCTTCCCTGGTACAGAAGGAAGAACTATGCTTTCCTTAATAAAATCATCTTCATGCATGACAATGCACCATCTCATGCTACAAAGAATGCCTCTGCATCAATGGCTGCTATGGGGATAAAAGGAGAGAAAGTCACGGTGTGGCCTCCATCCTCCCCTGACCTCAATCCTATCGAGAACCTTTGAAGCATCCTCAAGCAAAAGATCTATGAGGGTGGGAGGCAGTTTACATCCAAACAGCAGCTCTGGGAGGCTTTTCTGACATCTTGCAAACAAATTCTAGCAGAAACTGTCCAAAAGTTCAATGGATGCAAGACCCTATGGGGCCCTATGTTAAAATGTAACGTGACCTGTTAAAATGTTTAAAAAGTTAAAATGTTGTTAAAAGTTTGATTGAAATAGCTTTTGATTTCAGTAAATATGCTGCAAACACAACAAATGACAATTTTCAGTTCTTTACAACCTATAAAGTGTTTTGAAACTTACTGTGCGTAATAATTTGGAACAGTGCATTGTAAGTTTTTTATGTTTAAAAAAATACTGTTATCGTTAGGAGGTTTGTTCAATAAAATGTGAATTGTACTCTTAATAGTTGATAACATGAGAATTATGCTGACTGTTATTTACATCAATTATTTAGGCAAATGAGAAAAATATCATTTGCATAATAATTTGGAACAGGGTGTATATGGTCAATTCTACAAAAACTTTCATGAGGACTGGAATAGAATGTAAAGTCGCGCGCAGTTGGGTGAAGTTCTGTAAGGGATTTACGGCAAGATGAATCGCGATTAGAAATGCGCATGCGCATAGAAACTCCCGGAGAAGAGTTGTTGGTTGTGCGCATGCACGCAGAAATGCACGATCACGCACACGCATGTGCACACGCACGGCGAAGATTGACGCCTGACGGCCTATTTAAAGAGCGTCGCTGCCCATGTTAGATGCTGACTGATCTTCAGCTCCCCCGTGTCCTGCTTGTTCCTGTGTGATTTCTTTGTTGCTGACCCGGCTTGTTCCTCACCTGACTCTGATTGCTCTCCTGATTAATACTGGTTCCTGACTTCGGCTCTGCTCCTGACCTTGGCTTTCCTTCTGATTCTGTATAGAGATGAGCGAATTATTCAAAAATTCGGTTCGGCTGATTCGCCGAATTCGCCGATTAAATTCGCTTTGTGCCGAATATGTTCGCAGCGAATTTAACTTATTAAAAGGGTTTCTAGGCTTCAGAGAGCCTTTATATTAGTGCAGAACACTGTACCTTTAATTTAAATGCCCTTGGAGTCTGCTGGGGAAGAGAAATAATACTGTCAGTCAGTATGACATGCAGATGAGTGCCGTCGATCTTAGAATCACCGCACACTTCACTCATTTGGGCAGTCACGGGTCCAATTCAGAGTGTGGAGCCACAGTGTGGCGGTGGAGGCAGCAGTAATGGGAGGCCATACAGCACCCTATGACAAAATGGAACCCACCAGCAGTGTGAGGAGACCTGAAAGTGGCACATGGCAGAGTGTGGCGATGGAGACAGCAGCAATGGGAGGCCGTACAGGGACCCATGACACACTCTGGACCTGGAAGCAGCATGAGGAGGCGGTACAGGGGCCCATGACAGATTACGGGCCTGGCAGCAGCATGAGGAGTCGGTACGGGGGGCCCATGGCAGATTACGGGCCTGGCGGCAGCATGAGGAGGCGGTAGAGGGGCCCATGGCAGAGTGGCGGAGCGTAAGCAGCTAAAATTGAAGGCCATACAGAGGCCTATGTTAAAAAGTCCCCCCAGCAGCAGCGTGGGGAGACGACTATCAAGAGTCCAATGGCAGAGTGGCGGAGCAGAAGCAGCTTCAATTGAAGGCCATACACAGGCCTAGGTTAAAAAGCGGAAGCCGTCAGCAGCGTGAGCAGACGACAGAGACACATGGCGCAGGGTGGCGGTGGATGCAGCAGTATTCGGAAGCCAAACACAGGCCTCGGTTAAAAAGCGGAAGCAGTCAGCAGCGTGAGCAGACAACAGAGGCACATGGCGCAGGGTGGCGGTGGATGCAGCAGTATTCGGAAGCCAAACACAGGCCTCGGTTAAAAAGCGGAAGCAGTCAGCAGCGTGAGCAGACGACACAGGCACATGGCGCAGGGTGGCGGTGGAGGCAGCAGTATTCGGAAGCCAAACACAGGCCTCGGTTAAAAAGCGGAAGCAGTCAGCAGCGTGAGCAGACGACAGAGGCACATGGCGCAGGGTGGCGGTGGAGGCAGCAGCAATGGAAGGCCATACAGCACCCTATCACAAAATGGAACCCACCAACAGTGTAAGGAGACCTGAAAGTGGCACATGGCGCAGGGTGGCGGTGGAGGCAGCAGTATTCGGAAGCCATACACAGGCCTAGGTTAAAAAGCGGAAGCCGTCAGCAGCGTGAGCAGACGACAGAGACACATGGCGCAGGGTGGCGGTGGATGCAGCAGTATTCGGAAGCCAAACACAGGCCTCGGTTAAAAAGCGGAAGCCGTCAGCAGCGTGAGCAGACGACAGAGGCACATGGCGCAGGGTGGCGGTGGAGGCAGCAGCAATGGAAGGCCATACAGCACCCTATCACAAAATGGAACCCACCAACAGTGTAAGGAGACCTGAAAGTGGCACATGGCACAGGGTGGCGGTGGAGGCAGCAGTATTCGGAAGCCATACACAGGCCTAGGTTAAAAGGCGGAAGCCGTCAGCAGCGTGAGCAGACGACAGAGACACATGGCGCAGGGTGGCGGTGGATGCAGCAGTATTCGGAAGCCAAACACAGGCCTCGGTTAAAAAGCGGAAGCCGTCAGTAGCGTGAGCAGACGACAGAAGCACATGGCGCAGGGTGGCGGTGGAGGCAGCAGCAATGGAAGGCCATACAGCACCCTATCACAAAATGGAACCCACCAACAGTGTAAAGAGACCTGAAAGTGGCACATGGCGCAGGGTGGCGGTGGAGGCAGCAGTATTCGGAAGCCATACACAGGCCTAGGTTAAAAAGCAGAAGCCGTCAGCAGCGTGAGCAGACGACAGAGAAACATGGCGCAGGGTGGCGGTGGATGCAGCAGTATTCGGAAGCCATACACAGGCCTAGGTTAAAAAGCGGAAGCCGTCAGCAGCGTGAGCAGACAACAGAGACACATGGCGCAGGGTGGCGGTGGATTCAGCAGTATTCGGAAGCCAAACACAGGCCTCGGTTAAAAAGCGGAAGCCGTCAGCAGCGTGAGCAGACGACAGAGACACATGGCGCAGGGTGGTGGTGGATGCAGCAGTATTCGGAAGCCCAACACAGGCCTCGGTTAAAAAGCGGAAGCCGTCAGCAGCGTGAGCAGACGACAGAGACACATGGCGCAGGGTGGCGGTGGATGCAGCAGTATTCGGAAGCCAAACGCAGGCCTCGGTTAAAAAGCGGAAACCGTCAGCAGCGTGAGCAGACGACAGAGACACATGGCGCAGGGTGGCGGTGGAGGCAGCAGTATTTGGAAGCCAAACACAGGCCTCGGTTAAAAAGCGGAAGCCGTCAGCAGCGTGAGCAGACGACAGAGGCACATGGCGCAGGGTGGCGGTGGAGGCAGCAGCAATGGAAGGCCATACAACACCCTATCACAAAATGGAACCCACCAACAATGTAAGGAGACCTGAAAGTGGCACATGGCGCAGGGTGGCGGTGGAGGCAGCAGTATTCGGAAGCCATACACAGGCCTAGGTTAAAAAGCGGAAGCCGTCAGCAGCGTGAGCAGACGACAGAGACACATGGCGCAGGGTGGCGGTGGATGCAGCAGTATTCGTAAGCCAAACACAGGCCTCGGTTAAAAAGCGGAAGCCGTCAGCAGCGTGAGCAGACGACAGAGGCATATGGCGCAGGGTGGCGGTGGAGGCAGCAGCAATGGAAGGCCATACAGCACCCTATCACAAAATGGAACCCACCAACAGTGTAAGGAGACCTGAAAGTGGCACATGGCGCAGGGTGGCGGTGGAGGCAGCAGTATTCGGAAGCCATACACAGGCCTAGGTTAAAAAGCGGAAGCCGTCAGCAGCGTGAGCAGACGACAGAGACACATGGCGCAGGGTGGCGGTGGATGCAGCAGTATTCGGAAGCCAAACACAGGCCTCGGTTAAAAAGCGGAAGCCGTCAGTAGCGTGAGCAGACGACAGAAGCACATGGCGCAGGGTGGCGGTGGAGGCAGCAGCAATGGAAGGCCATACAGCACCCTATCAAAAAATGGAACCCACCAACAGTGTAAGGAGACCTGAAAGTGGCACATGGCGCAGGGTGGCGGTGGAGGCAGCAGTATTCGGAAGCCATACACAGGCCTAGGTTAAAAAGCGGAAGCCGTCAGCAGCGTGAGCAGACGACAGAGAAACATGGCGCAGGGTGGCGGTGGATGCAGCAGTATTCGGAAGCCATACACAGGCCTAGGTTAAAGAGCGGAAGCCGTCAGCAGCGTGAGCAGACGACAGAGACACATGGCGCAGGGTGGCGGTGGAGGCAGCAGTATTCGGAAGCCAAACACAGGCCTCGGTTAAAAAGCGGAAGCCGTCAGCAGCGTGAGCAGACGACAGAGGCACATGGCGCAGCGTGGCGGTGGAGGCAGCAGCAATGGAAGGCCATACAGCACCCTATCACAAAATGGAACCCACCAACAGTGTAAGGAGACCTGAAAGTGGCACATGGCGCAGGGTGGCGGTGGAGGCAGCAGTATTCGGAAGCCATACACAGACCTAGGTTAAAAAGCGGAAGCCGTCAGCAGCGTGAGCAGACGACAGAGACACATGGCGCAGGGTGGTGGTGGATGCAGCAGTATTCGGAAGCCAAACACAGGCCTCGGGTAAAAAGCGGAAGCCGTCAGCAGCGTGAGCAGACGACAGAGATACATGGCGCAGGGTGGCGGTGGATGCAGCAGTATTCGGAAGCCAAACAGAGGCCTCGGTTAAAAAGCGGAAGCCGTCAGCAGCGTGAGCAGACGACAGAGGCACATGGCGCAGGGTGGCGGTGGAGGCAGCAGTATTCTGAAGCCATACAAAGGCCTAGGTTAAAAAGCGGAAGCCGTCAGCAGCGTGAGCAGACGACAGAGACACATGGCGCAGGGTGGCGGTGGATGCAGCAGTATTCGGAAGCCAAACACAGGCCTCGGTTAAAAAGCGGAAGCCGTCAGCAGCGTGAGCAGACGACAGAGGCACATGGCGCAGGGTGGCGGTGGAGACAGCAGCAATGGAAGGCCATACAGCACCCTATCACAAAATGGAACCTACCAACAGTGTAAGGAGACCTGAAAGTGGCACATGGCGCAGGGTGGCGGTGGAGGCAGCAGTATTCGGAAGCCATACACAGGCCTAGGTTAAAAAGCGGAAGCCGTCAGCAGCGTGAGCAGACGACAGAGACACATGGCTCAGGGTGGCGGTGGATGCAGCAGTATTCGGAAGCCAAACACAGGCCTCGGTTAAAAAGCGGAAGCCGTCAGCAGCGTGAGCAGACGACAGAGAGACATGGCGCAGGGTGGCGGTGGATGCAGCAGTATTCGGAAGCCAAACACAGGCCTCGGTTAAAAAGCGGAAACCGTCAGCAGCGTGAGCAGACGACAGAGGCACATGGCGCAGGGTGGCGGTGGAGGCAGCAGTATTTGGAAGCCAAACACAGGCCTCGGTTAAAAAGCGGAAGCCGTCAACAGCGTGAGCAGACGACAGAGGCACATGGCGCAGGGTGGCGGTGGAGGCAGCAGCAATGGAAGGCCATACAGCACCCTATCACAAAATGGAACCCACCAACAATGTAAGGAGACCTGAAAGTGGCACATGGCGCAGGGTGGCGGTGGAGGCAGCAGTATTCTGAAGCCATACACAGGCCTAGGTTAAAAAGCGGAAGCCGTCAGCAGCGTGAGCAGACGACAGAGACACATGACGCAGGGTGGCGGTGGATGCAGCAGTATTCGGAAGCCAAACACAGGCCTCGGTTAAAAAGCGGAAGCCGTCAGCAGCGTGAGCAGACGACAGAGGCACATGGCGCAGGGTGGCGGTGGAGGCAGCAGCAATGGAAGGCCATACAGCACCCTATCACAAAATGGAACCCACCAACAGTGTAAGGAGACCTGAAAGTGGCACATGGCGCAGGGTGGCGGTGGAGGCAGCAGTATTCGGAAGCCATACACAGGCCTAGGTTAAAAAGCGGAAGCCGTCAGCAGCGTGAGCAGACGACAGAGACACATGGCTCAGGGTGGCGGTGGATGCAGCAGTATTCGGAAGCCAAACACAGGCCTCGGTTAAAAAGCGGAAGCCGTCAGCAGCGTGAGCAGACGACAGAGAGACATGGCGCAGGGTGGCGGTGGATGCAGCAGTATTCGGAAGCCAAACACAGGCCTCGGTTAAAAAGCGGAAACCGTCAGCAGCGTGAGCAGACGACAGAGGCACATGGCGCAGGGTGGCGGTGGAGGCAGCAGTATTTGGAAGCCAAACACAGGCCTCGGTTAAAAAGCGGAAGCAGTCAGCAGCGTGAGCAGACGACAGAGGCACATTGCGCAGGGTGGCGGTGGAGGCAGCAGCAATGGAAGGCCATACAGCACCCTATCACAAAATGGAACCCACCAACAATGTAAGGAGACCTGAAAGTGGCACATGGCGCAGGGTGGCGGTGGAGGCAGCAGTATTCGGAAGCCATACACAGGCCTAGGTTAAAAAGCGGAAGCCGTGAGCAGCGTGAGCAGACGACAGAGACACATGGCGCAGGGTGGCGGTGTATGCAGCAGTATTCGGAAGCCAAACACAGGCCTCGGTTAAAAAGCGGAAGCCGTCAGCAGCGTGAGCAGACGATAGAGGCACATGGCGCAGGGTGGCGGTGGAGGCAGCAGCAATGGAAGGCCATACAGCACCCTATCACAAAATGGAACCCACCAACAGTGTAAGGAGACCTGAAAGTGGCACATGGCGCAGGGTGGCGGTGGAGGCAGCAGTATTCGGAAGCCATACACAGGCCTAGGTTAAAAAGCGGAAGCCGTCAGCAGCGTGAGCAGACGACAGAGACACATGGCTCAGGGTGGCGGTGGATGCAGCAGTATTCGGAAGCCAAACACAGGCCTCGGTTAAAAAGCGGAAGCCGTCAGCAGCGTGAGCAGACGACAGAGAGACATGGCGCAGGGTGGCGGTGGATGCAGCAGTATTCGGAAGCCATACACAGGCCTCGGTTAAAAAGCGGAAACCGTCAGCAGCGTGAGCAGACGACAGAGGCACATGGCGCAGGGTGGCGGTGGAGGCAGCAGTATTTGGAAGCCAAACACAGGCCTCGGTTAAAAAGCGGAAGCCGTCAGCAGCGTGAGCAGACGACAGAGGCACATGGCGCAGGGTGGCGGTGGAGGCAGCAGCAATGGAAGGCCATACAGCACCCTATCACAAAATGGAACCCACCAACAATGTAAGGAGACCTGAAAGTGGCACATGGCGCAGGGTGGCGGTGGAGGCAGCAGTATTCGGAAGCCATACACAGGCCTAGGTTAAAAAGCGGAAGCCGTGAGCAGCGTGAGCAGACGACAGAGACACATGGCGCAGGGTGGCGGTGGATGCAGCAGTATTCGGAAGCCAAACACAGGCCTCGGTTAAAAAGCGGAAGCCGTCAGCAGCGTGAGCAGACGACAGAGGCACATGGCGCAGGGTGGCGGTGGAGGCAGCAGCAATGGAAGGCCATACAGCACCCTATCACAAAATGGAACCCACCAACAGTGTAAGGAGACCTGAAAGTGGCACATGGCGCAGGGTGGCGGTGGAGGCAGCAGTATTCGGAAGCCATACACAGGCCTAGGTTAAAAAGCGGAAGCCGTGAGCAGCGTGAGCAGACGACAGAGACACATGGCGCAGGGTGGCGGTGGATGCAGCAGTATTCGGAAGCCAAACACAGGCCTCGGTTAAAAAGCGGAAGCCGTCAGCAGCGTGAGCAGACGACAGAGGCACATGGCGCAGGGTGGCGGTGGAGGCAGCAGCAATGGAAGGCCATACAGCACCCTATCACAAAATGGAAACCACCAACAGTGTAAGGAGACCTGAAAGTGGCACATGGCACAGGGTGGCGGTGGAGGCAGCAGTATTCGGAAGCCATACACAGGCCTAGGTTAAAAAGCGGAAGCCGTCAGCAGCGTGAGCAGACGACAGAGAAACATGGCGCAGGGTGGCGGTGCATGCAGCAGTATTCGGAAGCCATACACAGGCCTAGGTTAAAAAGCGGAAGCCGTCAGCAGCGTGAGCAGACGACAGAGACACATGGCGCAGGGTGGCGGTGGATGCAGCAGTATTCGGAAGCCAAACACAGGCCTCGGTTAAAAAGCGGAAGCCGTCAGCAGCGTGAGCAGACAACAGAGGCACATGGCGCAGGGTGGCGGTGGAGGCAGCAGCAATGGAAAGCCATACAGCACCCTATCACAAAATGGAACCCACCAACAGTGCAAGGAGACCTGAAAGTGGCACATGGCGCAGGGTGGCGGTGGAGGCAGCAGTATTCGGAAGCCAAACACAGGCCTCGGTTAAAAAGCGGAAGCCGTCAGCAGCGTGAGCAGACGACAGAGGCACATGGCGCAGCGTTGCGGTGGAGGCAGCAGCAATGGAAGGCCATACAGCACCCTATCACAAAATGGAACCCACCAACAGTGTAAGGAGACCTGAAAGTGGCACATGGCGCAGGGTGGCGGTGGAGGCAGCAGTATTCGGAAGCCATACACAGGCCTAGGTTAAAAAGCGGAAGCCGTCAGCAGCGTGAGCAGACGACAGAGACACATGGCGCAGGGTGGTGGTGGATGCAGCAGTATTCGGAAGCCAAACACAGGCCTCGGGTAAAAAGCGGAAGCCGTCAGCAGCGTGAGCAGACGACAGAGATACATGGCGCAGGGTGGCGGTGGATGCAGCAGTATTCGGAAGCCAAACACAGGCCTCGGTTAAAAAGCGGAAGCCGTCAGCAGCGTGAGCAGACGACAGAGGCACATGGCGCAGGGTGGCGGTGGAGGCAGCAGTATTCTGAAGCCATACACAGGCCTAGGTTTAAAAGCGGAAGCCGTCAGCAGCGTGAGCAGACGACAGAGACACATGGCGCAGGGTGGCGGTGGATGCAGCAGTATTCGGAAGCCAAACACAGGCCTCGGTTAAAAAGCGGAAGCCGTCAGCAGCGTGAGCAGACGACAGAGGCACATGGCGCAGGGTGGCGGTGGAGGCAGCAGCAATGGAAGGCCATACAGCACCCTATCACAAAATGGAACCCACCAACAGTGTAAGGAGACCTGAAAGTGGCACATGGCGCAGGGTGGCGGTGGAGGCAGCAGTATTCGGAAGCCATACACAGGCCTAGGTTAAAAAGCGGAAGCCGTCAGCAGCGTGAGCAGACGACAGAGACACATGGCTCAGGGTGGCGGTGGATGCAGCAGTATTCGGAAGCCAAACACAGGCCTCGGTTAAAAAGCGGAAGCCATCAGCAGCGTGAGCAGACGACAGAGAGACATGGCGCAGGGTGGCGGTGGATGCAGCAGTATTCGGAAGCCAAACACAGGCCTCGGTTAAAAAGCGGAAACCGTCAGCAGCGTGAGCAGACGACAGAGGCACATGGCGCAGGGTGGCGGTGGAGGCAGCAGTATTTGGAAGCCAAACACAGGCCTCGGTTAAAAAGCGGAAGCCGTCAGCAGCGTGAGCAGACGACAGAGGCACATGGCGCAGGGTGGCGGTGGAGGCAGCAGCAATGGAAGGCCATACAGCACCCTATCACAAAATGGAACCCACCAACAATGTAAGGAGACCTGAAAGTGGCACATGGCGCAGGGTGGCGGTGGAGGCAGCAGTATTCGGAAGCCATACACAGGCCTAGGTTAAAAAGCGGAAGCCGTCAGCAGCGTGAGCAGACGACAGAGACACATGGCGCAGGGTGGCGGTGTATGCAGCAGTATTCGGAAGCCAAACACAGGCCTCGGTTAAAAAGCGGAAGCCGTCAGCAGCGTGAGCAGACGATAGAGGCACATGGCGCAGGGTGGCGGTGGAGGCAGCAGCAATGGAAGGCCATACAGCACCCTATCACAAAATGGAACCCACCAACAGTGTAAGGAGACCTGAAAGTGGCACATGGCGCAGGGTGGCGGTGGAGGCAGCAGTATTCGGAAACCATACACAGGCCTAGGTTAAAAAGCGGAAGCCGTCAGCAGCGTGAGCAGATGACAGAGACACATGGCGCAGGGTGGCGGTGGATGCAGCAGTATTCGGAAGCCAAACACAGGCCTCGGTTAAAAAGCGGAAGCCGTCAGTAGCGTGAGCAGACGACAGAGGCACATGGCGCAGGGTGGCGGTGGAGGCAGCAGCAATGGAAGGCCATACAGCACCCTATCACAAAATGGAACCCACCAACAGTGTAAGGAGACCTGAAAGTGGCACATGGCGCAGGGTGGCGGTGGAGGCAGCAGTATTCGGAAGCCATACACAGGCCTAGGTTAAAAAGCGGAAGCCGTCAGCAGCATGAGCAGACGGCAGAGACACATGGCGCAGGGTGGCAGTGGATGCAGCAGTATTCGGAAGCCAAACACAGGCCTCGGTTAAAAAGCGGAAGCCGTCAGCAGCGTGAGCAGACGACAGAGGCATATGGCGCAGGGTGGCGGTGGAGGCAGCAGCAATGGAAGGCCATACAGCACCCTATCACAAAATGGAACCCACCAACAGTGTAAGGAGACCTGAAAGTGGCACATGGCGCAGGGTGGCGGTGGAGGCAGCAGTATTCGGAAGCCATACACAGGCCTCGGTTAAAAAGCGGAAGCCGTCAGCAGCGTGAGCAGACGACAGAGACACCTGGCGCAGGGTGGCGGTGGATGCAGCAGTATTCGGAAGCCAAACACAGGCCTCGGTTAAAAAGCGGAAGCCGTCAGCAGCGTGAGCAGACGACAGAGGCACATGGCGCAGGGTGGCGGTGTAGGCAGCAGCAATGGAAGGCCATACAACACCCTATCACAAAATGGAACCCACCAACAATGTAAGGAGACCTGAAAGTGGCACATGGCGCAGGGTGGCGGTGGAGGCAGCAGTATTCGGAAGCCAAACACAGGCCTAGGTTAAAAAGCGGAAGCCGTCAGCAGCGTGAGCAGACGACAGAGACACATGGCGCAGGGTGGCGGTGGATGCAGCAGTATTCGTAAGCCAAACACAGGCCTCGGTTAAAAAGCGGAAGCCGTCAGCAGCGTGAGCAGACGACAGAGGCATATGGCGCAGGGTGGCGGTGGAGGCAGCAGCAATGGAAGGCCATACAGCACCCTAGCACAAAATGGAACCCACCAACAGTGTAAGGAGACCTGAAAGTGGCACATGGCGCAGGGTGGCGGTGGAGGCAGCAGTATTCGGAAGCCATACACAGGCCTAGGTTAAAAAGCGGAAGCCGTCAGCAGCGTGAGCAGACGACAGAGACACATGGCGCAGGGTGGCGGTGGATGCAGCAGTATTCGGAAGCCAAACACAGGCCTCGGTTAAAAAGCGGAAGCCGTCAGTAGCGTGAGCAGACGACAGAAGCACATGGCGCAGGGTGGCGGTGGAGGCAGCAGCAATGGAAGGCCATACAGCACCCTATCACAAAATGGAACCCACCAACAGTGTAAGGAGACCTGAAAGTGGCACATGGCGCAGGGTGGCGGTGGAGGCAGCAGTATTCGGAAACCATACACAGGCCTAGGTTAAAAAGCGGAAGCCGTCAGCAGCGTGAGCAGACGACAGAGACACATGGCGCAGGGTGGCGGTGGATGCAGCAGTATTCGGAAACCATACACAGGCCTAGGTTAAAAAGCGGAAGCCGTCAGCAGCGTGAGCAGACGACAGAGGCACATGGCGCAGGGTGGCGGTGGAGGCAGCAGTATTTGGAAGCCAAACACAGGCCTCGGTTAAAAAGCGGAAGCCGTCAGCAGCGTGAGCAGACGACAGAGGCACATGGCGCAGGGTGGCGGTGGAGGCAGCAGCAATGGAAGGCCATACAGCACCCTATCACAAAATGGAACCCACCAACAATGTAAGGAGACCTGAAAGTGGCACATGGCGCAGGGTGGCGGTGGAGGCAGCAGTATTCGGAAGCCATACACAGGCCTAGGTTAAAAAGCGGAAGCCGTCAGCAGCGTGAGCAGACGACAGAGACACATGGCTCAGGGTGGCGGTGGATGCAGCAGTATTCGGAAGCCAAACACAGGCCTCGGTTAAAAAGCGGAAGCCGTCAGCAGCGTGAGCAGACGACAGAGGCATATGGCGCAGGGTGGCGGTGGAGGCAGCAGCAATGGAAGGCCATACAGCACCCTATCACAAAATGGAACCCACCAACAGTGTAAGGAGACCTGAAAGTGGCACATGGCGCAGGGTGGCGGTGGAGGCAGCAGTATTCGGAAACCATACACAGGCCTAGGTTAAAAAGCGGAAGCCGTCAGCAGCGTGAGCAGACGACAGAGACACATGGCGCAGGGTGGCGGTGGATGCAGCAGTATTCGGAAGCCAAACACAGGCCTCGGTTAAAAAGCGGAAGCCGTCAGCAGCGTGAGCAGACGACAGAGGCACATGGCGCAGGGTGGCGGTGGAGGCAGCAGCAATGGAAGGCCATACAGCACCCTATCACAAAATGGAACCCACCAACAGTGTAAGGAGACCTGAAAGTGGCACATGGCGCAGGGTGGCGATGGAGGCAGCAGTATTCGGAAGCCATACACAGGCCTAGGTTAAAAAGCGGAAGCCGTCAGCAGCGTGAGCAGACGACAGAGACACATGGCGCAGGGTGGCGGTGGATGCAGCAGTATTCGGAAGCCAAACACAGGCCTCGGTTAAAAAGCGGAAACCGTCAGCAGCGTGAGCAGACGACAGAGGCACATGGCGCAGGGTGGCGGTGGAGGCAGCAGTATTTGGAAGCCAAACACAGGCCTCGGTTAAAAAGCGGAAGCCGTCAGCAGCGTGAGCAGACGACAGAGGCACATGGCGCAGGGTGGCGGTGGAGGCAGCAGCAATGGAAGGCCATACAGCACCCTATCACAAAATGGAACCCACCAACAATGTAAGGAGACCTGAAAGTGGCACATGGCGCAGGGTGGCGGTGGAGGCAGCAGTATTCGGAAGCCATACACAGGCCTAGGTTAAAAAGCGGAAGCCGTCAGCAGCGTGAGCAGACGACAGAGACACATGGCGCAGGGTGGCGGTGGATGCAGCAGTATTCGGAAGCCAAACACGGGCCTCGGTTAAAAAGCGGAAGCCGTCAGTAGCGTGAGCAGACGACAGAGGCACATGGCGCAGGGTGGCGGTGGAGGCAGCAGCAATGGAAGGCCATACAGCACCCTATCACAAAATGGAACCCACCAACAGTGTAAGGAGACCTGAAAGTGGCACATGGCGCAGGGTGGCGGTGGAGGCAGCAGTATTCGGAAGCCATACACAGGCCTCGGTTAAAAAGCGGAAGCCGTCAGCAGCGTGAGCAGACGACAGAGACACCTGGCACAGGGTGGCGTTGGATGCAGCAGTATTCGGAAGCCAAACACAGGCCTCGGTTAAAAAGCGGAAGCCGTCAGTAGCGTGAGCAGACGACAGAGACACATGGCGCAGGATGGCGGTGGAGGCAGCAGTATTCGGAAGCCATACACAGGCCTAGGTTAAAAAGCGGAAGCCGTCAGCAGCGTGAGCAGACGACAGAGACACATGGCGCAGGGTGGCGGTGGATGCAGCAGTATTCGGAAGCCAAAAACAGGCCTCGGTTAAAAAGCGGAAGCCGTCAGCAGCGTGAGCAGACGACAGAGGCACATGGCGCAGGGTGGCGGTGGAGGCAGCAGCAATGGAAGGCCATACAGCACCCTATCACAAAATGGAACCCACCAACAGTGTAAGGAGACCTGAAAGTGGCACATGGCGCAGGGTGGCGGTGGAGGCAGCAGTATTCGGAAGCCATACACAGGCCTAGGTTAAAAAGCGGAAGCTGTCAGCAGCGTTAGCAGACGACAGAGACTCATGGCGCAGGGTGGCGATGGATGCAGCAGTATTCGGAAGCCAAACACAGGCCTAGGTTAAAAAGCGGAAGCCGTCAGCAGCGTGAGCAATCGACAGAGGCACATGGCGCAGGGTGGCGGTGGAGGCAGCAGCAATGGAAGGCCATACAGCACCCTATCACAAAATGGAACCCACCAACAGTGCAAGGAGACCTGAAAGTGGCACATGGCGCAGGGTGGCGGTGGAGGCAGCAGTATTCGGAAGCCAAACACAGGCCTCGGTTAAAAAGCGGAAGCCGTCAGCAGCGTGAGCAGACGACAGAGGCACATGGCGCAGGGGGGCGGTGGAGGCAGCAGCAATGGAAGGCCATACAGCACCCTATCACAAAATGGAACCCACCAACAGTGTAAGGAGACCTGAAAGTGGCACATGGCGCAGGGTGGCGGTGGAGGCAGCAGTATTCGGAAGCCATACACAGGCCTAGGTTAAAAAGCGGAAGCCGTCAGCAGCGTGAGCAGACGACAGAGACACATGGCGCAGGGTGGCGGTGGATGCAGCAGTATTTGGAAGCCAAACACAGGCCTCGGTTAAAAAGCGGAAGCCGTCAGTAGCGTGAGCAGACGACAGAGATACATGGCGCAGGGTGGCGGTGGAGGCAGCTGTATTCGGAAGCCAAACACAGGCCTCGGTTAAAAAGCGGAAGCCGTCAGCAGCGTGAGCAGAAGACAGAGACACATGGCGCAGGGTGGCGATGGATGCAGCAGTATTCGGAAGCCAAACACAGGCCTCCGTTAAAAAGCGGAAGCCGTCAGCAGCGTGAGCAGACGACAGAGGCATATGGCGCAGGGTGGCGGTGGAGGCAGCAGTATTCGGAAGCCATACACAGGCCTAGGTTAAAAAGCGGAAGCCGTCAGCAGCGTGAGCAGACGACAGAGACAAATGGCGCAGGGTGGCGGTGGATGCAGCAGTATTCGGAAGCCAAAAACAGACCTCGGTTAAAAAGAAGAATCCGTCAGCAGCGTGAGCAGACGACAGAGGCACATGGCGCAGGGTGGCGGTGGAGGCAGCAGCAATGGAAGGCCATACAGCACCCTATCACAAAATGGAACCCACCAACAGTGTAAGGAGACCTGAAAGTGGCACATGGCGCAGGGTGGCGGTGGAGGCAGCAGTATTCGGAAGCCATACACAGGCCTAGGTTAAAAAGCGGAAGCTGTCAGCAGCGTGAGCAGACGACAGAGACACATGGCGCAGGGTGGCGATGGATGCAGCAGTATTCGGAAGCCAAACACAGGCCTAGGTTAAAAAGCGGAAGCCGTCAGCAGCGTGAGCAGACGACAGAGGCACATGGCGCAGGGTGGCGGTGGAGGCAGCAGCAATGGAAGGCCATACAGCACCCTATCACAAAATGGAACCCACCAACAGTGCAAGGAGACCTGAAAGTGGCACATGGCGCAGGGTGGCGGTGGAGGCAGCAGTATTCGGAAGCCAAACACAGGCCTCGGTTAAAAAGCGGAAGCCGTCAGCAGCGTGAGCAGACGACAGAGGCATATGGCGCAGGGTGGCGGTGGAGGCAGCAGCAATGGAAGGCCATACAGCACCCTAGCACAAAATGGAACCCACCAACAGTGTAAGGAGACCTGAAAGTGGCACATGGCGCAGGGTGGCGGTGGAGGCAGCAGTATTCGGAAGCCATACACAGGCCTAGGTTAAAAAGCGGAAGCCGTCAGCAGCGTGAGCAGACGACAGAGACACATGGCTCAGGGTGGCGGTGGATGCAGCAGTATTCGGAAGCCAAACACAGGCCTCGGTTAAAAAGCGGAAGCCGTCAGCAGCGTGAGCAGACGACAGAGAGACATGGCGCAGGGTGGCGGTGGATGCAGCAGTATTCGGAAGCCAAACACAGGCCTCGGTTAAAAAGCGGAAACCGTCAGCAGCGTGAGCAGACGACAGAGGCACATGGCGCAGGGTGGCGGTGGAGGCAGCAGTATTTGGAAGCCAAACACAGGCCTCGGTTAAAAAGCGGAAGCCGTCAGCAGCGTGAGCAGACGACAGAGGCACATGGCGCAGGGTGGCGGTGGAGGCAGCAGCAATGGAAGGCCATACAGCACCCTATCACAAAATGGAACCCACCAACAATGTAAGGAGACCTGAAAGTGGCACATGGCGCAGGGTGGCGGTGGAGGCAGCAGTATTCGGAAGCCATACACAGGCCTAGGTTAAAAAGCGGAAGCCGTGAGCAGCGTGAGCAGACGACAGAGACACATGGCGCAGGGTGGCGGTGGATGCAGCAGTATTCGGAAGCCAAACACAGGCCTCGGTTAAAAAGCGGAAGCCGTCAGCAGCGTGAGCAGACGACAGAGGCACATGGCGCAGGGTGGCGGTGGAGGCAGCAGCAATGGAAGGCCATACAGCACCCTATCACAAAATGGAACCCACCAACAGTGTAAGGAGACCTGAAAGTGGCACATGGCGCAGGGTGGCGGTGGAGGCAGCAGTATTCGGAAGCCATACACAGGCCTAGGTTAAAAAGCGGAAGCCGTGAGCAGCGTGAGCAGACGACAGAGACACATGGCGCAGGGTGGCGGTGGATGCAGCAGTATTCGGAAGCCAAACACAGGCCTCGGTTAAAAAGCGGAAGCCGTCAGCAGCGTGAGCAGACGACAGAGGCACATGGCGCAGGGTGGCGGTGGAGGCAGCAGCAATGGAAGGCCATACAGCACCCTATCACAAAATGGAAACCACCAACAGTGTAAGGAGACCTGAAAGTGGCACATGGCACAGGGTGGCGGTGGAGGCAGCAGTATTCGGAAGCCATACACAGGCCTAGGTTAAAAAGCGGAAGCCGTCAGCAGCGTGAGCAGACGACAGAGAAACATGGCGCAGGGTGGCGGTGCATGCAGCAGTATTCGGAAGCCATACACAGGCCTAGGTTAAAAAGCGGAAGCCGTCAGCAGCGTGAGCAGACGACAGAGACACATGGCGCAGGGTGGCGGTGGATGCAGCAGTATTCGGAAGCCAAACACAGGCCTCGGTTAAAAAGCGGAAGCCGTCAGCAGCGTGAGCAGACAACAGAGGCACATGGCGCAGGGTGGCGGTGGAGGCAGCAGCAATGGAAAGCCATACAGCACCCTATCACAAAATGGAACCCACCAACAGTGCAAGGAGACCTGAAAGTGGCACATGGCGCAGGGTGGCGGTGGAGGCAGCAGTATTCGGAAGCCAAACACAGGCCTCGATTAAAAAGCGGAAGCCGTCAGCAGCGTGAGCAGACGACAGAGGCACATGGCGCAGCGTTGCGGTGGAGGCAGCAGCAATGGAAGGCCATACAGCACCCTATCACAAAATGGAACCCACCAACAGTGTAAGGAGACCTGAAAGTGGCACATGGCGCAGGGTGGCGGTGGAGGCAGCAGTATTCGGAAGCCATACACAGGCCTAGGTTAAAAAGCGGAAGCCGTCAGCAGCGTGAGCAGACGACAGAGACACATGGCGCAGGGTGGTGGTGGATGCAGCAGTATTCGGAAGCCAAACACAGGCCTCGGGTAAAAAGCGGAAGCCGTCAGCAGCGTGAGCAGACGACAGGGATACATGGCGCAGGGTGGCGGTGGATGCAGCAGTATTCGGAAGCCAAACACAGGCCTCGGTTAAAAAGCGGAAGCCGTCAGCAGCGTGAGCAGACGACAGAGGCACATGGCGCAGGGTGGCGGTGGAGGCAGCAGTATTCTGAAGCCATACACAGGCCTAGGTTTAAAAGCGGAAGCCGTCAGCAGCGTGAGCAGACGACAGAGACACATGGCGCAGGGTGGCGGTGGATGCAGCAGTATTCGGAAGCCAAACACAGGCCTCGGTTAAAAAGCGGAAGCCGTCAGCAGCGTTAGCAGACGACAGAGGCACATGGCGCAGGGTGGCGGTGGAGGCAGCAGCAATGGAAGGCCATACAGCACCCTATCACAAAATGGAACCCACCAACAGTGTAAGGAGACCTGAAAGTGGCACATGGCGCAGGGTGGCGGTGGAGGCAGCAGTATTCGGAAGCCATACACAGGCCTAGGTTAAAAAGCGGAAGCCGTCAGCAGCGTGAGCAGACGACAGAGACACATGGCTCAGGGTGGCGGTGGATGCAGCAGTATTCGGAAGCCAAACACAGGCCTCGGTTAAAAAGCGGAAGCCGTCAGCAGCGTGAGCAGACGACAGAGAGACATGGCGCAGGGTGGCGGTGGATGCAGCAGTATTCGGAAGCCAAACACAGGCCTCGGTTAAAAAGCGGAAACCGTCAGCAGCGTGAGCAGACGACAGAGGCACATGGCGCAGGGTGGCGGTGGAGGCAGCAGTATTTGGAAGCCAAACACAGGCCTCGGTTAAAAAGCGGAAGCCGTCAGCAGCGTGAGCAGACGACAGAGGCACATGGCGCAGGGTGGCGGTGGAGGCAGCAGCAATGGAAGGCCATACAGCACCCTATCACAAAATGGAACCCACCAACAATGTAAGGAGACCTGAAAGTGGCACATGGCGCAGGGTGGCGGTGGAGGCAGCAGTATTCGGAAGCCATACACAGGCCTAGGTTAAAAAGCGGAAGCCGTCAGCAGCGTGAGCAGACGACAGAGACACATGGCGCAGGGTGGCGGTGTATGCAGCAGTATTCGGAAGCCAAACACAGGCCTCGGTTAAAAAGCGGAAGCCGTCAGCAGCGTGAGCAGACGATAGAGGCACATGGCGCAGGGTGGCGGTGGAGGCAGCAGCAATGGAAGGCCATACAGCACCCTATCACAAAATGGAACCCACCAACAGTGTAAGGAGACCTGAAAGTGGCACATGGCGCAGGGTGGCGGTGGAGGCAGCAGTATTCGGAAACCATACACAGGCCTAGGTTAAAAAGCGGAAGCCGTCAGCAGCGTGAGCAGATGACAGAGACACATGGCGCAGGGTGGCGGTGGATGCAGCAGTATTCGGAAGCCAAACACAGGCCTCGGTTAAAAAGCGGAAGCCGTCAGTAGCGTGAGCAGACGACAGAGGCACATGGCGCAGGGTGGCGGTGGAGGCAGCAGCAATGGAAGGCCATACAGCACCCTATCACAAAATGGAACCCACCAACAGTGTAAGGAGACCTGAAAGTGGCACATGGCGCAGGGTGGCGGTGGAGGCAGCAGTATTCGGAAGCCATACACAGGCCTAGGTTAAAAAGCGGAAGCCGTCAGCAGCATGAGCAGACGGCAGAGACACATGGCGCAGGGTGGCAGTGGATGCAGCAGTATTCGGAAGCCAAACACAGGCCTCGGTTAAAAAGCGGAAGCCGTCAGCAGCGTGAGCAGACGACAGAGGCATATGGCGCAGGGTGGCGGTGGAGGCAGCAGCAATGGAAGGCCATACAGCACCCTATCACAAAATGGAACCCACCAACAGTGTAAGGAGACCTGAAAGTGGCACATGGCGCAGGGTGGCGGTGGAGGCAGCAGTATTCGGAAGCCATACACAGGCCTCGGTTAAAAAGCGGAAGCCGTCAGCAGCGTGAGCAGACGACAGAGACACCTGGCGCAGGGTGGCGGTGGATGCAGCAGTATTCGGAAGCCAAACACAGGCCTCGGTTAAAAAGCGGAAGCCGTCAGCAGCGTGAGCAGACGACAGAGGCACATGGCGCAGGGTGGCGGTGTAGGCAGCAGCAATGGAAGGCCATACAACACCCTATCACAAAATGGAACCCACCAACAATGTAAGGAGACCTGAAAGTGGCACATGGCGCAGGGTGGCGGTGGAGGCAGCAGTATTCGGAAGCCAAACACAGGCCTAGGTTAAAAAGCGGAAGCCGTCAGCAGCGTGAGCAGACGACAGAGACACATGGCGCAGGGTGGCGGTGGATGCAGCAGTATTCGTAAGCCAAACACAGGCCTCGGTTAAAAAGCGGAAGCCGTCAGCAGCGTGAGCAGACGACAGAGGCATATGGCGCAGGGTGGCGGTGGAGGCAGCAGCAATGGAAGGCCATACAGCACCCTAGCACAAAATGGAACCCACCAACAGTGTAAGGAGACCTGAAAGTGGCACATGGCGCAGGGTGGCGGTGGAGGCAGCAGTATTCGGAAGCCATACACAGGCCTAGGTTAAAAAGCGGAAGCCGTCAGCAGCGTGAGCAGACGACAGAGACACATGGCGCAGGGTGGCGGTGGATGCAGCAGTATTCGGAAGCCAAACACAGGCCTCGGTTAAAAAGCGGAAGCCGTCAGTAGCGTGAGCAGACGACAGAAGCACATGGCGCAGGGTGGCGGTGGAGGCAGCAGCAATGGAAGGCCATACAGCACCCTATCACAAAATGGAACCCACCAACAGTGTAAGGAGACCTGAAAGTGGCACATGGCGCAGGGTGGCGGTGGAGGCAGCAGTATTCGGAAACCATACACAGGCCTAGGTTAAAAAGCGGAAGCCGTCAGCAGCGTGAGCAGACGACAGAGACACATGGCGCAGGGTGGCGGTGGATGCAGCAGTATTCGGAAGCCAAACACAGGCCTCGGTTAAAAAGCGGAAGCCGTCAGCAGCGTGAGCAGACGACAGAGGCATATGGCGCAGGGTGGCGGTGGAGGCAGCAGCAATGGAAGGCCATACAGCACCCTATCACAAAATGGAACCCACCAACAGTGTAAGGAGACCTGAAAGTGGCACATGGCGCAGGGTGGCGGTGGAGGCAGCAGTATTCGGAAACCATACACAGGCCTAGGTTAAAAAGCGGAAGCCGTCAGCAGCGTGAGCAGACGACAGAGACACATGGCGCAGGGTGGCGGTGGATGCAGCAGTATTCGGAAACCATACACAGGCCTAGGTTAAAAAGCGGAAGCCGTCAGCAGCGTGAGCAGACGACAGAGGCACATGGCGCAGGGTGGCGGTGGAGGCAGCAGTATTTGGAAGCCAAACACAGGCCTCGGTTAAAAAGCGGAAGCCGTCAGCAGCGTGAGCAGACGACAGAGGCACATGGCGCAGGGTGGCGGTGGAGGCAGCAGCAATGGAAGGCCATACAGCACCCTATCACAAAATGGAACCCACCAACAATGTAAGGAGACCTGAAAGTGGCACATGGCGCAGGGTGGCGGTGGAGGCAGCAGTATTCGGAAGCCATACACAGGCCTAGGTTAAAAAGCGGAAGCCGTCAGCAGCGTGAGCAGACGACAGAGACACATGGCTCAGGGTGGCGGTGGATGCAGCAGTATTCGGAAGCCAAACACAGGCCTCGGTTAAAAAGCGGAAGCCGTCAGCAGCGTGAGCAGACGACAGAGGCATATGGCGCAGGGTGGCGGTGGAGGCAGCAGCAATGGAAGGCCATACAGCACCCTATCACAAAATGGAACCCACCAACAGTGTAAGGAGACCTGAAAGTGGCACATGGCGCAGGGTGGCGGTGGAGGCAGCAGTATTCGGAAACCATACACAGGCCTAGGTTAAAAAGCGGAAGCCGTCAGCAGCGTGAGCAGACGACAGAGACACATGGCGCAGGGTGGCGGTGGATGCAGCAGTATTCGGAAGCCAAACACAGGCCTCGGTTAAAAAGCGGAAGCCGTCAGCAGCGTGAGCAGACGACAGAGGCACATGGCGCAGGGTGGCGGTGGAGGCAGCAGCAATGGAAGGCCATACAGCACCCTATCACAAAATGGAACCCACCAACAGTGTAAGGAGACCTGAAAGTGGCACATGGCGCAGGGTGGCGATGGAGGCAGCAGTATTCGGAAGCCATACACAGGCCTAGGTTAAAAAGCGGAAGCCGTCAGCAGCGTGAGCAGACGACAGAGACACATGGCGCAGGGTGGCGGTGGATGCAGCAGTATTCGGAAGCCAAACACAGGCCTCGGTTAAAAAGCGGAAACCGTCAGCAGCGTGAGCAGACGACAGAGGCACATGGCGCAGGGTGGCGGTGGAGGCAGCAGTATTTGGAAGCCAAACACAGGCCTCGGTTAAAAAGCGGAAGCCGTCAGCAGCGTGAGCAGACGACAGAGGCACATGGCGCAGGGTGGCGGTGGAGGCAGCAGCAATGGAAGGCCATACAGCACCCTATCACAAAATGGAACCCACCAACAATGTAAGGAGACCTGAAAGTGGCACATGGCGCAGGGTGGCGGTGGAGGCAGCAGTATTCGGAAGCCATACACAGGCCTAGGTTAAAAAGCGGAAGCCGTCAGCAGCGTGAGCAGACGACAGAGACACATGGCGCAGGGTGGCGGTGGATGCAGCAGTATTCGGAAGCCAAACACGGGCCTCGGTTAAAAAGCGGAAGCCGTCAGTAGCGTGAGCAGACGACAGAGGCACATGGCGCAGGGTGGCGGTGGAGGCAGCAGCAATGGAAGGCCATACAGCACCCTATCACAAAATGGAACCCACCAACAGTGTAAGGAGACCTGAAAGTGGCACATGGCGCAGGGTGGCGGTGGAGGCAGCAGTATTCGGAAGCCATACACAGGCCTCGGTTAAAAAGCGGAAGCCGTCAGCAGCGTGAGCAGACGACAGAGACACCTGGCACAGGGTGGCGTTGGATGCAGCAGTATTCGGAAGCCAAACACAGGCCTCGGTTAAAAAGCGGAAGCCGTCAGTAGCGTGAGCAGACGACAGAGACACATGGCGCAGGGTGGCGGTGGAGGCAGCAGTATTCGGAAGCCATACACAGGCCTAGGATAAAAAGCGGAAGCCGTCAGCAGCGTGAGCAGACGACAGAGACACATGGCGCAGGGTGGCGGTGGATGCAGCAGTATTCGGAAGCCAAAAACAGGCCTCGGTTAAAAAGCGGAAGCCGTCAGCAGCGTGAGCAGACGACAGAGGCACATGGCGCAGGGTGGCGGTGGAGGCAGCAGCAATGGAAGGCCATACAGCACCCTATCACAAAATGGAACCCACCAACAGTGTAAGGAGACCTGAAAGTGGCACATGGCGCAGGGTGGCGGTGGAGGCAGCAGTATTCGGAAGCCATACACAGGCCTAGGTTAAAAAGCGGAAGCTGTCAGCAGCGTTAGCAGACGACAGAGACTCATGGCGCAGGGTGGCGATGGATGCAGCAGTATTCGGAAGCCAAACACAGGCCTAGGTTAAAAAGCGGAAGCCGTCAGCAGCGTGAGCAATCGACAGAGGCACATGGCGCAGGGTGGCGGTGGAGGCAGCAGCAATGGAAGGCCATACAGCACCCTATCACAAAATGGAACCCACCAACAGTGCAAGGAGACCTGAAAGTGGCACATGGCGCAGGGTGGCGGTGGAGGCAGCAGTATTCGGAAGCCAAACACAGGCCTCGGTTAAAAAGCGGAAGCCGTCAGCAGCGTGAGCAGACGACAGAGGCACATGGCGCAGGGGGGCGGTGGAGGCAGCAGCAATGGAAGGCCATACAGCACCCTATCACAAAATGGAACCCACCAACAGTGTAAGGAGACCTGAAAGTGGCACATGGCGCAGGGTGGCGGTGGAGGCAGCAGTATTCGGAAGCCATACACAGGCCTAGGTTAAAAAGCGGAAGCCGTCAGCAGCGTGAGCAGACGACAGAGACACATGGCGCAGGGTGGCGGTGGATGCAGCAGTATTTGGAAGCCAAACACAGGCCTCGGTTAAAAAGCGGAAGCCGTCAGTAGCGTGAGCAGACGACAGAGATACATGGCGCAGGGTGGCGGTGGAGGCAGCTGTATTCGGAAGCCAAACACAGGCCTCGGTTAAAAAGCGGAAGCCGTCAGCAGCGTGAGCAGAAGACAGAGACACATGGCGCAGGGTGGCGATGGATGCAGCAGTATTCGGAAGCCAAACACAGGCCTCCGTTAAAAAGCGGAAGCCGTCAGCAGCGTGAGCAGACGACAGAGGCATATGGCGCAGGGTGGCGGTGGAGGCAGCAGTATTCGGAAGCCATACACAGGCCTAGGTTAAAAAGCGGAAGCCGTCAGCAGCGTGAGCAGACGACAGAGACAAATGGCGCAGGGTGGCGGTGGATGCAGCAGTATTCGGAAGCCAAAAACAGACCTCGGTTAAAAAGAAGAATCCGTCAGCAGCGTGAGCAGACGACAGAGGCACATGGCGCAGGGTGGCGGTGGAGGCAGCAGCAATGGAAGGCCATACAGCACCCTATCACAAAATGGAACCCACCAACAGTGTAAGGAGACCTGAAAGTGGCACATGGCGCAGGGTGGCGGTGGAGGCAGCAGTATTCGGAAGCCATACACAGGCCTAGGTTAAAAAGCGGAAGCTGTCAGCAGCGTGAGCAGACGACAGAGACACATGGCGCAGGGTGGCGATGGATGCAGCAGTATTCGGAAGCCAAACACAGGCCTAGGTTAAAAAGCGGAAGCCGTCAGCAGCGTGAGCAGACGACAGAGGCACATGGCGCAGGGTGGCGGTGGAGGCAGCAGCAATGGAAGGCCATACAGCACCCTATCACAAAATGGAACCCACCAACAGTGCAAGGAGACCTGAAAGTGGCACATGGCGCAGGGTGGCGGTGGAGGCAGCAGTATTCGGAAGCCAAACACAGGCCTCGGTTAAAAAGCGGAAGCCGTCAGCAGCGTGAGCAGACGACAGAGGCATATGGCGCAGGGTGGCGGTGGAGGCAGCAGCAATGGAAGGCCATACAGCACCCTAGCACAAAATGGAACCCACCAACAGTGTAAGGAGACCTGAAAGTGGCACATGGCGCAGGGTGGCGGTGGAGGCAGCAGTATTCGGAAGCCAAACACAGGCCTCGGGTAAAAAGCGGAAGCCGTCAGCAGCGTGAGCAGACGACAGAGATACATGGCGCAGGGTGGCGGTGGATGCAGCAGTATTCGGAAGCCAAACACAGGCCTCGGGTAAAAAGCGGAAGCCGTCAGCAGCGTGAGCAGACGACAGAGATACATGGCGCAGGGTGGCGGTGGATGCAGCAGTATTCGGAAGCCAAACACAGGCCTCGGTTAAAAAGCGGAAGCCGTCAGCAGCGTGAGCAGACGACAGAGGCACATGGCGCAGGGTGGCGGTGGAGGCAGCAGTATTCGGAAGCCATACACAGGCCTAGGTTAAAAAGCGGAAGCCGTCAGCAGCGTGAGCAGACGACAGAGACACATGGCGCAGGGTGGCGGTGGATGCAGCAGTATTCGGAAGCCAAACACAGGCCTCGGTTAAAAAGCGGAAGCCGTCAGCAGCGTGAGCAGACGACAGAGGCACATGGCGCAGGGTGGCGGTGTAGGCAGCAGCAATGGAAGGCCATACAGCACCCTATCACAAAATGGAACCCACCAACAGTGTAAGGAGACCTGAAAGTGGCACATGGCGCAGGGTGGCGGTGGAGGCAGCAGTATTCGGAAGCCATACACAGGCCTAGGTTAAAAAGCGGAAGCCGTCAGCAGCGTGAGCAGACGACAGAGACACATGGCTCAGGGTGGCGGTGGATGCAGCAGTATTCGGAAGCCAAACACAGGCCTCGGTTAAAAAGCGGAAGCCGTCAGCAGCGTGAGCAGACGACAGAGGCAAATGGCGCAGGGTGGCGGTGGAGGCAGCAGCAATGGAAGGCCATACAGCACCCTATCACAAAATGGAACCCACCAACAGTGTAAGGAGACCTGAAAGTGGCACATGGCGCAGGGTGGCGGTGGAGGCAGCAGTATTCGGAAGCCATACACAGGCCTAGGTTAAAAAGCGGAAGCCGTCAGCAGCGTGAGCAGACGACAGAGACACATGGCTCAGGGTGGCGGTGGATGCAGCAGTATTCGGAAGCCAAACACAGGCCTCGATTAAAAAGCGGAAGCCGTCAGCAGCGTGAGCAGACGACAGAGAGACATGGCGCAGGGTGGCGGTGGATGCAGCAGTATTCAGAAGCCAAACACAGGCCTCGGTTAAAAAGCGGAAACCGTCAGCAGCGTGAGCAGACGACAGAGACACATGGCGCAGGGTGGCGGTGGATGCAGCAGTATTCGGAAGCCAAACACAGGCCTCCGTTAAAAAGCGGAAGCCGTCAGCAGCGTGAGCAGACAACAGAGACACATGGCGCAGGGTGGCCGTGGAGGCAGCAGTATTCGGAAGCCATACACAGGCCTAGGTTAAAAAGCGGAAGCCGTCAGCAGCGTGAGCAGACGACAGAGACACATGGCGCAGGGTGGCGGTGGATGCAGCAGTATTCGGAAGCCAAACACAGGCCTCGGTTAAAAAGCGGAAGCCGTCAGCAGCGTGAGCAGACGACAGAGGCACATGGCGCAGGGTGGCGGTGGAGGCAGCAGCAATGGAAGGCCATACAGCACCCTATCACAAAATGGAACCCACCAACAGTGTAAGGAGACCTGAAAGTGGCACATGGCGCAGGGTGGCGGTGGAGGCAGCAGTATTCGGAAGCCATACACAGGCCTAGGTTAAAAAGCGGAAGTCGTCAGCAGCGTGAGCAGACGACAGAGACACATGGCGCAGGGTGGCGGTGGAGGCAGCAGTATTCGGAAGCCATACACAGGCCAAGGTTAAAAAGCGGAAGCCGTCAGCAGCGTGAGCAGACGAGAGAGACACATGGCGCAGGGTGGCGGTGGATGCAGCAGTATTCGGAAGCCAAACACAGGCCTCGGTTAAAAAGCGGAAGCCGTCAGCAGCGTGAGCAGACGACAGAGACACATGGCGCAGGGTGGCGGTGGAGGCAGCAGTATTCGGAAGCCAAACACAGGCCTCGGTTAAAAAGCGGAAGCCGTCAGCAGCGTGAGCAGACGACAGAGACACATGGCGCAGGGTGGCGGTGGATGCAGCTGTATTCGGAAGCCAAACACAGGCCTCGGTTAAAAAGCGGAAGCCGTCAGCAGCGTGAGCAGACGACAGAGGCACATGGCGCAGGGTGGCGGTGGAGGCAGCAGTATTCGGAAGCCATACACAGGCCTAGGTTTAAAACTGGAACCCAGCAGCGTGAGCAGACGACAAAGACGCACATGGCAGAGGATGGATCTGGCAGCAGTATGAGAAGGCGGTACAGGGGCCCGTGGCACAGTGTGGTGATGGGGGCTACAGCAACTGGATGCCAGAAAGTGGCCGATAGGGCTATATACTGCATGGAATTATAAAGTTGTAAAGACAGCAGCCTATAAGGCTATACACACTATAACAATCATGACTTGATTGACCATTGGCCTATAAGGCTATACACAGCATGAATATCATGACTTATTCTGAGAGTGGTTTGGAAGGCTATATACAAAAAGTAATTCATGAGCTGTCCGGACAGCGGACAATAAGTACATATATACAAATCAATTCATCAGCTGTCCAGCCAGCGGCCTCAAAGGCGACACATATAGAAAGCAATTCATGAGCTGTTCAGACAGCGGCCTCTAAGGCGACAGATATACAAAGCAATTCCCGAGGTGTTCAGGGTGCGGCCTGAACGGCTAGGTTATTAGGTCAGTTGTGTCAGGAACTGGTGGTTTGAAATCCAGACTAATCCACGCCTGATTCATTTTTACAAACGTGAGTCTCTCCACACTTTGGGTGGACAGTCGTGTCCTCCGCGGAGTTACAATACCTCCTGCCGCACTAAACACGCGCTCCGATGCCACGCTACTGGCCGGGCATGACAGCCTTTCAAGGGCAAATTCAGCTAGTTGGGGCCAAAGGTCAAGTTTCGTTGCCCAGTAGTCAAGGGGATTGTCTACCTCGGTTGGCAGGGTGCTGTCCAAATAGGCCCAAGCCTGTTGTTTGAGGTCCTGCTCCAGGTCCACCTGATGCTGCTGCTGCTGCGCTGGTTAGTAGTTTCCTCACTGCGCTGGTGAAGAAAGCTACTCATCATCGACTGCAGACTGAGGCAGCCGCTGCTACTGCTCCTACCACCCCACCCCTCCCCTGCTGCCATGGCAGCGGAACGCGAGCGCACAGGGCCCACAGTGTCTGAGGATGGACGTTGGCGCAGAAAGGCAGAGACCAACTGACTACATAGGTGGTTTTTATAGTACTTTATTTTGGCCTCCCTCTCAGCAGGTGTGAAAAAGGCCACCATTTTTGAATGGTAGCGAGGGTCCAACAAGGTGGACAGCCAAAAGTCATCCCTCTGTCTGATGGTTATTATTCGGCTGTCGCTACGCAAGCAACCGAGCATGCTATGGGCCATTTGTGCCAAGGAATGCGAGGGACTCCCTGCCTCCATCTCCACAGCATACTGCCATGGTGCGTCTGGGTCCTCTGTCTCCTCCTCCTCCTCTACCAGATGCTCCTGCTCCTCCACTCCTGTCCGCTGAGTGGAAAAACCACCCATTTCACTCAATAATTCCTGAGCACCAATGTCCTCCTCTACCTCCTCCTCTTCTTCCTGTCCTGCCCCCACAAAGGTCATGTGGCGTTGAGATCTGTGCGACACGTCTACCGCACCCTGACCAGCCATTGTTAACAGCATTTGTTCCAGGACGTGCAACAGAGGAATGACGTCGTTCATCCCATAGTCCTGCCGACTCACGAATAGCGTGGCCTCCTCAAAGGGCCTGAGCAAGCGGCAGGTGTCACGCATGAGCTGCCAATGGCTGACATCTAAGTTACACAGGGGAGTACCTTTATCCGCTTGTAACATCAGGAAATCGGTGATGGCCTTTCGCTGTTCGTAAAGGCGGTCTAACATATGTAGGGTTGAATTCCACCTTGTTGCAACGTCGCAGATCAGGCGATGCTGTGGAATTCCGTTCTGCCGCTGCAGCTCAAGGAGGGTGTGCTTTGCGGTGTAGGAATGGCTGAAATGCATGCAAAGTTTACGTGACATTTTAAGGATGTCTTGCAGTGGGATGGTGGATTTTAGGAACCGCTTGACAACCAGATTGAACACGTGAGCCATGCATGGCGCATGGCACAACCTTCCTTGACGCAGAGCAGACACCATGTTCTTTCCGTTGTCGGTCAACATGGTTCCGATTTTCAGTTTGCGCGGAGACAGCCATCTGTCAATTTCTCTGTTCATTACACTCAGAAGTTCCTCCCCTGTGTGACTACGTTCACCAAGGCATACCAGGTGCAGCACAGCGTGACACCGTTGCGCCCTGCACATGTGATATGCCGGTCAGGTAATGGGACTTGGCACGGGGGTGGCGGCTGAGGACACGGCGGAAGAAGAGGTGGTAGAGGCGGACATCTTTGCTGGACCAAGGACGTGCAAACGTGGAGGCAAAAGCGGCGTGACCTGTCCAAGTTGCTGGTGCGGCTGTGCCGGCACCACGTTCACCCAGTGGGCCGTAAATGACATGTACTGTCCCTGACCGTAGTTACAGCTCCACACGTCGGCGCTGCCGTGCACTTTGGCAGAGACCGACATGCTCAAAGACTGGCCCACCATCTCTTCTACATGTGAATGCAGGGCTGGCACTGCCTTTTTGGCGAAGAAATGCCGGCTTGGCACTCTCCACCGCGGCTCGGCACAAGCCATCATTTCTCGGAAAGGTGCTGAGTCCACCACTTGGAAAGGGAGGGACTGCAGAACCAGCAACTTGGACAGGAGGACGTTCAGCTTTTGCACCGTCGGGTGCGTGCTCGCAAACTGTTGTCTCTTGGAAACGGATTCCAAGAAAGACTGCTGACGGAATCCGTGAAGAGGAGTAGCAGGAGAAGGAGCATCTGAACGAGCGGAAGATGCCAACGAGCGACAACTCCCCTCAGCAGAGGTGTTGGAGCCTTGACTGGCTGATAGAGGGCGATTGACGTCGGGTGACGGAGCAAGTAACGGAGCGGGTGATGGAGCGGGGGCTGGGGCAGGCAGAACCGCCGTATCTTTATCACGGTTTTCCCAGGCCACCGAATGGCGACGCTGCATATGCTGACGCAACGCTGTAGTCCCAACATTGGCCCCCTGGCCACGCTTGACTTTCTGGCCACATAGTCGACATACGGCTACGTTTACTTCCTCGGGCGGCTTGACGAAAAATTGCCACACCGCCGAGTAGGAAACTTTGCCCCCGCTACTCCTCACTGGCTGACTGCTACTTCCTCCGTGCACACCGGCACCACTACTGGCCGTGGTGGTAGGCTGCAGTGGAGCTGGTGCTCTACTCCGTGGCCATTTGGCTCCACTGACACTGCTGCGACCCTGCTGCCTCCTGGGCAACCCACCGACTGTTTTGCTCGCTGGCAAGCTAGCACCCTCTTCTC
Organism: Staurois parvus; assembly: GCF_062004578.1. NCBI lineage: Eukaryota > Metazoa > Chordata > Amphibia > Anura > Ranidae > Staurois > Staurois parvus. Next base: position 9,525,238 of record NW_028318478.1, read on the forward strand.
CTGATGATGCAGAAGCAATAGCCTGATGACGACGAGGCTGCCAAGTGCGATCAGCCTCATCATCATCAATTAGGGTCTCCGCGTCACTACTAGCCCCCTCGGCTGCATGTGGGTCAGGAGACAGACCTGTCTCTAGACCGGCTACCGAGCCACTCTCCTCGCCAGTACTTCTTCGCCTGGCTGCTGAAGAGGCGGATGTCTCCCCCGTTCCTTACCGCCCTCTGTTAGCTCTTCCTCACTGTACAGTGGGGCTGAGCCCACAGCATGCGATACTTCGCTTGGTGAGGGAACACCAAAGGACAGGGGCAGGTCGAGGACACGTGATTTCAGTGGGCTTGCTCCCGGGCCATGCCAACTAACGGTTGTGTCTGACGTACCCACCGACCGTTGGCTGTAGGTGTCAGAGGTGACCTGGGAAGAGGAAGACGACCGAGTCAACCAATCGATGACGGCAGGGTTGTCGGTGGAGACACGACCGCTGGATGACACCGGGAGCACTGGCCTCTGGCTGCGACTAGTGCTGCCTCGACCCCTTCCTCTGCTGCCACGTCTGCTCGCTCCTGAAACATTGCCTCCTCTGCCACTCCTCTGCGTGTTGTCTGACATACTCTTTAATTCAATAAGCACCCCAAAAATAAAACCGGATTTAACTCTTTGAACGTACAATAGTGGTTGTGAAGCAGAAAGTCAGTTTATTGTACACAATCGGTCAATTGCAGCTTGCCGTTGGCTGGAAACTGTACGTTTATGTCACTGGAATGCACTAATCACCCAAAAAATATTACCGCCACCCGGCGTGTAAATGGATCTAACTCTTTGAACGTACAATAGTGGTTGTGAAGCAGAAAGTCAGTTTATTTAGCACAATCGGTCAATTGCAGCTTGCCGTTGGCTGGAAACTGTACGTTTATGTCACTGGAATGCACTAATCACCCAAAAAATATTACCGCCACCCGGCGTGTAAATGGATCTAACTCTTTGAACGTACAATAGTGGTTGTGAAGCAGAAAGTCAGTTTATTGTACACAATCGGTCAATTGCAGCTTGCCGTTGGCTGGAAACTGTATGTTTATGTCACTGGAATGCACTAATCACCCAAAAAATATTACCGCCAGCCGGCGTGTAAATGGATCTAACTCTTTGAACGTACAATAGTGGTTGTGAAGCAGAAAGTCAGTTTATTGTACACAATCGGTCAATTGCAGCTTGCCGTTGGCTGGAAACTGTACATTTATGTCACTGGAATGCACTAATCACCCAAAAAATATTACCGCCACTCGGCGTGTATATGGATTTAACTCTTTGAACGTACAATAGTGGTTGTGAAGCAGAAAGTCAGTTTATTTAGCACAATCGGTCAATTGCAGCTTGCCGTTGGCTGGAAACTGTACGTTTATGTCACTGGAATGCACTAATCACCCAAAAAATATTACCGCCACCCGGCGTGTAAATGGATCTAACTCTTTGAACATACAATAGTGGTTGTGAAGCAGAAAGTCAGTTTATTGTAAACAATCGGTCAATTGCAGCTTGCCATTGGCTGGAAACTACGTTTCTGTCACTGGAATGCACTAATCACCCAAAAAATATTACCGCCAGCCGGCGTGTAAATGGATCTAACTCTTTGAATGTACAATAGTGGTTGTGAAGCAGAAAGTCAGTCTATTTAGCACAATCGGTCAATTGCAGCTTGCCGTTGGCTGGAAACTGTACGTTTCTGTCACTGGAATGCACTAATCACCCAAAAAATATTACCGCCAGCCGGCGTGTAAGTGGATCTAACTCTTTGAATGTACAATAGTGGTTGTGAAGCAGAAAGTCAGTTTATTTAGCACAATCGGTCAATTGCAGCTTGCCGTTGGCTGGAAACTGTACGTTTATGTCACTGGAATGCACTAATCACCCAAAAAATATTACCGCCAGCCGGCGTGTATATGGATTTAACTCTTTGAACGTACAATAGTGGTTGTGAAGCAGAAAGTCAGTTTATTTAGCACAATCGGTCAATTGCAGCTTGCCGTTGGCTGGAAACTGTACGTTTATGTCACTGGAATGCACTAATCACCCAAAAAATATTACCGCCACTCGGCGTGTAAATGGATCTAACTCTTTGAACGTACAATAGTGGTTGTGAAGCAGAAAGTCAGTTTATTGTACACAATCGGTCAATTGCAGCTTGCCGTTGGCTGGAAACTGTACGTTTATGTCACTGGAATGCACTAATCACCCAAAAAATATTACCGCCACCCGGCGTGTAAATGGATCTAACTCTTTGAACGTACAATAGTGGTTGTGAAGCAGAAAGTCAGTTTATTGTACACAATCGGTCAATTGCAGCTTGCCGTTGGCTGGAAACTGTACGTTTCTGTCACTGGAATGCACTAATCACCCAAAAAATATTACCGCTAGCCGGCGTGTAAATGGATCTAACTCTTTGAACGTACAATAGTGGTTGTGTAGCAGAAAGTCAGTTTATTTAGCACAATCGGTCAATTGCAGCTTGCCGTTGGCTGGAAACTGTACGTTTATGTCACTGGAATGCACTAATCACCCAAAAAATATTACCGCCACCCGGCGTGTATATGGATTTAACTCTTTGAACGTACAATAGTGGTTGTGAAGCAGAAAGTCAGTTTATTTAGCACAATCGGTCAATTGCAGCTTGCCGTTGGCTGGAAACTGTACGTTTATGTCACTGGAATGCACTAATCACCCAAAAAATATTACCGCCACCCGGCGTGTAAATGGATCTAACTCTTTGAACGTACAATAGTGGTTGTGAAGCAGAAATTCAGTTTATTGTACACAATCGGTCAATTGCAGCTTGCCGTTGGCTGGAAACTGTACGTTTATGTCACTGGAATGCACTAATCACCCAAAAAATATTACCGCCACCCGGCTTGTATATGGATTTAACTCTTTGAACGTACAATAGTGGTTGTGAAGCAGAAAGTCAGTTTATTTAGCACAATCGGTCAATTGCAGCTTGCCGTTGGCTGGAAACTGTACGTTTATGTCACTGGAATGCACTAATCACCCAAAAAATATTACCGCCACCCGGCGTGTAAATGGATCTAACTCTTTGAACGTACAATAGTGGTTGTGAAGCAGAAAGTCAGTTTATTGTACACAATCGGTCAATCGCAGCTTGCCGTTGGCTGGAAACTGTACGTTTCTGTCACTGGAATGCACTAATCACCCAAAAAATATTACCGCCACCTGGCGTGTATATGGATTTAACTCTTTGAACGTACAATAGTGGTTGTGAAGCAGAAAGTCAGTTTATTTAGCACAATCGGTCAATTGCAGCTTGCCGTTGGCTGGAAACTGTACGTTTATGTCACTGGAATGCACTAATCACCCAAAAAATATTACTGCCACCCGGCGTGTAAATGGATCTAACTCTTTGAACGTACTATAGTGGTTGTGAAGCAGAAAGTCAGTTTATTGTACACAATCGGTCAATTGCAGCTTGCCGTTGGCTGGAAACTGTACGTTTCTGTCACTGGAATGCACTAATCACCCAAAAAATATTACCGCCAACCGGCGTGTAAATGGATTTAACTCTTTGAACGTACAATAGTGGTTGTGAAGCAGAAAGTCAGTTTATTGTACACAATCGGTCAATTGCAGCTTGCCGTTGGCTGGAAACTGTACGTTTGTGTCACTGGAATGCACTAATCACCCAAAAAATATTACCGCCAGCCGGCGTATAAATGGATTTAACTATTTGAACGTACAATAGTGGTTGTGAAGCAGAAAGTCAGTTTATTTTGCACAATCGGCAAACTGCAGCACCAACTGTGCACGATAGCCACCAAAAAAAAAAATGGTGTAAGTCACTTTAAATTTTCAATTCTTTGATAGCTGTGGCCCTAAGTAACGATTCTGTGTCCCTGAGTAACGATTCTGTGTCCCTGAGTAACGATTCTGTGTCCCTGAGTAACAATTCTGTGTCCCTGAGTAACAATTCTGTGTCCCTGAGTAACGATTCTGTGGCCCTAAAGTCTCTGTGGCCCTAACTCTGTCCCTCAATACACAGAGGTCTGTCTCTCTTGAATGACCGGAGGCTAATGGAGAATTCTAAGATGGCCGCGATTTATAGCTCCACCATTACACAGTGCTGGCTGGCTGGCTGGCTGCTGATTGGCTAATGCGATCACATGTCATGATTCATGACTCATGAATGCATTATGGGTCAGCGCGCCTTGTCTGCGCGCCTTCCCAGAGATCCCCGCCCCATCTTCTCTGTCTATTTTCTCCTGTCGCCACACATGTCGCCGCCATTTTTGGGAAAATTTGATTCGTGCATCCGAAGTTTGCTAATCTTCGGATTTGTCGCGAATAGAATTTTTCCAAATCTTCGGAACGAATTCCACTTCGTCATGTTCGATTCGCTCATCTCTAATTCTGTACCACGCTGCCTGATTGTTAATGAACCTGGCTATTCCTACGACACTGCTCCTGTCTCTTACCCTTCACAACCTGCCTTGCTCTGGTGCACGCCTGTCAATCTACAAGACCTGCTCTTCTTGTTACTACTGTGCCTGAATCAGGGCTATTGACACAAGTGAGGCCGACCTCGTCATTTCAGTCTCCCATCAGGTACATGACAGAACCAGTCAGCCAATGATGGAGTTTGAAAGGGAGGCCTCTGCATTGGGGGACATTTGTCAATCAGTATCTGCCTTGGTTTACTTGGTGCAAGATTTGCAAAGAAACCTTGAGCATCTGGAGAGTCAACTACTACCCGAGTGTGATGACCCCACAGCCACGGACCTCTCTGCAGTCTCAGATGTAACTACTCAAGCAGAGTTCACTATGATTCATGGAACTTCTCCTCCACCAGAACCCCGGGTTCCAAAACCTGAGTTTTTCACGGGAGACCTCAGGAAGTTCCCAACTTTTCGCAACTCCTGCGAGCTATATTTTTCCCTGCTTCCAAGAACCTTTACATCACCAAGCACCAAAGTGGGGTTCATTATCTCACTCCTTAAGAATGAACCCCAATCCTGGGCACACCACCTTCGTGAGCAACACGATCCGGCTCTAACTTCGGTAGACTCTTTTTTCACAGCAATGGCACAACTCTATGGTGATCCTTTCCTGCGCAGGGGTGGACTAACAACTCATGGGGCCCCCGGGCAATAGGGGTCATGGGGCCCCTGTGACCTTGCCCAAACTCAAAAAAGCCTATGAAAAAGGTACCAGGGGCATCTCATGGGGCCCCCTACTGACCCTGGGCAGTGTCCGAGTTTTCAAATGGTCAGTCCCCGCTATTCCTGCATCAGACTGCTGAATCTATGCTTAGCAAGCTACAGCAGGGCCAAAGGCCTATTGAGGAATATGTTACTGATTTCCGCATATGGAGTTCTGACACTCAATGGAATGAGTCTGCTCTCCGCTACCAGTTCCGTCTTGGCCTAACACTCTGAAAGATGCGCTTGCCCGAGTGAGGGTACCTACCCGGCTAGAGAACCTGATAGACTTGGCTATACACATGGATCGTTGGATCCGGGAGAGACAGGATGAGAAGACTAATGGGGAGATCTTGATATGTTCAGAAATGGAGACCCCTGAGTCCTCTACTACTGCTGTCCCATCAGAGTTACTTATCAATAAAGGAGAACATCTTAATTCTTTTAGAAGGAGCTTTTGGAGACCACCGTTGACCTCTGCAGAACGTCTTCAACAACAGAAGTTCAATCTCTGTCTCTACTGTGTTGATGCAGGTCACTATGTATTGACGTGTCCAGTAAGACCTCATAAGTCCTCTTCTAGCTGGTTCTATATGATGCATCCCAAAGGAGCAAGCCAACCACAACTCTCCTTCCACCTTCAATTACAACTAGCCAAAAGGACGATTACGGTCCAGGTCAATATAGACTCTGGTGCCTGTAGTTGTTTCATGGATGCAAACTTTGCTACCCAAAACAAGATTCCTCTCCGTACCAAGGCACAAAGACTTTCGGTCCATCTAGCTGATGGCTCAGGTATCAGTTCTGGTCCTGTGACACAAGAGACCATGCCAATGTTATGCCACTCCTCCTCGGGACACCAGGAATTTCTTTGTCTGGATATTATTACTTCTCCAATATTTCTGGTTATTCTCGGCATGCTCTGGCTAAGAGCACACAACCCATCCATCAATTGGTTGTCCGGAGAGATCTTTTTCCTTTCTGAATACTGTCTGAACCACTGCATTCCTAAAGAACCAAGCGCAGCAACTCCTCTTCTTAGTATCCACCCTGATCCCGAGACAATGAAACTCGTTCCTGTTGCTTACCATGATTATATGGATGTATTTAACAATTAGAGTGCCAAAACTCTTCCTCCACATAGTTCCTATGATTGTCCTATTGAGCTCCTGCCCAGCGCCGAAATTCCTTTCGGGCGAATTTACCCTCTATCTAAAGTAGAATTAGAGGTCCTCCGGGGTTATATTGATGAGAGCTTGGAAAAAGGGTTTATTCGGCCCTCTACATCACCAGCAGGAGCTGGCATCTTCTTTGTTGAGAAATAGGATTACACCCTCAGACCTTGTGTGGATCTAAATAAGATAACTGTCAAAAATCGCTATCCCCTTCCTCTAATTCCTGAGTTATTCCAAAGGCTACGAGGGGCATGTATCTTCTCAAAACTGGATCTGAGAGGCGCTTACAATCTAGTTAGAATTCGAGAAGGAGACGAATGGAAGACGGCCTTTCGAACACGCTTCGGGCATTTTGAATACCTGGTGATGCCTTTTGGTCTCTGTAATGCCCCAGCAACCTTCCAACATTTTGTAAACTATATATTTCGGGACTATCTGGATCTATTCATTATCGTTTACCTCGATAACATCCTAGTTTTTTCCAGTTCAATTGAAAGACATCGGGATCATGTAAAAAAGACTCTGGATAGATTACGCCAACATCACCTCTACGCAAAGGCTGAAAAATGTGAGTTCGAGAGACAGACTATTCAGTTCCTCGGACTTGTGATCACCCCCGAGGGTATTGCTATGGACCCCCAAAAGGTGTCCTCTGTATTAGAATGGCCCGTTCCAAGAGATAGGAAAGCAGTGCAACGTTTTGTAGGATTTGCAAACTTTTACAGGAAATTCATTAAAAACTTTTCTGGGATCATTGCACCAGTAACACAGCTAACCAGGTAACATGCTTCCTTCAGGTGGACTCCTGAGGCCCAAGCAGCCTTTGAACAATTAAAGACCTTGTTCACCTCCGCACCTATCCTGAGGCACCCAGATCCTGCTTTAGCCTTTGTCCTTGAAGTGGACGCTTCTGAGAATGCTGTAGGAGCCATTTTGTCACAACAACAGGGACTCAAATCCCTTCTGCACCCTGTTGCATTTTTCTCCAGAAAGTTAAATGCCTCTGAAAGGAACTATGATGTGGGAGACAGAGAGCTGTTAGCCATCAAGGCAGCACTTGAGGAATGGCGCTACTTACTGGAGGGAGCTTCCCATCCTATTCTCATTTTCATGGACCACAAGAACCTTGAATGTTTGAGAACAGCAGAACGTCTAAGACCATGACAAGCAAGATGGGCACTATTCTTTTCCCACTTTGTCTTTCATTTGACATACCATCCAGGATCAATGAACATTAAGCCCAACGCACTCTCCCGTATGTTTCACGACCCAATCGTATAGTCTGAACCTGACATGATTCTGCCAGCCAAGAACTTTTTACTTCTACAGACAGATCTTGTAACGCAAATAAGAGAAGCGGTGGACGATCATCCACCCCCCATAGAGATGCATCTCCAGCTAAAAGACGGTCTGTATTTTCATAAGGAACAAATCTTTGTGCCCGAACAGTTCAGGACTCTTATCCTCAAAAGGTGTCATGATCACCCCTTAGCGGGTCACTTCGGGATCCACAAGACCTCAAATTTGGTCTCCCGTTCCTTCTGGTGGCCAAACGCAATGAAAGATTGCCAGAACTATGTGAGATCTTGTGCAGTTTGTCTTCGAAACAAGTCTGACAAAGCCAAGACCTGGGGCCTGTTGGAATCTTTGCCCGTACCGGAGAAACCATGGAATATGATCTCTATGGATTTTATTGTGGAACTTCCCCCATCGGTGGGATTCACCACTATTTTTGTAGTGGTTGACCACCTATACCAGGGGTCTGCAACCTTTAAGACATAAAGAGCCACTTTGACCCCTTTCCGAGAGGGAAAAAAAGACTGGGAGCCGCAAAACCATTGCAACATTTAAAACAAATCCGACACTGCATATATTGCAAAAAACGCTCTGGTCATGAAGGGGGTTTAAGGGCCCAGTAAGCAAAGGGTTAATCAGGGCCACAGTGTATCGTCATAATCACAATCATAGCCTTAGGTCAGTGGTGGGCAACCTTTTTTTTCGACTGAGCCAAATCTCGCCAAAACCACGATTGAAATTTATTTTGAGAGAAACATTTTTAAAACTGAAAATACATCCCCCATATAGTAATTCATCCCCCATATAGTAATTCATCCCCCATAGTAATTCATCCCCCATATAGTAATTCATCCCCCATAGTAATTCATCCCCCCTATAGTAATTCATCCCCCCTATAGTAATTCATCCCCCGTAGTAATTCATCCCCCGTAGTAATTCATCCCCCCTATAGTAATTCATCCCCCATATAGTAATTCATCCCCCATATAGTAATTCATCCCCCCTATAGTAATTCATCCCCCATATAGTAATTCATCCCCCCTATAGTAATTCATTCCCCATATTGTGTGAATTCACTTACCTTTGCTCCGCGCGTTCCTCTCGCTGGGTTCCCGCACCGTTCTGGTCTTCAGGGCGGACTGTGAAAGGAGAGGAGTTCGTCACGCTGCCCCGCCTACATCCGGGCTGCCCCGCCTACATCCTGACAGCCAATGTTTGCCAGCGGGCGCCCGGCACACAGAAGAGCTGCATTAAAATAGCCGCGGCTTGCCGACCCTATTGCCTGTCACCTGGTGGGCAGTGTGCTCTGGAGCCGCAGGAAAGGTGAAAAAGAGCCGCATGCGGCTCCGGAGCCGCGGGTTGCCGACACCCGACCTATACTGTTCAACAGGTAAAAAGTTTTGGGCATAAAATTAGCTAATCTTACATAATTTTGGGGTGCTGAAAACGAAAATGACCCTAAAAAATGTTGATTGGCTCTAGTTTCCATGATATATTCACCCATCTAATGACATAAGCCATTCAAAATTATGATGCAACTTCAGCTGCTTATTGCGCAATTGATACTGGTGACCAATAGAAAATTGCATGTATACTGCGATGATGCAATATTAGCCTTTAATTGCATCACTTCACTGCATAAAAGCTGCAGTATCTGTAGCTGATTGTAGTTCGACAGCGTCTTTACATTTCGTTTTATGCTTATATAGGCTACTCAGTAATGCCTCGAACTTGTGTGAATAAAGCAGATAATTTCTGCTATATCTGCGGTGAAATAACTTTTATCTCACAAAAAAGGAGGATAACAGGAATGATTAAGAAAGCCTACAACTTGTATTTTGGCTGCAAGATAGGAGACCAGGACAAGAGCTGGGCACCACATATATGCTGCAATTCTTGTGGGACGGCACTGGAGCAATGGTTGAATGGAAAAAAGGCATCTATGCCTTTCGCTGTGCCAATGATTTGGAGAGAGCCAACAGATCATGTTAGTAATTGTTACTTTTGTATGGTGCCTCCAATTGTAAAAGGGCTAAATAAGAAGAAAAAGTTATCTGTGCACTATCCAAATATTCCATCGGCAATACGTCCAGTTCCTCATGGAGAGGGGCTACCAATTCCTAAAGCACCAGAATCCTTCGTGGTTGAGTCAAGTGAGGAAGAACCTGAAGCGTGTAGTCACGTGCAGTTGTAAGAGATAGCCCTTTCCTTGAATACAAGAGAAAAGCCAAGAGAAGCAAAATCGACACAAACTGAAGACAAAACTAGTGAGAATCCTAAGTATTAAAATGATTCAACTTAGCTTATGGCTATAATTTTTCTTGGTAATCCTATGCAATATATTATGCCATTTAGGCTTTGTTATGTAGTCAATATCACTTGCTTTATATTTGTGGAAAGACATCTATCTATATAATTATTGTGCATTATGTAGTCATTACGCCTATAGTAGAAAACTTTCCGTTTACAGAAAAACTAGAGCCAATTGACAAATTTCATTGTTATATTTGAACTCAGAATGTGAAATTCATTAAGAAATGGATCCTTTTGTTTCCAAAACTGGCAAAAAATAAAAATTTGTTGAACAGTGCGCTATCAAAGATGGCTCACTTCATTCCCTTGAAAGGGACTCCTTCTGCCGCGGAATCTGCTTCTACCTTCATCAAAGAGATAGTAAGATTGCGTGGCGTTCCTATCAATATTGTATCTGATCGAGGAGTACAGTTTACATCCAAGTTCTGGAAAGCTCTGTGTAAGGCACTAGAAATCGAATTACGCTTCTCCTCTGCATAGCATCCACAAACAAATGGACAGACGGAGAGAACGAACCAATCTCTGGAACAATATCTCCGATGCTTCTCCTCTTATTCACAGGATGACTGGGTATCTCTCCTTCCGTTAGCAGAGTTCGCATACAATAACTCCATTCATTCGGCTACCAAGCAGTCCCCTTTTTACTCCAACTATGGATATCACCCCTCCTTCCTTCTGGAAATACCAGTAGAACCCACTGTTCCGGCAGTACAAGAAAGGATGGATTTCCTCAGGAGAAATATTGCAAAAAACTATTTCAGAAGCTCAGGCGAGTAATAAGACATTTTTTGACAGAAGGAGAAGGGGCAACTTAAATCTGAAACAAGGAGATAAAGTCTGGTTATCCACGGCAAATCTAAAATTGAATTGTCCTTCAAGAAAGCTTGGTCCAAGATAGCTGGGACCATTTACTATTAAGAGAAAAGTTAACCCTGTAGCTTTCGAGTTAAAACTACCTACAAATATGAAGATTCATCCGGTGTTCCATTGCTCCCTGCTAAAACCACATATTCCAAGTGGATTTCCCAATCGAGATCTGGAGACGCCTGCTCCACTGCTGGTTGAGGGAAATGAAGAATACAAGGTAGAGGCTATCTTGGATTGTAGGAAGAGGGGCGGACAGACCCAGTTTCTCATTAAATGGAAAGGCTATGGTCCAGAGGATAATTCCTGGGAGCCATTCACTAATGTCCTTGCCCCACGGTTAGTTCAAGCCTACCTCCATATTCACCCTGAAAATGTAAGGGATTTCCGGCAAGACGAATCGCGATTAGAAATGCGCATAGGAACTCCCGGAGAAGAGTTGTCGGTTGTGCGCATGCGCACAGAGATGCGCGCACGTGCACGTGCACATGCACGACGAAGATTGGTGCCAGATGGCCTATTTAAAGAGTGTCTCTGCGCATGTTAGATGCTGACTGGTCTTCAGCTCCCCCGTGTCCTGCTTGTTCCTGTGTGATTCCTTTGTTGCTGACCTGGCTTGTTCCTCACCAGATTCTGATTGCTCTCCTGATTGGTACTGGTTCCTGACTTCAGCTCTGCTCCTGACCTTGGCTTTCCTTCTGATTCTGTACCACGCTGGCCGACTGTTGATGAACCTGGCTATTCCTATGACACTGCTCCTGTCTCTTACCCTCACTACCTGCCTTGCTCTGGTGCACGCCTGGCAATCTACAAGACCTGCTCTGCTTGTTACTACTGTGCCTGAATCAGAAGATCATCAGTCTTCCAGGGTCATCATCTGCAAGAGCTGCAAACAACAACTACTGGCGCTCTTGTCCCCCTGGTCCTAGACTCCCTCTGTTCCAACTCCAGTGGGGTCAGGGCTATTGACATAAGTGAGGCCGACCTTGTCATTTCAGTCTCCCATCAGTTACGTGACAAGTTCCCTCCAGACGTCCGCCAGCCCCACCGTCTACAAGAGAGCGCATAAGTTCCTCCAGCACTAAGTCGTGAGAAGGGGCCGCTCCCCTGGGCGTAGCGCCTATCCAATGTGGAATCCAAGGTAACATTGGAATCTCCCAAAAGAAGAAGAAGACCCTTGGAGTGTTGGGAAACAACGGTGCAAAGTTGCGAAAAGAATTTATGCTGAAAGCGATTAGGCACGTAGTAAGAGACAAAAGTAACCTCCTGGTCCCAGAGGGTGCATAGCAGAAGCAAATACCTGCCCGTGGGGTCCGCTATGTTCCGAGCACAGTCAAAAGGGAGATTGCGTTTGAAAGCTATCAGTACACCCCGATGCTTCTCAGGAGCCGAGGCTGTGTAAAAGGTGGAATAGTGAGGTGAAAGATAACGTGGAGCGGAGGACTGAGAAAACCGGGTCTCCTGTAAACATACCACATCGATTTGTTGCGATTTGAGGTGATAAAAAACTTTAGCCCGCTTCTGAGGCGAATTGAAGCCTTGAACATTTTGTGAATGTACTTTCAAAAGGGGCAAGGCCATGGCGGCATCAGCACAACACGCTCAGCAGAAAAAAGCATAAATCAACCAACAATTTCTACTCCCAATGGCAATCAGACCGTGGCGTCCCGGAACCCTGCATAAAACAAAAACAGAAAAACCAGAGAAGAAAAATAAACAAAGAAAGAAAAAAAGAAAATGACACAAGAAGCATCTACAACAGTGCAATCGTGTCACGCAAATGGTGGCGTGCTTCCTACACTTGAAGGATACCAGTTGGGGGTGGCTCTACCACCGGACACATGGCTGCAAATGAAAACATCAAAAACATAAGCCCTCAGGGGACAAAAAGGCAATAAGGCAATGAACATAATATAACGAGGTACCAAAATAATAAAACTATGAGTCCCAGAAGCGAGAACATCCACGATGACCTCCCCATAGAAACCCGGAGAAACTTGGGGGCCAACCCCCTCCAGAAGGACGACTACAGGCAGCCGTGGAACCCAACAGCCCAACCCAAGTGGTCCTCCACTAACCTCCCTGAAGGACCAACACCCAACCCGGACTTACCAGGTCAACCTCCCACCCTGGAGCCCGAGGGAACCATCACCCCATGCCACCAACTGGGACCCGAACAATAACACCCGGACCTAAAATAGGCCGCAACAGCAAAAAGTCATAATCCATAAGTCCAGGAGGAGACCCCCCCAACCAGGGATGGAACCCAAGGGAGCAGGCCAGATCAGGCCCAACCTGGAATGCTAACAAACTGGGAGAGCCCTAAGGGGCAAACTCACGGTCCCGTCAGAAAAGTCCATCAGTGAAACAATACGTGGGAGGTCCAAAATGCATTTTCAGCCCGGAGAAGAACAGGAACGTAGAGGGGTCTGAGGGAGGGCCCTCTTCCTGTTGGACAACCGCTCCCAGATGCGGCCCGGAGGAAGTGGCCTCGCCGGTGTCCAGATGAATAAGCTGGGCTCTGATTAGCGGCTTCCGGCGGAAGAAGGTGTAAAGATTCCAGGAGAGAATGGGCCTCCTCCGGCGTGACAACAGAGTGACTGCGGCCCTGGTAGTTGAAGGTGAGGTGGAACGGAAAGCCCCAGGTGTATTTAATTCTGCGGTTCACCAGGACCGAAATGAAGGGCTTCAACTGGGGGCGCTTCTGAAGAGTGGTCTGGGAGAGGTCCGCGAAGAGCTGGTAGCGATGCCCCTGGAAGCTGAGATCTGGGTTGTTTCTGGCCGCCAAGAGGATAGTTTCCTTAGTGCGGTAATAAGTGAACTTGATGATAATGTCCCTTGGGGGCCCATCCGGTCGTCTGGGGCCCAATGCACGGGGTATGCGGTCAAATTCGAGCTGGTCAATGAGAATGGCGGGCGTCAGCTCCTGAAACAGAACAGTAGTGGTGGAAGTGAGATCTGTGACCGTTTCTGGGATACCCCTTAACCACAAATTGAGGCGGCGGGAACGGTTTTCAAAATCCTCAAGTCGGAGCAGCGCGTCCACCAATTCTTTCTTGAGGTCACACAAATCCTGTTTGTGATTTTCAATGACTGTGGCCGCAGCGTCCACTTTATCTTTGCGATCGTTCGTCCGGTTGCCCAACTCCCAAATTTCTCTTGAAAGACGGTCGGCTAGCTTGGAGGTAGCGGAGGACAATTCCGACTGCAGCATGAACTTGAAGCGGCGCAGGAGCTCAGCATCCCTCAAAGATGGAATGGGAGACTGCAGGGATGTCTCTGATGCCAGGTCATCCTCACCTCTAGGATCCGGCCCACCCTCGGGTAGCGGTGGCGGGGGACCCGAAGTCGAGACCGGGGCTTCATTTGCGGCCTCCAGTGGCCGTGGTCCTGGAAGCCTCCAGCGGCGGACCCAAAATAGAGGCCACGGCTTCAGATGCGACCTCCGGTGGGCAGGCCACAAATTCCGTCGCGGCACGCTGGGCACTGGAGGTAGGGGCGGCCGCTGATTTCTTGCCCATCGGGGCACTGAGGGACAAGGGGCCTATCTATATTTTTTAATTGTACACTTTTCTATAGATTTTAGATCTGCTGTGTCTTCTACTTCCACCAGTCAATTTACGCTGATTACCCCTGGATAAAAAAAAATATCAGGTACTACATCCTAAACTACCAAAAACGCTATTTTCTTCTAATTATAATGAATCAGACTGAGGTGCTGCAGATACTGTATATAAGTCAAGTAATAATGTTTACGTAAAAAAGCTCAGTTATACATGCAAAATGTGTGTAATGCCCCGCCTGGCGGTACCTCTAGCAACCCACGGGATATGGTTCCCCAGAGCACGGAGTCTAAGTCTCAGTCTGCTTGTTCACCAGGGCCCCTGATGGTGGGGATGGACTTGGAGCAGACAGAGACCAGGTCGCGGCCCCTGAGTACACCCACCTGTGGTAGAGGGATCCGCCAGAGGTATATACTGGAGAAGAGCCTGATGTGAAGAGGCGGATAGGTCCGTGCAGGACGGATGGATGGCAGAGTAGAAGCATGGTCAGACAGGCTGGGTCGGTAACGGTGGGGACAGCGCGGTACAAGGCACCAGGCACAGAATAGTCGGGTCACTCGCCGGGTCAGCAAAAGGAGGTCAGATCCAATGAGGGTATCCAAAAGAGAAGTCAAAACAGGCCAGGGATCAGAGCAGGAGAAGTCAGCAAGGTCAGGATCAAGCAGGGTCGGCAGCAATCAATAACAGGTACACAGAAGCAGGAACAGTGAGATTAGACCATACGGCAACCAGTGTCAGTGCAGAGCGGATTTAAATAGCGTGCCCTGCACTGTCATTGGTGCCAGGCGCGCGCCCGCGATCCCGAGTGTGCATGCGTCGTCGCGGCTGCCCAGGACCTAGTGCCCGCACGCTAATGCGAATCGGCACACTGCGCCTGCGCAGAGCCGTGCGCCGCGATGGTTGCTGACAATGTGTAATGTCAGAATATAGTGTGGCTGAAGTTGTCCGTGAGTATCATACTGTTCCATAGCTCCACACACAGCTTAAAATGGACCTTTGCACATAAAGGCAACTCAGTATCATACTAACCCCATCTTTCTCTGTAATAGAATCACATGTAATTTTTTGGAGTGCTTCCCACCATGTCCTTATTTCTCACCGGTGAGGATGAAGCAACCATCAAACTGCACAACCTGCCCACAGCCTCCTGGGATAAATGTCACACATCTCAGGAAGCTTCAGGAGAGTCTCCATGCAGACCATGATCACATGCATGTGAAACGGGGGTTCGGCTGTTAGTGACCAGGAAGTGTCAGCCAGCTCCCGAATGCAATATGATGGCAACGAAAAACTGAAAACCTGCAAAGAATTAGGTGCAAGGAAGACAATGCTGAACTTAATGGGCTGTTAGTATGGTGTCTGTGTTTGGCTAGGTTTACACTGTTGCAGATGAGGGAAAGCGTGTTAACCTCCCCTATTCCCAGACCTGCAAACACCCACAGCTAGTCTTGTGTTAGTGAATAATTCACCAAAATTATATGCAATGTTATTGTTTTTAGACATGGTGTTATATAGTACCAGAATTTACATCTCCTCTTTTGCTATTGAAATAAGTGCTCAAAAACTCGAGAAAAAACAAAGCAATAACAATAAATACAAATAAAATAAAAACATAAACTAAGAAGATATGCTATGCATTACTAAACCATTAACCATTTTCAACAATATGACATACAACACTTGAATTATTCTCATAGAGTACATTAACTAATGAACCCAAGTTCTGCTAACCCACCTGTTATCAGACCTCTGGGAAAATATCTTATGCCTGTTTACATAATACCATCTAAACACAACAAACACCCTACATCATTCTATAAAAAAGAGTCAAGGAAACACGGGTTGTGAACATTGGGTCAGAAAGCCATTAAACATCTGCTAATAAAATGAGGTTGATGCTCTGCTGACACGCAGAACAGATCTCCCGAGGCTTATTGTCAATAAAACCCTGTTTCATTCCAGAATTAAAAAGCTTTATTGCTTTAACCATTAGGTAAACAAATTGTCATCAATCATGTCTATCAATCATCTGTCTTAAGCTAGTCAATTACTATGCTGCACCAGCAAACCAAAAGATACTTTTCAAGAAAGAAACATGACTGTTGCACTGCTTTGGGCCTGGTCAATAGGGGATGTTTGCCTTTGTTTTATTATATTACTGTTACTTTTCCTACTGTCACAATACATTTTCAATGTTCTCCAAGTCCCTTGATAGTACACCTGGACTTTTTTTTTGTAAACTTGGTTACATATGTGTCTTCTGCAGTGGTTTATTGCATTGCCTTGGTGCAAAGCCATGGCTGTTTTTCTCCAATATGCCAACAAAAGTGTTATTGCAGCAATCGTATGCATTGTATGCAGTGGCATACCTAGCATATCTGACAAAGGGGATTGATTATTTTTAACACCTCCACTAACCCTACCATACAAAACAGATGGTGTGCTGATTGGTGTTTGTGACCAAATTGTGCTTTCAGAGGGAGGGACTTATAGAGGCATGGTAAAAAAAACAAAACAAAACTATGTCTACTTGCTCTATACACAGCACACCTATGCTACAATCATTTTACCCACAAAATATGCTTTCATTACTGTGCCAAAAATGAGAGTCTAAAAGATCCTTACAAACCTCACAGCACAATGATTTTTAAAAAATGAAACTCTTCCCTTGCTAGTAGCGGACATAGGTCCCAGAATCCTCAATCGATAGCGTGGGAAGTTTTTAATTTTTATGTTAAGCTTTACGCACAACCTAGCCCATTACAAAAATCTCAACCTGATGACTTCTTCCAAAACCTCCCCCTCCCGCAGGTAACCACTGACCACAAGGAAATAATGGAGCAGGAACTCACGGAGGCAAAAGTGCTAAATGCTATTAAAAGCCTGAACCCATCTAAGGCAACAGGCCCTGATGGTTTTTCTGGCCATTACTACAAAAAATATTCTAAGATCCTAATCCCACATCTCTGTCTATTCTTTAATGATATATTCCCCACTCTCGGGGTACGAAAGAAATGCATTTGTATATGTGCTGCCTAATCCAGGGAAGGACCAAGGAGACTGCGCAAATTATCACCCAATGTCACTCATAAAGGTTGATCTCAAAATAATGACTAAGATTGTGACTAATAGATTGAATTTGTTTCTACCTAAATACATTCACCCAGACCAAGTGGGGTTTGTTTCTAATAGGCAGGCGCCAGACCAAACAAGATGTTTGGTAGATATCATTTCGACTTTAAAATCTAATTGGGATCGAAAGGGTCAGAGGAAAAGTATGCTATTATATATTGACATTAACAAGGCCTTTGACTCCCTCTCATGGGAATATCTTTTCCACACTTTAGACCGATATGGGTTTGGTCAAAACTTCCTTACTATTCTTCTCACATTATATAGCGAACCAGTGGCCACATGTCGGTCAAGGGATATAGCTCGGAATACATTGCTATGCATAGAGGTACCCGACAAGGCTACCCCTTATCACCTATTTGATTCATTTTGGTGTTGGAGCCTCTTGTGATCAAATTAAGAAACAATCCTGATATTCAGGGTATACCATGTGGAGAATGAAAGCATAAATGTGCTCTACATGTAGATGATCTCCTCATGTTACTTACCTCTCCAATTACATCTCTGCCTCATTGATTGAGGCCAATTATAAAGTTTTTCTTAGGTGATATTTGGTACCAGCACGCCTGGCATTCTCCACCCTGGGGGTCTCTTCTAACTGTTTCCATGACTGCAGACAAGAGGGAATGGTCCTTCACACCTGGTGGAACTGTGTTAAAGTGAAACGGTTTTGGATCCGCACATATAATTTCAGTTACTCCCTCACCCAGGTGAATCTAGTGAAATCTCTGCAGCATGCCCTATTGGGGAGCAGGGGGTACCAGGATGGGCGAGACACCTGATAGCATTAATTTTTACTGCAACTAGGATATCCATTGCATGGTCCTGGAAAGCCCCTATGGTCCCCTTCGAACAACTAAAGGCCAAGATGATATGGATTATGATTAACGAATAAATGTCGGCCATTCTCCATTACAAACTGGCTTACTTTGAAAAAACCTGGGAACCATCGATAACATATCTTCCTGGATCCTCCTGGCCTGGCCGGAGTGCACAAACACCTCTCCCCCTCCTTTTTTTCTCTCTATTTTTATTTCTGTCCCCCCTTTTTTACCCCTTTTTCTGTATCTGTAATGCTTGATCAAGAAATAGATGCTGTTACTACTGTGTCTATTGTTTTTGTTTATTTTGATGAATTACTTATTATTGAAATAGAAAAATGAAACTCTTCCATTACATATGTTTATCTGCACACAGTCTACCTTCATGGGAATATAATGTTCACAGTGCAGTGGTCAGGAGTATGTTATAATAAGCCCAGTGCACAGAAGGCAGTGGTCAGGAGAATGAAATGTACAACATAGTGTCTATATTGCAGGAGTGCAGGGGTGAGGAGCACATATCACAGAGCGTGCAGAGCTCAGGAGTGTGTAAAGCAGAAGGTGCAGGGGTAAGGAGTGTATATCAGGGAGCATGCAGGAGTCAGAGGTGTGTGATACAGAGTGCAGGGGTCAGGAGTGCATATCAAAGACAGGGCAGTGCATAACTCAGAACTTGCAAGAGTTAGGAGCGTGTATTGCAAAGAGTGCAGGAGTGAGGAGCGTGTATCACAGAGAGTTCAGGGTAAAGAGTATATAACACAAAAAGTGCAGGGGTCAGAGGTATGTAACACAGAGAGGGATCAGGGGTATTTAAGAGTGTAAAAACCAGGAGTGTGTAATACAGAGGGTGTAAGATACAACATACAGTACATCTAAAAAGTACCTCCTCCTATTCCCTTAAGCCTATATTCTCCACAGTACAGATCTCCCCAGCAGCCATATTTCAGCTTCAATACCAATGCCCCAAATCCCCCTTAGTACATAACTCCTCCAAGCCCACCCATCAGTACAGACCCCCACCCCAGTATAGACCTCAATACCAGCTCACCAGCTTATGACCAGATGCCATGATCACTGGATTCACCAATCAGGCAGGTAAGCTGACAGCCACCGGAAAGCATGGGAGGGTGACCCCTCCTGCCACTTCTAAAAGTGATTCAGCAGCACATCAGCCACATGGATCACTTTTATCAGAAACAGCAGCAACTGATGGGGTTATGGTATCCAGCTGCAGCCATAACTCCAGTATTCCACTTCAAAACCGCAACATATACACTCACAGTGCACTTTATTAGGTACACATTGTTAGTACCGGGTTGGACACCCTTTTGCCTTCAGAACTGCTTTAATTCTTCATGGCATAGATTAAACAAGGTGTTAGGAAACATTCCTCAGAGACTTTGGTCCATATTGACATGATAGCATCATGCAGTTGCTGCAGATTTTTTGGCTGAGCATCCATGATGAAAATGTCCCTTTCCACCACATCCCAAAGGTGCTCTATTGGATTATGATCTGGTGACTGTGGAGGCCATTGGAGTACAGTGAACTCATTGTCATGTTCAAGAAACCAGTTTGAGATGATTTTAGCTTTGTGACATGGTGCATTATCCTGCTGTAAGTAGCCATCAGAAGTTGGGTACACTGTAGTCATAAAGGGGTGGACATGTTTAGCAACACTACTCAGGTAGGCATTTAAATGATGCTCAGCTGGTACTAAGGGGCCCAAAGTGTGCCAAGAAAATATCCCTCACACCATTACACCACCACCAGCTTGAACTGTTTATACAAGACAGAATGGATCCATGCTTTCATATTGTTTACTCCAAAATTCTGACCCTACCATCTGAATTTCATAGCTGAAATTAAGACTCATCAGACCAGGCAACGTTTTCCCAATGTTCTATTGTCCAATTTTGGCGAGCCTGTGCAAACTGTAGTCTCTTTTTCCTGTTCTTAGCTGACAGGAGTGACACCCGGAGTATTCTTCTGCTGCTGTAGCCCATCTTCTTCAAGGTTTGATGTGTTGTGCTTTCATAGATGGTATTCTGCATACCTTGGTTGTAACGAGTGGTTATTTGAGTTACTGTTGCCTTTCTATCATCTCAAACCAGTCTGCCCATTCTCCTCTGACCTCTGACATCAACAAGGCATTTTCGTCCACAAAACTGCCACTCACTGGATATTTTTTCTTTTTGAACCATTCTCTTTAAACCCTAGATTTTTTTAAAATAGTTTTTGAAATATTCAGACTAGCCCATCTTGGACCAACAACCATGCCACGTTCAAAGTCACTTAAATTCCCATTCTTCCCTATTCTGATGCTTGGTTTGAACTTCAGCAAGTCGTTTGCACCATGTCTAGATGCCAAACTGCATTGAGTTTATGACATGTGATTGGCTGATTAGCAGTTTCTGTTACCAAGCAATTGAACAGGTGTACCTAATATAGAGGCCGTGTATATACGTATTGCAGTCTTGAAGTGGTTAAATAGATAAAGACAGATAAATAGACCCCAAAGTTATGGGCCCTAGTTTTGGGTCAAGTTGAACTAAAAGTGATACTAAAGCTAAAAACATGTTTTACCTTAATGCATTCATTGCATTAAAGTGTTACTAAACCCCGGACCCTACATTCATAATATCTGATCTCCCACAGTACACACAACACGGAAATGCAATTATTTTAGTAAATATAAATTGCTAAATACCTTTTTTCATCAGCAGTTAGAGCAGTCTTGTGACTTCTATCAGTGTTCAGAGAGCACTGGTTAAAGCTTGTAGGAGGAGTTTTCTTTCTGCTCTAGGAGGATGCAAAAGCAATATACACTAAACTGAGCATGTGCAGAATGGCTACAGTTCAGTCTGTCTTATCAGAAGATAAGAAGTGGGCATTTGAACAAGAGGAGGGGCAGAGAAAACAGGATCAAAAGGCCTTTTTACACAATGCAGGGGATTAACCCCTTAGATTCCACAGTGAGTATAACAAGCATACTTTACTGCATATAGAGACTGATTTTACTGTCGTGGGTTTAGTAACACTTTAAGGTAAAAAATGTTTTCTATTCCTCTGTCCTGCCCCTTCCCTGTGTGAAGGGGAAGAGAGGGGAGAAAAGAGCCAGTGCTGTGCAAAGCTGCATCTCTTCTCCCCTCTCTTCCTCTTCACACAGGCACTCGAACAGCAACAGGAGCCATTGCTGCTGTCAATAAATTCCAGTGAGGAGGAAGTGCTGGGTGGGGCTAAGTCCTACGGTGTGTCTATGGAGCAGACACCATGTACCTCTGTAGCAGCCATTGCTTATGGGGACACATGAAGAAGAGGCGGAGCCAAGATCACCAGCGGGGGACCTGAGAAGAGGAGAATCAGGGCCGCTCTCTGCAATACTATTGCATAGAGCAGGTGACTATAAAATGTTTGTTTATATTACTTTTTAAAAAAATAGACTTTAGTAATACTGTAACAGAAAATACTTTTTCCCCTCATGTATTGCATTAATAATATGTACACATTATAGAAACATTTTTTCCATTTTCATGTACTCACCAAGAAAGTGAAAACTTTTGCTTTACATGCCGTTTATTCTGTAGCTATAAATCATATTTTAAAGAACTACTGTACATTATGTTATGTTCATTACCATACAAATGCAATCTGCACAATTTTTGCCTCAGTAAAGACGGTCCAGTAAATGAAATAATAACATCTATACGAAGACTTTGCAGCATATTTTAGCTAAGCAGAAAATCTTTCCTTTGAAATATGTACTGTTTTACTTTGCCATTTGCTTTTTTAATGAGTTTCTCACTGAAAGCTAAACTACAGCAAAAAATATATGAACAGCCTTGCTTGTCCAATTGTGTAATACAAACACGAGGCTGGAAAAACACACAAACACACATACATGCATACATGTGTGTGTGCACACATGCACATTTGTATGCATTTGTATGTTTGTACTGTATGTCTAATACATACATGTACAGCTCTTTTTTTCTGATCAAATATGCCAGAGAAGAATTGTAAACCATACAATACTTTATCTCACAAACTGTTTCTCTGATTTTTTTTCCCCACAGTTATTTTGTGTCACCAGCAGGGGAAGCACACCAGTGTGATGTTGAAGTGCAGACAGCGGAGATTTTGACATGTGCTCACTTTTGATTTACAGTGGGGTTGATTTACTAAAGGCAAACAGACTGCACTTAGCAAAGTACAGTTGCACTCTGCAAGAGGAGTTGCTCCAGAGCTTAATAAATGAGCAGAAGCTCTGCTGACTTCAATCATCTAATCACGTGGAAGCAACAGTGCTTTTTATTCAATTTTCCTTACACATGATTGGGTATTTATTGTAAAGTGAATCTTTATCTCATTTACAAAACTCTGGTGCAACTGTATTTGCAGAGTGCAACTGCACCTTGCATGGAGCACAGTCTATTTGCCTTTAGTAAATCAACTACAATATGTAACAAATGTCTACTTAGTGGTTAACAAAAATGAATGAACAACAATTTCTCAACAGCCCAATACCAGATTTTCAAGATCTGTTGCATTGTGCTTTACTGAAACCTAATGATATAATAAAGCCTACATTTGATTAACTGCAATCAAATATTCTATATATAATCAATGTAAAGCTGCTGGTTTCACTTATAGCATGTTTGCACTCTGTATATAAACATATTAAGCCACCTTTCCCTTCTCCTGATGGCTTAGTTACAGGGGTTTCCATAGTGGGGTTAAAATTAAATCAACATGAATTTGATATACCACACTAACATAAATAAATCTATGCCATTATAATTATATCACAAAAGCGAAAAAAAGTTCACAAGAAGCAAATTCAGTGACTTACCTTCAATATTCAAAACTTTCAACGTGAGATGTGTGAGTCCCAGCATACAATTTAAAACACTCCGGACTCTCTAGTGTACACAGTTGCTAATGCCAGAAACCAGGTGTGGCCATGTTCATTTGACACCAACATTTTGGCAGCACTCCGACTTACAGTAGAAGTGAGCCATGCACCCTTGTGTCTCTGTATCATAACCTGAAGCTGTATACAGGTGCCCCCTGGTTCCACTATACATACATCTGCTCAGGATGCAACATTTTGAAGGAAACACCACAGAAACCAGCATGGACCCCATGCACACACATAATTATATGAATACAGTATGCAGCTAAGAACAATAAAGGTGAGTAGAAACCATTAATAAAAATGGTATTAGATAACAACGATGTGAGATGCTACAGAGCGCCAAAAAACACAATCAAGTGATTATAACGTCCAGGCATGATGTATAAAGTGCTCGAGGTGATGAAATAAACTATATAAATAAGTCCAAACAGCAACCGCCTTAAGGTGCAAATCCGTGATTCCTGTGATAATAAATGGATGTATACTGCACTAACCTGAAAGCGCAATTAGTTGCGCATTTGAGTAATTCAAACCAACTCCTGGCCATCTGGATCTGGACAACAGGACTCTGGGGGTCATCTGGCAAGCCTCAGCATGTCAGGCAACACTCAGCATACATCATCAGGCTCCAGGGACATGACATCCATCCAGCAGGGGGAATCACTCATATGAGTGCAGTTAGAATACCAGGGGTACACCTTGAGGGGGGGGCTCGTAAACAATTATCTCGTGCTTAATCATAACCAATCATGTGATTAAGCACGTGATCGTGTGAAATGCTTTAACAGGTCCTGTATTCATGTCCTGGTGTTTTGTGTCTCCTATGGATCAATAAATACACACTATATTCATCTATCCTCCGGTGTGCGGCTGACCCTTCTTCCTATTGCATCATGTGTGGTGGGGAGCCAGAGTCTCCACCTGTTGTGGATTGATCTGGATTGTTTGCCTGAGCGGTATACCTTTGTTCTTTGGACTCTGAACTGAGTACCTGTCTGTAAGGCCAGACAGACCTGAATATATTTTGTGTCTGCATATATGCTGCTCCTGCAGAAAATCAGTCTGGGTAGGGAGCTTTGGCTTATGCTGGTCATACATTAATTAAAATTTGCCTGTGGGTACCATTGTCAGAATAAAATGTTCCAGTGGGGGGATTCCTCCATCCACCTCGCTTGTGTGGATGGAGGAATCTGTTGCTTTTTTAGCCAAACTAATGGTGTTTTGCCAGCCTGAAGTGTTAGTTCACCTTTACAGAAACTAATGTAAGGGTGAACTAACACGAGACACCCTCACCATCCCTGGTACCCACTATACTTATCTGGGGTTGCCAAGCTCTCAGCACCCCTGCAGCTACTCTAGCAGTCCAGGGATTTTAAATCACATTGACAGTGTTGTAGGTAACACCCTCCTTTCTCCAATTAGTCTTACAGCCAGTAGAGCTCTATCTGCAACGTTATGCAATGTTAGACCATCTGTCTATCAATATGTACACTATATTGCCAAAAGTATTGTACACCCCTCCAAATAATTGGATTCAGGTGTTCCAATCACCTCCATGGCCACAGGTGTATACAATCAAGCACCTAGGCATGCAGACTGCTTCTAGAAACATTTGTGAAAGAATGGGTCATTCTCAGGAGCTCAGTGATTTTAAGGGTGGTACAGTGATAGGTTACCACCTGTGCAATAAGTCCATTTGTGAAATTTCCTTCCTAATAAATATTCCATGGTCAACTGTTAGTGGTATTATAACAAAGTGGAAGCAACTGGGAATAACAGCAACTCAGCCACAAAGTGGTAGGCAACGTAAAATGACAGAGCGGGGTCAGCACATGCTGAAGCTCACAGTGTGCAGAAGTCGCCAACTGTCTGCAGAGTCAATAGCTAAAGACCTCCAAACTTTGTGTGGCCTTAAGATTAGCACAACAGAAGTATTTAACTAGTTGCCGACCGCAGATAGCCGAATGACGGCTTCACTGCGGCCGGCCAGTTCTGGGTGGACGTCATATGACGTCCCCCCAGAACGCGCTCTCCTGCACGCCCCAGGGGGCGCGCACCCGGCGATATCCGTGATCGCTGTGTCCTACGGACACAGCTGATCACGAGATGTGGTAAAAGGCCGATCATACCGGCCTTTTACCACATGATCAGCGGTGTCCAATGACACGCCGATCACAGGGAAATGCAAGTGCCGGTTCTCGGCTGCACTTTCCTCACGCTGTCAGATCGTGAGGAAAGTACTGCCGAGAACCGGCAGTTGTCAGAGCGAGGATCGGCACCGATCATCAGGGCCACTGATGATCAGTGCCCTGATGATCGGTGCCTAGCAGTGCCACCCACAAGTTCCGCCCACCTGTGCCCAGCAGTGCGCCCACTAGCTCCGCCCACCTGTGCCCAGCAGTGCACCCACCTGTGCCCAGCAGTGCACCCACCTGTGCCACTCTGCAGTGTCACACACCTGTGCCCAGAAGTGCCACCTACCTGTGCCCAGCAGTGCCACCCACCTGTGCCCACCCACCTGTGCCCACCAGTGCCACCCACCTGTGCCCACCCACCAGTGCTGCCCACCAGTGCTGCCCACCAGTGCCACCCACCAGTGCAGCCCAGCAGTGCTGCCAGTCAGTGCCACCAGTCAGTGCCCAGCGGTTGTGTCAGTCAGTGCCGCCAGTCAGTGCCCAGCAGTGATGCCAGTCAGTGCCATCTATCAGTACCCATCATCAGTGTCACCTATCAGTGCCGCCTATCAGTGCTGCATATTAGTGCCGCCTATCCGTGACACCTCATTAGTGCTGCCTATCAGTGCCGCCTATCCGTGTCACCTCATTAGTACTGCCTATCAGTGCCCTTTAGTGCTGCCTATCAGTGCCGCCTATCAGTGCCCATCAGTGCTGCCTCATCAACGCACATCAGTGAAGGAGAAAAAATACCTGTTTGAAAAATTTTATAACAGAAACAAAGAAACTTTTTTTTTTTTTTTACAAATTTTTTGCAATTTTTTAATTTATAGCGCAAAAAGTAAAGCGCCCAGTGGCGATTAAATACCACCAAAAGAAAGCTCTATTTGTGAGAAAAAAATGATCAAAATTTCATATGGGTACAATGTTGCATGACCGCGCAATTGTCAATCAAAGTGCAGCAGCGCTGAAAGCTAAAAATTGGCCTGGTAAGGAAGGGGGTATAAGTGCCTGGTAGGCAAGCTTCAAGGAATGGGTTTCCATGGCCGAGCAGCTACATCCAAGCCTTACATCACAAAGTGCAATGCAAAGAGGCAGATGCAGTGGTGTACAGCACACCATCACTAGACTCTAGAGCAGTGGAGACGTGTTCTCTAGAGTGATGAATCACACTTCTCTGTCTGGCAATCCAGTGGATGTGTCACCTTTGAGATGAGCTAGTAGGGAGACTGCGAGGCAGGCTTTCTCGTCCGATATCAGTGCCTGACCTCCTAAATGCGCTTCTGGAAGAATGGTCAAACATTCCCATAGACCTACTCCTAAACCTTGTGGACATCCTTCCCATAAGAGATTAAGCTGCTATAGCTGCAAAGGGTGGGCCAACTCAATATTGAACCCTACAGACTAAGACTGGGATGCCATTAAAGTTAATGTGCATGTAAAGGTAAGCGTTCAAATACTTTTGGCAATATAGTGTACATTCAGTAATCATTCTGCATCTGCACGTTTGCCTAGGCTCACTCTGTCATTCATTTCATAGCACTGCTTTAAAGTGGTTGTAAAGGCTGAAGGTTTTTTACCTTCATACATTCTATGCATAAAGGTAAAAAACGTTCTGTGTGCAGCAGCATCACCCCCCTCCTCCAGGGGCGGACTGACCATTTGGAAACTCGGGCACTGCCCGAGGGCTTGGGGTCAGTAGGGGGCCCCATGAGATGCCCCTGGTATCTTTTTCATAGGCTTTTTTGGGTTTGGGCAAGGACACAGGGGCCCCATGATCCCCTATTGCCCGGGGGCCCCATGAGTTGTCAGTCCGCCCCTGCCCCCCTCTCAATACGTATCTGAGCCTTATCGCGATCCAGCAATTTGAATGACAGCCTCGACTGTCCGGGGTTATAGCTGCAAATGGTGAGCCAACTCAATATTGAACCCTACAGACTAAAGTTCATGTGCGTGAATAGGCAGGTGTCCCAATACTTTTGGCAATATAGTGTGCGTGTGTGTGTATATATATATATATATATATATATATATATATATATAGTATATATTGGATGCAAGTATTCTTATATAATATATCAGTAAATTGCAATGAGCTGTTGAATATTTTAGCAAGTATTTTTAGTCATATTGCTTTCATATAAAATTCAATGGCAGTTTGTTCTACCTAATACGATTAATATTCTAAAATACACACAGAACATATAAAATAAACACAAACCAAAAAAACGAATGTATTACTGTTTAGCTGTGTGTCATTAAACCTGAAAAAATATTTTAGCCAGATGTCTTGTATTACTTTTAATACATGTTAATTTTAAGTGGTTTTTACATGTAGACAGTGGTGTGTCAGAAATGTAGTATTGTTTACTTGAAAGTGTAATAAAATCAGAGCACAGAAGATGTAATTACCCTTTATTTATTTTTGTCCCCAAAGATATTAATGTTTACAGATTACTAGACTGATTGATGAACTCAACCCTACCCTATATTAGCACACAAATAGTAAAATAAAGGCAAATAATGACTTAAGGGTATGTAAGGGTCAGTTCACTAAGAGTTAAATACCCCATGAGTATTAGCATTAAATACCTGTGGTATTTATCTCATGACCATGTATTTCACACAAAAACGCACTTTAAATACGACGTGTTCTTTTTTTTTTTTATAGTATTTAACATGTTTTTTATTGCACCTTATTTAAACACAGACTGGACCTCTGGCTGCAGGGGAAGTGAAAGTGCTTGGAAACACAAGCAAAGCACTTGGTTCCTATGTTGATGAGGACAAGGGCTTACTCCCCACAACCCTGGCCTGGTGGTTGCAGGGGGGGAGGGAAATTATTGTATTATTGTAATCTAGAATCCCTTTTAACAATAAGGGGGACCCAAGATCCTGCCCTCCCCTCCCATGTGAATGAGTACTGGGTACATAGTACCCCTCTCATTCACAAAAAAACTCAGTTGTAAATAAAAACACAAAGACAGTTTTTGACAAGTCCTTTGTAAAAAAGAAACAAGACTCCTGACTTTATATCATGCTATCTTTGATGCCTCTGCACTGCCTGATTCTATGTGGGATGCTCTTATACCCAAGCCTGGGAAGGACCCCTGTAAACCATATCAGTCATATAGGCCTATTTCATTATAGCAGACTGACATCAAACGTTTAGTTTAAGGTTCTAGCCATACGCCTTAATAAAGTTATTTTATCTCTCATACACCCAGATCAAACAGGCTTTATGCTGGCCAAAAACACAGCCTTTAACACTCGGCACATGTTTATGAACATTCAGGCATCTCATGATCATGTTGTCTCTTGAGTGGCAGTCACGCTCGATGCCACCAAAGCCTTTGACTTTGTAGAATAGCAATAGCTATGGCATTGCTTATGTTGCTTTGGCCCAAACTTTATTAAATGGCTTACCATTCTTTATAATGCTCCTCAGGCTAGAGTGATGGCTAATGGATGGACCTCTGACATTTTCCCTCTCTCCATGCCCATGCGCCAGAATTGTTCTCCACCTCCCCTATATGCGTTGGCCATTGAACCCTTGGCTATGTCACTTGGGTCTAACCCTGAGATCCAGGGTCTAAGCTCATGATCCCTGGTTGAAGAGGTAAGGCTCTGTGCTGACGATATGATCTTATACATAGCTGACTCTGACTCCTCTCTGTTGTCAAAACTTCACACCAGAGAGCAGTTTGGAAGATTTTCAGGTCTCAAAATTAACTGGGACAAAGCACAAATTCTTCCCACTGATATATTCCCACCTTCTGCAGACCATGCTACCTTGCCGTTAGGCAGAGTCATTGCCAAAGGTATAGGGACAATGCTCCAAATCATTGGAATCAGGTGTTCCAATCACCTCCATGGCCACAGGTGTATAAAAGCATGCACCTAGGCATGCAGACTGCTTCTACAAATATTTGTGAAAGAATGGGTCTCTCTCAGGAGCTCGGTAAATTCAAACGTGGTACTGTGATAGGTTGCCACCTGTGCAATAAGTCCATCCATGAAATTTCCTTGCTACTAAATATTCCACAGTCAGCTGTTAGTGGTATTATAACAAAGTGGAAGCAACTGTGAACAAAAGCAACTCAGCCACGAAAAATGACAGAGTGGAGTCAACGCATGTTGAAGAACAGAGTGCGCAGAAGTCACCAACTTCTAAAGACCTCCAAACTTTGTGTGGCCTTCAGATTAGCACAACAACAGTGCATAGAGAGCTTCACGGAATGGGTTTCCATGGCCGAGCAGCTACATCCAAGCCTTACATCAGCAAGTGAAATGCAAAGCGGCGGATGCAGTGGTCTAAAGCTCACTAGACTCTAGAGCAATGGAGATGTGTTCTCTGGAGTGACGAATCATACTTATCTGTCTGGCAATCCAATGGGCATGTCTGGGTTTGGTGGTTGTCAGGAGAACAGTACTTGCCTGACTGCATTGTGCCAAGTGTAAACTTTGATGGAGGAGGGTTTATGATGTGGAGTTAGTCTTCAGATTTGGGCTTGGCACCTTAGTTCCAGTGAAGGGAACTCTAAAGGTATCAGCATACCAAGACATTTTGGACAATTTCATGCTCCCAACATTGTGAGAACAGTTTTGGGATGGTCCCTTCCTGTTCCAACATGACTGACAACCAGTGCACAAAGCAAGGTCCATAAAGACATGGATGAGTGAGTTTGGGGTGGAGAAACTTCACTGCCCTGCCCTGACATAAACCTGACAGAACACCTTTTATATAAATTAGAGTGGAGACTGCGAGCCAGGCCTTCTCGTCCGACATCAGTGCCTAACCTCACAAATGCGCTTCTGGAAGAATGGTCAAACATTTCCATAGACACACTCCTAAACCTTGTGAACAACCTTCTCAGAAGAGTTGAAGCTGTTATAGCTGCAAAGGGTGGGCCAACTCAATACTGAACCCTACAGACTAAGACGCCATTAAAGGTCATGTGCGTGTAATGGCAGGCATCCCAATACTTTTGGCAATATTGTGTATCTACTGTATGTAGCACCACCCTCAGAGGATCCGCTGTATATATTGTCTCTTTGTAATAAGAGATAACACACCTGGCTCATCCAGCACTTACTGACACACCATGGATGTTTTAACCATTTATTTGAACTGCAACAATCTGAGAAAGAGGGAGCAAAGGCTAAGCACCAGCAATGTACAGTAATGTAAATGTTCAATGGGGTTAAATATTTTAACATTTATTACACTACAACCAGTGATTTTTTTTTAATAGCATGAAGAAAAGAGTTTGCTTTCCATATATCTTATGTTCACCGGTCTAAATGCTACTTTAAAGCACTTAGCATTATTGAGTGCACAAGTGGATAACAGTAATGCTTGGCTCTGGCATCTGTATATACAAGGTATAATTGCACAGTTGGCTGTAGCGCATGTAGTTTAATCCAAATGGATATTTTAAAGCATATGTCATCTCTAAAAAATATATATATATATATATATTCAAATTCTAACAAAGGAAGCACAATGGCTATGGAACTATTTGTGGCATTATTGGAGTCACCAAACCTACAGTACAGTATGAGCCAAAGACATGATGAGCCAAAGTATTTTTTATGAATAGAACCTGGAGATTTTTGTGTTTTAAAGGACATTACCCTTTGTGCATTTTAACTTGTGCTTGATGTTTATTCTAATAAGTGCTATTGTGCTTCTCCCAGTACAATAAATAAAAACCTTTGCAGAAAATAATAATAAGCATCAAAAACACCTTCTGCCTTCAGAAATTGTAGGTAATGCATTTTTATTATTAACATTTCTGTTGAACTGCGGTGTGGAAACCACTCTAAACTTCTGTAAATTGACTAATATAATTTGGCATCATGAGGCCTTTTTTTACCTGCCCATATACAGTCTGAAAAAAGGCTGCCTGCAATACACCGATCATCCATAATATTATGAACACCCACCTAATATTGAATAGGTCCTCCTTTTGCCACCATAACAGCCCTGACCCATCAAAGCATGGATGTCACTAGGCATCACACTGCCTCCACCGGCTTTCTGTATTCTCATAGAGCATGCTGGTGCCATCTTTTTCTTAGGTAAGCAATGCACACACACCCGGCCATCCAAATGATGTAAAATAAAAAACATGATTCATCAGACCATGCCATCTTCTTCCATTGCTCCTTAGTCCACTTCTGATGCTCACTTGCCCATTGTAGGCACTTTTGGCTGTGGACACGGGTCAGCATGGGTACCCTGAGAAGTCTGGAGCTTTGCAGCCCAATATACAACAAATTGCAATTCACTGTGTGTCTGTGTGTTCTGACACCTTTCTATTGGAATCAGCATTAACTTTCCAGAAATTTCAACTACAGTAGCTATTTCATTGGATCGGACTACACAGGCCAGCCTTTGCTCCCTACATGCATCAATAGGCCTTGGCTGCCTCTGACCCTGTTGCCAGTTCACCGGTTTCCCTTCCTTGGAGTATTTTTGGTAGGTCCTGATCACTACAGACTGGTAACATGCCCTAAGAGCTTCAGTTTTGGAGTTGTTCTGACTCAATCATCTAGCCATTACAATTTGGCCTTTGCTGTTAAATCCCTATGCTTGCCCATTTTTTTCTTTCTTTCAACACATCAACTTCAGGCACAACATTTTCACTTGCTTCCTAATAATGGAAAAATATGTTTTTGTGATTTTTTGATTGTTTGTATTTGTTCTTATACCAGTAGTCAAATGTCTATGAGGTGATGGCTCCTGGAGAAGTGGATTAAGTTCATGAAACACATTGAGCCCAAGCATATAAAGATGAATCCAAAATTTACAAATAATTTGGATCACATGGAAAGAGATTTGCTGCTCCTTGATATTGTAAACTTTTCATTTTCTACACGTTTTAGTACTGTTGTTGTGAAATAGAAAGTTATTTTACATATTGAATTTTGATCCAAAATAAATCATGTTTTTATGATTATGTTGTGCCTCATAAGCCCCCATTTTCAGGTCTCTTTTTTTGGTATCTATTCACAATATTAGGGATGTGGCACTTAAACCGGGATTATAATATGCTTCTTAATATAACGTATTTTTCGTTCCATAAGACGCACCTGACCATAAGACGCCTCGGTTTTGGAGGAGAAAAACAAGAAAAAAAATATTCTGAACCAATGGACTGCAGACATAGCACAGGAAATGACCGGAGACTGCAGACATACTACAGGAGATGACCAGAGACTGCGGACATAGTACAGGAGATGACCAGAGACTGCAGACATAGTACAGGAGATGACCAGAGACTGCGCACACAGTACAGGAGATGACCAGAGACTGCAGACATACTACAGGAGATGACCAGAGACTGCGGACATAGTACAGGAGATGACCAGAGACTGCAGACATAGTACAGGAGATGACCAGAGACTGCGCACACAGTACAGGGGATGACCAGAGACTGAGGACATAGTATAGGAGGTAACCAGAGACTGCAGACACAGTACAGGGGATGACCAGAGACTGCAGACAGTACAGGGGATGACCAGAGACTGCGGACAGTACAGGGGATGACCAGAGACTGCAGACAGTACAGGGGATGACCAAGAGACTGCAGACAGTACAGGGGATGACCAAGAGACTGCAGACAGTACAGGGGATGACCAAGAGACTGCAGACAGTACAGGGGATGACCAAGAGACTGTGGACCTTTGGGGAGGGAGGGGGAGAGGGTACCTGAATTTGACAGGTACCTGCTCCCACTTCTGCGGAGTTGTCCTCCTTTTAGTGTGGGCACACGGCTGTCACAGCCAGGTGCCCACACTAAAGATGCCGGCGTGGGAAGACTGTACAGAACTGGACCGAGGGAAAGGTAAGGTACTGCTGCAGAGAAGAGCTGAGTGGCCGGCCCGGTATTCTGATACGGTGGCGGCGGGTGGAAATACCGGACCGGCCGCTCCATATTTGCTCCATAAGGCGCACTGACATTTTCTCCCCTTTTTTGGGGGGAAAAAGTGTATCTTATGAAGCGAAAAATACACTTTCAGGTGTCATTATCACAAGATAAGCAATGTTATTCACTTTACCCATCAGTGGTCATAATGCTTTAGCTGATCAGTGTATCTCCCACTCAGCTGTAGCCAAAAGGTAATAGTTAAAGGAATTCAATGCATGTGCCAAAAGCCCATGCAAGACATGCATAAATGGGCTTCTATGGCCCTTGTATGATGGTAAACTCCTCACCATCTGTTTGGTAGACATCTGTATATCTATTGGCATTAAAAGATGGTGGTTGTCCATTAATGGGAAAAAATAGAAAGAGTAAAAGGCCTTTTCTTTTTGCGGGGAATTGGCCTGGGTATGCACACCGTATGAGCAATGATTGTAGAATACTTTACCCTTAGCAACCAATCAATAATCATCATTTAACTGATCTGACTTTAGTAAACCACTTATTGCTGTGAGTTACTGCACTTTGACTCCCATTACTGCTCTTTGTGATGCCTTTTGGAGAAGCCCAATTATGTGTTTGAAGGAGGTCTCTTGACTGTTCTGATGTCTGAAATATTACATCCCTTAAGGGAATTGATTGACTGTGCTAGCTGAGCAGATCTATCCTCCTACTTATTATTTTGCCAGAAAACGTGATGCCTGTTGAAGAAGACACGATTTTTATATTTTAAGATCTATGCTCCAGATTAAAATTCCTATTTTTTTTAAAGTGTGAATGTCATGTAATAGACAGGACCTGCTGTGGTTCCAATATTTTGCATGCAAAATGGAAAAAAAAAACAAGGACATATTCTGCAGAGGATTAAATATTGGGATGAGCAATGGCAAGGAACACAAAATACCCTCATCATTTTCAGTGGAAAAAACAAGTCAGCGTTAATTTTCTTCATACATGAACATTATCTTAAAAGAACACTGGCTAAACAAAGCAGCAGGCTTACAGATGTTCACTGTTTGATTAAATGTGAATGTTTTACCATAATCCTCAGATTTAATATGTCAAACAGTCATACTGATGTCTGCTCACAAAAGAAGAAGTCAGTTTTAGACACAATTAGGCTTGCCTAATAACATGTAAAACAAATACTGCTCAAGGCAAACACAGTACAACATGTTAAAGTGACACTACAATATTTTTATTCTCTAAATATAAGCCATATGAATCCATTACTTAGAGAATATGTAAACCCAACATTTTATGTTCCTGACTTGTGCCTGCTGTACCATGTACTTGTATGAAAGGGTATCCTGTTCTCTTTGTATTGCTTTCTTTGTGTGAAATTCCTGGTGTTCCTGTCAGTCCCTCTGCTTTCCGATTAAAAAATGACCACACTGGGCATGAGAGCACACGTGGTCAGTTCTCTAGCTGTGCTGTTTATAATGGTTTATACCTATATACAATTCTTTGGGCTTTCATTTCTATTTTAAACTGAATGGATTGTTTTACAAGGTGAGGGTTTTCAATCACTTGAGTGGCCATGTAATCTATTTTGTTGTTTGTCTGCCTCCTTGTAACATCCTCTGTAAGCTTCAAAACCTCTCCTTTTCCCTTCATTACCATTTCTTTGGAATGAGCAGTGCTTGTTAGATGCAGTAACGTGCATTGTTCTACATTATGTACACTACACTTTCTATAATCATCTCTGGAGTGAGCAAGGAAGGGTGGCTACAATCCTACATACAGTGGGACCATGGGGGACACACATAGCCACTCTCTATCAGAAAGTCAGATCACAGCAGCAAGAAAAAAGGAATTTAGAGACTTAGAGTAGGCGAAGTACAATAGAAGGTACTTTTTTGAGTTAAAGCGGAACTACACCATATCTGAGCACCACAAACCAAAAGTGTTATTTATTTTTAATATTCAAAGCAAACACCCCCATCCATCTGTGTCTCCATGCTTTATTTTGATGAGAAATCACTTTGAAAAACATCCTTAGCATTTTTGGCTGTGGCCATCTTGAGGAAGGGCAGGGCACTCAGGAAATATTTACTTTCTGGAATCCATCTGCCCTTAGTTCAGACATGCAAGCAGGAGGGTGTGTGCTGAGAAAACCCCTCCTCCTCTCCCAAAGACTCCTGGGATGTATGACATCATTTGCCTAGGCATGGAAACTAGGAAGTAACTACAGAAATGTAAAAAACTGTTCAAAACAAGTAAATGTGATCTACTTTCCTATCTATATACTAATGCTAGCAGCATAAGGGTTCAAAATAGTCAGTGTTGAACTAGAAAGTGAAGTTCCACTTTAAGAATATACAGTCAGGTCCATAAATATTGGGACATCGACACAATTCTAACATTTTTGGCTCTATACAACACCACAATGGATTTGAAATGAAACAAACAAGATGTGCTTTAACTGCAGACTGTCAGCTTTAATTTGAGGGTATTTACATCCAAATCAGGTGAACAGTGTAGGAATTACAACAGTTTGCATATGTGCCTCCCACTTGTTAAGGGACCAAAAGTAATGGGACAGAATAATAATCATAAATCAAACTTTCACTTTTTAATACTTGGTTGCAAATGCTTTGCAGTCAATTACAGCCTGAAGTCTGGAACGCATAGACATCACCAGACGCTGGGTTTGATCCCTGATAATGCTCTGCCAGGCCTCTACTGCAACTGTCTTCAGTTCCTGCTTGTTCTTGGGGCATTTTCCCAGTTTTGTCTTCAGCAAGTGAAATGCATGCTCAATTGGATTCAGGTCAGGTGATTGACTTGGCCATTGCATAACATTCCACTTTTTTCCCTTAAAAAACTCTTTGGTTGCTTTTGTAGTCTACTTTGGGTCACTGTCCATCTGCACTGTGAAGTGGTGTCCAATGAGTTCTGAAGCATTTGGCTGAATATGAGCAGATAATATTGCACGAAACACTTCAGAATTCATCCCGCTGCTTTTGTCAGCAGTCACATCATCAATAAATACAAGAGAACCAGTTGCATTGGCAGCCATACATGCCCACGCCATGACACTACCACCACCATGCTTCACTGATGAGGTGGTATGCTTAGGATCATGAGCAGTTCCTTTCCTTCTCCATACTCTTCTCTTCCCATCACTCTGGTACAAGTTGATCTTGGTCTCATCTATCCATAGGATGTTGTTCCAGAACTGTGAAGGCTTTTTTAGATGTCGTTTGGCAAGCTCTAATCTGGCCTTCCTGTTTTTGAGGCTCACCAATGGTTTACATCTTGTGGTGAACCCTCTGTATTCACTCTGGTGAAGTCTTCTCTTGATTGTTGACTTTGACACACATACACCTACCTCCTGGAGAGTGTTCTTGATCTGGCCAATCGTTGTGAAGGGTGTTTTCTTCACCAGGGAAAGAATTCTTCGGCCATCCACCACAGTTGTTTTCCGTGGTCTTCCGGGTCTTTTGGTGTTGCAGAGCTCACCGGTGCGTTCCTTCTTTTTAAGAATGTTCCAAACAGTTGTTTTGGCCACGCCTAATGTGTTTGCTATCTCTCTGATGGGTTTGTTTTGTTTTTTCAGCCTAATGATGGCTTGCTTCACTGATAGTGACAGCTCTTTGGATCTCATCTTGAGAGTTGACAGCAACAGATTCCAAATGCAAATAGCACACTTGAAATGAACTCTGGACCTTTTAT
This sequence comes from Staurois parvus, assembly GCF_062004578.1. NCBI lineage: Eukaryota > Metazoa > Chordata > Amphibia > Anura > Ranidae > Staurois > Staurois parvus. The sequence goes on from NW_028318478.1 coordinate 9,562,301, forward strand.
CTGCTCATTGTAATTGGGATAATGAGGGGATAACACACACCTGGCCATGGAACATCTGGGAAGCCAATTGTCCCATTACTTCTGGTCCCTTAACAAGTGGGAGGCACATATGCAAACTGTTGTAATTCCTACACTGTTCACCTGATTTGAATGTAAATACCCTCAAATTAAAGCTGACAGTCTGCAGTTAAAGCACATCTTGTTCGTTTCATTTCAAATCCATTGTGGTGGTGTATAGAGCCAAAAATGTTAGAATTGTGTCTATGTCCCAATATTTATGGACCTGACTGTACATGGATCAGCTACCTAATATTAAATAGGTTCCCTTTTTGCCACCAGAACAGCCCTTATCCATTGATGCATGGACTCCACTAGACCTCTGAAAGTATCTGACACGAGTTGGGGTCTCCATGGATTAGACTGTTTTTTTACAGTGCATTCTCATGCTCGATTGTATTGGGCTCTGGAGATTTTGAAAGCCAAGTCATCTCAAACATAACACCTTAAACTTATTGTTGTGTTCTTCAAACCATTCTTGAACCATTTTTGCAGTGTGGCAGGGCACATTATGCTGATGAAAGAGGCCACTGCCATCAGGGAATACCATTTCCATGAAGGGCTGTACTGGGTCAGCAACAATGTTTAGGTAGGTTGTATGTGTCAAAGTAACATCCAAAAGAATGGCAGGAGCCAAGGTTACCCAGCAGAACATTACCCAAAGCATCACATGCCTCCACCAGCTTGCCTTCTTCTCATACTGCATGCGGGTGCCATCTCTTCCCCAGGTAAGCGACGCACCCAGCCATCTACATAATGTAAAAGCAAACGTGATTCATCAGACCAGGCCACCTTCTGCCATTGCTTGGTGATCCAGTTCTGATGCTCACTTGTCCATTGTAGGTTTTTTGACTGTGGATACGGATCACAGGTCATGGTGCCTTTTTTTTCCTGCCTTTAACACATCAAACTCGGGACAACATAGCTACTAGCTGCCTAATATATATTACACCAACTTTCAGATGCCATTGTAAGGAGATAATCAGTTTTATTCCTTTAACCTGTCAGTGTTCATTAAGTTATGACTGATCAGTGTATGCTTGAATAGAATTTTTTTCCAGACCAGAGTTCATTGTCACTTTAAATTCTAAGCTTACAAAATAAGCACAGGGGGCATAACTTACCTTCAGGGCAATATGTCCCTTGTGCTTCTATCTTCTAGCTTAGTAGTAATCTTCCTCCTCCGACGCCCCACCTACCACTGCCACCATAATCTTCTGGTGCAGAGGAGTTAATAGAACTGAGGAGCTGTCAAAGGAACCCATCAAGAGTGCATGACTATGCCAGGCCTTTCCGCCAAGCTCCCCCATTCATACAAGCCTAACTATAGCTTCTATGAATGAAACATGATCTATAAATGGAGGAAGGGTGGGTTACTGTAAGGTCAACCACCTCCATATATAGAGCAGTGATGAATGGGAGTAAGACAGTAAGAGTCCTGGTTGTGACAGTGAAGGGATCCTTCCTATTTGCAGTGTTTGCGTTTTATTTATTCCACCCAACACGCACTCTCCACTCCTCACAAGACCTCCTTCTCTCTAGTTCCCTGGTCTCCTCCTCCCATGCCTGCATCCAGGACTTCTCCAGGGCGTCACCCATCCTCTGGAACTCACTACTCCAATCCATTAGACTATCACCTACTCTCCTCTCCTTTAGGCGCACCCTGAAAACCCACCTCTTCAGGGAAGCCTACCCCACCTCCTGCTAATTGCTGCCCTCCTCCACTCTTCCTATCACTCCATCTCCCACAGCCATTTCCTCCTGTACCATTATCCCCTCTCTCCTAGATTGTAAGCTCCAAAGAGCAGGGCCCTCGAACCCCTCGTGTATTGTATTGTATTGTTATTGTACTGTCTCGTGTATTGTCTCCCATTGTAATGTACAGAGCTGAGCGAACTGTTGGCGCTTTATAAATACTGTATAATAATAATATGTATTTATATAATCAGTGAAGGGATCCTGTCATGTTCATTTGCCGGAAAGACCATTGGAACAATTACAGATAGAACCGTGGTGTGCAGTGTTAGTTTTTATCTAGTTCATCCAAAAACAAAATCTGACATTAGAAAGCAGCAACTGTTTGATTATTTTGCCTGATGTTCCCTTTGATAATAGCTGTGGTGTTACAAAATCAACTCCCATATGGCTGCTACAAGACCAGCTTCTTCCCTTATTCTATCATTATCCAGATGCACTACAATCTGGTGTAAGCAATATATATACAGTATATATGTCTCTAGTACCTAGAGGATAGTGTTAGATTACATTGATTATACAACATTTGAGCGTCTTTCTTTAGTACTTAAAACGGTATTAAACCCAAAGCTAAAAATGTAATATATTGAGGCTTTCCAATCATTGGATGTGATGGCTGCATTATTTTTCTTTTTTGGGGATTTTCCCCCACTGTTGTCACTTGGTGATCTGGCCAGTAACATACTTCCTGTATTACAGTGCCCCCACTGTGGATAAAGGAGCAAGAGAGATACATGGACAGAAGCATTTTCAGTCTGCAGTAAGGGGAGTGTTAAATGTACTAGAAAATTGAAATACACTAACAAATTGAAACAAAACTCCAGCTAATACTTTATAAGCAGTTCCTTTTGGGATAAAGGTTTTACATACATAAATAAAAGCTGATCTTAGTAAGCACCCCTGTCAGTGGTAAATGATGTGCTTCATCCCTCTAACTGCTACATCTGCAGATCTGCTTGTTTTGTTGAAAAACAACAGACTTTCTGGCTGGAACATTAGATTAAAATAGAAGAATAAGAGCCTAAGGCCTCATGCAAACTGGACATTTTTTTTTCTATCTCTCCTATGCACCTTTCCTCCTAGCAGTGGCATTTTGACAGAAAAAAAATGCTTGACACGTGTTAACATTTTAAACACATTTAGGTGTGTTTAGGCTCATTTAGCCATGTCAGGTGTTTGGGAGTTAATTCGTTTTATTGACCATAGTAATAATTTATTTTGGTCATTTAAATAAATTAATAGTCAAGTGCTAAACGCAACTAGCGTTACAATGCATTTAGCCATGTGTAGACGTGTTTACATGCATCAAGCATTTTGTTTTTCCAAAATGCTGCTGCTCCTGGACACACTGGCAGTGTTTTCTTTTTTCTGCCTCTAAACATCTCAAAAAGATTATGTGTGCATTAACATATAGGCTAACATGCAGTGGAGTTTAGAGGCAGGGAAAAAAAACCCAGAGGCCCCTAGGAGCAGCTGAAAAAATATCAACTGTGCATGAGGCCTAAAAAAAGAAAACTAATGCAGCTACACTCAAGAATTAGTAAGCTGCAATATAATAAATGTTTGCTTTTGGGTTTAATACCACTTTAACATACACTATATTGCCAAACAAATTGGAACACCCCTCCAAATCATTGGATTCAGGTGTTCCAATCACCTCCATGGCCACAGGTGTATAAAATCAAGCACCTAGGCATGCAGACTGCCTCTACAAACATTTGTGAAAGAATGGGTCGCTCTCAGGAGCTCAGTGAATTCAAGCGTGGTACCGCGATAGGTTGCCACCTTTGCAATAAGTCCATCCGTGAAAATTCCTTGCTACTAAACATTCCACGGTCAACTGTTAGCGGTATTTTAACAAAGTGGAACCAACTGGAAACAACAGCAACATGAAGTGGTAGGCCACATAAAATGATAGAGCAGGGTCAGTGAATGCTGAAGTGCACAGTGCGCAGAAGTCGCCAACTGTCTGCAGAGTCAATAGCTAAAGACCTCCAAACTTCGTGTGGCATTCAGATTAGCACAGCAGTGCATAGAGAGCTTTATGGAATAGGTTTCCATGGATTAGTAGCTACATCCAAGCCCTACATCCCCCAGTGCAATGCTAAGCATCAGCTGCAGTGGTGTAAAGCACGCTGCCACTGGACTCTAGAGCAGTGGAGATGTGTTCTCTGGAGTGACAAATCATGCTTCTCTGTCTGGCAATACGATGGACGCATCTGGGTTTGGTAGTTGCCAAGTGAAAGGTACTTGCCTGATTGCATTGTGCCAAGTGTAAACTTTGGTGGAGGGGGAATTATGGTGTGGGTTGGGCTTAGTTTCAGTGAAGGCAACTCTTAAGGCATCAGCATACCAAGACATTTTGGACAATTTCTTGCTCCCAACTTTGTGGAAACAATTTTGGAATGGCCCCTTCCTCTTCCAACATGAATGACAACCAGTGTACAAAGCAAGGCCCATAAAGACATGGATGAGTGTGTTTGGGGTGGAGGAACTTGACTGGCCTGCACAGAGTCCTGACCTCAACCCGATAGAACACCTTTGGGATGAATTAGAGGGGAAACTGCGAGCCAGGCCTTCTCGTCCAACATCATAGCCTGACCTCACAAATGAGCTTCTGGAAGAATGATCAAACATTCCCATAGACACACTCCTAAACCTTGTGGACAGCCTTCCCAGAAGAGTTGAAGCTGATATAGCTGCAAAGGGTGGGACAACTTAATATTGAACCCTACAGACTAAAACTATGATTCCATTAAGGTTCATGTGCGTGTAAAGGCAGGCATCCCAATACTTTTTGGAAATATAATGTATGTTTTGGGAAGATCATATTTAGTCTAAGGTGTAATGTAATATATGAAACAGCCAATTTAATACAAATGTCTAAATTGCAAATTTATTGCACAGATAGTTTTCATTCAATGCTGCAGAATGTGTAACTGTTAGTTGAATATTTTGAATGGAATGCAGACTTTTAGATGTACAGCAGAAACATTTCACAGTGCAAATATTGCATTACAGCTACCGTACAGGACAGGACTCTTCATTTATCCAAGCCAATCTAAGGCAAACAACGGTTTTCTGTGAATTATTCACTTATCAGTGCACAAATTACTTTTTTTATACCAGCTCTAATTCCACAAGCAGGTGTAGAACCAGGCACACAACCAAAACATTGGGGGTTCCAATTATCCTTATAGCTTTTAAACGTACTAAATGCTACAGTGTGTAAGTAGTATAAAATAATACAATATGTTAATTTATTTTACAGGGCCATATGCGAATATAATTTTTGTAAAATATGGAACATAAATTATATAGACAAAGCAACTACACAGGTCCAGAAATTAATCCATGATTTAGGTTGGCACAATGTTAATATCATTTGACACAAAACCACAAAAGTAATAACATGTTCAATAATCTTTAAGGATTGTAATATAAATTTGGTGTTACTCATGAAATTTTCCAATGGTAATACAGTTCACCCATTACCAGTCCTACTACAATATTTTTAAAATATGGACACCAGTCCTAGTAACAACTGTCTAAAAGAGGAATTCTTGTCACTTTGGGAGATTTCCTCTAACAGAAAGTGACAGGGAACCTCCCTGATGATACACACAGCAAAAAATAATCTGGCAGGGGTTTTAACCATTCCCTATGCTACAGAAAATTAAGAAAAAACATTACGTTAATGTTTGGTAAATTTATGGGATTGAGTCAAGGATTAAGGTTAGGTTTAAGAGCTGGCTCACCCCACAAGAATGTTAATGGCACCACAGATGCAGCGCTCAAATGCAGTGCGTTTATGGGCACCAGAACATTTTTGAAAAGTAGTGCATCCACTATACTTTGGGTCCATTCACACCAGGTGCAATGGGACTGCATTGGGTGGCTGTTCCAGCAAAGACCCACCACCTCAAGACAAGGCAAAATTCCTTGTCTCTGGTGTGACCGATTCATACCACTGTATTGCTGTGATGGGAGGGCGGTGTACACTGAAAAGAAGTACTGCATGCAGTGTTTCTTTTCAGTGCACAGCAGGTCACCACATGCCAGGCAATAGAACTCTACACCGTGTGCACACTTATTAGGCAATTTGTATTTTTGAGGATTCATTTCATTATTGAACAACTACAGTTCTCTCAGTCAATCTAAAAATGTTAATAAACCTCAAACCTGAATATTTAAGAAAGTAAAAGGGAGGGCTTTCTTAGGAGAATATCTATGTGTGCACAATTATTGGGCCACTATTCGTGTGCTGAATTATTATGCAACTAAACTTTAACTTCATTTCGATAACAGTCATAAGCCTTCCATTCACGGAGTGTTGATGGTCAGCTTTTTGTGCAGCAGCAAGCACAGCCTCCCAGACACTGTTCAGAAAGGTGTACTGTCTTCCTTCCCTGTAAATCTCCCATTTAAGAAGGGCCATGTCATTATTCTTTCATCTTTAAGGCCTTTACTGGCTAGCCACTCAGTAGAGTACTTCGATACATGCAATATAGCATTCTCCTGAATAAATATCATGGTCTTCTTTAAAGATGCAGACTTTTTCCTGTACCACTGCTTGAAGAAAGTGTCTTTTAAAAACTGGCAGCAGGTTTGGGAGTTGATTTTGAGTCCATCTTCAACCTGAAATGGTTCAGCTAGCTCATCTTTCATAATGCCAGCCCATACGAATACCTCACCTCCACCTTACTTGCGTCTGAGTTGAAGTGGAGCTCTGTGCCTATTATGTGACCCAGCCATGGGCCCATCCTTCTGGTCTGTCAAGAGTCACTCTCATCTCATCAGTCAATAAAACCTTTAAAAAATCTGTCTTCAGATATTTCTTGACCTAGTCTTGATGTTTCAGCTTATGTGTCTTGTTCAGTGGTGGTCAGGTTTAAGCCTTCCTTACCTTGGCCATGTCTCTGAGTACTGCACACCTTGTACTTCTGAGCACACCGGGTAGGTTGCAGTTCTGGAATATGACAACACTGGAGGATAATGGGTTCCTGGTAACTTCACGTTTGATTCTTCTCAAATCTTTGGTAGTTAATTTGTGTCTTTTTTTCTCAACAGGTTTCTTGTGACCCTGTTGACTATTTGCAACAAAACATTTGATGGTTCTGTCATCACACCTTGATATCTTAGCAATTTCAGGAGTTTTGCATCCCTCTGAAAAACTTTTTACACTTTTTTACTTTTCAGAGTCAGTTGAATCTCTTTTTTTTTACCCATTTGGCCTAAGGAAATGAAGCTGCCTAATAATTATGCACACCTTTATATAGGGTGTTGATCTCCTCAGGCCACACTCTCCCTCGTTATATAAATACACATCACATGATGTGCTTAAATCCAATAAGCATTCGAGTATATACAGCTTGGAGTTGGACAGTATGAATAAAAATGTTGATTTGATCAAAATACTTACTTGCCTAATAATTGTGCATACAAAATGTCACTGTGTGACGATTCAATAAAGTTTCATAAAACATAAGGTCTCCACTCAAGCTCCTGTAAGTCCAACTGGTGTTTCCTCTAACTCCTCACATACTATGGATATGCATAGAGAAAGTTCCCAAACACCGTACACCCAGCAAAGCCATTAGTAAACAGGGGAAAGCAGCCTCAGCCAGCTTTATCCAAAGCCACATCCCTAATGTGTTTCACCCTTTCCATGATTAAGCCCCATGGGCAGGCTTTGGATAAAGCTGGCTGATACTGTTTTACTTGTGGCTTTAGTGTGTGGTGTTTGGAACCTTTCTTTATGCATTTCAATACAGTTTATTTTTTAAAAAAGTCAACAGTACCATGTTGCAGTATCAACGCATCAACACTGAGCTGATCCAACCAGGCACATTGCAATGCCATGGCTGGTGTGAATGGATCCTTTCTGTGTTCAGGTGCAATTTGTAGCCCATTCAAATTAACAAACTAATACAGCCATCATATCTAAGAATTGGTAAGATGAACTATAATAAATGTTTGCTTCTGGGTTTAATAGCTTGCCGACTGTTTAACAAAGATATGTGGCGGCAGAGCAGCTCTCCTGCTCTGGATCACGTACCTAGCATATAATCTGCGTGCCCACTGGCTCTGCTGTGCTGTGATTCATTACAGCACCTGCCAAACACCAGGTCCTGGCCAATGATTGATCTGGTGATCATGTCAGTCTTTCACCGAACACAGCTCTGTCATTGTAAATAATACAGAGCTGTGTTCACTGACAGGGGATCTTGTTTTTTTAATTCCCTGCTAAGCAGGGAATAAAGACAACAAGATACTTAGTAAACGCAGCACATATTACCCACATCACGTAGTTAGGCACACAGTTAACCGCTTGATTGCCCTAGATGTTAACCCTGTCCTACCCAGTGTCATTAGTACAGTGGCAGTGCATTTTATTAGCATTGATCGCTATATTAATGTCACTACTGATGTCAGTGGCAGTTAGTCTGTTCACCCCAGCGTCAGTTAAGGTCAGATTGCCTGCCGCACTATCACAGTCTTGTTATAAGTCACCATTAGTAGTATAAAAAAAAATGAAAATTCCAGTGTACAGCGGGTAAAGTAAGTATTGAACACGTCAGCATTTTTCTCAGTAAATATATTTCTAAATGTGCTATTAACATGGAATTTTCACCACATGTTGGTAACAACCAATGCAATCCACACATATAAAGAAGCCAAAACAAATAAGTTCACAAATTTAGTTATGTGTAATAAAATGGAATGACACAGGGAAAAAGTATTGAAAAGCTTAAATTTATTTAATACTTCATACAAAATCCTTTGTTGGTAATGACAGCTTCAAGACGCCTCCTGTATGGAGAAACTAGTTCCATGCATTGCTTAGGTGTGATTTTGGCCCATTATTCCACACAAACAGCTTTCAAATCTTGGAGGTTCCATGGGCCTCTTCTATGAACTCTGATCTTTAGTCCTTTACATAGATTTTCTACTGGATTCAAGTCAGGCGATTAGCTGGGCCATTCTAGCAGCTTTATTTTCTTTCTTTGAAGCCAATTGAGAGTTTCCTTGGCTTTGTGTTTGGGATCATTGTCTTGCTGAAATGTCCACCCTCATTTCATCTTCATCATCCTGGTAGATGTCAGCAGATATTTATCAAGAATGTCTTGGTCCATTTTTCCATTCATCCTTTCTTCAATGATATGAAGTTTGCCAGTACCGTACACTGAAAAACAGCCTCACACCATGATGTTCCCACCTCCAAACTTCACTGTTGGTATGATGTTTTTGCGGTGATGTGCAGTGCCATGTGACCTCCAAACATGGCGTGTATTATTGCATCCAAAGAGTTCAATTTTGGTCTCATCTGACCAGACTATATTCTCCCACTATTTCACAGGCTTGTCTAAATGTTGTGCAGCAAACTTTAAATGAGCTTCTACATGCTTTTTCTTCCGCAATGGAGTCTTGCGTGGTGAGTGTGCATACAGGCCATGGTGGTTAAGTGCATTACTTCTTGTTTTCTGTGAAACAATTATACCTGCTAATTCCAGGTTTTTCTGAAGCTCTCCACAAGTGATCCTTGGCTCTTGGACAATTCTTCTGATAATTCTTTTCACTCCTCAGTCAGAAATCTTGTGAGGAGCACCGGGTCGTGGCCGGTTTATGGTGAAATGATGTTCTTTCTACTTCCAGGTTATGGCCTCAACAGTTCTCACTGGAACACTCAGAAGTTTAGAAATACTTCTGTAACCAATGTTATCAGTATGTTTTGCAACAATAAGGTTTGAAAGGTCGTGAGAGAGCTCTTTACTTTTACCCATCATGAGTGTGACAGCTTGATAATGAGATACCTTTTTATAGGCCATCAGTTGAGACTGAACCAGCTGCCATTAATTTGCACTGACAAGGAGCAGGATTGCTTTCTAATTACTAATAGATTTCAGTTGGTATCTTGGCTTTCTATGCCTTTTTGCACCTCCCTTTCTTCATGTGTTCAATACTTTTTGCCTGTGTCATTCCATTTTATTACACATAACTTAATTTCTGAACTTACTTGTTTTGGTTTCTTTGTATGTATGAATTGCATGGGTTGTTACCGACATGTAGTGAAAATGTTCATGGCAATAGCACTTTTAGAAATATATTTACCAAGAAAAATGGTGATGTGTTCAATATATAGATTGTAGATGCTATAACTTTCACACAAACCAATCAATATAGACTTATTGGGATTTTTGTTTACCAAACACATGAATACATTTTGGCCAAAATTTACGAAGAGATTTGATTTTTTTTATTGGATATGTTTTTTTTTTCAAAGTTGTTTTTTTTTTAGTTTATATAGCAGAAAATACCACCAAAAGAAAGCTCTATTAGTATGAAAAAGATTGATAAAAAATTTTGTTTGGGCACAGCATTGCATGACCGCACAATTACCAGTTAAAGTAATGTAGTGGCAAATAGCAAAAAATGGCCTGTTCAGGAAGGGGGTAAATCCTTCCGGAGGGCAAGTTGGTAATACTGCTCTGATTACAAACTTTGTTAATGTTAATTCCAATGTTTCCATTGTTGATGGTTATACTGTAGTTCAGTAAGGCTGTTTTACTGACTTCAATTGTGAGCATGCAGTACAGTCTTCACAGGGCCAATGATCACTTATTTGCTATTCTTATGAGTGTTGACAATGCAAAGAAACATTCAATAGCAAAGGAGGGAGAGAAGGGTAAAATTTTCCTTTTTTCATCTTTTTTTTTTACACTTTAGTTTAACATTGCCACTTCTCATGTCACACAATTATGAACTGCAAGAAACCAGACAAGATTTCATGGCACAATTACTTTAGTCAATATTTCTAAATTGGCCCTTTTTTGCGGCAGATGTTCAAAGCCGGCACAATCTCTAATATGGCAAAAAAGAAGAATGTATTCTTGATGCATGTTCACACATTTGCTGAGCAAAGCTTTACCTTTCATGCGGAAAATGAGTGTTCTATTTTACATTGCTCTGCACAAGAACCGCCACGAAAACAACAACACAGAAACAAAACTCTCAGCTCTAAATCTTCAATGTCTCACATAACTACTGGAAATAAATGGCATTAACTAAGAGCCAGTGTTGCTGGAAGAAGCAGTGTTGTGTTACCAACTCTTGTCAAGCACTTATGATGGATCATTGTTTACCATTTGCACTCAACACTCCACTTGCTGCTGACAACTAGCAAAGAAGTAAAATATGCAAAAGCTCGTTTTATGACCTTTGTTGTCTGCTTTTGTAAGACTTCCATAATGTGCGTGGGTAATCCTGAAATCTTTTTCTTTTCTCCTTTAGAGTCCCATATTTTTGTAAATACTTACCAATGCAGCACTGCCTGAAAGGAAATGTTACATCTTAGAGATAGAAAGGCTTCTGCTTTTTTAAACATCTTGTGGAGATGGCAAAGGAGATGAGAAATAGAAAGCAGATGATCCTGGTACATTTAAACCTATAATGAGGGGGAGATAGGACATAAAGATCTGAACGTAACTATAACACAACTTTCTCTTCTATAGAGACATGAGCATTTAAGTTTGCTGCTTTTATAGGCCTTATATGGGTGGAAGGTCTGTGACTGATGCTAATAGGTGATCTAAAACTTGTTTATGTGTATGTCCAGGCAAAATAATTAAAACAACATAATGTACATCCCCAAAATACATTTTTGGACCTTCCAAATACAGAAAAATATATAAAAAATGAGTGCCATGTACACTAAATAATCATAAACACTAATCAATCAAATAAATACTGCTACATAAAAAAATGTGCATAAATTAATTGAAATTATATAAGTCCACATTCATATATTAAATAATTAAAAGTCCCAAAATCCATAAACAGTCTGTTCTCCAATCCCAGAAGACGCCATTTTTGGAGAAACGCACGTCGGGCGGAGCTTTCTGTGACGTCACCTCGTTCTGGCCGGTAGTCTGACACTGCAGGAATTTTAAATGTTCACACTGCCTTTATGCTCCTTATCTATGTAAGTGCAATACTTTAATAAATTCTTTGCTGGTTTATCGGGCCGCACTATGAAGTTTTCTTCTTCTGTTTTAAACCTTTCCTTGCATGATGTGGAGAGCTGTCTGATGTGATGGATTTGTTCAAGTGCGGTTTTCCATTCATCTCCTATTCATCTCCTTGATAACTAGGGTGACAGTGTGGGATCTGAACATCACCACTGGAGATCAAAGTATCTGGTAAGAGGCTGGGTTTTTTTTTGTGTCAAGCATTTGTGGACACCTAAGCACTTTCCGTTTGGAGGACTTCTTTAGCGCACAGCACTGTGTTATTGGATTTTGGGACTTTTAATTATTTAATATATGTGGACTGATATAATTTCAATAAAGTTATGCACATTTTTTATGTAGCAGTATTTATTTGATTGATTAGTGTTTATGATTATTTAGTGTACAGTGAACTAATTTTTCATATGTTTTGTATTTTCTGGTGTTCAGGGAAAGAATAGCAGCAGTTCACTAATTATTTCACTATTGTTTCAGAATGTATATTTTTTTCACACATTTATTCACATATTGAATTAACTGGGGTGTCACGCAGGTTTTTTTCCCCTTTTTTCTGTCTTATATTTTAAATACAGAAAAGTACATGATGATCTGCCAGAATTTCTTGTTTTGAACTGAAAACATTGTATTTTTATGAACTGAATGTTGTCAGCACAGTCCAGTTTTTATCTGTTAATGTACTGAATTCTCCCACTGGCTTTATCTCCAAAACATAGGGGGCAATTGTTTTATAGTCCAGGATAAGAACTTAAAGGACCAACTAATCTCTTTAAAATGGAACTTCTCCAAAAAGGGGAAGTTCCATTTGTTTGTATCCCCCTTTCCACTGCCATATTTGGCACTTTCTGGGGGGGGGGGCGGGTACCTGGTTTTGACAGGTACCTGCTCCCATTTCTGAATCAGATCACCTTGACAATCACAGCCCAAAGTTTGATCCCCCCCCTTACTCTGCAGCCTTCTGGGACACTTCATAGGTCCCTGAAGACTGTGGGACCATTCACAAAGTGCAGCACGCTTCATGCATGAGCAGTAGGAAACCGAATGCACAGCCGGAAGGCCTATGCATACCCTTTTTTTCTGCCCTAGGCTTACCTTTAAATTTGGACTAGAGAGAATTGAGCCTGAAAGTAAGTCAGACCAAAAACTCTGAAGTATTAAATCACAGGATTAAGAGATGAGAAGACACGTGCGTGTATTATCACAGATCAGCAGCACCACTGATCTGTTACTTGAGGTTCTGCCACCATGTGGTCTATCCCACCTTGTTGCTGCATATGACTGGGAGGTATAGGCATCACCAAATGTTGCCTGCAGATTAATGTAGCAGCTACATGGCCATTCCCCACCTAGTCTGTTAATTAACCTTTCTATTTAGCTGTGCTCAGGCCAACACCAGTTGCCTTGTCAAACAGATTATTTTCTATCCCAGGGCTCCAGTTTGTTTCAGTTTCTGCAATCTGCATTACTTGTTACCAACTTCACCTTGTATTTTGACTACAGTTCTTGCTGCTCGCTTAGACCATTTGCTTTCCCCTATTTATGAAATTGTCGACTTGCCCTTTTTGTACCATGCACCATGCTCTGGTTCTATTCCTGCTCATCTTCCATCTGTATGGGGGTGCCTGAGGAACACAACCAGGTACACCCACCTGGACATTCCATCATTCTATGCAAAGTGCTCTGGTGAAGATCTAGAAATGTCTACTTAGACTTCGTACCATTGCCCATTTTTGGGCTCACTCCTCACTAAACATGCAGATAGCACAGAGTGTTCACCATCCAGTTTGTCCAATACTGTCTGCACAGGCGACTGACCAGAACATGGATATGGCTGCCTTGTTTATACATATATATTTTTTGTTTATATCTGTTGGACATTATTTTTATGGTCAGAGGATATTATGTAAACAGATCATGTACGAATGTTTTGCAGTGAACAGGGATTATTTTATTTAATTCATCTTTATTATCATTTTCCAAAGTCTAACAAGCAGATATTAACAAAATTGTCTTTTAAATTTCACAATTTCATTTTTTAAAAGCATCAAAATACTACAGCTCTAACCACTTTTTTACCTCTTGTTCATGTATCTCACAGAATAGGTATACTGCATTTAGCTTCTAAACAATTCCAAACATAGTAGAAAAGAAAAGAATACTAATTGCAGTTCACACTTAGGCTATAAATATGCCATAGACAAAGAAAAAAAAGAAACAGAGAAAAGAAAAAAAAAGAAAAAAAACCCCACTCCTCAAATATCCACACTCACAAAAACACATGCACCTCATAAAGCATCTCCTTTAATCACCATTTTATAAAGTTTAGCTTGAAATATCAACCTGTTATCTATTCTATAAAATTTCCCAAAATATCAGAGTTCATAAACTCAACCCAAGAGGACCAAACCGACAGATACTTATGATAACATTCATGTTAGTTCTTCCAGTCTCTTTATTCTATTGATTTCATCTATCCACTCCTTAACCACTTGCCCTCCTGAGGATTTACCCCAATTAATGACCAGGCCTCTTTTTGCTACTCGGCGCTGCACTAATTCAACTGATAATTGCGCGGTCATGCAATGCTGTACACAAACAAAATTTACGCCCTTTTTTTCACACAAATAGAGCTTTCCTTTGGTGGTATTTGATCACCTGTGTGCTTTTTATTTTTCATGCTATAAACAGAAAATTTTGAAGAAAAACAATATTTTTTACTTTCAGCTATAAAAAATATATAGTAAACTTAAATACATGTTTTTGGTAAAAAAATCCCAATAAGTGTAGATTGATTGCTTTGTGTGAAAGTTATAGCGTCTACAAACTATGGTATAGATACTGCAATTTACGCCATTTTTTTGCTATACAGCGCTGCGCTAGTTTAACGGACAATTGCGCGGTCATGCAATACGGTACATAAATGATATTTATGTCCTTTTTTTTCACACAAATAGAGCTTTCTTTCAGTGGTATTTGATAGCCTGTGCGTTTTTTATTTTTTGCGCTATAAAAAAAAGGCTGACAATTTTGAGAAAAAAAACAATATTTTGGACTTTTTCCTATAAAACATGTCCAGTAAAAAAAATTTAAAAATTAAATTTTGTCATAAATTTCGGCCAAAATGCATTTTGCGACATGTCTTTGCTAAAAAAAACCCCAATACGTCTAAATTAATTGGTTTACGTGAAAGTTATAGCGTTTACAAATGGTGGGAAAGATACTCAGATTTTTAATTTTTTTTCTATACTAATAATGGTGGCGATCAGCGACTTATGGCAGCGATCAGTGACCTATGGCGGCAATCAGCGACTTATGGCAGGACTGCGGGACTGCGGCAGACATTCTGACACTAGGGGGGAACTGACTTGGGGTCACTGACATCCCCAGTGATACCAATACAGTGATCAATGCAAAAAAAAAAACACTGACACTGTACTAATGGCACTGGGGAGGAATGGGTTAACTTTTTTATTCACTGAAAGGGTTAACTGTGTGAGGGGAGTGTTTTACTAGGGGGCGGGGTGTGTACTGCACGGAGACATGCTGATCGGGAAAGATAAACTCTTCTCTCCCGATCAGCGTGTCAGGAGCTGTCAGGGAACTGACAGAAAGCACAGCTACTGCAGCCTTGCTCTCTGTCAGTGATTGCCGCTAATCAGCAGTACATAGCCGGTAATGACCGGCTGTGACCCGGCGACTGACACCCACAGCCAGGATCGGCGGTGCAGATAGGGCGGCCGTAATTCTACAGTGGCTGGGCCGCATGTGGTTAATAGAGGGGAGAACTTGAGTATTCCAATACCTTGGTATACTGTATGTGCCACAGAAAATAGAAAACACAACAGTCCTCCTTTTGATGCTCTCTCAGAATCTGGAAATATAGATAATAGTGCTATTTCTGGGGACATCTGATAAGATGTGCCATTAATAAGTGAGCAAATCCGGAATACTAATTCCCAGAATGGCTTATCCTGGAACAGGACCACCATATATGTGTCATAACTATTAAGTGCAACTTCTATATTAAGATGAGTAAGAGCAGTAAGATGAAGACTTGGAAGGCGGTTGTTGGTGAACTACCAGAAGCCAGGACAGATATTGGTGACTTTTTCCATAAGGCACGGGAACATAGTAGACCTCACCACCACCTCGGAAAGTGAGGAAGGATGCAATGTTATAGAGGCTCGCTTTGCAAAATACATAAGTATGTTACCTACTAAAAAAGATTTAGAATCGATGTTTCATCGAATGGAGGACAGTCATAAAAAAGATATGGTTGAGCTTCAGCAGAGTTTACAGAGCTTCCATGAACGTGTATAAGTGGTGGAGCAGATTATTCCATCAGTAATAATGGGCCAGTCAGAGTTACAGTCTACTATTGCTGATCATCATTTCCAATTACAAGCTTTGTGGTCACATATTGAAGATATGGAGGACCGTAATAGACAAAATAATATCCATATTAAGGACATACTGGAAGAGGTTGGTAAAGAGGAACTTTTGCCATTAACAAAAGGGATTTTCAATACTAATTTAGGTAAACCAACATTGGATGATATAGAAATCAACCGGGAACATCGAATAGCAGGATCAGTCAACCCTGCTGTAGCCCAACCAAGAGATGCGATCTGTAGGATACACTTTTACAAATGCAATGAAGAAATTATGCAAAAGGCATGTAATCATGGTGTTATAGAATCTAATGGAGTCCAAATTACGCTGTATGCAGATCTCTCCTGATGAACTCTACCTAAACGGCGAGCACTGAGACCTCTAATCCAGGCCCTAATAAAGGCAGGCGTATCCTATAACTGGAGATCACCCTTTTTTGATGACTTGTAAAAATGGTCATGTTTATATATTTCGATCGCCAACTGATCTCCCAGTTTTCTTGAAAAATCTAGGCATTGCACAAGTAGAGATAGAATCTTGGCCTGATCTCCCTGGACCACAGTTTTCAGAGCTAGCACACTGGAAACCATGGCATTCAACAAGAGCTCCAACTCAGCGCTCATTAAAAATACCACCAAGTGGAGCTGTGAAATCAAAGTGAAAATATGTTTCAAGAGGGGGCGGGGGGGAGAGAGAGGAAAAAGGAGGGGGAGAGGAAGGGGAAGGAAAGAGGGTAGAAAAAGAAGGAAAAAAAAGGTTTAAACCATGGTATCACAACTAAGGTAGTATCCAGGTCTCCATGGTTTATAATGCTGATTGGTATGATCTAGGGGATGTAAACTCAAGACTTGATGGCTCAATAGCCACATGAACTGTATACGGATTTATATGACTGGGGACAGTGGGAGTTTCTCCTTTGGCCCATTGGTAGTAACCCCTAAGGTTTGAGGGTGTGAAGTTACTGGGTTGTACCTAGGGTTTTTTTTTCTAACATTCCAATGGGTTGGATAAGGGAAAGGGAAAGGAAAGAAGGGAAGAAGGAGGGAGGGGGAGGAGAAAAAAAATAGGGGATTTTCCTCTTTTTTTTTCTCTCTCTTTTTTTTTGCAGAGCCACAGATCTACCCAAGTACCCCGCGATATAGTGATCACAGGTGGTACTTACTGTGTCTCTGCGTCTTGTGGGAAGGTTATCTATTTTCCTTTCTTTCCTTTTCTTTTCTTTTTTTTTTTTGTTTGTGTATGTGTGGTGTGGGAAAGCTTCTTCTTGTCCAAAATCAAATGCAAAGGAAGATATCAAAATTTTTAGTATATTACTATGATGAATTTTAAATTTGGCTCTCTGAATCTCAGAAGTATGAATACATCACAAAAGTGATCTCAAATAATATATGATATGCATAAACAAAGAGTTCATATTCTCTTTTTACAGGAAACCCATTTTAAATCTACATCAGTTCCTCAAATGAATATCAGATACCACTCGTCTTGGTTTATGAGTCATAACCCAAAGAGCAAATCAAGAGGAGTTGCTATTGGTCTACAATCCTCTATCCCGGTCTCTGAGGTTCAGGAACTTACGGATCCAGAAGGTAGATATGTGTTAATTAAATGCAAGATCTTCCATCAATTATTTACATTGGCTAATATTTTTGCACCTAACTCTGGACAAGCTTCAATAGTAACATCTGCCTTATCTAAATTAAGAGATTTTTAGGAAGGAGTGGTGGTATTAGGAGGAAATTTGAATTTAACATTAGACCCAGTGCTAGATACATCAACAGGAAAGTCACATATATCTAGATATTGCCTTAAGAGGTTAAAGCACATGTTTCACTCGTTACAGTTGATTGACGTTGATTTAACATTAGACCCAGTGCTAGATACATCAACAGGAAAGTCACATATATCTAGATATTGCCTTAAGAGGTTAAAGCACATGTTTCACTCGTTACAGTTGATTGATGTCTGGCGTATTCTATATCCATTTGAGAAAGATTATACATGCTATTCAGCCATGTATAACACATATAGTAGGATTGATTATTTTTTAATCTCCCATTGTCTATTAGATAGGGATCCATGGTCTCAAATAGGTACTAGACTGTGGTCAGACAATTTCCCACTTTATTTTTCAGTGAAAATTTCTAATACATGTAAAATGCATACAACATGGAAACTGAATGAGAATTTATTAAAAGATCCTCTTGTAAAGGAGGCCATTGTGGAGACATTAGCAAACTTCTCTATAGACCATGCAGATGATACCACGTTGTCTACTATAAAGTGGGAAGCGTTGAAATGCATTTTGAGAGGAGTTTTTATTTCCCATGGCTCAAGATTGAAAAAAGAGAAAACTTCTAATATGGCCTCCCTAACTGAGGAAATACAAGAGTTAGAAAATAAACATAAGCATATGGCAGAGGCCTCTATTTTTCTAAGATTACAAAAAAAAATGAAGTTGCATGCATTAATTGATCAAGCATATTTAACACATAGAGAATGCGTGCAATGTGTCCTTTATGAATATGGTGATAAAAGCAGTAGGGTTCTAGCACATACAATCTCAAAAAATATTCTAAAAGGTCTATGTCGAAGATGAGATGGCCAAGGCAGGGTCTTGTACATGCGTCAGAGCAAATAGCTTCAACCTTTTATGATTACTATTCTTCATTATATAATATTAGAAGTACATCGGGCTGATGCTGCATTCACCTAGGTAAATACAAATGGGGGGGGGGGGAAGCCCACACTTCTCTTTTAATTATCCTTTAACGGGACACAAACAACAAAAGCAATCCTGACTAGGGTTTTAACCATTTCCCAATCCTGATCACACAACTTTCACCCAAGATTTACATGTTTCCATTTGAATCCAACTGGAGAAATGTATGAATTCTGGATGAAAGGTGTGTGAATTTTGTTTGAAAACATTTATAAAGAGACACCAAATTATTTTTTGTGTAAAAGCAATAAATGCAAAATTTCATCACTCCCTGTTTATTTTTGGTGTAACAGCAGATATATTTCAGACTTCTAAACAATACTTTGTGAATAATCCAAACATAAAATCTGGAGTATGTGTTTTATTTCTGAATATATGAAGAATAATATCCACCTGCTTCATTTGACATCATTATAATGTGGGCTTATTCTGAGCGTGTTTGTGCAGTGGCTTTTGTTCTTATAAAGCTTTTGCTCAACATAGAAAGAGGATTTGGTATTAATGGCATTCTTCAAAACCTAAATGAGTAACTTGTTTCAGCTAAGTAAGTTATTATCCAAGGAGAATATTATTATTTGCTCTATGAACATTGCAAATAAGACTTGTATAAATACACCTCCAGCTCACTGTCTCCAATATGTAATTTCTCCAGAGGTGATTAAATCCTTGCTAATTATTTATTCACCATAAAACATTCACATTATTTTTAACACACACAATTTTATCAGCATATATAGTCAGCAGATATCAAATAATGGCCCTGCTTAACAGTATATCCATACATATATGGTTATATATTAAGCAGGGTGTTTGCATTGAATTTGTATATTCTCCCTGTGCTTGTGTGGGTACAGCAGTATACTCCCACACTCCAAAGACATGCTAGCAGCTTAACTGACTCCTGTCTAAAATTGCTATTCTACTAAGGATGGCCATGATGGCTTTCTCACGATTAGCCCAAACACCAGAAAGATAAAGCACACTGAGTCCCCTAGAAGAAAAGTATAACAGAAATGTTATATATATATATATATCAAATTTTAATTCTTTTACGAGATGTCAGGGATGTGTCCTGGACAGTAGGTATGTCTCCCCACTGTTTGAGTTGTGTCCCTTTAAGGAGTATGACGTGTATGTAGTTTTAGTACTCAGGGTTCTCACACATGCAGGGTAAAGGGTTCTGGGGCAGCCTGCTCTGATTTACAGTGCTCTCAGGATTGGTAAGTCCTCATTTGGGACCCACAATTCAGAGGTTCTGATAGACTTTTGGGGTGGGAAAGAGCCTCCAAACTTTGATTATAGGCATTTTGTCCTGCAGGGGTTAAGCCACTTGCAAGAAATTACTAAAGATGATCAGGAAACAGCCAACATGTGTCTGTGAAGTAGAGTGTGTAATAGTACATGGCTGAGTGAGTAGTGTGAACGGATTCGTGACTAAGCAATGGCTAAGCTGCTGGCCTTTGGGAACCCTGAGGCAGGAGGGGACAAAACCCTGTAAAGGGAAAAGTTTTTGGACAGTCAGCCAAAAAACTTGATTTGCACCAGGAGTGTGGACTGTTGTGTGTATTTTATACTGCAAGCAAGTTGTTGTTTTTTTTGTTGTTTTTTTTGTTTTTTACTATTGAGCAATAATGGAATAGCTTGCTTTTACCAATATGCTTCGCGGATGATCTCAGGCTCCTTAAGATTACAGCATATATACTGTATACCTCATACATACAAATAATAATATTTTGTATTACACATAGTTAAATTGTGTATTGTGTAGCCTAAATCCATCTGAAGCCCTATTACCAAGACCATCATTCCTACAAGCAACAGTCTACAATGTCCAAGTTGACACTTTCTTGGTAAGTTCTTATAACTCCAGAAGCCTTTCATTCCAGTTTATCAATGCACCAATCAAAGCCACTGCCTTTTTTTTTACCCAAACGTATAATGCACAGTTAAATGGAGAGGCACAAAAACTATAAACAGTTCAAAAACTTGTGGTATCTACATCTGGGTGATAAAAATTAGAGTCTAAGTATGGTATTCGATATGAGGTCCACCAGACCCTCAATCGCAGTCTTAATGTCTATGTTTTACTGAGTTTCTCTTCTTCTGTATGATACATTAAGCAGCATAAATCAGTGACTGTTATTATTGCATGTGTAGCACCCTCCTCTAGCTAGGCAAAATTTAGTTTTTGGCTTCACTGTAATCAATGGGCCAGTAATTTATTGTTTTTGTCTAGTCAGCGTTTCCTTGATTTTGCCGCCTGCATTTGGAAGAAGCTTCCAGAACACAGGGAGAGTCAAATGACCAGTATGAATTTATAGCATGCCCCAGACAATCCCTGGAAGAATTCATCCAGAAGGTGACTGGGGAGGCCTTTCCAGAGTGTTCTTTCCTCTCTAGGGAGGGTTTCCTCTCCAGGGAGGCTGCTGCCCCTAGGAGATAGCCAGTGAGACAGCCTGGGGAAGATTGCTAAATGATTATTTGTTGGAGGGCACTATCCTGAAGTTTTAGTCTGGTAGCTAAAACTCATTCTAGATATTCAACACTCCTGCAGGAAATATAATTCAAATTTACCAGCTTATTTATAAAAATGGCTTAATAAACTTATTCAGCTTTTAAAAATGGATGTAAAGTGGAATTTCAGCTAAAGTCTAAATAGTCTTTAAAATGCTCCCTCCTCCTAACACCTATAGTGACTTACCAGTGTAAAATGGATGTATACACAAACCTATTTTCAGCCCGCTCTGGTTCAGTCTTGAGATCCCCTGTGCTAGCCCGTGGTGGCTGCAGGGGAATGGAGGGAGCTCCCACCAACAGCTGTGAAAGCTAGGAGCAATGACATCAACCATAGGCTCCCATGGTGCAAGTGTTGTTGGCAGTCCTTTCTATCTCCTGTAGTCACTGCTGACTGATGTAGGGGAGCCAGATCACCTGACAGGGACAGGTAGTATAGGTGTTAGGAGGGCGGAGGGAGGATTTGGAAGACTAGCT
The DNA here is from genome assembly GCF_062004578.1 of Staurois parvus. Taxonomy (NCBI): domain Eukaryota; kingdom Metazoa; phylum Chordata; class Amphibia; order Anura; family Ranidae; genus Staurois; species Staurois parvus. The sequence continues at coordinate 9,584,243 of NW_028318478.1, forward strand.
AGGATTTAGCTGGAATTCTACTTTAAGTATTATTCTAACCATTTCCATTAAACTCTTTACAACACCACCTTCTCTGTAGCTGCACATATTACAGTCTGAAGGAACAAGTGCAACAAAGCTTCCTGTTCCAATCATTGATACAGGAGCCAGTGGAGTAAGAAGAACTTGGAGCAACCAACAGAAAATGTCCTTAGAATGACAGTCTAAGCCTTAAATCACAACTGCATGATGCCAATTCCATTCCATTTTAGTTCTAGTATTACAGAAGGGTACACAACAAAATCACAGCATTTACATAGCAATGATTCCTTGGCTATACCAATCAGTACAGAAAATGATTTTTATTATAAAAATATACAACAGGTCTACAGTTATCTTGTATCATTTAACTGCTCGCCAAATAAGCTTTTCTGTCTCAAATCCCTGTAAAGTCAAGTATGAAAAATACATGTATAGAAGGACTATATAAGCAGGTCTGAATTGTAATTCCCCACAGGAATAGAATAATCATAGACGCACTGGAAAGGGCAAGCGGCTCAGACATTCCACATCCCGAGCAATCCAGAAATATGACTTACCATTATGTGGCATTTACCTAGTTCTTCAGAAGCCGAGTACATAAAAGTCTGATAACTCTGTGGAAATTGCTGTAAAATGAGTGCACTAAGCAAACTCTAGATACAGCTACAGTACAGATATAAATAGCAAGGACATTATCCACTCCCCGAGCTGTATTTATACTTGGAATTTTTTTTACAGTGTCCATGCAAATATCACTTTCTTTCATTATCTTTTTAATAATTGCTGCACAACATAACGATCCCGGAGGAAGTGCTCCATTTCTGTGAAGTAGTAATAATTCATTGTGTGGTGTCTACTGTATGAGGGGATGTTAAAAGCTAGAAAGGTTAAAGGGTTAATATATAAAGTGAATAAAGGATTGGCTGCCTTTGAGTAAGACATGTTTTAATCCCCAAGGTAAAATTAAACATCTGCATTTACTTTAATGGCTTAGCTGTAACTGAGTGCCAGAAGCTAACAAGGGAAAAGGTGGGTGCATTTAAAGGGAAACAATGGTGTGTTTCTTTAAGTACAAAGTTTAAGTAATTTTTATAGCATCTACTTAGAATTAAAGTTGGCTGAGAGTTGGCTTTTATGTTTTTACTTGCTTGTTGTTCCATTTTTGATTGGTTTATTGTGTACAGATATTTAAATACATCCTTATTTTAATGGCTGCTTCCAATCAGATCAGAACTGATCCATGGACATTTTATCTTTCTGCAGACTGAGGCAAAAAGTAATCACTCCCTCAGCGTTTTCAAAAAGGAACACTGCATATTTGATATTAGGACCAGAAGTTGTACTTGACAAATAATACAAACAGGTGAAGTTCATACAATGTACTGTTCCCCAGAGCACAGAAAATGTTGAAGCCATTGGATCTGTATGATTAACCATCTTTGGTGTAGTAACCCCCTCCAGAATGTGGGTGGTGAATTACAGGCTGGGTCCATAGAGTGCCCCGTCCCACGGGCTGGACCCAATATTGGGTTCAGGTCTCTAGGGAAGGAGCCTAAGCATACAAACTCCGCCACTACCAGGGCTGTCACCTATGCCAGGTCCCACCACTCCCTGACTGGCTGTCTGCTTATGGACTCAACAATAGTCCTGTAGTCAGTGGAAATGCCAATATAGCTTCCTCTAAATAGCTTCTCTGCATGTTAGACATATGTACAACTACAAACAGAATATTTAGTTATGGATTTTGTGTGGCCATATAGAAGAGAAAACATGTACAGTAAAAACAACTTTATTAGGGCGGCACAGTGGCTTAGTGGTTAGCACTTCTGCCTGGCAATACTAAGGTCGTTGGTTTGAATCCCAACCATGGCACCACCTGCCTGGAGTTTGTATGTTCTCCCTGTGCCTGTGTGGGTTGCCTCCGGGTACTCCAGTTTCCTCCCACACTCCAAAGACATGCAGGTAGGTTAATTGGATCCTGTCTCTAAATTGTCCATAGTATGTGTATGTATGAATGTGAGTTAGGGGCCTAAGATTGTACACCCCTTGAGGGTTGGGGACTGATGTGAATGTACTATATATATATATATATATATATATGTAAAGCGCTGCGTAAATTGACGGCGCTATATAAGTATCTGAAATAAATAAATAAATTATGCACCATTAAAAATCTATTACACAACATTCAAAATTACTTCCTACATAGGGGTTCACAACATGAAAAGATTCCTATTACAGTTCAAAAGTGGACTCAACGCGTTTTGTGAATCCTTTAGGAACACATGTGACAGAATCAGTACACTGGAGACCACTACTAATCTTTAATAGAATATCAGCCAATAGCATGTTCATACTGCCCATAGAGGTGCAAATGAGTAAGTCAAGATGAAGCCACTGCTTCTCAGGTGAGAAATTAAAAATTTTCCTTAGGTGAGAAGCACCATATCCCTGGAACCCAGACTGGGTTCCCACAAGGAGTGGGTAAGCAGCAAGTAATAAATCACATCTTTAGCAGCATACTTGGTCCTTGAATAAGGTAACCTGGAACCTGACTTACTAACAGTGGAGCCCCCGAGAGGTTGATCCTTCCTTTTTATGTGTTTGCCAAAGCAGAGGGCATTACCTTCCAAAAGCCCAGGAATACCTTGCCATCATTGTTATCCATTACCACTAAGGGAGTACCACCTCAGCAGGACAACACAACAAAACAACAATTGCTATACAGAAATCCAACTAACTTAAAAACAATACGATATTTGAACAAACATAAGAACACTTTGCAACCACCTGCTTACACATATCCACTAGATGATAGTCACCCACCAGCAGTTGGATTGGCACCTTTTGGTTACAGAAAAACAGACAGATAGGAAAAGCATTGGTGGCTCTGTGCAAGCAAGTATGAACATGGTAAAATTGGTGTTGCTTATATGATATAGGAATAGTTTATTAATGATCCTCCTTTATTTTCTCCCTTTCTTCTGTTTAACATACCATTGAAAGAATTTAATTAAAGCTGTTCGTTAAGTGCAAAGAAACATGATTGTTGATTTTAGGCCTGTGCTTGTCTTTAAAATGTATTGCCAGTAGCCAAATAAAACATGCACATTTTTTCTGCTAAAATACAGCATGTGCATTCATGATTTTTTACTTAAACTGGAATTCTGGTTTACAAATAATTAATCTTAAAACTGCTCCCACCCCCCTTTTAACACCTATACTAACCACCCTGTGGAAGAAATATTAGAAACTTACCTATTTTCAGGCTGCTCCAATCCGGTCACATGATCAAGTTGGCTTCCTTGTGCAGTGCAGTGGCTTTGGGGGAGAGAAGGAAGTGCTGACAATGGATGGCCCACAGTAAGCCTATGGGTGATGTGACAAAGGCAGTGTCAGACCACTGCCCTTTTCACCAACTTGTGTAAATGACTGGCCAGCCTCATACTGCACTGTCAATGATTCTCAACAATGATACTCTCAATCCTACCCTGCAAAAAAAATTTACAGCTTGTGGGACCACAATCTATGAGACTAGACTAGACAATCTAGACTGAGAGCGGTTGTCACTGTGTTTAGTTAACTAAGCAATTAATTCTTTAAACTGCAACTACCTACTTTTTTTTACCAAGAAGTAGGACACATTCCTAATATTGGCAATACCAAATATGACTTTAGTATAAACTTCTGTAACACAGGCTGTCACCGCAAACAGGTATATTAAGAGATTTAGACTACAGTAGCACTCTTCAAGAGACAGGGATTCTTTTGGTTGGCCTTAGGGCGCTAGAGAGAGTTTTAGCACTTTTCAAAATATAGTTTAATAATGAAAAGGTAAAAAGTGGTGCAAATAAAATATTTACCAAAAAGAAGGTATTACTAAGAAACAAATATACAACAAGGCAACAGCAAGACTAAAGTGTAAAAAATTAAAATACTTGCAGGTCCTGGTTTGCAGAGTCCAATGAATAAACAAGACATTACAGTGGCTCTCTCAAGTCCTCTTAGGCATTCCTTGGTTTAATGTTAAACAAGAGCTGTCAAATGGGCAGATAGAGACCATCTGACCAATTAAGCATCTGGGGAGTGGCCATGGGATGTCACTGTGTTTATGCTTGTACCAGGGCCATTCCTTACACACAGTTTAGTACCAATATTAATATCTTAAAATATGTACAGGTTGCATTCTGGAAACTGCTAAATTATTGTTGAGCATTACATTTCATGTCCAGGAATACCAAACATGAAGTCTCTCGAATGGACCTGTCACCCAGGAAGTAGGAGTCAGCTATCTCACCTTCTGTATATTATGTCTTACTCATGTATGACTTCGATTTGTTCGGTATGATATTCCCCATTCAAATATATATTTAACATTAATGTGTCTTGGTCCTGCATGATTTTATGAATTGTGTATAAATTCTTTGAAATAGTAATGAGGCAGAGGTTTATGGCCCTGAATGCCTATTATGATACCTATTAGTCCTGGGTAGACATTTTACAGCACATTGTGTCTTCCTAATGTGTTTAATTGCCCCACAAACCATGGGTGACAGAACTGAAGGATTTTGTGACTGTTTTACGATGGGTCAGAGGTTGGTTATAATCTGTAGATGGTTATGGTTAGCAGGAATTAACAGATCCTGCCAGAACCTCAATTAGATATTTACAGCTTTGGCAAAGGCCTGTGTACTGGTGTCTGCGGACCCTAAGTTGAGATAACAGGCTCTTTGAACTGTGACTTAGCTAAAAGGCTATGGGGGTGCACTTCTAGCTGTTACAATGTGTACTGTTCTACAAAACTGTCATGGTTGACATATAATTCTTGAACAACAGGGCTGTCAGACAGAGCTTTTTGTGTGCCCAGTCTGCATGACCGTTACAGGTGACATCACCATTCAGGCTTTCCAGCACTCTCTCCTCTCCCCTCTAGCTAGAGCTGGCTAACACATGGAGGATTACATTACCAGACCGAAGTGGCCTGAAAAGAGGTAAATATGGCCTGAAAATAGGTAAATATGGATATCTTTCTTCTACAGGAAGTGTTAGAAAAGGGGTGAGAGCAGGTTTAAGATTAGTTAGTTGTATCCCAGAATTCCACTTTAAAGGCAAACATATTCTATAAACAATAGAAAAAATAGCACCTTGACACTAGGCAAAAACCTTCTGGAAAGTCCATTGAAAACATGTTTGTAAAGAAGGTGGCATTTTCTTCAGGTGACCTTTAAGACCATCAGTGCCTCATGAAAAAAATATCCACTATAAATACCACAAGACTTACAAACACTAACAACATTCATTACTTGGATGCAAGGGAGGTTTTCCTGGAGAATCTTGACAGTTATAAACAAAATACATTGCACAGAATGGGAAGAACAGATGGTAACCCTCTAAGCTTTGCTTTTATTAGCTGTCTTTTCTGAACTGTGTAAACTCATGGGGTAGATTCCTGAGTCAGTGCCCACTGGCCATGGTGCAGGCACATTTAGATAAACTTTAGTGCACTGACTAAACCTTGCAAGGATGATAAACCTGAGCATAACTTTTAGGGCACAAAACACCTTTGCACAGTATAAGATTATAGAATGAAAACATAAAACAGCAATCCCATGATCTGCAGTAAGCTGTGCTAAACCTTTGTAACATCTTTGTAACATCTTCACTGAAATTTAAAGTGTTACTAAATCCAGGACCCTGCATCCACTATATCTGGTCTTGCACAGTACACACTACATGGAAATGCAATTATTTTAGTAAATATAAATTGCTAAATACATTTTCTTAACAGAAGTTCTGGCTTCTATGAGTGTCCAGCCCAGCACTAGCTAAAGCTTGTAGGAGGAGTTTTATTTCTGCTCTAGAAGGATGCAAACCCTCTGACCTCTGTCTGACCACTGCTAATTGGCCCTGTGCTGATCACATGCACTCTCTCAAGAAAAAAAAAAACCTCTCTAGCTATACACACCAAACTGAGCTTGTGCAAATGCCTATGGTTCAGTCTGTCTTATAATGAGATAAGAAGTGGTTGCTCGAAAAAGGGGAGGAATAGAGAAGTATCAAATGGCCTTTTTACACAATGCAGAGAATTAACCCCTTAGGTTCCACAGTGAGTATAACAAGCATGCTTTACTGCATGTACAGGCTGATTTTACTGTTGTGGGTTTAGCAACACTTTACATTTAGAAATATCTGACAGGTCTAAACCACAGACATCCATACAAGTCATAATTAAACTCAAAATTAATCTAAATATTTAATTTGATATTAGCTTTGTCTTTTACTAATTAAGTCACTTTTACAAACAAGTAAATATTGTTCACAATGAAATATCTCTACACCATTTTCAGTTAGCCACTAAAAAACCTACAATATGACACAAATTGGGAATCCCTCCACCTGGTCCTAATACAATGTCTGTGCTAATGCAATGATGTCACACACTAGGCCTACTACTATGACTAAAAATAGTTTCCCAAATAAAGGTAATTATATTATTACATGAGGAGCCTATGAAATAATTCCTTTCTCCTTACTGTTTATAGCATCACATGACTCCTTCTGATCACCTATCTATGGACAGTAATGTTTCAGCCTCTAGTTTTTAAAAACATGGTAGATAAAGTAAAGTAAAGATGATATCACCAAAAATAGAGAAGGATTTTTTTTTCTTCATGGAGCATGTCTAATGTTTCCCTACCTATGCTTTGTAATTATATTGAACTCACATATGTGAGGCTTCATACAGTATGCTGGACAAAGTCACTAGTCCTGTGCCGAATTGACCAAGAAGCCAAAAAGTTACTGCAGACCTTCCAACATTACCAACTATGTATTTGCAGACATGTCCTAGATAGATTTTTCTAAAACAGAACCACAAAAGAACAAAAATTGTCTTTCAGTCATTACGTTTTTCCAGTTTTTTCCTAATCTTTGTTAGCTTGTTCTATCTGTTTCCCTCCTAAATGCCCTTGTACATATTTTTCAAACTGAATATTCCATGCCAGCCTAACAGAACCTGATCATATTATTTTACTTTTCATTCTACAGAAAGTGGTAATATTTTATATAGTAGCAGAAGGATTTTAAGGTTATTTCCTTGGATTATGCATTAGCTTCAAGACAGACAAGGAACTGCTAGCTGACATTTTCTGTATTTCAGATAAACCGAGTCATGGCATTGTCAGCCTTGTAATGTTTCTATACTTCAGCTGTCTTAACAGTATCTGGACATCCAAGACACAGTGTTCTTGAGCTGACATACGTATGCTTCTATAACTACTCAAGACCAATAACTTTGGTCTTCTGGCTTTGAAAAGTATAAAGTACTTAAGAATACTACGTTTATGCGTATTTTAGTCTTGAAGAATAGTCTTTGATGAAATGTAGTGCCAACAAAGCTGTTCCATTTTAGGAAAGCTACTACATCTGGTTACCAGATTTTCAAAATGAAAACTGGTAACATGCTACTGACCTCATCAACAAAATCACACCCCTATTTTGAGGAAGACATACAAGGTAAAAAATAAATAGTTTTCAAATAACAGGCAACAAGGTATAAATGATTATCAGTAGGTATCAATGGAGCAGAGCCCCCAATGTAAATATTGGGGCCCCATATAGCCTACCTGACAGGGCTCCCCTCTCTCAGAGGCAGCCTCTGCTGGACTCCCCTGACCCAATATGGCCTGGGTCTGGTCTAGGAATATCGGCCATACCCCCACATACTCCACTTTAAAACAGGCCCCTCAGAATGAGCAAACATTATATTCTGCCCTATTACACTGGGTTGACATAATAATTGGTTGAACTCCATAAATATGTCTTTTTCTTAAACTCTATGTATTGTGACAGAGCAAGGCCCTGCCACTGGGAAAATGGGTATAGGAATGAAGCAGCATTCGCAATAATGCAAAGTGCAGGGCTCTGGTGTGTTTATTGTGAGTGGAGAGAACTGTGTTTACAGCCTTCTCTGGGTTTTGCAATCCCTAGCGTGTGAAGGCTTTAAAATGTCTTGGGTGGGATGAAGCCTTCAATCCTGTGTCCAGGTCTTACTGGGGACCTGCAGGTTGTGTGACTATACATTTGCCTACACTAAGCAAATCTTAGCTAAAGCTTAGGGCCCCAGCCAGGAGGAAGATGTTCTCCTATTTGACAACAAGTGTGTAATCTTGTCTTGAGACAGAGGTACTCTACTCAAGAGACAGTACTCCATGTTGGAGAGATTCATTGTCCACTGGACTGATAGAGTTGAAGCCGTTACATGACTCTGGGAGGCTAAGAGAAAGTCTGGGGGATTGAGAAGGTTGGGACAACTAGGTGAGGCCAGGGGACTGAGGGAATCTGTAAGTCCTAGAGGAGTGAAAGAGTAATAGAAAAACCTCTACTGAGAGGCCAGGAGTGGGCCTATACAACAGGGAGCTGTGACTACAGGTTAATTGAGCTAGGAGAGAGTTTAGAGAGCCAGGAGAGCTGGTGGAAAGATATGAAGGAACAGTGACCAGAGCAGCAGTGCTACAGAAGAAAAAGACAGATGGATTGGTATTTTTGTAACCTATTTTGCTGATTGAAATTGACACCTCTGCGTGGGCAAGTTTTGTGAACTGTAAGTTTTTGTTTTATTAAAAGTGGGCTGGCAAGCCCTTAACAGTGTTTTGACTGGCATGGTTCTCATTTACAAATGCTTCTACTACTGAGCTCTTTTCACCATATCACAATATACATTGCCCCTTTTATGTCCAACTCACATAAATCTGTACCTATCACACATATATTTTGCTTTGCTCTGTAATACCCAGCTCCAGTTATTGGTGTGCCCATTACTCTTGGCATTCATTCAATAATGGAAGTGAATCTTCACACATTTTATTCTGTGAACACTTTCAAATCCTTTAGATTTGTCTCGTTGTGTTACCATGCAGTATCCGCAGATGAATATTATGCTGTAGTGTACAGGGCAAGTAATTGTAAGAATGGTTTCTGCTATAAAAATATTCCCATTTAAAGCCATTTCATACTGGTTACTTATTTGTCACAAAAAGTGCAATTGTCATTCAAATCTGACATGTCATATATACTAAAAACCAAAATGCCTTCTCACCCTATTTTAAGTACGGTACCCTTTGGTGCTTGAAATCACTTTTAATACAGACACACTGCCTTCCCCATCAATACCGTCACCTTTGAATATCATAAGCAGCTACCAACAATACCCAGTACTGTCAATAACGCAACCTCCACCCACCATGTGACAGTAATGGGCTTGACAATTGACCAGTTTTCTCCTAAATTCTGCATTGTTAAAGGTATGGGTGAGTCACAATGTCCACAGTAACCAGAAGTACTAGGTTTTGACTGAGTGGTGACAAGGATCACAGTGGCAGTGGTGGCTAACAGGACAGGGTGGAATTTTAGCTTTGGATTTTAGTTTATATGACAGATTTTCTTTATGTAAAAACATAAAGCAAATAATTAAATAGGTCTATCAATTATTAACAAACCATTGCATTAGCTCAATTATTGCTTCAGAGGAAATACATTTATTAAGCTAGTATAATAAATGATGTTGATCATTATGAAAAGGACACAAATAACTTTACTTGATGTACTTTAATCTTCTTTATATACCGGTCACGAACATATTTAGATGTTTGTTTATGGCATTGATTTTAGTTGAAGTTTAAAGGTTTATTGCTTCCTTTGTAAAATATTGTGTCAATTCACTAAGAGATAAAAATTGAATAAAGTTTTGAGTTAAACTAACTGATGCAAAATACTGTTGAAGTAGACCTTGGCAGACTCCCCCGCGGTGTCATCCTGGGCAGCCACGACTGATGCACTTCTTATCTATAAACTTACCTATATGAACCGTGGATGTTCATGGAAATATGACAAGGTGTTGCTCCCTGGACAGTGCGGTAGTTTGGCTCATGGTTGGGTTCAACTGATGTCGGGGCTCGGTACTCATAGGAGATGTGCTGCGGGAACTCTTGTGCCCCCTCCTCCTCCCCTTTTTTCCTACTTACCCTCCTCCCCCATCCCCCTAATCCCTCAAACCTACCCCCCCCTCTGTTAAATCTATTTCCACAGATTCAATGAGCCCTCATTTTTACTTGGGAGCTACATGTGATGTGTTACTGTTTCACGTGTGATTGGGAATACCTAACTGGCTTATAAGTCCTTCTGCAATGCTGTTGTTCATCTGAGCTTTATCCATTACTACTGTACTTTGTGTGCTATGTCAATGCTCTCTACATGCACTTTATGATTTTGTATTGAAGTACACCATAGAAGCCAGGAATGTGATAGGTAATAATAGCCTCAGCCTAAATCCATCCAGACCATGCCCCCAGATATATTTCACCCCACCAATGGGGCTTAGTCATGTTTGTCTTCTCCCTGTTCTGCGGATTACTTGGAGTAAGGGTGGTGGCCTAGCTTGACCTGCACCCTTAATGAAATACACCAAATAGGGGACATAGATGTCAGATTGCAGACCCCAAAGTCGACCTTCATATCGCATTCGGAATTCATTAGTAAATTGACCCCAAGGTCTGGTAATGTACTGACTACTGTCTTACAAAATGTATGCATTGGTATTTTAATAATTATATAGTACAGGAAGCACATGCTAAAAATTACCCCTCAAGCGTCCAACATGCTTGGCACAAGAATACATTTATACTCAAAATTAAAAATATGAGCCTTCTATATTTCCTCTTTATTCCTTCTCAAGCCCAGTTCAGATGTGCAGACTTGTTCTCACATTTCTAGCACTGCATATGTAATTAATAGTCATTAGTTTTACTACACCCCATTTCTCTGTGCACCATTTTGGTGAAATCCATAAAATGCACATATGTGATCAGATCTGAATAAACAAACTTGTGTGCACATCTGCTATAGCACAATAATGTTGCTTCATTGATGCACAACATTTGACTAAACAACAGCAGTAAAATCATGCTACCTCTCCTGTCTATAACAAAGTACTGTGTATTGAATAGGAATGCTAAGAGCAGCAGTTGGGCAAATACATTCCTATCCTATGATAGTGCTAATACCCATTGCCTTTGACTAGGATTGTTGCTCACATCGACATCCAGAGTGGGAGAAGCAATAATAATGTGTATCCATCCTGCATAAAGAATTGGGATTCTCAGCACCAAGAAGTATGCTTTCCTTACACCAGACAGTTACATATTTTATTTGCAGTCCAATTATTTATCACATTTTTATTAGTATGTCTGGCAGTATACCACACAGACCAAATGCAACAATATAATCAACTTTATTGCTGTGTGCTGCTGCGCATTTGAAATCAAACTCAAGGTTAAATATTACTTTTCATGTTCCTGTACATAAGTAGAGAAGAATTTACTGACTGCCTCCATAAAGTAAACATAAATAAATAAATAAAATCACCTTTTGATTACAGGTAAATTAAAAACTACACTAAATAATTCCCAGCATTTTTGTCATACAACATAAAATAAAGTGATATTAAAGACAATTTAAAAAATAAATAAATAACAAACATGCTATACCCACCTGCTTTTTGCAGTAGTTTTGCACAGATCAGCCCCGATCCTCCTCTTCTCAGGTCCCCCACCAGTGCACCTGGCTGCTTCCTCCTGCTAAGGGCCCCCAGAGCAAGCAGCTTCCAATGGGCAACCAAGCAGGCTCGCTCCTGAGCTGCTGTTCTGTGTGTCCATTCAGGGCTCGGCCCTGTCCCCTCTCTCTCCTTATTGGCTCACTGGATATGATTGTGCCAGTGGCTTCCACTGCTGTCTCAGACAATGAGGAGGGAGAGTCCCTGGAAAGCTGAGGCTCTCATGCACATCGCTGGATCATGATGGGGCTCAGGTAAGTTTTTGGAGGGTGGGCTGCTGCACATAAAAGGTTTTTTACCTTCATACATAGAATGCATGACAGTAAAAAACTTGAGCATTTACAGCCACTTTAATCTTCCATAAAAAACATTTTCAAAATTTCAAATAAAATCCTGCATTTTCAGTAATCTGCAGGCCATTAGTACTGCCTTTGCTTAGTAGAAAATGGTAATATAAAAATGACACCAGTACAGTAGTTCGAACAAGTAAACCAACAGGAAGTAAATAGGGACATAATTCCAGAGCACAACATCAAACACATCAAGTGGCCATGTTAGAAATGTCAACCAAATGTTTGTTCCTCAGTATCTGTACAGAGGCCGAGAGTGGGAATGTTTAATCATCTGCATGATCAGATTCTGCAACTCATTTTTTCAGTTCTGGTAAGAGGCTGATTTATACTGAAATATATGGGTAGATTTCTAAAGCAAGGTAGATTTAGACAACAGTAAATGTGACAAAAAACAAACATTCACTGCAGGTGAGTCTTCCTGGTGTATGTGCTTTAAATGACAGCGATTGCTTATCCACTAGTTAATGTTTTGTGAAAATCACATTCACTGCTTTAGAAGGGTAAAGCCTACTTGTATTGTTACATCATCTGTTATACACCAATGATACACATGGACACATGTTGTTGTAGTGCACATACTCAATTCTCTAACAAATTTTGTGTGATAAGAAGTGTAGGCTCCAGTATCTAAACATAGAAATAGTATACTTTCTCTAATATTTTGGGAGCTCTATAACTTCTTAAGTACATACTAATATCGCTTAGAGCATAAGCAAACTTTCAGTTTAGAGAAGATTTATTATTAAAATGTTTATTTTACAGTTCTGCCGCCTATGGGACAAAGTCCATGTAGCATTTTGTCTCATGTTTCACACAGGGCGGACTCTGTTTTAAATAGCAGGGGATCTGTCCGCTGATCCCCTGCTGATCAGAGCAGAGCGGGCAGATGACAGGTCTGTGTCCACTCAGTTTATGCAGAGCAGACACGAAAAAAGCCTACTCTGCTCTATGGCAGCCAGGAGTAAATGGGTTCTGCTGTTCGTTTACACCTGACTGCCCTCCAATCTGATCCACCTAGAGGGATGGGGATGCATCCCATTCCATTTTTTTAAGCGCACTGGATTTTAGTGGAGGTAGGACACAAGTCCATTTACTGCAACCGATCTATTGGCATGAATGGAGGGTGATTGAGTGAACCTGACTGGACTCTTCGTGTGAAAGGGGCCTAAGTGTTTTCTAACAATAGTTATGAGTACTGACCTGCCCCCTCCCCTCCTGCTACAGCTGAAGGCTCGAAGGACAGCCTTGAAGGACAGTTGATTCACAGCTGCAGTTTGTCTGAGCTGTGAGTACCCAAGACAAGCAACAGCAAGAAGAATGCAGAGGGAGACGGGATATATCAGCCTCTGCATTCTTCTTGCCATTGTCTTGGAAAAGTATCCACATCCAAAAGAAGCTATGAACCAGCAGTCTCCTTGAGAGTGCTTTCTAGGGTTAGAAAGCACTTAGAAACATGGGGCAAAGACAAAGTACTACATGTACTTTGTCCTATAGGGGACAGAGCTGTTGAATAAAAATGAGAAAAAAACAGATACCTGAATCCACACAAGCAATGTGGATACAAGAATCCCCCCGTCAGGACATTGTACTATGACATCGGGCACTCCTCCACTATGAGAATACATTAATCAGTGCTGCAGCCATTGATTAAACACAGGTTTTTCACAGTCCTGTCTGACAGGAGCCAATCTGATGATCAGCTTCTGTCGGACAGAGAGGGCCACACACAGATCGAATATGATCTATGTGTACCCTGCTTTACAGTCTTTTTTAGTTGCCTAGTAGGCATGCTGACTTAACTACTGAATCAGTTACCCAGCGGAAATACGCAAATCAATATTTCTGGTTTCAGTTGCTGAATGCTTGCCCTTGGTTATTGACTTAGAAAATATTAAAGCCATAAACAGCCAGGTAACCAGCATTTTCAGAAGAAAGTCAGCAATGGCAGTCTCGATACTCCTCTCAGTGCAGGTTTCTCTTAATGGAGCCAAAAAAGTTTACTTAGTAATTTAAACTGTGATATAATATACAGTACATATTAATGTTTTTAATTTGTCTAAGGGTTGTGTAGTTACCCAACTTTTTTTTAGCTTCTGTTGTATACAAAGTGGCCAAAACACCTGGTATATAAGTATTAATATGATTCTTGAAATAACTATGAGACCACGAGACATGGGAGCCCAGTCTGTATTTAAATTGAGATTTTTAAAGAATTTATTCACTTAATATACCATACAGTTTTCCCTTTCTCAGTGAAGGAAAATTGCTGGCTCAAGGTTTTAAAAGCAGAGAAAACCTTTTTGCACATTGATCAAATATTGATTCACCTGATGAAGCCTCCTTTATATGTTAAGCACAACATCAGCTGATGAAGGGGGCACAGAGTCTCTGTGTACTGTAGATATACAGTACCTGCCCAAGTAAATTGTGGTGTGACCCATTCAGATTGCCTGGCATCAATTTGTTTAGCTATAGTTGTGACCAGTATAAAGAGAATTTTATAGGGCGAATTAAAAAGATCCTAACATGCACCATCCACATTAAATCTGAATAATAAAGCAACAACCCACCCTAAAGCACCTCCCACAACTTTTATTTGAAAAAAAAAAAATATTACATACACAATGCTATGTACACATCAAGGGTGGTTTGATGATAGACCCCCAGGGTCTATCATCAAGACACCCTTGATGTGTATATTTTGTTTTTTTTTAAAGGTACTTATATAGCACTGTCAATTTACGCAGCGCTTTACATACGTATATATATATATATATATATAGTACATTCACATCAGTCCCTAACCCTCAAGGAGTGTACAATCTAAGGTCCCTAACTCACATTCATATATACATATACTAGGGACAATTTAGACAGGATCCAATTAACCTACCTGCATGTCTTTGGGAGGAAACCGGAGTACCCGGAGGAAACCCGCACAGGGAGAACATGCAAACTCCAGGCAGGTGGTGCTGTGGCTGGGATTCGAACCAAAAACCACAGTACTGCCAGGTGGACGTGCTAACCACTAAGCCACTGTGCCGTATAAAACATGCAAAAAAAAAAATGGTGAGCAGTGCATTTAAAAAGGAAAAAAAAAGATCTGGAATTGAGCTTTAAGGAGTTATAAATAGCAGTACACAATAGACTAACTGCCACAGATGTTGCAGGTTTTCGGTGGTGGGGAAGGGTGTATGGTTAATGAGCAGGTTCCATAAAGGGTCCTATATTGTAGCCAATTCTATCCATAGAAAAAATATATTAATGTCAGAAAGAGTGGTATCCCAAGCCCTATAGCAATCACATAGGCTACTATCCTGGTACATCCACCTATAGTAGTATAGTAGTATGTCCACCTGCCATTTTGTTCTGTAATCATTTGGTCACATTGACCTGTCCTGACCAGTTCTATCTTTATATTTCAATCCAGGAAAAACTGTACTATGTAAAATAAGTGAATTTTGCTAATATCAGCTATTGCTAATACATAAGACTTCTTTATATTTCCCACAATCAGTTTTACTATTACGTGATCTTTTCCACATAATGCTATTATTAAATACATTAGCACTAAAGGAAATTAAGCAGAAAACACCTTGATCATTAAAATAGCCATGTTAATGGCGTAATGGATTTAAATGGAGTTTTATGCAGTTAATCAAAGGTTTTGACAACTTTAACATTTAGGAAATGCTTCCACTTTTTCAATATCCTATCATTTTATTCATTTAGCGGTGCACATTGACAGCTTAGCAGTTACTTTGAGGAATATTATTTTAGCAGACTAGAAATTCCAGCTTTCCAGAGTACTAATTTATTTAGATAGCATTTATTTGTAGGCAGAAAAGTACAGAAGGGAAGCGACACATTTTTTTGGATCCAATTTTTTTTGTGTCAATGTGGCAGGGATGTACAAGTTATTCTAGGACAAACTCCAAGGGCAGCACTTAAAGCACATTTAAACAGACAAGGTTTCAAAGAGATGTCTAAACTATTTCTGATGTACAGCAACTATGTGTTGTCTTGTATTTTTCTCACAGCCATTGTGTTGTCAGAAGATATTTTTTTGAAAGCATTCTTTATCAGTAGTCCAGTACAAAGAAGATGTAGATCATGGATATAGTTGATAAGCAAATCATTGTGTGTTTGCAATGAAACATTTTTTTTCCCTTGGTATAATACTATCATACAGCTTTTATACAGGAAGTCAAGTTTTGTCAACCCTACTTGTTCTATTGTTACACTTGGACTAAAAATAGGTTCTTGCATATAAAGCACAGATGACAAGTGCTTAGGAAGGCTATCCAAGTCAAGATGTTAAAATATTTATGTATTGGTGTAGTATTTTGGGTTGAGTTTTAGTTGTGCCCAAGGGGCCTAAAGAGCATATTGCTGTTTTGTTAAATTGGTTTGGCAGAAACATCAGTATGTAGGCGTTCAAACAAACCCCAAAATATTCTCTGATATACCAGTACCTTAGGGAAATGCCAAAGTTGCAAGATTACCAGTTCATGCCTGCCCCTTACTTTTATTTAAAGGATCAAGGTACTTTTAAGCAGAGACTTACAAACCCTGTTTCTGGCACCCGTGCTTCTTGCATGCCAAGTGATGATCTCATCCTACACATGGGGGGGGGGGGAGGGACTCATTCTCCAAAACACAGCAAAGCATTCTCAGTTTGATCGTTTTTTGTGGTATGTAAAACTTGTAAAGTTGGTTTTCCAATTCCTGGATCAGAAATAATATGCACAAAAAGTGTAGCTATTGGTAATTGTTGTTTTAGAGCGGTATCCCTACCCTAAGGAGGAATCTGCACTAAAATATTCGAAACGAATTGGATATAGGCTGAATGCACTTGTAGTTCCCTCAAATGATGTTGCAAGATGAATATCAGCTTCAAGAGATATCACTAATTTTCCTATGCAATAATTACTAATATTGTCAATCAAGTATGCTTTCAAGAATTGTTATATTCTATGGGGAAAATATGTACTGATGTGTTAAATAAAATGTCAAATCTTCTTTTAAACAATTGTCTGACATATATTTTAAGGTTGCCTTAAAAATCCCACCAAATACAAGGTATCTCTGTTACAAGCTGTGTTCAACCTTTCCTGCTGTAAACCACCCAACACCCTTCCCTCAGTTCACTGCACAGGCACTGCCAACAAGGAGGAAGTGTTGGCCAGAGGAAGAATCATTAGAGCAGACTAACATTTTCCATCCACCAGGACCGCTACTGTGCACATACAGCAAAATCCCTTGGAGAGCCACAGAGGAATGCTTACGCGGTTTAACATGGCACACCAATGGCCACAGTGGGCTGTTTTATGTACCATCTCTACCTTGTGTAGGGTCACTGCCCCCCATATCATCTCTGACAAAAAAAAGACTAATATATATTCTGCATGGCAATGAGTTTTAAACACTCACAGTAATCATGATAGCCGGGGACCATGTGACCCATGTGATCTTTATCACAAGATTTAGTTCATGTGAGAGAGCTTGGGAGTAGGGTTTTTTAAATTCATGGTAAGACAGAGTTATCTTGCGCAAAATATTAATGCAATTTGGTCATGTTGACATGTTCCCTACTGAATCATATGAAGTGTGAATTTAAACAACAGGTTTGCTTTAACCTACTTGCCCTCTGGACACTGATCTGCTCACTGCAGTCTGCTGATTGACAATGACTGTCAGGTCCTTTCATAAAGTCAGGCACTGTGGCGTTATGTTTGCAGAATCCAATACTGTCAAAAATGATGGATGTTTACTGGCTATGTTTGCGAATATCATCATAAGATGACCGCATTTAGCCCTGATAAAATATGATTGAATTGGTCCATTCCCTAATTCCACTCTGGGCTAGAAAAGTTCTTTTCTTCAAGCATAGGTGAGCTCTGAACATTAAATCAGCATGATTATATATTTTTAAAAATAAATCTTTCTGACCTATACATGTATGCCTTATTATAATTTGATTTACAGTATGGAACAGAATTAGGAAAACAAAATTAAAGAGTGGGGTATTTTGCCACAGGATGACAAGGCAAGAGAAATTAAGTTTTAAGTTCAAGTTAAAAGATTATTCACCTGTGGATCTTTGCAGTGCTTACAACATGCTGAATTATATCCTCTCCAAACAACTTTCCATAGAGGCATGATGTGCTCTGCACTTGTTGCTTCCAGCAGGGAAAATATGGCCATATTGTACACTATGCAACCATTTGCAACAGTGTACATACTGTAAGGCCTAATTTTGTTTTGTATTTTTAGTACACCTCTGAGAGCCTGAGCAAGGTGTTCCCATCCCTTCACAGCCTGGCGCTCCAGTGAGCACTGGAGGGGAAGAGAACAGAGCTGGTGACCTGACAGTCACCACTCTCTGCACACTGAAGACTGAGAACTGAGCGATCAGTTATCTTTGATTGCTCAGTTCTCTGTCTTTAAAGCGGCATGAGATAGATGCATCATCAGACTGATGCTGCATCCACTTAGGTAAGTATGATTTTCCATTATTTTGAAACCCCACACTTCACTTTTAGGGTTAATTTTGCTGTTTTGTGTTCAGGAAAATATCACACTAATATGACAACCTTTGGCGGACAGTAAGAGGCAATTTCCACTAAGGTAAAGAGTAACGTACTGTGTGGTCACATGTAGACGTGCTGTGTTGTGGCAAAAGCATCTGCAAAAACATTTAATAGAATAGGGAAAGGTTAGATCCTCTCTGATAGTTTTATTGCTATCTGTGTCTTACCATTATGGAGACCCCCTGTACTCCTTATTGTCTTTTCTTGTGTCACAAGGATACCAAAAGGGGAAAATCACCCAATGGAGACACAGGTAGCAAAAACTACTTGTCATATGGCTTAACTTTTACTCTCTCTATTCAATTCTAAAATGTTATTAAACTCTTCAATGAAATTGGTACCAAGTGGAGTAGTAGCTTTTGGTTTAGTAATCCATTACTTTTTGTCTAGATCTATAGAACAAAACAAAAATGCCAAACAAATGTGTATTAGGTAGTCCATGTTAGTTTTATATCACCAACAGAAAAATAAGTAGATTTGAATACATTTGTGTGATTTCTCTCTGATACAATGTCATTGTGATAGTAGATCAGTATTATTGTTCTGGATTTCTTAACAAGTGGAACTTGTAACTTGTAAATCGACAAATTTGGTCCAGGTCTTCTTTGGCCTGGTCCAGACCTTCAATGCACCTCTGCAGAAATAAATTACCTTTACAGTGATCTGTTGCTGCAGGAGTGGAGAAAAAATTGTGTTGTAATATGATGGTGCAGAGCACTTATATTAAAGTGGCTGTAAAAGCAGAAGGTTTTTTTTTATCTTTATGCATGAAGGTAAGCGCAGCTTTCCCCCTCCTTCCTTATAATCACCTGAGCCCGATCTTGATCCAGCGATGTGCATGAGAGCTGAAGCTTTCCTGGCTCTCTCCCTCCTCATTGGCTCAGACACAGCAGGTGCAGGAGCCATTGGCCAGAGAGGAGGAAGTGGGGGGGGCAGCTCTGGAGTGAACCTGCTTGTGTGCCTCCATAGCAAGCAGCTTTCTATGGTGGGTACTCGGCACGGGTGGGGGAAGGGGCCAGGAACACCGGCGGGAGACACCAGAAGAGGAGGATTGGCGCTGCTCTGTGCAACACCATTGCACAGAGCAGATAGGATTAACACGTTTGCTTTTAAACAAAAAACAAAACCTTTATAACCACTTTTTGTACTCTTGGACAGCAGCTGTCTTTGGATTAGGATTTACTAAAGGCAACAACGCTGTTACTTTGCATAGGAATTTTCGCCTTTGCTTAGTAAATGTGGTAAAATATATGCTTTGCAAAGATTCACGAGCAAGTAAAAATAAATAAAAAATATCTGTGCTGGTACATGATTGGATGTTGGAAGTCAGCAGTGTTTCACCTGATTCGTTAAGCTAATGGAAAGTCCTCTTGCAAAGTGAACAGTCTATTTGCCTTTAGTAAATCAACAGTGGCCCTAAACAACAGTGCTGGGAAAAATGGCACCTAAGACCTGGTTAATTTTTAACTCCATATTTGAAATACGAAGAACATACACTATATTCAATTTATTATTTAAAAGAAGACATTTTTAAAATGGATAAAATGTTTAAGGCATTTGAGACATTTATGAAGCATATATGTATAGTGATGTGTACGTTTACATGCCAGTATTCATGTAGACAACCTCTGAGTAAATGAAATGTATTTTGCACAAATAAAGTCAATTGTAATATACTGTGACATTTTAGTGATACAGGCTTATGGCTTGGAGAGTTTATCATCTGAGTGGAATAATTTTATCAGACAAAGCACAATACAATGATCAAAAAGACAAAACAATGCATTTTTGCTGACTTCTTTTGTAGAAGTAAAAAAAAATTATAATTTGTATAGTGTTGCAAAATAGTTTTGAGTGCTTTCTATAATGGATTGACTATGCTAATCTTTAGATGAAAATTACCATGGTCAGTAATAACTAAGGTATAGAATTGTTTAATTTTGTTCATATTTTACTTCTGGATGCATTGTTTGGAAGAAAAGATCATTGTACACACCAGATTTTAGCCTACACTAACTTCAAATGTCTGCTGGTAATGAGGTTTCTGTGCATGTTGTCAGCCATTATAAATTATGGACTCTTGGCCCAAAATATAACTTGTCTAAGTAATTCATATTAAACTAAAAACAGGGACTTATGGAAGTTTTCTGAAGAAGAGAATCTGGTGGCAATGAGATGCACTGAGGAGTTCGGTCTCCTCTCCTATTGATCACTTACCTTAATAGCTACAGGTAAGTACCCAATAGCCAAAGTATCACATCCTGTATGAAATCCTTTTTTTGCAGTTCACAACCTTTATGTGCATCATTTTATTTTAAAAGAGAGCATTAAAAGCATGGGCATCTACAGTGCATCAGTTGCTATCCCACTCTGGAAAATCAAGAGGCCCTCATGTGAAAGGAGTCCAGTTGCCTCATCTACCACCATATTTTATTTTCTGCATAGACAAAAGACAAGGCAGCACTTAATGTGCAGCACGTTAAGAACTTCCTCCTAACCTGCAGGCTGTCTATATTGCACCCATTTTTTTCTTCTGTGTGACAGCCAACAAGAGCAAATCAGAAGCAATGGGAAAGGCCAATGTACACATCTAATTGTTGGGATAGAGTGACTGATCTGCTTCTCCTGAAGTAGTACAATGGTTCTCAGTTACACAGAAAATAAAATATGATGAGGGGTAGATGAGGCCTGAATCCCTTTCACGTGGGGACCTCTTGATTTTCCATTTTCAGATTGCAAGCAGAGAACGGTAGATAAGCATGCCTTTAATGCTCTCATTTCAAATAAAATGTTTATTTGGGCAGTGATACATTGCTGATACACATCTGTTGCAAAAACCAAATTTTAGAAAAAAGGAGATTTAGACTCCACATACTCATATCTTACCTATGTGGATGTTAGAAGAATGCTATAATATGTTAAATATATACTGTATAATCTGTTATATATATATATATAAATATATAGCCAATCACAACTTCACAGCACTCAGCAAGCAGTCATGTATGGAAACTAATCATGACTGTTTTGTCTACATGGTAATCATGCGATCGCTATGACCAATCATAGCGATCACGGGATACCTGAGTCACTACCGAACACTGTAATCCGCTATGTCCATAGGACACAGTGGTCACAGGATTACGCCACTGTGCGCCCAGGGGGTGCGCTAGTGCTCATGTGCCGGGCGACATACCAGTACATTGCCCAGCCAATCTGCAGAAAAACGACTGTGGGCAGGCATCAAGTGGTTAATGATTTCTCCCAATAAATCACTTGTAAGCTTGCCCTGTTGGCACCCTCCTGTATGACATCCTTTGATCTGAACTTCTAAGGAGCCTGGGTAAAAAAGTATTGGCTGAACTGCGGCTGCATCAAAAACGATACAGCCATTGTTTGGGTATTCTCAAAGCTGCAGGTGCTGGCTGACAGAATACAAAAGCCAGAAGGAAAGATGCCTCCATCCACAATGTGTTAGTTACTTTTTAACCATTTGCCCTCCAGAGGATATACCCCCCTTCCTGACCAGGCCATTTTTTGTGTTACGGCACTGTGTTACTTTTACTGAAAATTGCTTGGTCATGCAATGCTGCACCCAAATGAAATGTATGTCCTTTTTTCCCACAAATAGAGCTTTCTTTCGGTGGTATTTTATCGTCTGTGTGTTTATTTTTTGCTCTATAGAAAAAAAAATGCAAAAAACAATATTTTCACTTTTTGCTATTAAACATGTCCAGTAAAAAAATCTAATTTTGGCATAAATTCAGGCCAAAGCATATTCTGCTACATGTCTTTTCTAAAAACAAAATCCCAACATGTGTCAATTAATTGGTTTCCGTGAAAGTTATGCAAATAGCAGTATATACTGTATGCTGGGATATTATTTAAATTTTTTATTTTTACTAGTAATAGCGGCGATCAGTGACTTATAGCGGGACTGCGGCGGGCATTCTGACACTGGAGGGAACTGACTTGGTGTCACTAACATCCCCAGTGACACCAGTACAGTGATCAGTGCCAATAAAAAGCACTGACACTGTAGTAATGACACTGGGCAGGAAGGGGCTAACATGTGGGGCAATCAAAGGGTTAACTGTGTGTTGTGTGCTGTTTTACTGTGTGCTGTGTGTATGTGCTTCACTGTAAGCACACTGCTTTGCATGGCTCTGCTACGCAGAGCCATGCAAAACAGTGTGTAGGAGCTGACAGGAGAGAGAATTGTAATGTTTACATACAGTTCTCTCCCTCCATTGGTAATGTTCCTCAATCACCAGATGCCGGCAAGTAATCACCGTCCGGGACCCGGTGATTGACAACCGAAGCCGCAAATAGCGGCACAGTATATCTGCTATAGGGAGGCGGGAAAGCGGTTAATACAGTGGGGGTTGTTTTATAAAACTGGAGAGTGCAAAATCTGGTACAACTTTACACAGAGACCAATCAGCTTCCAGGTATTATTTCCAAAGCTTAATTGAACAAGCTGAAGTTAGAAGCTGATTGGTTACTGTGCACAGCTGCGCCAGTTTTAGTAAATCTACCCCAATGTGTCTGGGTCCTGCTATCCTATGCACTAGAAGGAGCAAGTTCCTTATAAATGTTTTGTGGTAGTCTAACAACTAAAAAAAATATTTGAAATAATCCCAAGAAATATATTCAATATCAACTAAGCCCTTGCAAAATTAAATAAGTAAAAATTTGCTGCTTTGCTCTGCATTGAAATGAAATAATATAGTTTATTTTGAATGAGTCAGAGATATCATTGTCTAACTGACCTGATAGCAACTTTGAGTGCTTTTGGTACTTTTTAATAAAATAACTAAAACTCTTCTAATAGAATATTTTTAAATCAAGAGAACGGTGGCAAATAACTATCTTGCAGACAAAGCTCACTACACAAGAGAAGAGATCAGATTATTAATCATGTTGATGAATATATTATTGACATTTGAAATTGTATTAGAAGAATAATTGTTGCAATAGCCTTAATATCAAGCTTTTCCAGGGATAAAAAAAAATTAAAAAATGTGGAAGAAGAAGGAATCTGCATCTAAAAGAAAGAAAAACGTGTTTAGTGAGAAAGAGTTTTAGGTATTTCCCATGTGTATGTATAACTAGTGATGCACAGCAGAAAAATTTGTTTCGTTTCGGATTCGTTCATTAAGGTAATTTCGCTTCTTCATTTTCATTATGTTAGAATGATTCATATTCGGAATTTGTTTCCTATATTCGGATTCCTTTTGCATATTTGATATTTTCTAATCAATTTGAAAATCAAAATTGGAATTTCGTAACATAGCTATATTTGTCCTATTCTATTCTAATCTATTCTATATTTTTCTATTCTATTCTACGCTATTATTTTATTTTCTATTCTTTTCTATTCTATTTATTCTATTCATTTATTTTCTATTCTACTTTGTTTTATTATTTTCTATTTCATTCCGTTCTATTCTATTCTATTCCTTACTATTCTATTCTGCTGTTTTTCTATTCAGTTTTATTCTATTATTATTATACAGGATTTATATAGCACCAACAGTTTACACAGCGCTTTACAGCATAAGGGCAGATAGTACAATTACAAAACAAATTAATACAGGGGGGATCAGAGGGCCCTGCTCGTTACAGCTTACAATCTAAGAGGGAGGGTCAATTGATACAAAAGGAAATAACTGTGGGGGATGGGCTGATGGAGAAAATACATGTACAGATGCTAGGTGGGGGCAGGTTAGGCCTCTCTGAAGAGATGAGTTTTTAGGGATCGTCTATAAGTGGACAGAGTAGGAAATAGTCAAACTATTGGGGAAGGACATTCCAGAGGATGGAAGTGGCTCTGGAGAAGTCCTGGAGGTGAACATGGGAGAGGTGACAAGGAAGCTAGAGAGCAGGAGGTATTGGGAAGCACGAAGAGAACAAGTTAGCCGGTATTTTGAGACAAGGTTAGTGATGTAGCTGGGGGCTGAGTTGTGGATGGCTTTATAAGTTGTAAGTATCTTGAATTTAATTCATTGTGTGAGCAAAATCCTGTGGAGGAATTGGTAAAGAGGGATGGCAGACATCATATTCTTTGTAATCCTATTCTGTTACATTCTACTCAATTTTTTTTATTTTCTGTTCTATTCTGTTTCATTTTATTATTTTCTCTTCTAATCTAAAAAGAAGCCTAAGTAGGAATCATCATCTTTTTTCACTTTTATATCTTACTGTATTTATTGCCATATGTTTCCATTTGGAATTTGAATACATTTTTTAATTCTTGCATCCCTAATGAAGAGGAAGTGGTGTTACCTCCAAAATGCATAGGCTGTTTTTATTACTTTTTTTTTAACAATTAAAATGATTTGGATTCTTTTATCTTATTTTGTCATTTATTTCTGTATTTCAATGGTTTCAGCCATTGATGTGTGACCATCGAGGGAAGCATTGCTGCATGGTTGCTGCCTTGCCAGAACTATTAAACTTGCTTGAAGTTTTCTGAGTCTAAATGTTCCCAGGACCTCTTTGAGTATGTTGATCAGCATATTTTCTGTCTGCTTGTCCCTCTGATCAGTTTGAAATATGCAAAAAAGGAGGAAGGTGCACATGGGTATGCCAGCCCATAAACTAGCCAGCAAAATAAATAAATAAATAAATAACAAACTAAACTGTTTCAACTACTGCATAAACTGAGAGCAGAATTTTCCTCCTTAAAATAGAATAGGCAAAACTTTTTTTTTTATTTTGAATAGACGGAGGGTTAAAACACCTGTCAGTTTATTTTTTGCCATCTGTGTCCAATTGGAAAGATTTACCTGCACTTCCTGTCCAATAGCCAAAACAGGAAGTGAGAGAAAATCCCTGTAAATTAAGGGAGTCCCTTGGGGACCCCCAGGTCACCAGAACGAGGGTCTCCATTGGAAAATTTTCTCTCTATTACTTTTCTGGGGACAGCTCAAAATTTGGGATTTCTTTTACTTTCACTTTCGATGATAATAATAAATAAGACAAATAGAGAGGGTGAATCGCCCTAACAGGGGCACAGACATCAATTAAAACCTTGTAGATAATCCAATCCTTCTCCTCTCTGTCCAAAACTAAAAAAAAGTTTTGGCTTTAATTATATTTTAAATGAGGAAAGGACTGCTTTCAGGTTTACTGCTGTCAGTTGGTACATTTCTATATATGTCCCATAGTTGGAAATGAACATGTTTTGAGTAAGCGACCACAATTTTTTTTTTCTTGCTTACTATCATATTTCTCTGTGTTCACGCTTCAGGATGTCTGATGATTCTTTGGTATCTGACAAAGGCAGCATTATAATCTATTTATTATTTCAGTTTTCTGCACAATTTTGGGATTCCATATCTTACCCCCAACCTTCAACCCTTTTAATGATTGAATGATTTCAACATCTGTGAAGAGCGGCGCCTGTGATCCTGTCAAGCAAGATGTCCCTGGACCTGCTGCATGTTCATGGGTAGTGGAGGCATGTTCACCTAGTGCAGCCGTCACTAAATGGCGGACCGAGGTCTGTGCACAGACCAATTGACAGTCGTATCTGGACCACAGCTCTGCCATTTAGCAAGCCAGTGATTTGGTGCTAGGATGCAGGGCAGTCCTAGCAACCAATCACCTACCTGTTAATATGAAAAGTTGGGCAGCTCTCACCCTCTGCCCGAACATGCCGCGCCTTCTGCCTTCTCTCTGCTGGAAAGGATAAGTGCTTTGCAAGTGGCGGGGGAAGAAGTGTTGTGCAAGGTAAGATTGGAAAGGAGAGCAGAGTTGTGATTGACTTGGGGAGATGTAATGGAAGGGAAATTCACATAAAAGGGCTGGGGTGCAAGTAAGGGGTGTCAGACAGTGAAAGCGACTGGGGTACAATGAACAGGAGCTGTGAAGGAGACTGCGGTATAAGTAAGGGGGATTTGAGGGGGACTGGGGTGCAAGTAAGGGGGACTGTGAAGAGGACTTGAGTGTAAGGGGGGCTGTGAAGGGGACTGGGGTGCAAGTAAGGGGGGGCTGTAAAGAGCACCAGGGAGCAATTAAGAGGGACTGTGAAGGGGACTAAGGTGCAAGTAAGGGGGGTTTGAAGAGGATTGGGGTGCAAGTAAGGGGGGGGATGTGAAGAGGACTGGAATGTAAGTATAGTATGAGGGGCTGTGAAGGGAACTGGGGTGCAAATAAGGGGGTTGTAAAGAGGATTGGGGTGCCAGTATGGGAGACTGTAAAGAGAACTGGGGTAAAAAGAAGGGGCCTGTGAAGTGGACCAGGGTGCAAGTAAGGGGGGTTTGAAGTAGGCTGGAGTGCATGTAAGGGGGGCTGTGAAGAGAACTTGGATGTAAGTAAGGGGGGCTGTGAAGGGGACTGGGGTGCAGTTAAGGTGGCTGTGAATGGGATTGGGATGCAAGTAAGTGAGGGGGCTGTAAACAGGACTGTTGCGCAAGCAAGGGGGGCTGTGAATGGGACTGGGAAACAAGAGGGGGCTGTAAAGGGGACTGGGGTGCAAGGAAGGGGTCTGTGAGGGGGACCAGGATTCAAGTAAGGGGGGCTGTGAGGGGGACCGGGATTCAAATAAGGGGTGCTATAAAGAGGACTCAAGTGAAAGGGAGGGGGACTGTGATGTGAGATGGGGGCTGAGAACACTGATATAAAAGGGGGAGGTCTGTGATGTAAGGAAGGGGGAGGCTGTGGTGGGAAGGAGTTACAGTGGACATGGAAGTAAAGGAAGAGCTGTGATGTACAGAAGGGCTGTATTGAAAAGGGGGGGGCTGTTGTGATGTAAAGGGCAAATTTATTTTAAAGGAGGGGGGTGCTGTGATTTAAAGAGGAGGTTCTGCAATGTAAAAGGGGGTGCTGTGCTGTAAAGGGGGGGCTGTGACGTGACGAGGGCTGTAGTGTAATGGGGATGGCTGTGATATGAAGAACCAGCAGAGTCATAGCACAAACATGAGACTCAGACCTCTGCTTGATGAAAATTTTAATGACCGGCCCTCTGTGAATTTTAATTCAATATCTCTGCCCTAATGTGATGTGTTGTTATCATCAATGTTCAATGGTCCATTGGGTTCTTCTGTACCTTCTCTGTCCTTGAAGAAGAGAGTGTCTCGAAATGTGCCAGGGATTAGTTTACTATATCCAAGTTATTGCTATGTTCACTTGTCTAAGTCTTTTTTAATAAATGTGTTATAATATGTGATAATAAAAATTGTAATTTTTATTAATAACTGTCTGGATGCTTATAAAATCCCAATCCACATATATTTTTTTTTCTTTGTACATTGACTAGCTTGAAAATGTGCTGGAACATTTGTATTGTCATATTGCTCACCACATTTGTAAGCTGTGTGATAGAATAATAAAAAGAATGCCCATTGCATACAGTTCTGCTAAGGACTGACTATATCATATATATGTAACAGATTCTGATGGACCACAGCATGCTCTATATCTTTCTGTGGATATCAGGTTATAAAGTTTAATATGGATGCCTTGAGATTATGAAGTTGACAAATTTACCTTTGTACATCATCCACACATATGCCACCCATGTCGTAAAAGTGTATTGTGTATAGAAAACAAATTCTTCTATCAAAGTGGCATTATACAATAGATAACCTTTCTAGAGAATATGTTTGTACAGCTATTCTATCATAAAGCTGGATTTAACTTTTTGACATTTATGTTCCTATTCAAGGCACTTACAAAACAATTGCATAGATAAAGAGATCATTCCTATAGTAAAAGTTTTGTAACTTACTAAATTTAAAACTGCACTTGGTCAAGAAGAAGAGAATGAGAAAAGTAATACAAAGCTAGGTGATGAAGTCAATATCAGATAAAAGCGTCTTCCCGGCATTACATTTCTTTCTTGGAGTAAAACAAAGACCCTGACATTCCATTAAAACTGAAGTTTATTGTGATTGTATTTTGCCTTCCCTAGTTCCTCCTTACCCTCCTCATAACTTTTTTTTAAAAAAAGCCTTTCTGTTTTAATGATATCCCTAATTTTAGACCCAATCATGTCATCATTGGGTCTCTGTGCTTTTCTATGCAATGTGTATGTGAATGTATATCTATGTATGTTTGTGGTGAGGTGTAAAAACTCCTGATTGCAGCATCTTTGAAGCATGTTTGGGGACTTAAAAAAAAGCCTAAAAAATGCCTCTTCCCATTGAAATGAATGGTAATCGCCTCAAAAATGCTCCAAAAACGCTTCAAAATTCTGCAAAAATGCACCGCATGTGAGAAGGTCTGTAAGGCTGCTTCAGTAAAAAATAATTAAAAAATGGCATGGGGTCCCCCCCTACATCCATACCAAGCCCTTCGGGTCTGGTATGTATTTTGAGGGGAACCCCCTAGCCAAAAAAAAAAATGACGTGCCCCCCCAGAATCGATACCAGACCCTTATCAGAGCATGCAGCGCGGCAGGTCAGGAAAGGGGGGGGGAGCAAGCGCCCTCCCCTCCTGAGCCATAGCAGGCCACATGCCCTCAACATGGGGGGTTGCTGTGGGGCTGGGGGGCTCCCCCTTAAAGCACTTGTCCCCATGTTGATGGAGAAAAGGGCCGCTTCCCCACAACCCTGGGCTGTGGTTGTGGGGGTCTGTGGGCGGGGGGGCTTATCCCTCTTTAGCAAGGGGGCCCCCAGAACCAGCCACGCACATGTGAATAAGTTTGTGGTACATGGTACCACTACCCATTCCCAAAAAAATGTAGTGTGAAAAAAGACAGGAGACAGGCTTTGCCAAGTCCTTTATTAAAAGAAGGAAAATAAAAATGTCCTCCGAAGTAGATGCAACATCAATCATGATGCCCGCCACCAATCCAAAAAAAAAAAGAAATCTCTGCTCCCGACGCTGGCTCCCAGCCGTCTGACTGCTCCACTGGCTTCACAGTTCTTAAATATGTAAATATTTGTAAATATGCAATTCTTTCTTTTACATTCAGCTGTCAGTGGGGCATTTTTACCGCGCTTTTTCAGCGCTTTCTGGGAGTTTTCTAAAGGACACGTGGCTTAAAAACTCTGCTCAGAGCAGTTTTTTAGGCGTTTTAAAGGCACTTTTCAGGCGTTTTTCAGGTGTTTTCCATTAATTTAAATGTGAAGAGGCGTTTTTGGGGCTTTTTTTTAATCTCTCAAAACATGCCCTAAAGATGCTGCAAGCAGGAGTTTTTACACCGCACCGCAAGCGAAACGCCTCAGTGTAAAAACATACAGTACATAGATATACATTTACATACACAGGGAAGCAGTTTTCTTGAGCTTTTCAGGTGCTTTTTTTAACGCAAACACGCTTCAAAAACTCCTCAGTGTGAAAGCAGCCTATATGCAGTAAAGCATGCTTACACACTGTGAAACCTAAGGCTACTTTCACACGGAGGAGTTTTTTAAGTATTTTTGCATTAAAAAAAGCGCCTAAAAAGCTCAAGAAAACTGCTTCCCTGTGTATGTAAATGTATATCTATGTATGTTTTCACACTGGTCGTTGCGCTTGCGGTGTAAAAACTCCTTGCAGCATCTTTGGGGCATATTTGATGAGTTAAAAAATGCTCCAAAAACGCCTTTTCCCATTGAAATCAATGGAAAACGCCTGAAAAATGCCTCAAAAACTCCTCTGGGAAGCATTTTTGGTGAAATTTTTAAGTCACGTGTCCTTTAAAAACGCTCAGAAAGTGCTGAAAAAGCACGGTAAAAACCCCTATGCGTTTTTGCAGCGGACCAGTGTAAAAGTAGCCTAAAGGGTTAATCCTCCACATTGTGCAAATATTCTGTCTTCTCTGATATTCCCCTTCTTCTACTGTCCCCAATCCATTTGCTGATATTACAGATCTCTAGGAGTCACTCTGCACATACTCAGTTTAGTATGTATTGCTAGAGAGTTTATTTTTCTTTGGGATGGTGCATGTGATCAGCACAGGGCCAATCGGCACTGTCCAGAAAGAGGGTCAGAGGTTATGCAGTCTCATAGGACAGTCAGCGCAGAATGAAAACTCCTACAAAATTAACCAGTGCTCAGCTGGACACTGATAGAAGTCACAAGACTGCTCTAACTGCTGATGTGAAAAGGTATTTAGCAGTTTATATTTATGAAAATAATTGCATTCCCATGTTCTGTGTACTAAGGGAGACCAGATATAGTGAATGCAGGGTCTTGGGTTTAGTAACACTTTAGGGAGAAACATGAATAGATAATTTCTATGGCTTATATATAGATATGGATATATAGAGATTCAAAAATAGAGAAAATGCCATTGGTTTAATGCTTTAAACCAAGACAAGAGATGAAAGAGTTATCTCAGAAGTGTCATTGCTGTCTTGGCACAGTACAATGAAGGCTGACCTTCAGCTGCTCTGCAAATTAATCTCAATACTCTAATGCATATGCTAAAACTTAACCTCTATTACCATATCACCAGGTCAATTAAGAAGTGTATGTATTTTTTTTTTCTTCTTTAGTCTCAGTATGCTGTGAACGGCCATAGGGGCTCACTCAGGGTTGAGCTAGTTTAATCAATGTGAATCAATGCACATATAATTAGTAATTATGCATCCCATATGTTCATGTCTCTTCATTTTTACCGATAATAACCATGCAAGATAGTGGAAAATAAAAATGTGATTAAGTAAAAATGACCAAATCATTCCACACACATCTGGATGTGACTCAAATTTGAATGTTTCAGTCAAAAGACATAAAACAGCATTGGCATTAGATAATAAACAGAATGAAACTTTGATGGGCGAGCACTATTACCATGAAAGAAATAATAGGAAATATTTCATGAAGGATGTGTGTGGGGGGGGAAGGTTGAATAATTAATTTTGCAAAGCCATTACCTTCTAATGCCCCTTCATGGTTATGATTCTGATATAAAAAGCAATATCAGCATCCCTGGAACTCCCATACTGCTCTTACCAATCTTTCACTGCGAAATAGTATATATGAAATATAACTGTGTTGCACTAAACATATGTAAGTAATATAAATCAATCCGTGTTCACAGTGCAGAAGTAGAAAATAAATATATAATAATACATAAATTATGAAAAAAAGTATAGTGAAAAATTAGGTTAAGAAAGTCCACTTAAAAGTTCCATCCAAAATGTGCAGGTGAAACCACGTCTCTTCCTGAGATCCTGTACTTAAAGTACCACCATCAGCCACCTTCACCAAAAGTGATAGTACCGTCTTCGCTTACCAACTTTCTATGGCCCCCTTAATTATAAGAGTGGTCATACAACACTTGTGTAATCTCTCTGGACATCAAGGTTCCATCTGAAGCGTTTCGTCATCAAAAGACATCTTCAAGGACACTGTTGCCCCGGAAAATGTCTTTTGATGATGAAGCGCGTTGGATGGAGCCTCCTACTGATGTCATCGTGTTCCAGGAGGTGGATGTCTCTGGTGGCTTGGTGCATGTATTTTACATGCACATCTTTTTTAAGCTCGTGTGAGTGTATTTCTTTGAAGAATAATTTATTTTAAAGCTTTCTACACTATGGAAAGGCTCTCTTTTTCTTGCTTTTCATGAATTTTATTGCTGGCAACTGGATATACTTACTTAACTGGCAGTGTCCCCAGTTGATACTGTGGTGGTCTGGATGGTGACTTTGATGTCCAGAGAGAATACACAAGTGCAGGGGCGGACTGACCATTCGAGCACTTGGGCACTGCCCGAGGGCCCGGGGTCAGTAGGGAGCCCCATGAGATGCCCCTGGTACCTTTCATTGGCTTTTTCATAGGCTTTTTTGGGTGTGAGGACACAGGGGCCCCATGATCCCCTATTGCCCGGGGGCCCCATGAGTTGTCAGTCCGCTCCTGCACAAGTGCTCTATGATCACTCTTATAATTAAGGGGGTCATGGAAAGTTGGTAAGCAAGTGCTCTGCTTTCACTTTTAATGAAGGTGAAGGTTGGTGATACTTTATGTACAGGATCTCAGGACGAGAAGTGGTTTCACTTGCCTACAAATTTTGGATGGGAATTTTAAGTGGACTTTCTAACTCTTATTTTTCACTATGTTTTTTTCATAATTTATGTATTATGTATTCTGCACTGTGAACACGGATTGATTTATATTACTTACATATGTGTAGCACAACACATTTATATTTCAGTTGTGCTTATTAAAGGGATAGCTTCTTTTTTTGAGTTTGCTGCTTTAATCTCAGTTTTTATTTTCATTTGTGCATAAGTGAGTGTTTTTCACAAGTAATCAAATAAATTGTATATACTTTAAGGCCTGGTTCACACTGATGCAATTTCAAATGGAACTTGGGTCTCACCGAATTGCATGACAATGGAAAAAATTCAATGATGGCCAGTCACATCAATGCAGCACAGCTGCAATGTAACTTTGGTAAAGGATCCTGTGCTACTGTGATTCAACCTACAGTGCCATTTACCACCAAAGAATATGCAAAATGCAACCAAAACTGCATTAAAGTTGCACTACATAATAACACTCAAAACAGTCGAACAGTTGAAAGTCGCATCACATTAGTGTGAACCAGGGGCAGACTGACCATTTGGAAACTCGGGCACTGCCCGAGAGCCCGGGGTCAGTAGGAGGCCCCATGAGATGCCCCTGGTACCTTTTTCATAGGCTTTTTTGAGTTTGGGCAAGGACACAGGGGCCCCATGATCCCCTATTGCCCGGGGGCCCCATGAGTTGTCAGTCCGCCCCTGGTGTGAACCAAGCCTAAAGGAAATCATGAGTATAAATAATATGTCAAAATGCTTAGTGGATTCAGAAACAGCTCCAATTGAACACAAGTATTGATTTTTCCTGTTAATTACTTCCCATTACCAGAAAAAAATCAATACTTGTTCCTTACTACTTCCCAATTCTGACATTTCTCTCCTACATGTGAAAATCATGTTTTGTTGCTAATAAATTACTTGGAACCCCTAAACATATATATATATATATATATTTTTAGCAGAGGTCATAGAGAATAAAATGGTGGGTTTTAAACATTTTTATGTCACACGGTATTTATGCTGCGGTTATTCAAATGCTCATTTTTGGAGAAAACACAATTTAATTAATTTTAATGCACACAAACACAATAGAATACCAATTTCTTGGATAAAATATAAAATCTGATGTTACACTGAGTAAATAGATACAAATATGTCCCACTTTAAAATCTGACTTGTATCTTAGTGCATGCAGACTTTTGGGAAAATTGGTTATCCAATCACACAAGCAGAAAATGATGTTGCTGGTAGACGTTCTGTACACATTCTGTGTACAGAACAAATCTAGGTACCCATATCGCATTGGCTTTTACAGAACATGACAGCAGTGCTGATTGGAAAGGAAATGTCATTTTCAATATCATTCAATTACAATATATGTCACAATTGTATATGCTATATTATTTTTTTTTTATTTGCTACTTTTTTTCCCCAACGAAAGTGGAGTTATCCTTGAATGTGATAGGCCAGAAGGAACATTTGGAAGGGGTAGACCCAGCTTTGTCCTTTAATCACTTCCCACCCATAGAGCATCTTATAACATCCCGGACTTTAAGTGGAGATATACTAGGATGATGCCTGCAGCTACAAGCATCATACCAATACCAATCTTACCAAAACCTGGAACTGACTGCACTGGTGTACTAGGTTCATTTGAATACATGGAAAATACTGGGCATGCATTTTTAATGAAGAAAAAAGGCTCTGGACAGCATCCGGATATGGACCAGAAAAAAACACGTCTAAATGCAAATGCGCATAAACGCGGTTACACGTTGTTACAAGCGTTTGGCGTTTGAAACGCTGGTAAACTCTACTCCTGAACGTGAGTTTTGTGCTTTCAAAAAATGCCTGTAACTTCAACTGCCTGTAAACGACTGTAAATGACTATGTGTACATGAACACATAAAGGAGAGTTCAGGGGCTGCTGAAAAAACGCACAACTGCTCCTGAACTTCAGTTTAGCAGCTGCAGTGTACATGAGCCCTTATAATTAGAAACCACTCCCATTCCTATTCATTTTGCACATGGACAAAGACAGAGTCTAGCTCAAGGAATTGACATATGAGAAAAATAATGACAAAAAAGGGGCACTTCACACTTGTCACTTCTGAACTGGAAGTGCTATCTTCCTTTTGTAAACTACTAAGCTCCTCAACCCCCTCTAAGGCAGGCCATAGACGGGCCATTTATCAGCCGAATTGTCGGCCGATAAACGAAAAATCGGTCGGTGCTGTTGCCGATGCTGCCACCAATGACCACGAAAAACGGCTGTTTTTCATGAATTTTCCAGCATGACCGATAAAAATAAATGAGAAGATCCACGAAAAATGGCCGACAGGCTGGCCCCACTAACGGCGTGAATATAGGCCGATTTTTCGTGCGGACAAAAATTCGGCCAATAACCAACCCGTCTATGGCCTGCATAAGTTCTCATGCACACTGGATGTTTTTACATCGGCTGTTTTTGGCTTTTGGTGATTTTTTTCTACAGCCAGTAAACTCCCCAGCATGTTATCCTATGTGTCCATGCACACATATAGACTTTAATCAGCGTTTTTTGGCTGGAAAAAACCCAGAATTAGCAGTTTTCTAGAGGAATGTTTAGCTGTAAAAACGCTCTAACGTTGGTAAATGCGGAAAAACATTTTTTTTTATGCCACTTTACACAGCTAACGCTACCAGCATTATTAAAACGTCCAATGTGAATGGAGCCTAATAGAAACGAACAAAAGCAGACAAGTTTGACATCTAGCCTGGGCGACAACAATGGCTCCATCCATAACTACAGTGGAGGAGTTAGCTTAGCCACCCAGTGTGTTATTCACAGGACTACCAGGTGGAAATAAAAGAAAACAATCTAGGAAAAAGAAAACAAATACAGCCGCCTCACTAAAAGGATCGATAAGTTGCAACATGTTACATTTTTGTTTTTTAATTTAAATACACTTTAACCTCTCCATTAGTCCTTTAGTCCTCATGGACTGGTTTTGGCATTTTTTTCTACAGCCAGTAAACTCCCCAGCATGTTGTCCTATGTGTCCATGCACACATAGACTGTAATCAGCGTTTTTTGGCTTGGAAAAATCCCAGTAGTGGGTTTCTAGAGGAGTTTTTTAGCTGTAAAAATGCTTTAATGTTGAAAAACGTGTCAACATGCGGTTTAAAACGTGGTAAATCGCTGCAAACCAGCGTTTTTGGACTTTTTTGAGCAAAAATAAAAAGAAATTTTTTTGTTTAAAAAAACAGCTTAAAAAACTCAAATGCAAAAAAAGTGGCAAAACGCCGCTAAACGGTAATGCAAGAACGCAAAAAAAAACGCTGAAAAACGCACATTTTTTTAACATGACTTTACACAGCTAACGTTACCAGCGTTATTAAAACGCCCCGTGTGCACGGAGCCTATTGACTAAAATTTACAATACAACAGCTAGAAGTTTAAAAGGCTCTGTACAGGCTAAAGTCAAAACTAAGGAAAAAAACTGCAGGACTCTGTTTTTTAACTGCTTCGTACACTCAGAAGCTGGGAGACAGTGCATGAAGTTAGGCAAGTGGTACCAGGCAGCAACTGTCTGACATGAAATGTGACTTCTGATTTTAAATTCAGACAAAGTAAGTAAAGCAAAGTCAGCAGCTAAAAAAAGAGAAAAAATGTAATATATTGCAGCTTACCAATCTTTAAATATAGTGGCTGCTTTAGATTTCTTTTTTAGACTATTTCCCTTATTTTCACCTGGTGATTCGGCCAGTAACACACCTCAGGGGAGAATTACTAAAACTGAAGGGTGCAAAATCTGGTGCAGCTCTGTATAGAATCCAATCAGCTTCCAAGATTTATTGTCAAAGCTTCATTGAACAAGCTGAGGTTAGAAGCTGATTTACTACCATGCACAACGGCACCAGCTCTAGTTTTAGTAAATCTCTCCCCTCCTGTATCACCCTAGGTTCCACCCAGGGGCGGACTGACAACTCATGGGGCCCCGGGCAATAGGGGATCATGGGGCCCCTGTGTCCTTGCCCAAACTCAAAAAAGCCTATGAAAAAGGTACCAGGGGCATCTCATGGGGCCCCCTACTGACTCCGGGCCCTCAGGCAGTGCCCGAGTTTCCAAATGGTCAGTCCGCCCCTGGTTCCGCCAAAGCATTTTCTGCTGTGTTTTGCATAATGTGTTTTGCAGAAATGCACTACAGTCCATTTAACATGATTTCGTATGGGACAGGTTCACATCTCCTCGTTTTCACCCGGAGCAATTTTTGGAACGGGTCAGGTACGTTTGAATGCAAAACGCTGCATTTTTTTGTTTCTATAGACTTCAATGGGAGCACTGCAGAAAAGCATGTATTGCGTTTTTGATGGGTTTTTATGCATTTTGTGTTTAAAATTTGCCTAGCAACAAGAAAACTTTTAAAGAATTTTAAAAATGCAAAACACAACGCAAAACGCAACACAGAAACGTCTCAAACTCAACCTACATGGTGTGAACCTAGACTTATAGTTTCTCCATTCTGGATTGTGGAGCAATGGAGACTGTTTTGGACAGCAGCATTGTCAGTCTGGAAAAGGGGAGTATAGATGGACTGTAGATAGATGAACTAGCCAAACTCTAGCTAACACTTTTCATGCAGTTACAGCAACAGTTTTTTTCCCTTTTGGGATAAAGGTTTGACATAAATGATTAAAGTGACATTAAAGCTTCATTTTTTTTTAAATAACAAACATGTCAATACTTACCTGCTATGCGCAGTGATTTTCCACAGAGCAGCCTTGATTCTCTTCTTTTCAGGTCCCCACCGGGGGTTCTTGGGTCTTCCCTCTAAAGCAGTGCCCTGAGGTGGCACCGCTGCATGCTAGCCCCCGAGCCACTGCTCTATGTGTCCATAAGACACATAGAGAACAACTTGGCCCCACCCACTGCTCTCTCCTCATTGGCTCACTGGCTGTGATTGACAGCAGCAGGAGCCAATGGGCTCCCGCAGCTGTCTCAGCCAATGAGGAGGAAGTGTCCCCAGGCAGCAGAGGCTGTCGAGAAAATTGCTGGATCGGAGGGGGCTCAGGTAAGGATTGGGGGGGGGCTGGGGGCCCACTGCACACAGAAGAATACATGAAAGTAAAAAACTTTGAGCCTTTAGAACCACTTTATGAGCTGACCATTGTAAGCACCTGGTCAGTGTTAAATGGTTTGCTTGAACACTCTAACTGTTGCTTTTGCTGGTCATCTTGGTCTGCTAAAGGAAATTTTTAAAACAACAGGTCAGATCACCAAGTGAAAATATAGGGGGAAAAAAGCCTAAAAAGGGAAAACAAATGCAGCAACCACATGTAAGGATTGGTAAGTTGAAATATATTCCATTTCTGGTTTTGGATTTAACAACGCTTTAGGACTGCATAATGACTGGCTCTTTTTAAATATATGGTCAAATATAATTACTAAAAAAATCTTGAAGTCTAGCAATTCAATATACCAAAAAAATTATGTTTCCATTAATTGCAACCCCGACATCAACAAAGTAATTTTTCTTTTCAGCTCTAGGATGTGCACAGGTAGAGAAAATGAATGTGTACAGAGAATAAATGTGCAATACGGAAAATTATTTAAGCAATAATAGTGATTGCATAGTTCCTCCAAAGAATTAGCTGAATAGGACTGTCTGGCTGATAACAGCAGATCTAATTTTTCCGAATGGCTATTCCATTATGTTTTAAGTAGTGTTTCTAATTTTTAAACAGCAAGATAAATTGGCTTATTTGGCTCAGAACAGTATGTCTGCTATTTTATTTTAATTAGCTATCTTAACTGTCAATACAAGTATCTTTATGGTGGAAATACAGTGTGCCAGCAAGAACTGTGCCAGACTGTATTAAGCAAAAAGCTTCTTTCAGTCCATGTTTCCAATGACCAGTAAATTAACTCAGAGTCAAATAGTATTTGGCCCCAGCAATTAGCAGGTAATTCAGAAACATTACTAATGGTTGAATTTTTTTCTTTGTAAATTTTTCCATGTTATTTATATTTATGTTTTTAAATTCATGGTTAATTGCTTCCAAAGTGATCCTATACTGGAAAAAAGTTAAAATAATGTAGTATTTAAAGTAGAACTAAGGGCAAAACTTTTGTTCCATTTTAGATAGCGCAAGGGCGGGATATAAATCCTGTCAGTTTTTTGTTGCCATTTATGTCCCATTGGGGCAATTTCTCTTCACTTCCTGTCCCATAACTAAAACAGGAAGTGGGGGTAAATCCCTCCAAAGTGAGGCAATCCTTGGTTGTCACCAGGGTCACCAGAACTAGTGTACCCATTGGAAGATTTCCCCTCTGTTACTGTCCCAGGGACAACCCAAACTTTGCTGTTTTCACTCACGGTGATAACAGTAAACAGTACAATTAGAGAGGGTGAATATCCCTTACGGGGGCACAGACAACCATAAAAAGCTGACAGGGGTTCTTACCCTTCTCCACCCTATAAAAAAAAACATTTTGCCTTTAGTGACACATTAATAAATTACAAAAGCATTTAAAGGGATAGCAATGCACACTTTTTAGTTTGGAAGTTCAAGGAGTTGGGCTGCTGGTTGTAAAAGAGTAAGGAAAGGTACGTATGTGCTACCGGGGGAAGGAGGAAACAAATTACCCTTTTACCCCTTTTTATGGTCAAAGTATGAGTCACAATAATAAATATATATATATGTAATTTTATTAATTTTTTTGGTCACGTTCCACTGACCGGGCGCATATCTGTGGCCCCTCAGCGGGCGGGCTTTAATGTTGAGCAGCCATATATATGTGGTCCTAGATAAACACTTTGCTGTGCTGATAGCGTGCTCTCCATTCATGTGACCGCTGTGACTGCCAATCTCAGTGGTTACATGATCGGAATGCCCACTTCCATCTCCTGGCTTTTAGATCCTCTTAAAGGACCAACAGGGAGGCAAGAAGGGGTTTACAGGTTTTATATATATATATATATATATATATATATATATATATATATATATATATATATATTCTTTTATATTGTCTACCTGAGACATATTTTCTGTATATTATTGTACCCAGGTGCTGACTATATCATTATGCCATCTTAGGACACTTACAAATGGGACTACAGTACAATTAATCCTTTTTCCCTTTTTTTCCCATAGTGCCCAGTACTGGGACTGCCTTCTACTTCACTTCCTCTTAGCAGAGTGGATACAGCTCTTGTACAGCTGAGGAACCTGGGATCTGTAGTCCTATAGCCAGTACATGCTGTGTTCCTGAGTGCTGATTGAACTACAACTACCAACAACCTCTTTCTCACAATACTCTGGAGACACTGTATGCAGACACGTTTACACTTTAGTACCAGCATTTACCATAGGCTATCTGTTATCTTCATTAAATTACCATTACTCACTTCTGTATATGGGCCCCACCATTGCTGGCAGAAGACAACGGCTACTATCACATCAGGCACTTTAAACATCTAATGAATCAAATAGCAATTTCTCGTTAAAAGGACCTCTTCCCATCCCAGCCACTGTTATTCAAATTCGAGTTTTTTCACCCATTTAAACCTTCATTCTGTGGCCTACTGTTTTGAAAGAGCCTAATATGGAGGTATTACTAAAGAATCGTGTCTCTTGCATTATTATTTCATACTGTTGAAGTATGCCTGAACCCAGAGTGTGAGAGGTGTCAGGAGGCTTGCAAGGTCAGGGCAACCATTGGTGACAAGCATTATCAAGCAGCTCCTGCGGGGGTAGTGCTACATTATGTTCAGTTATATTTTATTATCCACACACCCTTCTAATGGCGCTTCACTTAGTTGTGAACTGCCACTTTTTGGAACTTTACTGATTGCCATGAGTGAACTGTATATCAAAGTGATTATATGGTACTAAATGGCCACTGGAACCACCCCAGTTTGATGGTATAACAGCAGTTACCTATAAAGAGAAGACAATGGATACATAATCATACATGAGACAAAGTTCTGTCTTATATGATTTGCTACATTGTGAGCAGAAAGTGTGTTGGGATATTTTGTTTTATTACAGGTATTTATATAGCACTGACAACTTACACAGTGATTTACTTTTATATTATGTACAATAATATAGCCCCCAAAGAGCTTACACACTAAGGTTCCTACTTCACATGCGCATACTATACTAGGGCCAGTTTAGACAGGAGCCAGTTAACCTACCAACATGTCTTTGGAGTGTGGAAGGAATCCCACACAAGCACATGATGAACATACACACTCCATGTAGGTACCGTCTCAGTTGGGATTTGAACAGATGAACCGAGTGCTGCATGGGAGAAGTGTTAACCATTAAACCACTTTGCCCATTTGTACTCAACGATTGTCAAGAGTAGAAAGTCAAGGAAATATGCAAAACTAAGGATGAATTGCTGTCTGTGTCCACAGTAGGGCGATTCCCTTAGTTTCCTATTTAGTTACCACAAAAGGTAGTGAAGGGCAATCTCTACAACAGAGATTAGGTAGCAAAACCTGGCCAGTATTCTAACCCCTCCAACCACTACAGCTTCAGTGACATTACTTACCTGTAATAAAGGATGTTGTACAGTACGCAGGTAGCTGGATTCTAAAGAAATCTTTACAGTAGGGGTGCCATGTCCTCTTCTTGTGCCTGAACTTTTGGTGCACAGTGGGTTAATACCGTCAGGCTTTGGGATTAGCTGTCATAAAAAAAGTTCCCAAAGAGGACCCGCCCCCTCCTCTATTGAGAAAAGCTCTTTGATTGCTTTTATTGTTATACATATACATCTTCAAAAAGAGGTCAGAGTTATTATGAATATAGCATTTGGCAAAAAAAGAACATTAAAAGTAGATGGAAATACAGAGCATCATTCATTGTGCAAGAACACGAGTTCATGGTTTTTCCTCTACTTGGTGTAATTAATTCCCCGAACCGAATATCTGAGTACAAAACGAGACTATAGTACAATAAAAAGAGCTAAACAACATGAGATTGTATCATAAATCTTAAATATTGGACTCTCAGACACAAATAAAACTGTAATAATAAACCAACCAAGTTAGAAGTTGAATGTTCTTTAAATAATTACATCTATAAAATGAAGAAAAGTGGATCCAGCCATAACCTTGATAAGTAACACTTTCTATTAGTAAGAAGAAAAATACAGAAAAAAAAGTAAATAAACTACTGGGCAATATATAATTTACTGAGGACTTTTTAGTGTATGCAAGAGAGCAGATCTTACTGCTACTATCTCCATTTCAGCAGTCTTCATCCCCGCGTTTTGTTTGATAATGTTAGCCTGTAACACTTTCCCTTCAGTCAGAAAAGAACACTTAATTACAAGGCAGATATATAATAAAGCTTTGTGCATTCATGCTGAGTGTTTTTTACTACTTCCTGAGATGTGTCAATTACTGCATTGCCATGGCCGTGCTGGTCTTCCAGTGTCAATCAGCTTCTGTTTTTTTGGCCAGCTATCAACAAACAACATGATTGCTGAATTTAAAATTGTAAATTGCTCAGTTCTTAGATGAAACTGAACATCAGGTGCTGCAAACAAAGAAATCGGATAGACTGAAATTTTCTAAAGAAAGCTATCTCAGTCCGTTGATTATGTCACTGCACCATGTAGTCATCACTGACAAGCCTCTAATCTGCCATTTGTAGCAGCAAAACACTTAAAGTGGAACTTCAGTCAGAAAATTAAGTCCTGATAGATCACTTCAGGCTGGCCTTTTTTGCAGGGATAGCAATGTAAAACATTAAACATAAGTGCTTATACTGTTTAACCATTTCCCACCAGTAGGATGTCCTATGACATCCTTGGGTTGACGTGGTTATACCGGGACGATGCCTACACCTGCAGGCATCATCCGGGTATTAACGTTTTCAGGAGGTGGTTCCCTGTGTTGCTGAAGTGATTTGAGGGGCTGTACAGCCAATTGATCACTTCTGCAGGTGGTGGAATGATGTCCCCCCTTCCATCGCCTCTGCCTTTGCTTTCTTATAGGAAGAACAACATCCCTTGTGAAAGCATGGGGCACAACAGGCCCTCTTTATAGAGAGATCTAGGGTCTATTGGACCCCAGATCTCTTCTCTAGTCTTCAATGCAGGTGATCTGATTGGACGGAAGAGCCCAGGACAATGGTGGCACTACACAGAGAGAGAGGAACTGATGTCATTCCCCCCCCTCTGTGACCCCGTGAACCAGAAGCGGCGATGATTTAATCACTTCCAGTTTCAGCTCTTTGTTTACTTGGCTGTTAGTGGCCAGGTAAGCAGCCAGAATGATCCATGTCTGATCACATGCGCTGGAAACTACAGAAGAGAAGATGTCCTTTCCATAAAGAGGACCTGTCATGGCCCATGCTTTCACAACAGATGTTGTTCATCCCTTGTAAAAGCAATAAAGTTGTTAAAAAAATTAAAGACACAGTGTAAAAGTTTAAAATAAAATAAATAATTTTTACAAATGTAAAGTGCTCCCCCCGCCACGCTTATGCACAAAAGTGCATGCATACATATGTCCCGCAGACATATATAAATGGTGATCATACCACACTTGTGTGGTATAGTCATGAATGTCAGAGTGATAACAATAATTTTAGCTCCGAACCTCCTGCGGAATTTGTAACCTGTAAAAGCTTTTAGAAGCATCGCCTATGGAGATTTTTAGGTACTTTAATTTGATGCCTTTGCAAGGGCAGATAAAATTTTAAAGAGTGACATGTTTGGTATCTATTAACTCAGCGTAACATCATCTTTTAGATTTTAACAAAAAATGTGGTATTATATAGTGTTTGTGTGAAATAAAATTTATTTAAAAGTATTTTTTCCCAAAAAAACTGCATTCAAAAAACCATGTGACATTGCAATTGCAAAATCCACCATTTTTATTCTCTAGGGCCTCATGTTTGGAGGTTCTAAGTCAATTTCTAGAAAAAAAAAATAATGATTGGAGGGGAGAAATGTCAGAATTGGCCCGGTGGAGAAGAACTGGTTAAAATTCAGTAATATTGCAAAATCCACCATTTTTATTCTCTAGGGCCTTTGCTAAATTTATATATATATATATATATATATATTGCACATAACTAAGCACATGCTTAGTTGCTGTCTATTCTGAGCACTGTGCCTGAGATCAGAGCCACTAGAGGCCAATCAGCTAACAGCTTTAGGATTTACTGTTGCAGAAGGGGGAAGAAAGAAACAGGAATGACGCAGACTTTGCTGAAGAAACACAGATCAGAGAGGGGAAAAAAAGAGAGGTGACGGGACAAACTCTACTGCCAGGGAGACACGAAAACGTTAAACTTACAAGGAAAGTGCCTTATCGTATCTCTCTGATTCCCTCTCCTTTCGCCATCATTAGCAGTCTTTGAATTTCAGCATTGTAAAACTTATGTCAGCCTTCCTCTCTAGCTAAGCAAAGACATACATTCAAGGCTGAAAATGTGCATATTTTGATTAAAGACAGTGATATAAAGTTTTTAAGACCAAGGAGAGGGGGAGATTTTTCAATAAGGAAGTGACTGCTCTGGGTTTCAACAAGATGGCAACCTCCAGCAAGAAGAAACAAGAACGATTCTGGAGGCAGAGAGCAGTTGTTGAGAGGCAACTTTGTATGTAAACAGCTGGTAAAGTAACATTTCTTTCAGAACA
Source organism: Staurois parvus (assembly GCF_062004578.1). NCBI lineage: Eukaryota > Metazoa > Chordata > Amphibia > Anura > Ranidae > Staurois > Staurois parvus. Next base: position 9,628,426 of record NW_028318478.1, read on the forward strand.
GATGATGAACAGTCATATGGTCATAGGACAATAAAAAACAGAGAACTAAGTTACTAAACAATAAGTTTGTTGGAGCAGTGTTTTTTTATTTTGCTCATTTGGTTTCAGTATAGAAGTTAACATCATGTCATTATTGGCGACTGCAGTAAAAATCCAACTCAGGGCAAATAACATTTATCCATTACAGTGGGGCTAGGCTTAACATCTCATTTTGTTTAGGGAAACAAAAATAGTTTTGCTTACCTGATCCTCTGCTCCCCTGGCAGGCAGTGCTCCCTACACTACAACAGTGGACTGTCCCTCGGCATCCTCATGTCTTGATGATGATGATGTCTTGCTGATGTCAGGACCCTAGACCACTAGAGCACAGAGCTGCTGGAGTGGAGGATCTGGTAAGCAAATCTCCTTTTATTATTCCCCTAGACATAATTGAGCAATTAACACTTGCAATATGGGGGTACTTTTTTTCATTTCTCTGGAGTTGGGCTTTAAAGTGGAACTAAACCATCCTATTCTTTACAGCCAAGGAAGACTTGCATATAACTGTTTTGAGCAACTTTTAAATTGGTGGGTTTAGTTCCACTTTAAGCATATGCTAGTATACCATAGTGATCCTTCCAAGTCCCAACACAATGAAAAATCAAGGCTGTAAGTCTCCAGTTTTTTAAAGCATAAGTTCACCTTTATACAAAAAATAAAAAAAAGTGCATTTATTATTTTTTGTTACAGGAGCCTGTAAACCATTGTACCAGCGATCAGCTAAAGCTTGTGCCATGCAGGTCTCCTGTAGACCTGTCAGTATATCTGCTTGGCTGTATGGGATGCACGGGCAAGCAGGTATACTGACAGGAAGACTCAATGAACTATCACAGCGCTCCACAGCACCGTGTTAGTTCATTGAGAACTACAAGTCGATAGCAGATAAGGCTGTTGGGACTTATAGTTTCTCATTCACAGAACACTGTGAATGAGTGATGTGAACAAGCGGGCAGAGCGCCACGTGGCCACATTTTTTCAAAATTTGACAGCCAGCAAGGGGGGATAAGACCCCCCGGTTAGCTGTCAAAGTGGGGGCCAGTCTGATCATAACATGTTACACCCTGAATATGGGTGTAACATGTTATGAAAGGTGAACTCATCCTTTAAGCTCATTCTAGGCTGAAAGGCATCATTGGGAGGGCCCTAATCAAGTGGAGGGTGATCCCCAGATTAGTATAGGACATTTATATATGTTTATAATAACATAGACACCCTTATCACTGTTTTGTGAGAACCTTTATTTTCGTTTTAGTGTTTTTATGGGTTTTTAGATAATTGTACTTTTGTGTATGAATTGTATGAATAAAAACTACTTTCATAGCAGTGCAGCATATATCTTGGATTTTTTTTGGTTTAAACAATTGTATATTTCTGTAGCCCCCAGCCCAGCACAATGAGACTGTGCTACCTAAGATACGTAAATACTAATACCTTTCAAGGCTAGATATCACTTATGCCTTTTGCTATTACTATGCCACTGAAATTTAGCTCACAAAATATGAAAATGTCATATTGCAAGGCAAGAAGTGAGCATATTTCATTTACTATTGGATTAATTTACTATTAATTTACTGTCACTACATTGCATGGCAAGAAGCGAACATATCTTAGTTACTCTTAGCTTAATTTACTATTTCAATTTTCATTTCAATGTGCTTTTAAATAAATCTTATGCCTGTATAGAAAAGAAAAAACAGATGTCAGGACAAGAAGCCATTGACGATTCAGGTAGTCAAGCATTGTTGTGACAACACCAAGATATATTTTATTAAATCAGATGATGTACAGTATCTGTCTATAGCAAACATTTTCAAACTACTTTACAGATTTTTCACCAAGTTAACATAACTGGAAGATATGGTGGCAGTACACTTTAAATGTATTTTAAATTACTCAGTCAATATCATCTTAAACCACATGTTCCAACAAAGGGAATGGTTCCCCAAGCAATATCGCTGATCCATGTTTAATTTAGAACTCACCAGTCAGCACCTCAAGAGTTGTCAATTTATACATCTATTCTGATGATGATAAAAAGACAGTTCACCTACTCAGTATGTTTAATAACATTTTGATTTATTGTTGAAGGCCTGCAGCAATTTGGCTTATTAGTATGCTGGCAGGACCCTATCCCATGGGGTTGTAAGGTCACAAGACACCAGTGACAACACTGAAGGGATAATCAGGAAGCTGACATGCAGGTCTTTAGCTAGTGAATGTATTTGCAATTCAATTGCAAAAGGACTACATTATATTCCAAACGACTATTGTGAAACAGTCACTTAAGACTATGGTTGGACTTTTCAGTACTTCATCATTCATGCTGACAAACTGCATTGACCATTATAGGTAGAAAAAATATAATGGGATATTCAGACCCTTTTTTTACTAGAGGTCAGCTCATTTTTTTACTACTAAAATGGCATAATCATTTTTTCAGTTTTCGGTCTGATGCTACCTTTGTCTCCTGCTGGCTCCAAGGCTGGATTCACACTTGAGTGATTTGTAGCTTGAAGCTTGAAGTCGAAGCTCCAAAAAGTTTACACCTGAGCGCACGAACAGGCATCATAGAGACCAATTGATTTTTTAAGTTTGAGAGTTTCTGGAGCTTCGAGCTTCTAGCTACAAATCACTCAAGTGTGAATCCAGCCTTAGAGTGAGAACTCACTGATCCCATTCTGAGCAGAGAGTGGGACTCAGTCACCCTGTCTGCTCTGCCACCCCTGCACTCACTGGGGCACTGGGCTGTGGAGGGGGAGGGAGCAGCTATCTCAGGCTCTCAGCAGATCACTGAGAGGCTGAGCCAGGTGACACTCCAGACTCTGGTGTGGATCCAAACTTTGAAGTCAGGATCTTTCCCTAACCTGGACTGGCTGAGTGATGTCAGCTGACAGCAGGCTTCAGCTCGCTGTCAGCTGAAAACGGGTCACAGGAGTGCAGAACGAACTGCACTCCTGTGATCCACAGAAGTATGGGCAAAATAGCTTTGGCAGTACTTCTCCAAATGGGCCATAAATGAACTGGATGAATTTTGATCCATCTATGGGCAGGCTGGTTGTACAGAAGTCGATCTCTCGATAGACTTCTGTACAATCAGCCTGTCGGGTATTTTCACCCAAACAGTGCGACTATATTCTGCCTTCTCCGCTGGCAGAACTCAACAGCTCTGATTGAGCACTGATTGAGAACAGATTAAACAAAAAAAAAATGTGACACAATTTACTCCACATTGGCGGATGTCCTATTTACCTTCACCTTTCTTATCACTGATAAGGCGGTATCTCTTAATGAATTTGTTGCAGTTATAGCGGCAGGAATCAAAAGTGCCACACATAAGAACTAACTGAATTTGTCACACTGATTTTGGGTCAGAAAGAGCAAGAAAACTGTCACACAGGTTTACTGAATTTGGCGCAAGATCTACTATGACCAAAAACCTGAAAAGTGTCACAAATGTTTTATTAAATTGCCCCCAATATGTTTAATACAATTGCACTACTAGCACACACTGACAAAGTATCCTCTATATAAAATACCTTTTTAATATAAAACATGAAACTGTATTGAGTTAATAACTAACAAATACACCTAATGAAATTGTACAGTTTTCACAACAATGAAAAAGAAGCTATACAAAAGTGCACAAGGATAGAGTAATAAGTATACTTTGTATTTCTGAATGTCCTATTTGTATGTTGGTGCATATTATATGCTTGTAGGTGTTTTATAACTATATCTTTTTTCTATTTGCTTATTTTATTATATTATAATATTTTTTTCTATTTTAGGTTTTTTAACACACCAGCTCTCTTATTGTCACAAAGTGGATGACTAGCACCCTTTTTGATAGTACAGATGGACACTATTTAGAGAGTCTGATAGTTCTTTGATGGCCCATGGAGGAATAAGTTGACCTTTTTCACACCAATGGAAAATAAATTTGCCCCACCTATGAGGTGGTGCAGTTGACTCTACCCCATCCCAATAATGGTGACAGGGGGCACTTTATTGTATACAGAAGTCTAAATAGATGGCTGATGTCCCCCAAGTCCTGTACTGGACAATTAGGCACAGAGAGTCACTGATTGCCTGTTCACACAACATCTGGGAACAGACCAGTATCAGCATAGTGATCTTGGAACATGATGGTCTCCCAGTGTAGGTGAGCCCAGCATACAATGCCCCCAGGGGTTTTTCTGGGAAGGAAGCAAATGGATGATTGAAAAATGTATCTTGTGGTCCCTGTTACCCAACTGATATAAGAACAGCAGATGTTTCTGCAGGGTACTCTCTTTGCTGCTCTGCATTGTCTAAGCACAAATGGCCACACATAATTACATTTGTATTTAGGGATCTGGTAGCCGGATTGTCAGAATGTGCCTACATGACCAATTGCTCCTGAATGTCTACAATGTATCTCATATACTGTATCTCATTGGCTACCTAGCAGAGAGACATGATGAATGGATTATATTGTTAGTAGTAATATGGTTAAATAAGATCAAAATGTGTTTTTAACTTAATTTAGATGCATGGCATGATTTTGGTAGTTATTTTTTAGGCAACCATGAATCACTTACATTGAATGAGCAATATAAATGACGTTTTCTTTTTTGTTTTTTTAGTGCAGTTATTTACCTTTCCAAAGTAAATTGTGCATTTTTAATAATTTTTTTGCTGAGATTAAAAATCTTGCCTGAGGACACACATTTTATGCAGCCCTGTAGTGTAGATTATATACCTCAGGTGTACATCATTTATAATGCCAGATAAGTGATTTTTTGTGTAAATCAGGCTTTAAAATTTGCTAGCTGCACATTTTTTGTGAAGATGTACTTCACAGAGGCCTTTTGTATTGCTAACCAATTTCTATTCTCCCTATATCCAATGCATTTACTTATTAAACCAACAACTTCATGTATTTCCAATTTCTTCTTGAACATTTTACTGAACAATGTTACCCTCAACTGTAAGCTTACTGTTGATCTTTAGTGAACTAAGCAAATTGTGGTTTGATGTAGGTTCTGCAAGCCTGTGGGAAATCTGTGAATCTTGAACATGGTGGCAAACCCTATTAAAGTCCTATGAGTCATGATTTTTTTCCAGCCTTTTTTAAACCTAGTTTGCAAATTTTTTGTTAATAAGGTCATTGGTAGCTAGACACTGCTAGTGGAGTTTTGCCAATGCAAATTTTTTAAAAAATACGTTTAAACAGGGAGATGGTCTTTTAATGTGGCTCTATGTTCCTCATTGCTGAGGAAAGATTAGAGGAACTGAATTTATTCTCTCTTGAGAAGAGGAGATTAAGGGGGGATATGATCAACACGTATAAAAACATCAGTGGTTCATATAGTGAACTCTGTGTAGAGTTATTCATCCTGAGGTCATCACAGAGGACAAGGGGGCACTCTTTACGTCTGGAGGAAAAGAAATTTAATCTCCGAACACGGAAAGGTTTCTTCATAGTGAGAGCTGTGAAAATGTGTAATAGGCTCCCTCAAGAGTTGGTTCTGGCCAGCTCAGTGGATTGCTTTAAAAAAGGCTTGGACACAGAATATAACTGGATACTAACATTTATAGGTAAAGTTGATCCAGGGAATATCCAATTGCCTCTTGGGGGATCAGAAAGGAATTTTTTTCCCCTTCAGGAGCAAATTGGATCATGTTTTGCTGGGGTTTTTTTGCCGTCCTCTGGAACAACTGTGGGTATAGGACTTTATGACTTTTTTTTTTTTTTAATGGTTGAACTGGATGGACTTTAGTCTTTTTTCAGCCAGACTAACTATGTAACTAAATGCAACATTAAAAATGTATTTAAAAACAGCAACCAGTCAAGGATTTGTCATTTAGAGGCAGTAGGACAGCATGGTGACATTATTGGAAGCAAGGAGTCATAGAGGTAGGGAAACATCACTGGGTGGCCTGTCGTTATGGCGTGATTGAAGTGGATTTAAATCACTGTACAACAAGATTGACTTTGGCTATACATTGAGGGACATTGTTGATATTTTTTGGGGGGAGGTGATTTTAATAAAAATCCTTTTTTTTCACAGTCATGACCAAATTTTGTCCTCCACATCACCCAGCATCCTCAGCTGTTTTTTTTTACAAGGAAAAGCAGGCAGAGCCAGCAGCGGCTGGATGATCACATCTGTGACAGGAATGTCCAGACAGCCAGGGAAGCAGGGAGGCTTCGGAGAACCAATTGGCACTATCAGAACAGGCAAGAAGGAAGCCAGTGCAACCTTAGAACAAATAAAATTAATACTCCTGCTTCCAATTAAGATATTCCTGGTGATCTTACCAGCACTGTTTATCCACATGTATTTCCTTTCCTAGACTGACCCAACTTAAACGATTCAGCTATGATGCTGTAATCACTCCCTTCATTTTCTCAAGTTGGACTACAAGCAGCCATGCCAACCTACTGTGAATTTACATGTTCCACAATACATGCTGCAGTAAAAATGATGGTTAACATTTACTGATGTGTGCACAACTTCATAGAAAGTTGATTTACTAACATTGAAGAGGGCAAAAATCTAGTACAGGCATGCATGGTAGCCAGTCAGCTTCTAACTTCAGCTTGTTCAATTAAGCTGACAAAACAAAAAATTAAGCTGATTTCTATGCAGAGCTGGACCAAATTTTGCACTTTTCAGTTTTAGTAAATCAACCCCATAATGTTTAAAGTATGTGCATAATACTGTTAGAGAAATCATGAAAAAGGGAGAAAACTCTATTTTATTTAACAAGGTAATCCTTTTTGTATTCTTTTGCAAGAGTTTAGTTCTTTAGTGAACATTCACTATTTAGGATTGAGTGTTACATCTATGTATGAAAAGTTCAGATCAGAGTCTAATGATCAGAACAATAGCCTTTCATCAATTTTCTTTTGTATAGATTTTATATAGACTAGGACAATAGAAGGAGATGTTTGCTGGCAACACACAGTTGTTTACAACATTTTGCTAGAGTGGGAAGCTGAGAGAGGAGTAAAGAGAAGGGATTGAATTATGGTAACCTTCAAACTTCAACATTACTTGCTCTAAATACACGGAATCCACTTGAAAACTCCTGTTCTTTCAATGCTGTATACCACAGTAGTGTTTCTTATTTCAAGTCTTCTCGACTCATGTCACAGGCTGGATGCACACAGACTGTGTTAGGAAGCGAGATTATTTGTTTTACATGATTTAGCTTTTCTATTTGCCAACAAATCTCTATATGAGAGACACAATTTAAAAGGATGAGACATAGATAACCTGTGCAAACATACCTGAGGGATCATATACATCTAGCTAAATTGTCTTCCTCCTGTCTTGATGCAGTCATTTTCAAATGCTCATGCACTGAAAGCATACTGAAAGTGACACTAAAGTTGATTATTGAATTACCCTGTCTAGATAAAGGCTTCTTCTTTATTGGTGAATTATAATTAGTTTGTCCTACAGCAAACATTGTAGCTAAAGTATAACTAAAGGCAAAGCGTTTTTTTTTTTACATTTCGGACAGGGTGGAGAGGGATTAGAACACCCAGAGTTTTTTTCAGCTAGAACTTGGTGGAACTCAGTTCCACCACCTCTGGCTCAAGTCCTCTGCTCTCTGCTCACCGCTATCACTTGTACACACAGAGGTTTGGCTTCTGTACTTACAAGTGACAGTTTGTCTCCCAATGGCTACCATAGATCTGATCTCCAGAGAGGCTTCCACTGTGCAGAATGGGGACAAGGGAGATTCAGGTGCCCAGGCTGCGGTGCAGATGCTGACACCCCAACTGGATGATCTCCTGCAAGTGATAGAGGCGGAGCAATCTACAGTGTTCTGGGAGGTAATAGAAAAAAAGAGCTGTGAAAGTGAGATGTGGATGGAGGATGCAGAGGTAAACAGCTGAGGAAGAAGGCCGAACTCTGCACTATGTGTGTAGTGCACCCCTGAACTCTGCACTCTGTATGCAGCGTACCCCTGAACTCTGCACTCTGTGTGTAACCCAACCAGACTCTGCACTCTACATAATGCATTCCTGCTGTTTATGCCCCTTTAAGATCCTCCTACTGTTAGTGAAATTTGATCATATCCACTGTTTGGTGCAGTTTGAAGGGTGTGTTTGTGTGTGAGGGGTCGTGGTTGAGTTCCTGCACTTATTTTCTGAGAAAACCTTCCTGGGAACATCTATTAGTTTTTTGTACTGTATTTCTATTTGTACCATTGTCATTGAAGGTGAAAATAAAATCAAATCCTATATTTTGGGTTGTCCCAAGAAAATTAATAGAAAAGAAATCTTCTAGTGGGGACACTAGTTCTGATGATCTAGGGGGTCCCAAGGGATTCCCTTAATCTGCATGGATTTCCTCTCACTTCACGTTTTGGCTGTGGGACAGGAAGCAATAGTAAATCTCATCAATGGGACACAGCTGGCAAAACAAAACTGACAGGGGTTATAACCCTCCTTTACTCTATCCAACATGAATATAGTTACATAGCTGGTTAGGTTGAATAAAGACACCAGTCCATCCAGTTCAACCTGTGTGGGTGTGCGCATATCTGTATTATCTATCTACCACTTCCCATATCTCTATATATTGTGTTGGATAAGATGCCCATCTAAAAGTTTTTATACTTTATCCACACTTTCCTCTGAGACTGCCAATTGTGGAAATGAGTTCCACATCCTGACCGCTCTAACAGTAAAAAAAACCCATGCAGTTTAAGGTTAAATCGCTTCTCGTCCAACTTCATTGAATGGCTTTGTGTCTTCTTAAACAACCTGACCCTCAACAGTTTTTTCCCTATGCTAGCATCACCATTAAAATACTATAGTATATTGCGATCACCTCTTAAGTGTCTTTTCTGCAATGAAAAAAGTTTTCCCTATAGTTCTATTTCAATCCTGTGTATATACCAACGTTTTTCAAACTAGAAAAATAAAATGCATTGCTAATTAGTAAAATGTTATTTAGTATGAGAATAATTTTGAAGCAAGACATCACCGGCAAAGCTGTATTTAGCAAAGCAAGGACATTTTATAATAATAAAGAAATACTATTACATTTTGGACCCATAATAGACCCCTTCCTCAAGACCCCTTGCCTCTATGTTGCATGTTGTTGTTTTTGTGCCATTTCTGTAAGTGAAATTTTACCCACTCTGATAAACAATGGTTCAATCGTTCTGTCTTTATTCTCTTCATTTAAACAGACTACTTGTACCTGAAATGTAACCTTTGCAAAAATAAATTAATTACACCCTCCATTCACTTTCCTATGCCTGAACTCTCTTTTACAGTAAACAATGTAATTATCACTCTGCCAAAATAAGCTGTTTCTAGGGGCCACTCTCAATTCTGCTCCATTATTTTCTATCAAAATCTTGCTGTTTCAGATAATAACCATCTGTTGTATCTGCCCTTACTAATGAAACAACTAAAATATTAATTTATACATCAACCTTTTTCCAGTAGGTCTATTGTAAAGCCTTGCTAATAGATCTTACAAGCCATCAAGTGGCATAATGCAGTAGCTTCCAGACCTCCATTCGCACCAAGTATTTCACTAAGGCGGCTTCTTTTTTTTAATTTCTACATCAAGCTCTCTATTTCTTTACCCTAGGTTCACATCTGTGTGGGTGGTGCTGCTGAGGATCAGCACGAAAATCCATGCAGCTGCACCACCCGCACAGAGAAATGCTGACCAGAAGGCGGGTGCCATTAATTCTTATGGCACGCCTCCCGCACTGCAAAATGCAACCATACTGGGAACCAAGGTTCCCGTGCGGGCTGCTTTTTCCAAAGAAGTGCAGAGACTTCTTTTCCTGCATGTCACGGTCATGGGAGTCCATTTAAATGAATGGGCTCTTGTGCCCGTGCAAAATGCAGCCCGCACGGCCGCATATATGTAAACCAGAGGTTAAGGATTATAATGAAACATCTAGTCCTTATGAACAAGTTACTTGATATTACTGCTCCTACCTATCTGTAATTTCTTGCTCCGAATTGTGCTCTTAGCTTTGCAGGAAACCACTTTGTTATCTTTTTTTCCACCAAGTACCTTACATCAAAGATATCTCTGCATTTCTATCTCTGATCTCTATCCTTGAATGCTTGCCCCAATTCTATCAAGCTGTCCATTAATATTTAAAGTGCAAGTCAAATTAAACAGCAGAGCCTAAGAGTTATAATCCTAGTATCAGACTTGTACTAGTAATTACCTGTTGATCCTGTCATCTTTTGGCTGTATGTCCTATTTTTTGAGTAGGATGATATTACTAACCACCACCTTCTATTTTATTGGAAGCATTGTCAGTCTCCTGTGCTTGATCCTGCTGGGAAACTATAAACAGTCATGTTGTCACATAGCGATTAAAGTAGAACTATAGGCAACACATTTTTTTCCATTTTGGATAGAGTAAGGGAGAGTTATAGCCTCTGTCAGTTTTGCCATCTGTGTCCCAATGGGAAGATTTACTCTCACTTTCTGTCCCTTAGCCAAAACAGAAAGTAAGAGAAAATCCCTGCAAATTAAGGGAATTCATTGGGGCCCTCCAGGTCATCTTTATCAGCCCGTGTCCATGCCCCTCTGGACAGGCCAGCAATGTTTGACTGACAACAGCTTAACAATGCCAGTCAGCATTTTTAATTTTTCAGTGGACTGGCACAAGTACAGTAGTATATAGTAGAAAAATGATAAATCTGGATCTATTTTTTTCACCAGTGTAACCTACTGTAATCAAAAAAAAATAGCAAGGGGTGTCAGTCAAATGTACTCTTCACCTTCAGAAGAGGGTAGGGCAGCAAAGACCCCTGGAACTTGAAGTCTTTAGCAATACCAATTAAACTTTACACCTCAATCCCAGCCCTTGCAGATAGTGAGGGAAAGAATGTGCAATCATATGACTGCCAAAATGTCATAAATTAAAGGTCCTAGATTGTAAGCTCCAAGGAGCAGGGCCCTCAAATCCCTCTTGTATTGAACTGTATTGTTACTGTATTGTCTCCCGCTATAACTAAAGCACTGTGCAAACTGTTGGCGCTATATAAATCCTGTATAATAATTAAAGTAATAAAGACATTTTTGTGGGGGATACATACACTAAACTAGTAACTCTAACTCTAAACTCTAACAACACGAAGCATCAGTCCCCGACCGTTGCAATCTTGGCAGACTGATGACACCAGAAATCTTAAAACGACATAGTTGTGCGCTGGAGCGATTGTGGTGCAAAACCAAATCCCAGCAAGCATTCACCCGATACAAATCTGCTTTCCTAACATACAATTCCTCCCTTCATGCTGCCAAACAAGCCTACTTTGTCACTCTTATTAATACCTTGTCATCCAGTCCTCGTCGTCTCTTAACTTTTAACTCTCTACTTTCTCCACCTCCACCCAGTACCTCACTCACTGCTCACGAGATTGCAAATCATTTCATAAACAATATTGACGCAATTCGTAGGGGCATCGCCACTGCACAGACATCCATCCCACTTAGCATACCTTATACTAAACCTCCCTCAACACTTTCCTCATTTGACCTTGCTACTGCCGAAGAGGTCACTAAGGTTTTCTCGGAAGCCCGTCTCACTACCTGCCCCCTGGATCCTGTCCCCTCACAACTACTACGGTCACCCTCTCCTTCCATCCTATGCTCCCTCACTCACATCTTCAATCTTTCCCTCTCTACTGGTACCTTCCCCTCCCCTCTAAAGCATGTGCACATCACTCCCATACTTAAAAAGCCCTCCCTGGACCCAACCAACCTGAACAACTTAAGACCCATCTCCCTGCTGCCATTTACCACTAAACTCCTAGAACGCTTAGTCTACAATTGCCTGAGCTCTCACCTCACAGACAACAACCTTCCTGACCCTTTACAGTCTGGCTTTCGCTCACTACACTCCACTGAAACTGCCCTACTAAAACTCACTAATGATCTACTAACTGCTAAAACCAATGGCCACTACTCCGTATTCTTACTACTCGACATCTCTGCAGCTTTTGATACGGTTGACCATCCCCTCCTCCTCAAAAAACTCCACTCTCCTGGCCTCAGAGACTCTGCTCTCTCCTGGTTCTCCTCCTACCTATCGCAGCATTCCTTCTGCGTTACCTATAACGCTGCCTCACTCCATCTTTCTGTAGGGGTCCCTCAAGCTTCTGTCCTTGGACACCTTCTCTTCTCCATCTACACCTCCTCCCTAGGTCACTTGATAAGCTCCCATGGCTTTAAGTACCATCTCTATGCTGATGACACACAAATCTATCTTTCTACCCCTCACCTCACCCCTTCAGTCTCCTCTCGCATTACTAACCTATTAAGTGACATATCGGCATGGATGTCATTCCACTTCCTCAAACTCAATCTTTCCAAAACTGAGCTCTTAGTATTCCCCCCAGCCCGTGCCCCCTTCCTTGACTTCTCCATCAAGATCAATAACACAATCATCATTCCCTCCCCTCATGCCAGGGTACTAGATGTACTCCTAGACTCCCATCTGTCCTTTCACCCCCAAATCCAATCACTGTCTAAATCTTGTAGACTTCACCTCCGCAACATCTCCAAGATACGGCCGTTCCTAACCACGGAAACCACTAAGCAACTTATTCACTCCCTTGTTATATCTCGCCTTGACTATTGCAACTCCCTCCTCATGAATGCTGCTGCCAGACTTATCCACCTTACTAACCGTTTTGTATCTGCCACCCCTCTCTGCCAATCCCTCCACTGGCTTCCCATTGCCCAACGGATAAAATTCAAAACATTAACAATAACGTATAAAGCCATTTATAACTCTGCCCCAAATTACATCAACGATATTGTCTCTAAATATCACCCAAACCATACTCTCCGCTCCTCGCAACACCTCCTGCTCTCTAGCTCCATTGTCTTCTCCTCCCATGCTCATCTCCAGGACTTTTCCAGAGCATCCCCCATCCTCTGGAACTCTCTACCCCAATTTATCAGACTATCGCTTACTCTGCTCACTTTTAGGCGATCTTTGAAAACCTATCTCTTCAGGGAAGCCTATCCTGCCCTCAGCTAATAATGGGATCTTCTACTCTTCCAAACAGTCCATCCCCCACAGTTACTACCTTTTGTACCACTAACCCCTCCCTCTTAGATTGTAAGCTCCAAGGAGAAGGGCCCTCCTTTCCCTCTTGTATTGAACTGTATTGTTGCTGTATTTTCTCCCGTTATATTGTAAAGCGCTGAGCAAACTGTTGGCGCTATATAAATCCTGTATAATAATAATGTATAGCAGTACTATATCCTGCATTTGTGAAAACTGCAGGGTATCAATATACTTTAAGTCTTTAAACAACTTTTGAAAGAACACGCGTTTGTCATATTTGCTAATCACTAGATATTTGCATGGAAGTAATTTTCATTTTGCTTCGTATATTTGTTCATTGAAGAATTTTGTTTTGTCATATTCATTATGTTGAACTGATTCATTTTCAGAATTCATTTTGTATATTCGGCATTCCTTTTCTTCTATCCGTGAGTGCATTCAAGAATTTAAAAATTTTTCTGGAAGAATGCTATATATTTTATATAATATTGAATTGGACGGATTCGATATTTTTGGATACTAGTCCAACCCACCTAGAGAAATGGCATGAGCTGATTGGACAATATCAACTGGCGTCATGTGCATCCAAATTAATGAATGTAATGAAATTTGGATCAATTTGTTATCTGAATTCTAATTATCAAACACATTTGAACAATTAATTCATTTCCCCATGGGCTCATACTACTATCACATCATGTGACATCATCCAAATGAAACAAATGCATTTGTTGATTTCCTTGTAACTTTTTTTTGGTTTGGTGACATTCGGTACTATGTCCATTTGGAGTTTCGTATACATCCAAATCTCTGAAAATGAAATTTTTGTCTAAAAAATTAATAATAACAAAACGTACATGTTTACTAATCACCTGTTACCTTTGCCAAGTCATATTACCATCTGTAGTGTGCAACTTCCCATCCCACCCTTAATCCCTTCCACTCCACTTAGGTAATGATGGCATTTCCAACAGTTATCCTGTCTACTTCTTTTTCTAATTAATTTACTTATTCTATGGGATCTTTTGCTAACAACTGGTCTTTCTGTCTTCCCTATAATCTTTAACTGCTTTTGAATACATGCCAGTTACATATTAGGCTCATTCTGATACTCAGCTACAGATTGTGCATACATGTCTAATATAGTCAGTATTTTAAATGATCCTGGTCCAACCCATTTTACATGCCTTTTGTACTGTTGCCAGGTCCCTATTGTAAGCTGTGCTCACAAGCAGGCTCACTTTACACTGTTTCCTTTTATGCTATGTATTATTACAATGTCTGTATAATTGCCTTGTATCGCTACTTGAAAACACTATAAAATATGATGAAACTATATAATAAAAAAACTGCACAGAACTGCTTGAGACTGTGTTAAAATTAGCTTAAGAATTTCAAATTGTAACTTTCTTTTGAGTAGTTAAAGTGGGTGAGCCAGAAATGTAAAAAATCAATTTAAAACATACAATTTTGTTTCCAAAACATCTCTTTATGTATTCCAAAATTATAGGAGAGATTTACTAAAACTGAAATGTGCACAATCTGGTGCAGCTCTGCATAAAAACCAATCAACTTCCACGTTTTAACATCAAAGCTTAATTGTACAAGCTGAAATTAGCAGCTGATTGGCTACCATGCACAGCTGCACCATATTCTGAGTACTCCAGTTTTAGTAAATTAACCTCTTTGTCTTACTAATATGTTTGTGTTAATCATGAATTTATCTGCTCTTCTTGGCTGGCCTCACCTAAAATTTGTATGTATCGACAGATAACTTTGGATGTAGCATTTTTTAAAGAGCAGCAATCAAAATAGGGATGTGTTGCATGAAGCAGACAGGAAAGCACCAAATGTCAATTAGTTAAATACTGTAGTAAAAAAAGTAAAGGCAAATACTGTATATGTTTGGTCTCTTTGGCCAAGCTCTGCATCCTTTGTTTTATAGAATTTCTTGGATCCACATAGATATTACAATTCTCTCAGAGAATTGCTTTTCAACTCAAATCCTTTAGTACCCTGAACAGATCATGTTTTTTTGGACTTTCCTCTACAGGATCAGTTTTACTAATTCAGGCTCCAGTGGCAAAGGTTAAATCATATGTTCAAGATTAAAGTAGAACTATAGGAAACAAGGGAGAGTTATAACCCCTGTCAGTTTTGCCATCTGTGTCCCAATGGGGAGATTTACTCTCACTTCCTGTCCCATAACCCAAACAGAAAGTAAGAGAAAATCAGTGCAAATTATGGGAATTCATTGGGGCTCTCCAGGTCACCAGAACTAGTGTCCCCATTGGAAGAGTTCCCCTCTATTGCTCTTCTGAGGATGACTCAAATTTGGGATTTTCTTTTACTTTCACTTTCAATAATAATGCTAAGCAGAACAAACAGAAAGTGTGAATCTCCATAACAGGGGCACAGACCACAATAAAAACCTAATAGGTGTTCTAATCCCTCTCCAACTCAAAACAAAAACTTAAAAAAAAGTTTTGCTTAGTTATAATTTATGGAAATTGAGTTAACATTTCCTGTTGAGAGCACATTGGGGCAGGAGTTTCGAAACCCTATGTCAATGATAGAGCTTTTTTCATCTACATTTTTTAATGTGGGTACCACATGCCAGCCTCTTACTTTGACCTCCTGTTTCTACTGCTCTTAATCAGTGCCTTCTTCATGCAGTTTGTTAAATCCCTTAATTAAAAACAAACCCAGCTAAGAATTAGCTCTACTAATAGTTCTTAGATGATGATGTCATTCGAGTAGTGAAATACACAGTACAACATTTATATAGCCTAGCCTAGATTTTGAACAATATTAAAGCAGCTACCTAACTGGAATCTCTTTAGGAAATATTATATTCCTGTTCTTTGTGCATTAGCAGCACTGTTCTGTACTTTGCATTGTATTGTACAGACTTAAAAAATAGGCTTCTTAAATCAAGCAAATTTGTCATCAACTAAGCTGATTCCATGGAGGGAACAGATAAAGGTTTGCACTGTCTGCATCAGGAGAGACAAAAGGCAGAGCAGGATTTTCTGAAGATGAAGCAGAGAGTGTAGCCATGGTAGCACAGAAAAACATTAGTCAATGTCTGCCTGATCAAGGTAGGTTCAAACTGCATGTATTGTACTACAGTTTGCTGGAATGAAATGTAGATACACATGCTTAAAACCATTGTTTTTAAGCCTTTGTTTTAAAATGCAAATTTTACAATGGAAATTTCAAAAGAATGTTGCTGGATACTTCATAATAATGGATTTTATGCTCTACACATTTCCATTGGTTATACAGAAAAAAAGCATTGTGAACAAGTCCTTCATCTTTTTTTATTATAATCTATCATAGTATTAGCAACATTTTAAAAGGAGTATAAGCTGTGCCCATTAAATTCCATTTTAATATCCTTATTTACAGCCATTCAGTAGACTTCAGAAGATCTGGCCCCACAAGCAAAGTCCCAGCTCCAACCTGCTAAGAAATAGATAAAAATATATTACCGTTCCAAAAAGACTGGCACAACTTTAGGAGAAGATTATGCCTAATGGCACATCTGGCATATGGACCTCCTCATTCTATGTAAAAGTTATGTCTTTCCCAAATATAGCTCAGTCTGCTATTTACTTCTAGTCAAGTGAACTTCAACAAAAAACAGTATTTAGTAAATCCCCCTGAATGTAAAGCGTTTTTTGCAGGCAAGCTGTGCAGATGGTGATGTGGTCTGCGAAATAGTGTTTGTTTCTCTTGAGGCCAGCCATTACTGTATATAGAACTAAAAACTGCATATGTTTCTATGAACACTAAGCGGCTTAGGTACATATAGGGAGACCCACATATTGTGTTGGTTTCTTTGTGGATACATCAAACCTCAAATGTAAAAACTAGTATATAGATAACTAAAACCTTGGTCCAAATAAAATAATACTTACAGAACCACACCTTATCTCAAGAATTGAGGGTTGATACAACAGATTGTACCCATAGGAAACCCTGCAGGAAGGGCTTACATCCCAATGAAGTTCAGTGCACAAATGCCTGTAGGGTGTCTGTATTGCTACTGGTAGCTGTCTTCAAAGGGTTCAGTGTTAATATATTTAAATACTCTAAAATAAATAGCTGAAGTTAGAAGCTGATTGGTTTCTATCCACAGCTGCACCAGGTTCTGTGTGAACAAGATTTAGTAAATCTCCCCCTATATATATACGAATCCTATGAAAGGTCAAGTTATATAAAGCCGATAAAATTATTTCACATTATTTCCCAGAATACTAATGATGAAGTAGAAGAGATAAATTGGACCTGTACTCATAAAATAAAGATGTGCTATATTTTGGGAACAACTAAAAATGGTGTGCCCAAGCAGTACCCTGAAAACAGTACATTTTGACTTGAATTTCTCCTGAAACATAGCAGTGCACATCCTCTACCTACACCATTATTGCTGTATATCTGCAGCCTGAGATTATCTAAAGCACTTCTAGTCTCACAAGATTTGGAGGTGTCACTATGTTGCTGCTCACTGTTCTCCTAGCTGAAGAGAAAGCAGTAACTGAGGATCTGCAGTGCAAGGATCTCTCTGTGTCTGCTTTATTCAACATGTGAATATATGATTTCTGAATCTTTCCAGCTGCTGCTTTCCTCCATCATTTATCAGCTCTGAAAAGTGGAAGCCTTTCTCAGCCAAGATGGATGCCTACAAACAGAGACACAGCATAGAACAAGGCATGGAAAGCAAATAGGTAAAAAGTCAGCTGTATAGAGCACACAGGTAATGCTAGTGACTAGTACTTTATCTTTTGCTTGCCTTTTTTTGCAAACAGCTTTTGCAGTTCAGGTTCTCTTTAGAGGTGATTTAGGAAAGGGACCTCAATCCCTTCCGATGGACTTCCGCTAGAGAATACATGTGGCTGTTTAAACACATATTACGTGGCATGGTCCACTGTTATCACCATCAGGAAACCTGCCCAGGAAAATGTCATGCAGTCTACGCTGGTGTGCATAAATGTAGAAAAAAAAGTAACTGCAAAAGAAGCCACACTAGATCAGCAGTACTGTGATCTTACAAAATATGAAAGAATGGTGAAAAATAAGCATTTTACAAAATAGTGTTTATCATCATATACACAGGGCTTTTTTTCTCAAAAATAGGTGTGGGATCTCCCTGCTTCTGAGTCACTTCCTGTTGCTTACCCCTACCCACCTCCGAGCACCGTCTCTTGGTTCCATCCCCTACCCACCTCCAAGTACCTCTCCTTTTAGAGAATACAGAGCCAAATATTATTTTGTGGTGCTAAGTGATTTGTATGGAATTTGTTAATGGTAACTAGAAGAGCAGAAGAATATATCCCTAGCAGCCAGCAAAAATAGACCCTCCCTTCCCCAGAAACAATAGAATCCTCCAGCAACAATGGACTCCCAAAATAAATACCACCGCAGCAACAATAGACCCCCGGCAGCTACAACAGATCTCTCAGAAGCTAGCATCAATAGACTCTCCAGCAACTATAGACCCCCCTCAACAGTAGATCCCTTCCAGCCATCAACAATAGACCCCCCCCACCAGCAACAATAGACTCCCCCTGCAACAACAGACCATCACACAAAAACAGATCCCCTTAAGTGACAATAGATCTCCCAGCAGCCAGCAACAATATATCCACCAGCACACCCCAGCTCCCCTTGATCCTACAAACATTCAGTGCTGGAGGTGCTAGAGGTGCCAGAACTGCGCTTTCCCACGTTCCCGCTGAAAAAAGCTTTGCATATACACATAGTGATTTAGCAACCATAGCGCAATTCGGTTAGCGTTTATATCTACTTTAGCTAGAAGAATATAATATTCAACATGCAGACTTATTTATGTCCATATTTCCACTATTTGGGCTTCAGATACTTTGATTTTGAAGGGTTGCTTACTGCAAAACAGCCATAAGGTATCATTAGTCATTCTGCATTGAAGGTGAATGTCTCATAGTAAGACAAGAAATAGATTGCACAACTTTGTTTTTATTTTATTTGACAACTGCTTTGCCTGTAAGAAACGAAGATCCAAAAAACTATTTATCACGTGTCAAGGGTCAGTAAACTGTGTGACAATAGTCAGACAACCATATAACTCTGAAAACACAGGAAAAACATGGCAATAATAGCACGTTTTCAAGGATGGTAATCAGCATTGTGCTATAATAGTGTATAATGTCACATATAGATATGTGTTAAAGGCTAAGGCCACCATTGACAAAAAATAATAAATGCACATATAATTCTAGCAAAAAAAAATTGCAGTTATTATTATTTGCAAATGAACCCACAAATTGTTGTAACCATGATCAGTGGATTGTATTTGCAATGCCAGGTTCCTGCAGACTCTTCCTCCAGCTCTGCTGTATGTCCGTACCATGTTAAGGACTTTCAGTTGTAGAGCTGCAAGAAGTGTCAATGGACTATGAGTGTGGTGATCACTGCACTTTCTGTTCCATTGAGAACTACAAGTCCATCTGCCAAGGTGGGACTTGTAGTTCATTTATTCACAGAATGGGGTGGGGTGTTTTAGGGGTTGGTTGAGTTCAACTGTACTTGTTCTCTTTATATTGTAAAGTGCTGCACAAACTTTTTGTGCATTATACAATAAATCCTGAATAATAACAATAATGTTACATGTACATGCTACATACAGGTGTAACATGCAACAAGGTCCAAAAGGTGGAGTTAGCCTTTAAGTGTCACAATTATTGGTAGTGTGTTGTACGCTGTAACATCCAATCAGAAACAATTTTTCATTTGATAAAGATGCACCATGCTGCAAAAGCTGAATCCCAGGCAGATATGAAAGGAACCCCATTGAATGCCATTCTTGTGGGCCTCTACACAGCAGCACTCAGACTGACAGTGGGAGGGCCAGAAGGATGAGCCAATCTCTGTGCTCTTCTGCACAGCACACATCAGGAAAATGTATTTGCATGTGTGGTGGTACAATTAATTTACAAGCATTGGCCCTGCATTTGGGGTGCCATTAGGATTGAATGGCACCACAGTGTGTGCCTGCCAGAACATAGCATGTTTTCATACTCTGCAGGAACATCACACACACTCCCACAATGAATAGGTGTGAACAGAACCTTAAAAAAACCTGAGCAGGGAGAAACATTAACACTGTCATTGCTGGTCTCTTTTTGAATCATGCTAGGTGCTTGATTGTCCCTGACTTCAATAACTAAGGGGTTAAATAAGGACTGATCTACATGAACTGTCATCAAATTCAGATCAAAGGTCACACATTTGTCTGCATGCCTTGGGATACCTTTTTGATATTTGAATGCCTAGACTTGAATATATGGGGTTGATTTACTAAAGGCAAAAAAGCTATTTACTTTGCATGGGTATTTTCACTCTGCGAGGAAAAGTATCTTAGTGAAAAAGGTGATCCTTTGCTGAATTCTATCATCCAATCATGCACAGGGAAAAACACTGTTTTTAATTTTCTTGCATATAATTGGGCATTCTTGCAAAGTGAATTTTCACCACATTCACTCTGAGAAAACTCCCTTCAAAATGAAAATTCCCTTGCAAAGTGAACAGTCTGTTTGCCTTTAGTAAATCAACTACTTTAGATCTTTTGTATCATCCATTGTGGTGGAGAAGATCTAACAAACAGGCTCTTGAAACCTTTTTAAACATATAACTAAGTTATGCCAGTGATGGCGAACCCGTGGCACGCGTGCCACAGCCGGCACGCCGAGCTTTATCTGTGGGCACGCCAGGAGAATCCAGCGGCGCGCTGTCTTCCCGGCTGTAGTGTGCGTGACAGCTGGGTCCCAAGTGCGCATGCACAAGAAGCAGTGCTCTTTGTGAATGGTAAGGCGGTACCTGGGACACATGACAGATCCCAGAAGCCGCCGGACCAATCACAAAGCGCAGCGCTTCTCGCGCATGCGCACTGGGCATCCGGCTGTCCGACGAGCGCCCACACTACAGAAGCCGGGAAGACAACGCGCGGCTGGATAAAGGAACAGGTAAGATAAAAAAAAAACTCTGCGGAAGTAAGAGCGGGTACCTGTCAAATTCAGGTACCCGCTCCCCCTCCCTCCCCAAAGGTCAGCAGTCATCTCTGTACTGTCCGCAGTCTCTGGTCATCCCTGTGCTGTCCGCAGTCTCTGGTCATCCCTGTGCTGTCCGCAGTCTCTGGTCATCCCCTGTACTGTCCGCAGTCTCTGGTCATCCCTGTGCTGTCCGCAGTCTCTGGTCATCCCTGTACTGTCCGCAGTCTCTGGTCATCTCCTGTACTGTGTCCGCAGTCTCTGGTCATCTCCTGTACTGTGTCCGCAGTCTCTGGTCATCTCCTGTACTGTGTCCGCAGTCTCTGGTCATCCCTGTACTGTTTTTGCAGTCTCTGGTCATCCCTGTACTGTGTCCGCAGTCTCTGGTCATCCCTGTACTGTGTCCGCAGTCTCTGGTCATCCCTGTACTGTGTCCGCAGTCTCTGGTCATCCCTGTACTGTGTCCACAGTCTCTGGTCATCCCTGTACTGTCCGCAGTCACTGGTCATCCCTGTACTGTGTCCGCAGTCTCTGGTCATCCCTGTACTGTCCGCAGTCTCTGGTCATCCCTGTACTGTCCGCAGTCTCTGGTCATCCCTGTACTGTCCGCAGTCTCTGGTCATCTCCTGTACTTTCCGCAGTCTCTGGTCATCCCTGTACTGTCCGCAGTCACTGGTCATCCCTGTACTGTGTCCGCAGTCTCTGGTCATCTCCTGTACTGTGTCCGCAGTCTCTGGTCATCCCTGTACTGTCCGCAGTCTCTGGTCATCTCCTGTACTGTCCGCAGTCTCTGGTCATCTTCTGTACTGTTCGCAGTCTCTGGTCATCTCCTGTACTGTGTCCGCAGTCTCTGGTCATCTCCTGTACTGTGTCCGCAGTCTCTGGTCATCTCCTGTACTGTGTCCGCAGTCTCTGGTCATCTCCTGTACTGTGTCCGCAGTCTCTGGTCATCTCCTGTACTGTCCGCAGTCTCTGGTCATCTCCTGTACTGTCCGCAGTCTCTGGTCATCCCTGTACTGTGTCCGCAGTCTCTGGTCATCCCTGTACTGTGTCCGCAGTCTCTGGTCATCTCCTGTACTGTGTCCGCAGTCTCTGGTCATCCCAGTACTGTGTCCGCAGTCTCTGGTCATCCCTGTACTGTCCGCAGTCTCTGGTCATCCCTGTACTGTCCGCAGTCTCTGGTCATCCCTGTACTGTCCGCAGTCTCTGGTCATCTCCTGTACTGTTCGCAGTCTCTGGTCATCTCCTGTACTGTGTCCGCAGTCTCTGGTCATCTCCTGTACTGTGTCCGCAGTCTCTGGTCATCTCCTGTACTGTCCGCAGTCTCTGGTCATCTCCTGTACTGTCCGCAGTCTCTGGTCATCTCCTGTATTGTCCGCAGTCTCTGGTCATCTCCTGTACTGTGTCCGCAGTCTCTGGTCATCCCTGTACTGTGTCCGCAGTCTCTGGTCATCCCTGTACTGTGTCCGCAGTCTCTGGTCATCTCCTGTACTGTGTCCGCAGTCTCTGGTCATCCCTGTACTGTCCGCAGTCTCTGGTCATCTCCTGTACTGTGTCCGCAGTCTCTGGTCATCTCCTGTACTGTGTCCGCAGTCTCTGGTCATCCCTGTACTGTGTCCGCAGTCTCTGGTCATCCCTGTACTGTCCGCAGTCTCTGGTCATCCCTGTACTGTGTCTGCAGTCTCTGGTCATCCCTGTACTGTGTCTGCAGTCTCTGGTCATCCCTGTACTGTGTCTGCAGTCTCTGGTCATCCCTGTACTGTGTCTGCAGTCTCTGGTCATCCCTGTACTGTGTCTGCAGTCTCTGGTCATCCCTGTACTGTGTCTGCAGTCTCTGGTCATCCCTGTACTGTGTCCGCAGTCTCTGGTCATCCCTGTACTGTCCGCAGTCTCTGGTCATCCCTGTACTGTCCGCAGTCTCTGGTCATCTCCTGTACTGTTCGCAGTCTCTGGTCATCTCCTGTACTGTGTCCGCAGTCTCTGGTCATCTCCTGTACTGTGTCCGCAGTCTCTGGTCATCTCCTGTACTGTGTCCGCAGTCTCTGGTCATCTCCTGTACTGTGTCCGCAGTCTCTGGTCATCTCCTGTACTGTGTCCGCAGTCTCTGGTCATCTCCTGTACTGTGTCCGCAGTCTCTGGTCATCTCCTGTACTGTGTCCGCAGTCTCTGGTCATCTCCTGTACTGTGTCCGCAGTCTCTGGTCATCTCCTGTACTGTGTCCGCAGTCTCTGGTCATCTCCTGTACTGTGTCCGCAGTCTCTGGTCATCTCCTGTACTGTGTCCGCAGTCTCTGGTCATCCCTGTACTGTGTCCGCAGTCTCTGGTCATCCCTGTACTGTCCGCAGTCTCTGGTCATCCCTGTACTGTGTCTGCAGTCTCTGGTCATCCCTGTACTGTGTCCGCAGTCTCTGGTCATCCCTGTACTGTCCGCAGTCTCTGGTCATCCCTGTACTGTCCGCAGTCTCTGGTCATCTCCTGTACTGTGTCCGCAGTCTCTGGTCATCCCTGTACTGTGTCCGCAGTCTCTGGGCATCCCTGTACTGTGTCCGCAGTCTCTGGTCATCCCTGTACTGTGTCCGCAGTCTCTGGTCATCCCTGTACTGTCCGCAGTCTCTGGTCATCCCTGTACTGTCCGCAGTCTCTGGTCATCCCTGTACTGTGTCCGCAGTCTCTGGTCATCCCTGTACTGTGTCCGCAGTCTCTGGTCATCCCTGTACTGTGTCCGCAGTCTCTGGTCATCCCTGTACTGTGTCCGCAGTCTCTGGTCATCCCTGTACTGTGTCCGCAGTCTCTGGTCATCCCTGTACTGTTAATTAGTTTGCACTACTGTACGAGTTGTTTTTTCTAAACCAAAAGCTCGATATTCAGGTTTCATTGCAGTGTTGGCACTTTGAAAGAAATAAGTTGGTTTTGGGTTGCAGTTTGGGCACTCGGGCTCAAAAAGGTTCGCCATCACTGTACTATGCTGTTAACTGTGTACAGTATACTTGTTTGCTGTATAGTTTATAGCCTCAAGGAATATGATGGTCCCATATTGTCTCATAAAATATATCCACTTCCAAGTATTTCCACTAAAGTCAGCTATTGAATTTATCATTCTAAAGTTATATTTAAACATTTTGACTCTCTATCTCACATCACATACCTCACTTACAATTATTTGGCATGGTTTCAGCATTATGCGTTAGCTTCCTGCTAACAATCACTCCTGAATATGACATGATGGGACACTGATCACATTTATTCACAATTTTTTCCACTCCAATTCTGGAGTCCAATAGTTACACTCCCCTGCTCTGTACCTGACAGGTGATCAGGACATCCCGATTATATTGTCAGAAGAAAATCTGAGAAAGGTGCGCTTCTGCAAATATTAACCATCTAACAATAATCAGGTAGAATAAGAAGACCTACGGCTATATTATCTGATGACATTAACATATCTACTTCATATCTGAGAGGTATATCATAAGTATACTTACACTTTAATTACTATCACAAAATTCCCAGCATACAGAACTACCTAAACTTTATTTGATCATAATGTGTAAAATGTAGTTATACATGGACATTGTAATACAAAACTTCAAAGAATTGCTGTTCAGTAGCGTTGGGTTCTTTTTAGTCCTCTCAGACAATACAGTTGGCAATCATAGTAAACATAATGAAAAATCAAAGTACTGTAATTTCTAAAACATTTTATTTCATTGGCTATTTTGATCTTTTGCTGTTATAAAAGACAAGTGGAAGGCACTACACTGAAGAAATAGGTACATTATATTTACAGAAGGTATAGCCCAGTCAGAATAGCACATTATGTGTATTATTGCAATTGCAGACAAAATGAAAGAGATAAGAACGGCCTGATTCAATAAATGC
This sequence comes from Staurois parvus, assembly GCF_062004578.1. Classification (NCBI taxonomy): domain Eukaryota; kingdom Metazoa; phylum Chordata; class Amphibia; order Anura; family Ranidae; genus Staurois; species Staurois parvus. The sequence continues at coordinate 9,653,442 of NW_028318478.1, forward strand.
GTACAGAATACAAATGCTTTTATTTGTCTCCTGCTGCATAAAGCCTGGTTGAAGAGGGAGCAGTGAAAGGACCATGTCGGAAGATGAAGAGCAAAAATAGGATTTTTTTGCACTCACCATAAAATCCTTTTCTCTGCATTAATTAGAGGATACAGCTCTGCTTTATTAGATCATCACCTACTAGGCTATGTCCTCCAATGAATGAAAGAGAAAATATGATTTTTTTTGTACTCACCCTAAAACTCCTCTCTCTTCATTCATTGGAGATTACCTTCCAGTAGGTAATGATCTAAAACAGAGCCTTGTTCGCCAGTGAATGAAAGAGGCATTTTAATTTCAGGTGTCACATCTTTCAAAAAGCAAAATGCAATCTGAGCACTTTCTGGGTACGTTATTTCATCAACATGTCTTCAAAGAGCAGTGATAAGATCAGAAAAGGTTATTGACCAAGTAATTCTCTTGTCAAATTTGTTTATTAACGTTTAGACAAATCAAAAGCAACGCAGGAACAGTAAATGGGTCATAAGTGGGCATAAGTATACACCAACTTAGAACAGTGAAGAGAAAATAAGGAGTGCATAAGTTGAATTCAGGCATAACACTAGCTGGAAATGGTTATCACGAAGCTACTATGAACAAGGCTGTAGGAATGTCTATCTTAAAATAAAGGCAAAGAAGTCATTGTAGGGTGCCAATCTTCGCAGCCATCACACAAGCTAGAGACCAGCTCTGATAAACTGGGGTAAAGGAATGTGAAGCACTCAGATAGGGATAATACCATTACTGTACCATTAAGGAAAGGAATGGTGAAGAGGAGTAAGAAAAAAAGGTTGTAAGGGAAGAACAGAGAAGAGGAAGTAAAGGAGGAAAAGCAGAACAGAAAGAGGGGTTAAGAAGAAGTAGATCCCTGAGGGTGGAGTGGCTCTAATAACTTAGATGAAATGGCAGCGGTAGGCAAAAGAGAGGTCTACCAAGGCAGTACCAGTACCAGTGATTAGTCGAAATGGGGGGGTATGTAATGTTTTCCAGGGGTGACCAAGTAATTCTCAAATCGAACTTACCAGAATTAATATATGGAAAGCATAGCTTTCTTTTGCACTATTGTTGCAGGTTGAAAGAAGACAAAGAGAAAACTTCCATATGCTGTACATAACAGTATACCCACAGTTGATCCAGAAGAAGAAGTTATATTTTGTGCATTTAGGAATACATCTAGCTCGTTTTTAAAAATCTACTAAGCTGACCAGAACTACTGTACTTCTCGAGGTAGTCTATTACGCATTTCACAACTCTCACAGTGTGGAAGCATTTCCAAATGTGGAGGTTAAATCTAGTGGTTTGCTCTAGACATAAAGACTGCTCCCTTGTCATCTGTAATGACCTAAAAGTGACTAACTCTACACCAAGTTTATTTTTATTTATTTTATACAGGTACTTATATAGCACCATCAATTTATGCAGCACTTTACATATATATTGTACATTCAAATCAGTCCCTAACCCTCAAGGGGCGTACAATCTAAAGTTCCTAACTCACATTCATACATACACATACTAGGGACAATTTAGACAGAATCCAAATAACCTACCAGCATGTCTTTGGAGTGTAGGAGGAAACCAGAGTACCTGGAGGAAACCCATGCAGGCACAGGGAGAACATGCAAACACCAGGCAGGTGGTGCCATGGTTGAGATTTAAACTGATGACCCTAGTACTGCCAGGTGGAAGCGCTAACCATTTAGCCACTGTGCTGCCCACAATTAGACCACCTATGTATGTATACATGATGCTCAAATCCCCCCTAATCACATTTTCTCAAGAGAGAATAAATTCAGATCAGCTAATCTTATTGCTGAGCTCCCTCAGGCCTCTCATTGGTTTAATTGCCATTCTCTGTATTTTCTCCAGTTCTCTAATATCCTTTTTGTGAACTGGGTTCACTCAACTAACACCATCTCCTATCTATAGTAGGTGCTCATTTTAAAATGAAAGGGCCTGATTTACTAAAGGAGTTGAGAATCTTCCCACACAAAATTCTGTCAATATTAACTTAAATTATGCAATAATGTGCAGATAAAAAAAAATAAATAGGAATTTCCTTTTTACATAACTGGATAATTGACATGATTATTCCCAAACTCACACTCTGAAGGTGCACTCTTAGTTTCTGAAGCATTAAGTGGAAGGTTTAAGGTTGGGTTCACACTGTTATCTGCATTAGCGCAGGGGCGTTAATGTGCATTGCCCACCAGAAGGATAAAATTCTTACCTCTAATTATGCAAACAATGTTTCTTTTATTTGATAATTAACAAAGTAGTGTGCTTACAGTAAAACACAGCCCACTTAGTAAAACACACACAGCACACAGTTAACCCTTTGATCGCCCCTTCCTGCCTAGTGCCATTAGTGCAGTGTCAGTGCTTTTTATTAGCACTGATCACTGTATTGGAGTCACTGGAGATGTCAGTGACAGCAAATCAGTTCCCACCAGTGTCAGAATTCCTGCTGCAGTTCCACTATAAGTCGCTGATTGCCGCCATTACTAAAAAATTTTTTTTTTAATTCCAGTATATGTACCGCCATTTGTAAATGCTATAACTTTCACGTAAAACAAATAATTTACACGCATTAGGATTGTTTTTTTTAGCAAAGACTTGTAGCAGAATACATTTTGGCCTACATTTGACCAAATTTGATTTTTTACATTTTGTTACTGGATATGTTTTATAGCAAAAAGTAAAAAATATAGCTATTCTCTCAAAATCGTTGGTCTTTTTTTGTTTATAGCGCAAAAAATAAAAACCGCACAGGCAATCAAATACCACCAAAAGAAATCTCCATTTGTGGGAAAAAGAGGATGTAAATTTAATTTGGGTGCAGCATTGCATGACCGCACAATTGTCAGTTAAAATGACGCTGTGCCGTATCACAAAAAATGGCCTGGTCAGGAAGGGGGGTAAATCCTCAGGAGGGCAAGTGGTTAAACAGAGCTGTCAGGGCCTGTTGACATCTCCTTGAAAACTAGGCTTCTCAGTAGTTGCACCTGTGTTACTGATCTTTTATGTTGTGACCTCACTGCACACTCGGGTTAGCTGAAAAATGCTTTAAAAAGTTCTACAGATGTATAAAGCCTGGTACACACATACTGAAAGTCAGTTGATTCACCAGGAACCTACCGACTTTCTGTACGTGTGTACCACTGACTGTTCAACAGGGGTTTGTCTTGATGTGGAAATATGTCAGTTTTTGTACATGTATACCCTGCTTTAGAGAAAGGACTCGTCTTTACATGAGCTCATGGTACACCCTAAGCGCCCCAAACATGCAAATTTCATTAACAATAATTTTCAGTTGCATCACTTACTGGAGCCTCTCTGGCCATACCTCTGGCTTCCAGTCATAACTGCCAAAAAAGCACCAAGCAGCCTATGCAGGTGCCTTAAATAGGGTGTATAACATTCTATAACAACAAACAGTGAACAGTTGCACAACTATTTCCAATACATTTCTCATACACCAAAACAATATGGCAGTACAGAGGATTCATCTGTTACATATTCAGAACTTTTTTACTTGGTAGACTTATCAGTTTGCTGATTCTTTGTTGTGAAGACACTGAGTTTGATTAGGGGCAGAAAACATGTTTGGGTCTGCATCTAGACTTCCTTTACATGTCTAGTTCAGGGCCAATTAGAATGAACACTCTCGGGCTTGAAACATTCACTTTTATGTGAACTGCACAACTGATATTCAGTGAACTGTTTATATTGTACATTTTATACCTATTATTAGTTCAGCAATGTTTTACATTTCTACAGCTTTGTGGTCTAAGAAAGCAGACAGACCTATGTCTGATATAATAAAGTTGCTACTTACCACAAGTGAAAGGGGCCGTTTCCAAGCAACAACACCAATCAGTCCTGACAAGAGTACCTAATAAGAAAGGAGAAATGTCAGTGTGTCATTTCTTTTATCTACAGACAAAGCTAAGAAGCATGGACCATGTACACAGTTTTAATAACAAAGTATTGTGTATTGAGATGAAACTCGCTACATACAAATAACTGGTAATGAACTGTTCTGTGATATTATTATTCCACATGAATGGATCGCTAGATGTGAATTGGTTAATACCAGTCGTGACCAGAACCCCAAAACAGGGTTCATAGCGTTTTACAATGTGTAAAACTCACTAGACCCCTTGCAGCTGTCTGCTAGGCCCCCAGAGAAGATAAAACATACATTTTTATCATATAGGACTCACTCAGCCTCATTAGAAAGACTAGTCCCTCACATGTCCTCTGGCATACCACAAACGACCTATACTATTCCACAAACCCAATATGCTCAATGCAGCAAACAACCCCTTAGTGGAATTTCCAGTCACCAATTAGAACTTTTTCACATTCTCACATCAACTCAAGGGTCAGGTTTTGTCCCCAAGATCCACTTTCAGGATGGATTTCCTCTCAAGAGGGAAACTATTCCAACCACAAGTAAGTTGAATAGCTTTACTCTAGGGGACTTGGTACCACTGTCTCTCTCTCGGTAGGTAATCTTACAAGATAGTCTCCTTCACAAGGCATTCTCCCATAGTATATGTGTTCAAAGAGTAGACTTGCGAAATAGACAATGTCTCTCACAGTATATTCTTTCTCATATGGTACTGTCATAGAAAAAGAAGGTCTTTCTTTCACAGGGTTCTCTGGCTAGACCAGTTCATTCTATACTCTCTATCACCAGGAAGTTCCATACATGGTACTCCAACCAAGGTCCACACCCATACCTTTCACCTCAACGGGTGCACAGTCTGCGGTGGAAACATCAACAACTTCAATGTAAGGATTGGCCAGCACTCCAGACTAATTACTACTACTAAAGAGCTGGCCATCCCTTGCATTTCACATAGCACTGTCACAGCGCCACCCTTGGCAGAGCTCCAAGTCAAACCAAATGTTGCAATTGGTTTGCAAGGTTTTTGCAGGATCTTGGAGCTCCCAATGGCATATAGAAACAGTTTTCTTGACTATTAATTGTAAATTGCAAGCTCTTTGACCATAAGGTTAGCTATACAATTAGATGTATGTGAGATGTATATGAAATGTTCCTTTTAAACTATAGATTAGACATTGACGGTGGTGGTGTTAAGAGAACACAGTTATTACTCATTACCATGTATACGATACACTGTGGTTTATTTATCAAAGTGTCTGAAGTATTGCCTTTGTTTCTGCATATCAGACAAGTTGATTGAGATCTGTACTAGAAAATTACAATTGCAGAAAGAATGATTGAATGTGATTGTTATAATGATGCATACAGCTCTCATCTGAGAAGTCCATTATTATTGATCAGAGTTTTTATTGAAATAGCTCATATACACATGTTTTGCTTGCACCATCAGTTATGGATTTCGGCCTTCAAAATAATTCATGTGACGTGACTGAGATTGGTTTATTTTCTGTTATAACTTTACAGGTGAACATTTGTATCTCTAAATATAAAATAAAATATGCATGGATATTGTTAATAAAAGTAATGATATTATTAATGTTTATAATATAAATTTTATACTTTTATAAGCCAAGACATGAGCACACCTACAGTAACGAATACAATAATCAGTATGTCTCTAAGAATTCAAACAGGCTTAAAGTGGTATTAAACCAGAGGCGTAGCTTGAAACTTGTGGGCCCCAATACAAAAGTTGACTTAGATCCCTCACCACCACCTGTCTCTTCCACTGCACACTTATATAGGTGAAACCAGAAACGAAGAGGGCCCAGAACGAGTCGAGGTGGGCCACTGCCCGGCCAGCCCAGGCCCTTTGAGTTTTACTAAATTGCTTACCTAGGGTGATGCGTCAAGCACTTTTCCCTAGCCACACTGTGTAAAACAGGGGTAAGCAACCTTTGAGAGGTGGAAATCTACCTGAACAACATGAAAGAAATTAAAGAACATTGGGGTTTGGCACCCTTTTTTAAAAGAAATTATCTAGCAAGTCCCAACTTAACAATAAAGAAAAAAACCCTACTAAAAAAAATCACTTTAAAAATATACAGTTAGCCTACCTTAAAAGTGGACAGTGGCAGTAGGCTGGTGGACAGTGTGTGGTCAGTGTCGGTGGGGCAATGGATGCTGTGTGGACAGTGCCAGTAGGGCAGTGGATGATGTCAATGGGGCAGAGATTGGTGTCAGTAGGGCAGAGGTTGGTGTCAGCAGGGCAGAGGATAGTGTCAGTAGTGCAGTGGACGGTATCAGTAGTGCAGTGGATGGTGTCAGTATGCACTGGACATGCCGGTAAAGTAGTAGATGTATCAGTAGGGCAGAGGTTGGTGTCAGTAAAGCAGTGGATGGTGTCAATCAGTAGAGCAGTGGACGGTGTTAGTGGGGCAGTGGACTTTGTTGGTAGGGCAGAGGGCGGTGTCAGTAGAGCAACGGTTGTTGTTAGTAGGGAGGTGGTTGGTGTCAATAGTCTTTTATTTTTATTATTTATTTATATTTAACAATTTTATTTTTTACTATATTTTACATTATTATTTTTTATTATTTTTTACCATTTTTTAGGAGTCCTGCTGGGGGGCTTTGGTGGAATATCAGGGGTCTAAACAGATCCATAATGTCCTACTTTTTAACGAAGAGGAAGGAACTGAGGACAAAGAGTCCCTTTCTCTACAGCCTCAGCTGCACTGGACAGTGAATGAATGGGAAGTGCCATGTGCTGAGTGGCTTCCTATTCATTCACAAACTGAAGCATGGTAGACACAGTTTACTAGGTTTCACTTATGAATGGACACAGTGAGCGATCAGTATCGATCACTCACTGTGTTCATTCAGAAAGGGAAGCGGCCAGTATATGGCATATGTTCAGGTCCCTTCCACTGCTCTCCATTCTGAAGCAGCTGGAAGGAAAGGTGAGGAAGGGAGCTGGCAGCACTGCAGGAAGAGTGGGGGGAGGCTGGGGAGCGAACGGGTGTGAATGCCAGTGGGACAGGGAGGCGGAGAAGTGGGCTTTCAGCTGCTGCAGGAAAATACAGCTGATTTGGTCTAGTAAATGTTGTCCCCTCTGCCCCTCCTTTCCATGTGTGACAGGGGCCATACAAGCTCCCCGGAGCATGGGCAGGGTTGCCATTGCAACCACTGTAATGGGTAGTAAACCCAAAAGCAAACATTTATTTTATTGCATACAGTTATTGCTTACAATGATTAGTTTTTATTTATTCTTGTAAAATCTTTATCCAAAAAAAAAAGAACCCGTTGCTGTAACTGCTTCAATTTGTTAGTGTATCTAAATTTGCTAGTATATCTAATGATCCTCTGCCCTCAGACTGACAATGCTGCTGTCCAGAGGTGCCCCCTGTGTGCCTTCATCCAAAGTGGGCACACTCTAATACAGGTGTGTTACTGGCCACATCATCAGGGAAAATCAGAGGTAAAAAAGCTCTAAAAAACAAAACAGAAACTAATGCAGTCACCACATCTAAGTATTGCTAAGCTGCAATACATTAAATTTTTGGTTTTGGGTTTATTACTGCTTTAGAGGATACTGGTGCTTAGAAAGTATGGAAACTGTCATTGATGATTGGTTCTTTTATGAAAATACAAATGTCCTGACTGTCATACTGATCAACTGATTTTCCTACTTTAAGTCACAAGGCAGAACAATAAAAAGATGCAAAGTGAAGTAATATATAGCAACTGTAACAGATTGTCTCTTAAAGCTGAACTTAGGCCTAAAAATCTTGTTTAAATATGATGTTTTTGATCTGTGTAGTCATTCAGCATTTAAAAATTCCTGCACATTTCCTCTGTCCATAGTGTCCTGTAATACAGACTGGTTACTGCTGCTTTTTCACCTTGTGCAGAGTGACTGGCCTTATATCCGCTCTGTAGTGGATGGACCTGCCAGGCCCTTCCCACATCTCTCTGCACAGGCTATGTGCAGCCCAAAGATGATATCACTACTATTTTTTATAAAAGCGATATCTGAGTTTGCAAAGGAAAAGAAAAAGCAGCACATGGAACCAATCTGCTGCACTATAGTGCAAGAAGTATGCTGATAGGAGGAGAATGCAGATGGGCTCATCATTCTAACACTTCTCCTTTCACTGTCCATTGACATTGTTCCATGAGACCAACGGTCCTATTAAACAGGGATTTGAGGTGTGGCAGAGCTGTACTAATCTCACAACTGGGTGGACATACATACAATCCTAAATACAGTAGGTTTCATCTGTGAACTTACCTGCTTGCCTTATTTGTAACTTTAAATGTATATTTCACTCTATTGAAATCATCTAATTACATTATTTTCTATAAAAAGACAAAAACAAGCATTTTTGACAATCTTCACTCCATGAAATCTGTGATCCTGACATGAGCCTAAATGACCATTGGAAAGATAAAATAAGAACATCTGTCATTTAAGCCCCAAAGCAGCCTAATGCGGGAAAATGGTTTACATATATTTAAGTGGAAATGCTGTTAATTAAAGACTAAAAGTAACACATAGATGATGCTTTTACTCCATCAATCAATTTGTCCATTGTCTACCTTTTCAATCACACTCACAATAAAACAGGGATTTAGTTGCACCACTTACATTAAAGAATTACGATTTCTGAAATCCTTGGCTTTCCCTTTCATATAAGCTAAGCGGAAAAGCTAAACAAAAGCTTTGGAAAATCTTTTGTAAGCAGGTTTATTTGTATCTTCAACAAATAGCGGTCTTCTCTCCACTGCAAAACATTCTAAAACACATGCTAGAAAATGCTATTATATTGAATGAAGCCAGCTGCCAGAACTTTAGTACTCTTTAAATAATGTCTCTGTAAGTATGCAGCCTTTCAATTTTTTAATGTCGCTCGTTCAAAGTAAGTGACTCTCAATAGCTGGCATGCATGGAATGACTCTAGGCACCTGAAAGGAACTACGTTTATAATAGAAAAAATTTGTAGCCCTTTAAGTAAATTATGAGAAGAGGAAAAAGGAAACATTTCTATCTTGCACATGAAAGCCAGTCAGATTCCAGAAGTTATATTTAAAGTTCAAGTTTGGAAAATAAAAGAAAGGATGTAATTGGTAGCTTTAGGCAAAAAAGGCATTTTGTTTCAGTTGTATTAATGCAGATATAAAAGACGTAAATTATTGCATTTTTGCATTCATGAATACATTATTAAAGCTGATCTCTGGGATCAAAACAAAAAATGAGGGCAAACACTGAGATTGAACAATTTATTCCAGCCTCTATATTGTTAAATACATATATGGATAAGTCAAACAGAATTAGTCCCAGGACAGCGCCCCAGGGTACCCCAATCACATTTTCAGATCATTCAGAAAATATGCCCTTAATCACTACCCTCTGGACTCACTCCTGCAACAGGTTTTGTATCCAGGTACATATGATCTTGTCGATCCCAAAAGACCTTATTTGTTAATTAAGCATTTGTAAGGTACTTTATCAAATGCCTTGTTGGAAACTTGGATACACTACATCCACAGGTCTTTCTCTATCCAAATTGCAGTCTATTACACCCCATATCTCTCCTCTGGCCTACAAACCAACCAATCAAACCGAGATCGAACCAAACCCAAACCCCCTCCAGCCACCTGTAAAAGTGATCATGCAGCTGTATAGCTGTTGTGATCACTTTTACTTTTTAGAGCATCATCTACTCTAAAAAAAAAAAAAATACCAGGATCATGGTTGTAGCTGTAACCATGATCCTGGCATAACCACCTTGATAAGAGGCCATATATATTCATATGATGGAATTGAGGTGGTAAATATAAAGCTTTGGGGAACTGGTTGGACAGCATAGAGGAAGAATGCAAGGAATAAGGTAAGCATTACACATTATTCCAATACCTCTAGACTTGACAAGCATTTCACCCTTGTAGTGCAGGAAGGCATTGCAAGAATATTTCCAGGTAGTTGCAAGAAGCAACTGGTACAAAATTAAAATATTTCTCCTGAGCTTCTCCCATCCTATGAAACTCCCTACCCCAATCTGTATGGCTGTCTCCTAATCTATCCACCTTTAGACGATCCCTGAAAACCTTTCTCTTTAAAGAAGCCTATCCTGCTTTTACCTAGTAAACCGCCATTTATTTCCTCCATCACCTCATCACCCACAGCTATTACTTTTTGTATCACTTAACCCCTCCTCCTAGATTGTAAGCTCTAACAAGCAGGGCCCTCTGTTTCCTCTTGTACCAAATTGTATTGTAACTGTAATGTCTACCTTCATTTTGTAAAGCTCTACGCAAACTGTTGGTGCTATATAAATCCTGTATAATAATAATAATAATAAAGTATGCTACAACACCCTTTAGAAATCACAATAGGACATAGTCCATCAAAAGGCAAGTGAAGAGGAAGTAAGAGAAGGGGGAAAAGAGAGGAAGAAATGAAAAACAAGGATAGGAACTCAAGCCCCACATGCCATGCCCACCTCTCCCAGCAAGGAGGAATGTAATACTAAGATAGAGTCTGTAAGTAATTAATCCATGGGGTCTAGATGCACTCAAGCATAGTCATGGTGTCACATAAGATGCTAACCATCTTCTCGTTGATCATAATCCAGGAATGTTTGGGTTTCATCAATGAGAAGTCCACCACTGGCCTTTTCCAGGCAGTCACAATTGCAATTTTAGCTGCTAGGAATATAAAGTGTATTAGAGCTATAAGAGTCTAGATGGGTCTGGATGCATCAGCTACTGGTGCATTCAGAAGCGCAATTCTGGAGTTTGCCCTGTTTTTCATATTAACTTTTTTTTCAATTGAGACTGATTCACTAAAAGTTCAACACTCCAATAAGGCCAAAAGAAAAGTTTTGCACACACAGCATGAAGGTACAAAAATATACTCTTGCAAATTAGTCCTTGCTAAATACACATACACCAAGTGCATTATGAATCTTGTTAAAGTGGGTATTCAAGGTTGAAGACAGCTCAGATTCTCCTGCTAAGAGCATATAATATTTAGCTTCTGAAAAAAAACTGAGGTAGAACCTTTTTTGGAGCTTTTGGAAGAGTTTCAGTGGGTGGGAAGCCAGACCCTTGGTATGTTTTTCCTGTCATTCTCACAAAGGTTCACTATTGTATTAAAGCAGACTTTGCAGTAAAATGCAAGGTGTGCTTATTTTCTTGGGGCCCCTTCCCTCTGTAAGAATCTCCTAATGTTAATAGTTACAAAATGTACCTATAATTTAAAAAAATTACATAGTTACCTAAGCCCCTTTTCTGACTTTGTACCTACAGTAGGTGAGAATGATGTTGAGCTAGCTAGATTCTGGTACATTTTACATATACAGAGTCACTAATATTATAGTAGATATGTACTCCAAGATAGGCTATTAGGATGTTAGGTAAATTTAGTTCTTTTTAATTTCTCTGTAATCATTAGAGCAGCAATTGATTTCTTTGGACTGTTCTTGATCTAGGAGGCTGCAGGTTTGTTTGCTTCCCCCTGCCTTCTAGAGACTTCTAGAACATAGGTGAGTGGGAGAGTCAAACGGGCACCTTGAATGTTCTCAGTTCGGGCTATTCCTATTACCCCTTGGAGGAAAGACTGTTTAGAAAAGCTTGACCTAGTCAAGAGTGTTCTCCTGTTACCAGTCAGAAATTTTGAAGTATTTCATTAACTTTTAAGTGTAGTTCATTTCACCCACAGTATATGTATGCATGTTCCTTGCTATTATTCAACAATAGAATGTACATCTTTGTTGTATTATGCTTGATGTTAGATAACATACTTGGTTATTTGTACCTGCTAGGTGATTGTATGTTCCGTATATATGCCTAATACAAACTTATTGCTAAAGCAGATTGGGTATGTGCTGTGCTTACCCACACCACCATACCCAAGCAGCCATTGGTGGCTACAGAAGTCAACACCGGGTCCCGGACTGAGATTCCCCACCGGTACCCGGAGATCACCGAGGAACAGTGACAGGGGAGAGGTCTGTGTGTCAACAATACAGATCTCTCCCATCAGCATGAACAGGCAGCTTGTCTACATAGTAAAACACACACAGCACATAATGTAAAACACAACACAGCACAGAGTTAACCCTTTGATTGCCCCAGATGTTAATTCCTTCCTGCCCAGTGTCATTAGTACAGTGTCAGTGCTTTTTATTAGCACTGATCATTGTATTAGTGTCACTGGGGATGTCAGTGGCAGCTAGTTAATTCCCCCCTAGTGTCAGAAACCCATGATACCCTGCAAAACCATTGTTTTGGCTGCACCCATTTTTTTTCATATATATACAGAAATATTTTATATACATGATGAAAACCATTTTTAAAAATCAGTTTAACAACTTGTAAACCTTTGGTATACACATTAGTACATAACAGTAAAAGATATCTCTTTGGATAGACATAGATTTTCAACCAAACTATTTTCACCTTAATGCTCTACTTTTAACTTGGATAATTTATTCCTAATGCTCAGGCGTATTGCTATAGACCTGTCAGTGTCATTTCAGTTTCCAGAATATGTCAGAGCAACGTACCAGAAGTTCCATATGCAATTAGCTGCTGCTTGACATGATCTAAAGATCACCACACTGACATGTCACTCCTGAGTCTAATCTTGGCAATATCATTCCAGCAGTAGAATTTTGGGGCATTTGCACAGGTGATGTGAATAGAGATTTTTGCATATCATTATCGGCTTTTAACATCTTTTCATTTTGTTTCATTTTGCCATATAGTTTATGGGTTTTAAGTATGTACTATAATTTTCTCTTGCTGTCATGATGGATCAGCTTAGATTTAATCAGATGAATAAACTTTCCAAGCCCCTATAAGTCAGCAGTGCTCTAAGCACCATCATGAACGTATTATGACATTGGTGACAGGGAATCTGACATTTATGCATACATGCAGAGCAGAAAGAATAATTCTACATTGAGGTCTCCAACTTATCCTCATCTTAAGTTGTTCTCTGTAGCAGTTGTTACAGAGACATATACTATAGAGAGTCACATGTATGACTTGCTCTGGCTTATATGAGATATACTGTATAAAGTATGCTTAAGACATAATGCTTTATTGTTATACTGAGTACATTCTCCAGGATGTTTTTTTAACTAATTTGATCATAAAAACAGGTACCGGTATATAACACATCGCTTGGAAATTATTTTTATAGTGTAAGTAACAGACTTCACCTGGGGCTTTGGCAACAACAGAATAAAAGTGACCCCTAACTAGTTAAAATGATTGATGGATTAATAGCCACTGTTGTTGTGACACAGTGATTATTTCATGTAGAGAAACCCCTTAAAATACTACTCAACTCAGTAAGATCTATTAAAATCCATTTTTGGGAATTGTTTCTTCACCCTAGAAATTGTTTTATCTCACGATTTGTTAATTATTTGATGAAAGAAATCAATTTTCTCCATTCATCTCCTGTGCACTGCTTTAAAAAAAAATATATAAAGAGGGAGTTCTCACATAGTTGGTGTGTACAAATCCAGTTTTAGTGGCTGTCAGGAAACAAGCTGGATGATATACTGCCTACAGCAAGCATTTGCTAACCTGGAGGAACACATTTGATTTTGTTTTGTTTTTTTTATCAGAAAGTGTTACTTTATCACCAACTAAAATGTATAATTTTCCTCTTAATAGAGGTTATTTTAGTGTAGCCCTACCCTCATAGGAGCTGCTTAGGTTCTTCCCCAGAGTTAGTGCAGAGGCAGCCAGGCACACAAAAACATTTCACTCATTCTGGCTCAATAATCAGTCTAGAGGATGTCCTTTAGGATGTTTTATTGCTTAATAACTTAGGGAGGGATGTAGGGTGATATGGGATACTCCAGCTTCACCAACTATATGCAGAAGGACACTTCTTTATGTTGCATACTTCAGGAACAGATCTTCTGCTCAGCTCAGAGTACAATCTTCCAGTGAGAGACTAGCAGAGGCCAGAGGTATGTACTCCTCAGAAGGGGGACTACTTGATCCAAGTTCAGAGGACGGTTCTCCCATGAGAAACTACAGGAGACTAACTCTATGAACCTTTCAAGAGAAGAACTACATAGCCCAAACCTGGCGTAACTCAGGAAAGGAATTACATAGCCAGCAATCCCAATAGTACACAGTCACCAAGATCTTGCAGTAAAGCAATATTCACAAAGGCCAAGGGAGAAGCTGTGTCCATTTAGCTTCCTCCAGGTGCCTTCCAGTGAGGCTACGCAGATAGGATCCTCAGGTGATATCTCAGGTTGTTAGAGAGAACCTTCAGATGTAGGTCCCCTGGGCCCTGCCCAGCAGGACCTCAATGAAGGACTTCTGACAGGATAGCTGTTGCAGGTGAAAGTAGCCACCCCCACCCAGATGGGTGGATTCCCTCCAACACGGGGAAGAGGGCGAACCCTGCTGTTCCGAATCCCAGACTATTAATATGCTTCTCCAACCACCTTCTGGGAACACATCACCAGGGATTGGCTGGAGTACATAAATATTCAGAATGAGATTTTCCTTGCTAAACCCTGTATGTTCCACATGCCTCTGGGAGACAGATGAGAGCAATAAAGCCTACAGTCTATGAGATTCAGAGCAGCCAAAAAGCAATCAGCAAATGCCCCACTGATTACAGAGGAGCCATAAAAACTAAATTTTCCTACAGCCTACCATCTAACTAGAAGGGTGCTACATCAGGTTATCGTCACCTAAATCTGGTGTTGTTTTACAGAGTGATAACCCATGGAATAATATATGCAAATAAACCTGTACAAACACATTTCTTTAAGAAAAAAAAATTATATATATATATATATATTATATATATACACACACACACACTAAGTAAGCATTCATCTGTGCAGTAAAGCATTTAGCAAGATGAATTACCCAAGTTAAAAATTTGTAAAAAATTATATTAATGCATGACAATGAAAAGAACATGTGCCTTGCTTTTGTGAACTGATCCTATTATATGCTTTGTTACTCACACTGGCATTTTACACTAAGTAAGGGATAATGTTCGTAGAATGTTTCATTCCAGCATCATACATTTACTTTTAACTGAAGGAATTGACATACACGTAGGACTGACACTTACAGTTTAGTGTGGAAAAGAAAATTTTTGCATTTTGCCTCTATTATTACTGGATCTAAAGCATCACTTATAAATATGTGTAGATTTAGTATTTATTAATGTTTTTAAGGAAATGCTATAATGGTTTTGTCTCAATTTCATTTAAAGTAGATGTAAATCCAATCACTAAGCTCTTTTAGGACCTTTTAGGTTGGCCACACACTAATAATTTTTTTTCTCTCAGCCAGCCAGCAACGGATTCCTCCATCAGTGCTATGCAGTGAGGATGGATGAATCACCTTCTGTGCCCATTGTATTTTGACAACCAGTCAAAATACAATGGGCAGGTAGTACTGAGTTTGAGACTTAAGGTTAAATTTAGCAAATATAAATTTATAATAAGCACTTTCATTGAGAAGATGCAAAAGTGGTATGAAAAGAAGGGGTTGGTGTAATATCCTTTCTGCAAAGGTAGTATGGAATACAAAAAATGTTTCCGTTTTGAGAAGCTGTTCTGATCCCAAACACAGTAAAGCGAACTTGGGGATTGGGTTCACCTTTTTTTGTTACCACTGGGGAGAGGAAAGAAAATGTTTGTTTCTCAAAATTAACTATGCATGGTCCACCGTAAATGTATTGAGGTGCCTGGGCACCCAAAACCTCTCCAGCATTCTCCTGACTATTGGGAGTCATTTTAGCTATTCTGGAATGCACATAATATTATGTTAAGCTGGTCCTACACTAGAAGAGTTTTGTTAAATAATTTGTTAGAATAAAGTTTGTTTAATTTTCAAGTGATTGTTGTGGTCAAAAATTTGTTTCGGTACGGTTTAATTTTCAAATTATTGTTGGGGTGTTGATGCTAATTTTCGACTGCAGTGATGGGAAAATTCGAAGAAGCAGAATGGAAATTTTTTCTTGAATGAACAGTTTCTAACAGTGGTTGTAGTTTTCATTTGAGAAACTACATTGTTTCCAAAAGCGAATGTTAAAAGCAAATGAAAATTTGAAGTACTTATGAAATGACATTTGTCAAGTCATCAAATGTACTAATTTCATATAAATGTATTTGTGTGAATCTTCTAGGGTATAGCAAGATTAAGAATAATTTTCTGAGCTGCTTTCCAATCCAGGATACAATGTAAAATCTGTCTAGACCATAGGTGGGCTGTGGACTAATGAGTCTCTGAAAAGGACCTTCCTTTCCACATCAGCATCAACTCTGACTTGGAAAATACTGTGTTTTAAGGGAAAATAGAAAAAAATAAATAAAAATGCCCTTAAGTTTCAGGCTGGGTCAATTTAAATAAGTGAATGTTTGAGGTACAATTATGATATTAGAAAGGGAGATGTTGGCAAGATAAATTGCAGATACTTAAAGAAGTACCAGTGTGAAAGAGCGTGCTTTTGAGAAAGTTTCAAAAGTGTGCAGCAGATCCCCCTGGAAAAGGTTTCAAATTTTGATCACCCCAAGCTGTCTGCCAGCTAGTAGATTAACACTAGATATGAGAGTAGATGAAACTAAAAATAGAAGATAAAGCATAGATCTCAAGGATTGTTACTGCCAAAATAAACTTTAATTGACAATAAAGGGGACAGCTTAATTTTGGTTTTCAACTTGGAAGCTCCTAAAGCAGAAAAAAAGGCAGTATCCCATTATACCACTTTCCATGTGTACCCATTTTTTGGTACTTTCTGGGTTCTACCAGTGTTGTGGTTGGTCTAATACTACAGCTTTGATGTGTTGGAAGCTTCCATACTGCAACCACTCGTATGTCAAAACAAAAGCTGTTTATTTACCCTAGGCCTCTTGCCGTGGCAGGTGAACTTATTAAGGATGGTTGTAGTTCAAGAAGAAAGTTAGAGGGAACTGGTATAATTGCAGTATTAAAATTAAAGAATTCTATGAAGAATCCGCATTTTGACAATGGCAATCCCACCTGCCCAGGAAACAAAGGGGTAATCATATTCCTTACCACACTGTTTAGTCTGCAACAGTAATTGTTGGTAGATATAGACAAATATCACAAATATCTGGTGAGTAAGGTACACTGTGCTGATGCTCATATAGGGATGCACTGTTTTTTCCAATGAGAGAGCACAACAGATGTTATTTTCTTTGAAACACTTTCAGAATGATTTATTAAAGGATAATACATTGTGTAAATATTTGCTTTCAATGATTGTGAACAGGAATTTGCTTTTTACACGATTGGATAATTGAAGTAGATATTAACATGAGCTATTGTGTGAAGATTTTCAACTTCTTTAGTAAACCAGCCTACTTGTCTCTGATTGAAACCTCAAACTCAGCCTTAGTGACAATTCAAAAAACAAAAAGCTGGGAAGAGGTGTGAAATACTGAAAACCCAGAGATGACTGCACATACCTGCAACAGCCTTCAATACCAACCCCTGATATTTGGCAATGTTATACTTTAGCTACACTTGCTCTTTTGATGCACGATATTGCCTCTAGAAAAAAAAAATAGCAACACACTACTTTAAAATAACTTGGGGATTTGGTGTCCTTCATAGATATGAAGTGCTTGGATGTGCTCTAGAAAATGTTAAGCAATCCATCCGTTAAAAAACTACTGTGCAGGGATGCCCTTGACTGCCTTTAACTGCATAAACTTCATGATTTTGATATCCATCTGAACATCTTGAGAAAACTCACTTTTTACCAATAACATCTTAACGCTGGAAAGTTGGCAATCCACATCCCAGGAATGTATCTGGAGCAATGCAATTAAATCTATTTGAGTTGATTTACTAAAGCAAATAGGCTGCTCACTTTGAAAGGGAAGTTGCACTTTACAAGATAATTTTTCCAAAAGCTTAGTGATTGTGATGAAAATTAACTTTACAAAGAATACCTAGTTGCATGCAAAGAAAATAAAAAACAGCATTTTACTTGCCCATGATTGGATTATGGAAGTAAAAAAAAAAGTCATCCCGTTTATTAAGCTCTGAGGAAATGTCGGACATGGATTGGTGTGGTCAGTTGCACGGACATAGCATGAAGTTGAATTTTTGGGATATGCTGGTGTAACACTATACAGGCTTAAACTGAGATTTCATAAAAACATCTATGTTCATAGTTGAAACTCATGTTGACAATTTTAACCTGTCAAAGTATTAGTAACACTGAACAGCAAATCCTGTACAGCCAGACATGTAGTTTCTAATTAGATAAGTTGGACACTTATGTCACCTTTCTTCCATCAGCCTCCTTACTGGACAGGGAATTTTCATCATCACCTCTCGGTAGTGATCAGGAGCTGGTAAAACTAACCTTAGAAATACTAAAGTTAAACCAGGGAGGTACAGAGCAGGGGCGGACTGACAGTTCATGGGGCCCCCGGGCAATAGGGGATCATGAGGCCCCTGTGTCCTTGCCCAAACTCAAAAACGCCTATGAAAAAGGTACCAGGGGCATCTCATGGGGCCCCCTACTGACCCCGGGCCCTCAGGCAGTGCCCGAGTTTCCAAGTGGTCAGTCCGCCCCTGGTACAGAGTATTCTTACTGACCAGCAGAAGTGTGTCACAAGAATGGCTGACCAATTAAAAATCCTTAACAGGTACAGCAATAAACATAGATGTACTTCACTTGTATATTAAACTGTTTGTCTTGAATTTTTCTAATGATGCCTAATAATAGCAACCGACATGACATACTTTCTTAAAGGAAATATTTCTTTATGACCTGCTTTAAAATAAAAATGTAAATGTTACATTTGGCAGCTTGCTACAAACCACTGGTAGTTAATTATGACCTCTAATTCAAGCAAATAAACTTTATGTTTCATTAGAAACTTTGTAAATTAATCAGTAGCTTAAGACTAGCTCCATTTTTGCAAAGATATGGTATTAATATTGCTGACTACATAACTGCAAAGGGTAATAGAGGGATGGAATAGGCCAGGGCAACGGAGCTGCCCACAATTACTGTCATTTTACATTGAGCTCACGTTTTTTCTGTTATTTGTATGAATGCAGACATTTCTGGGTCCATAACAGTTTTAAAAAGTGTACTTAAAGATGCTTTAATCACATAAAACAAAGGGCAAAAAGACGTTATCAAAACTTTGTAGTTACATAATGAAGATATCATTATGAGGAAATACTTTTGACCTAAAGAGAACGTGTACTGTGGAAACTGTATCCAAAATAGGCAAGGGGAAGTGCAAGGATTAATCACTTGTATTGACTGTGGGCCCCTGAAAAATGATCTTTTCCCTTTTATGGACTTGATGATGTACGATGCATTGTTTTGAGTCTTTATGTAAAGGTGAACAGTTGGTAATGATTAAGAGTAATGTTTAATTGAAAGCAGTGGAGGCGTAACAATTGCTGATCCATGGAAAGAATGAAGCAGAAGTGAAAATATCCTTGCACTCAGGCCCTCAGGTACAACTTCCCCTCCAGTAAGCCCTCAGCACAGTAGTGAGCAGAACAATAGAGACATTGCTGGTCTCACAAGGTGTGTTAAATGGCAATCAGAAGCAGCAGTGCCCTAAATGATTTTACACTGCAGATATACTGTACAAGTAGGTAAAGAACTGCAAAGCATGTCAGGAAGTGCACCACTATTTCTCAGGAGGAATGCAAGGTATAAGGGACATTTTTCAAGGTACAGATTAAGCACAATTAATATTTCTAGATGTTCCCTATAAAACAGAAAATCTTAATTTGTGTGTGTTCATATCCACCTCAACTGTATATTGAGTTGACATTTCTGATTTCTGTTGAAAGCTACAGCAATTTTTTGACTTGTCTCAATGTATGCTACAATGTTTTTCAACCACAACACATTTGTAATGGTGGTGTG